>NW_027361724.1:12895000-14095000 GCF_039654945.1 Dendrobates tinctorius
AGGCATAAATACCTTTTTTATCTTGTTGGGGATGTATCCAAATCGCCGCGGTCCGGTATGATGGGCGTTGGTTAGTCACCTTCTCCCCCCCTAGGCTTCCTGCACGTAATCTTCATCTGAGAATATCACAGATAACACTGGTTTCCATGCTTGCGCATTGTAAAGCCTCTGGCGCCTGCGCAGTATGCTTTGCCCAACTGTGGGCAAAGCATATAATCGCTACTGCGCATGCGCCGATATTTTCCAGCACAGTCTATGCCCCGGAAGTGTGTCCTGCATGTGAAGACTTCCGGGGAACATCTGTGGAAAATAAGGAGAACATTGTGTAAGTCGGCATATATCATTGGACTGCACTCAGACGACATCCAAGTGCAGTCAGATGTTTTGCACGCACTCATAGACTTGTATGGGTGCACACCATCCAAAATTCGATTTGCAGCATTTAGCAATTTTTTCCTCATGCTGACTCGGCACGAAAAAAAACGCTAGTCGGTCCTGCTCCATAGTATAACATTGGAGTGAATGCTATCAGATGAAACATTGAATAGCACTTGTCCGAGTTATACGCTGGTTGTACGTCAGTGTGAAAGAACTCTAATTATAAATGTAATTTTTATTAAAATCAGTTTTTGTTTTACTTTGCAGAAATGATTAGTAATTATATACTGTATATATATATATATATATATATATATATATATATATTTATAACACACATATTTATAATACACGGCACTATATAAAGGTACAGCCATATCCAGTCTGCGGGCCAGAGCTGCATTATGAGGTAAGCAGTGATGTAGTGACATCAGGAGCATCATGGAACACCGGCCATGGAATGCGAGATAATGACATTATGACATCATAATGGCCTCGGCTATCAGAGGGGCTGCTGTAGTACTGATCGGTACATTCACGTAGGAGAAGTTTCTCTAGTGAGTACCCCTTTTTTGCTTTGTTGCTTTCTTGGCAAAGACTAGCAGATATTTTTAGCGCTTATACTGTGAAGAGTTCACCAGCTCGGAGTTCTCCAGTGCCTTTTAGGCAAAGCGATTTCTACCATCTTGACCATCTAAGAGGACAATGGCTTCACGGGACAATTCTAATACTTCCCATGTCCCAGAAGAAGCTTCAGCAAATGGGATTGTAAGGCCATCTACATCAGGTAAGATGGGACATAAAAAGCCACTAATATGTCCTTATACAGGTCTCTAAAATATGTATTCCTGATAGGGGGATAATATTCTATAGAAGAAAGTCCTTATATGTGTGTTGTCTTTTTCGCACAGGAACATGGCGGCCTAGCAGGGCAGATTCCCCTATAGCCCATAGGACAAGGGGCAGGACTGCCCGCCAAAGACGGATGGAAATAGCTCCTGTAAATACTACGAGGCGTAGACAAAGAAGACCACCACCACCACCAGAAAGGTCTGAGGACAGGAATCCATCCCCAATTAACATCCGTCTTGAAGTGGTGAATTCATCACGGCTGTTGCTCCCTACCTCCAGAAGATTGGCCCAAGACCCACCTGAAACCTGCACCATCTGTCTGGATGACATTGTAGCAGGGGATGAAGTCAGCTCCATGGAGTGCTCCCACTTCTTCCACCTTGCCTGCATTGGCAGATGGCTACTGGACAATAACACCTGTCCTCTCTGCAGGCACAAAAACAGCGAGCAACAGTTTCTGGTCCGTGCATATTTGGAGAACTATGGGGACATTTTGGTAATAGCCAATGACCCCAATATGCAAAACCACCCACCAGTTACAATATTTGCACTTGGAACATGGAGAGGCCTTGTATTCTACTGATGGGATCCATTACCAGCAGTGATTCCATCAATGATCAACTGCTCTCACGGAGTAGATGCACAAGTCAACCGGGTGAAGCCTATTCCATCTCAATCATTCCTTGGACATCAGAGCTAGAGCAAGGAACCATCATTTATAGCATCTAGACACCCTTTTGAGATATTATGAATAATTAAATATATTTATTCATTCTCATTGATTTTGTTATAGTCAATACATATAAAGGTTTTACTGCTTAAGAGCAAATACAAATTGAAGAAAAAATGTTCTTCCCTTAGTTATGGTAGATGTTGAATATAGTGACAGGGAGTGAGGGTTCTGTGCCCTCTGTTCAACTAAATTAAAGCCTCAATATCTGCCCCTATACCATGTAGGTCAGGGGTCGCCAATCGGTGGCTTTGGAGCCACATGTGGCTCGCGGCTGTCTGCAACTTCGTGCAGATCTCCAGATTGTGACTTTTGTGAATAGCCCTGCACAGAAGAGCAGATGTGGATGTACTGCCAGGAGGCGGAGGGCAGAGTCATCCATCCCGAAGTGGTGAATTGGTCACCGAGGGGCTGACCATGTGGGTAAATGATGCCAGCCAGGTTATAATGACTTCCCTCCCCTGGTAGGGGCACTTTTTGGCTTTCCTTCCTAAGCCTCCTTGGACTGTCCCATGGGTTTTTTCCCTGCCTTTCTACAGTGGCATATTCCTTACTCCATGGGCTGCTTCCTCTTAAATTTATGCGTTTCGCAACATATTTCCACAATCTTTCTTCTGCTCTCTGGACTCTGTTAATAGCTTTTTTATGTGATTCTCCTAGATAAAATGTGCTGTTTTCTAAATTACAGCGTCCTAACGGTGTGCGGTGGTCTGTCTATGCCTATCATAGTCTCATATTATTTGACAGATCTGCTTAACAGGATCCTGTCAGGAGATGGACACCAGCGTTAAATAACACTAGGCTATTGAACAAGACACTGCAGTAGACGTGCTAGGTTACTTACATTGTAGAAATGGTCCAAAAGTTATCCCTTTCTGAGAGCAGATTCATGCTCTACTAGTATTTATACATGGGTGATACAAAAGAAAGAAGCTGTGGCGTTTTCATACTTAGTGCTGAAAAAATTATCCATGTTTAGGGAGTTTCAATATCTTTTTTCCTTGATAAATGAAAAAGTGAAAGCTTTTTTTCACAAGGCTAATCCCATTATTTAGGGAGCAAAAACAGGTGTGGTCAGCACTTTTGAAAGTGAAGAAGTAATGTCTTCTCCACTAGTAGTGAAAAATTATCCCTTTTTTGTGATGCACAACAGGTTTGCAATTTTCAAAGTAATTAAACAATAAAATGGCTTTTTATCAAGTCTTCCAAAAATTATCCCTTTTCAGGGAGCAGGAAAAAGCTAGCGGTTTTAAAAGTGAAGAAGAAACGGATTGCTGTCAACAAGCCTTTAAAAAAATTGTCCCTATTTTTGGAGCTGTTTGATCTTTGTGTAACCTTAAGAGATTATGTTTTGTATCAGCGGTAAAGTCTATCAGTATAGAAGACAGTGTGCCACCATGGAAATCTGTGGATGGTGTGGCTGTGCAGAGGCAGTGGTAGTGGCAGAGACCGCATGCTAGAGAATTTGGAATGGGGTAGATGAGGAGATGTCTGGCAGTGTAAGGCCAACAAAAGCAGTATCGGCAGCAGCAATTCTATCGTATAGATGACATAATGGACAGGAAATAAATGATCGCCTGAATGTAAGTCGACGCTGATCCATTCCTGATACATTTTTTTTGTGTCCACCTCCACATCCACCTGCCGCTGCTCATCTTGTTCCTCTTCCTCCAATTCTTGCTGCATGTAATATGTACCTTGAAGGTCACCAGCAGATACATGGTGATGATGAACATGTGCAAGTTGCTGTTCTTCCTTCATGCCCTCTGAGTGTTTATTTCCAGACCAAATATAAGGGGGATGACATTGTTGATTACACAATTGTCCCTACTCACAATTTTGGTCGCCTAAGACAGACATAATGTTCAAAATATTGTTGTGCTCAACAATTCCCAGCTGCAATTATGAGGAGTCGACCAGTGTTTGAGTTGTGACGCGATGCACAGAAGTAACTCGTTCGCTCCCAAGTTCTCAAGCTGTAACACCACTTGGCAGCGCTTTACCTTGTATGAGTGAAATGAGTGAGGTCACCGTGTGGAATCAATGCTGTACCCTGTGCCTGTTAGGGATGGCGTCATGTCTGTTTGGTAGGATCTAGAGGAGATGTAGGAGGAGACAGATACAGTGCCTTGAAAAAGTATTCAAACCCCATAAACTTTTCCCCTTTTTTTGATGTTACACTTGCAAACTTAAACGTATCTTATTGAGGCTTTTATGTGATATACCAACACAAAGTATCAAGTATTTGTGAAGTGTAAAGGAAATGATACATGGTTTGTCTAATTATTTTAAAATATAAACCTGAAAGTATGACTTGCATTTTTATTCAGCCCCCTGCATTCTTAAATAAAATCTTGAGAGACCAATTGCCTCCAGAAGTCACTTAATCAGTAAATTGAGTACACATGTGCGCAATTTATTCTCAGTACAGCTGTTCCTTGCAGGCCACATAGGTTTGTTTGAGAACAATAGGGATCAAACAGCATCATGAAAACCAAGGAACAAACCAGACAGGTCAGGGACAAAGCTATGGAGAAGAGTAAAGCAGGATTAGGCTATAAAAACATAGCCCAAGCTCTGAAAATCTTATGGAGATCCATCATCCATAAATGGAAGAAATATGGCACAACTACAGACCTACAAAGACATGGCTGTCCACCCAACCTGACACCTCAAGCAAGGAGATCACTAATTAGAGAAGCAGCCAAGTCCATCGTCAATCAAGAGGAGTTGCAGAGATCCACAGCTCAGGTAGGATAATCTGTTCACAGGATAACTATTATATTACACAAATCATGCCTTTATGTAAGAGGGTCAAGAAGAAAGCCATTTTTGAAAGCAACCCATAAGAAGTCTCGCTTGCAGTTTGCAAAAAGCCATGTAGGGAACACATCTACCATTTGAAAGAAGGTGCTCTGATGAGATGAGACCAAAGTGGAACATTTTGGGCTAAATGGAAAATGCTATGTGTGGCGGAAAACTAACACTGTACATCACTGTTGAAAACACCATAACCGACATCAAACATGATGGAGGCAACATCCTTATGAGGGGATGCTTTTCTTCAGTAGGGACAGGGAATCTGGTCAGAGTTGATGGGGCGATGGATAGAATTAAATACAGGGCAATCCTGGTCGAAAACCTGTTAAAAGGAACCCATCAGCTGATACTTGTTGCCCAACCCATGGGCAGCACATATCAGCCACTGGCTGTACAATCACAGCCTAGTGTTAGGCGTCGGGTTCCTGTTGCTGCACAGCGAGAATCCCGAGCTTTACTTCTGGCAGTCTCCCATTCCTCTCCAGCCGCAGAGGAGGTTGCTCAGCAAACTCATCGGTCCCAGCGCTCTGCCCAGGCCAGCTCCGTGGGTTTGCTTGCTGCTGCCACCTCTGGCACAGCTATGGCAATACATGCTGCTCAGCAGTGAGATTCTTCAGTGACTAAGTCCCCATGTCGGGCCACTGAGCATGTCCGTGGAGTGATCTCCCATTGGAGATCGAAGGTCACGTGCTCAGCACCTGCTCTTGTTCGGATTGGCCCATCCGAAAAGCCAGGAAGGTCCTGGGCGCTCCCGGCTATAAAAGGTTTGCATGGCCGCTCGGCCATGTGCTAGGATAGACTGTATTTTCAGACTATAAGGAGTGAGTGATGAATGCACGTATGAATGTCTCTGGTGACTGACTCATTAAGAAACCCCTACCCTTGGTACGTATGTGTTGTGCGGGCCTAGCCTGCTAGCGCCCAGGCTTAGGTGTAGATAGGTCAGAGTCTGAGTCAGGCATTAGTCATCATCAGTGACTCGGCATGCCTCTGTGCACGTGCTCCACACTCCATAGCCAGCGTCTATAGCGGCGTTCGTGGCAGCGACGCCGTGCGCTCAGTGGGCCTAGTGGACCTCTAACCCTGTGTCCTTGGGGGTAGAGTTATGTGACCGCTTGCTGTGCACTCTTTTGCTGGGCTCTGTGAGTTAAACAGGCTCCGGCATCCACGTTCAGCGGTTGTGCGGCTCTGTGAATTGTGAACCCACGTGTGACTGTTTTCACGCCGCTCTATTCTTCCACCATTGTCTAGCAGCAGTGTACCACCTCTGCACGGTGGAACCCGGGCTGCGAACGCACCTACTACTACTTTATAATTTGGTGCGTTCCGCCAGCCCTAACACCTAGTATCTCTGTCTCTGAAACACTGCAAGGTTTCAGTGAAAAGCATACTTTTAATAGGTGCCAGGGATCGAGCCACACTATGTACTAGTCGTATACCTAGTTTGCAAAGTAGAATGGGAAGAAATTACAGCGGCTACAAGTGCAAAGTTGGTAGAGACAGACCCTAAAAGACTTGCAGCAGTAATTGCAGCAAAAGGTGGCCTTACAATGTATTGACTCAGCAGGATGAATACAAAGGCACGTCACAATTTTCAGATCTATGTATTTAAAATATTTAGAAAATCATGTATCATTTCCTTTTGTGTTGATACAGTTGAAACCAGAAGTTTACATACACTATATAAAAAGACACATATACATGTTTTTCTCAATATCTGACATGAAATCAGAATAAATCTTTCCCATTTTTGGTCGATTAGGATTACCATAATTATTAAAATTTGCCAAATGCCAGAATAATGAGAGAAAGAATGCTTTAAGGCATTTTTATTACTTCCTGGAAAATCAAAAGTTTCCATACAGTAAGATTACTATGCCTTTAAACAATTCTGTTTTTTTCTTCTCCTCCCTCTGGGACCGCTCTTGAATATTCCATAGTGCAGGGTCTCAAAAAACATCAACAAAATCCCTGAGATTTTTGTACTTGCCTTAAAAACCTTTTCTTGTTGATCACATTGGGAGGCACAGATCCTGCTCTGCACTTTAAATATTTTCCTTGTTCCCTTTGAATGTTTTTCCTTTCTATGGTTGATCTTATGTTGGTTCTTGCTTGTTCGCTTGGATACTGCCGTTTATAGCTCCTTCTTTTTTCGGGCCAAAAATGAATACCTAGTGTCTTGAGAAAGCATAGTCCACCGGAGTCACTTAACTTCAATTAGAAAGAGATATTACTATAATTAATTATTTATAACAGTTAACACTATATAAAAAATTAATGTAAAGAAAATAATAAAAATATGGCGGCACAAACCCGATTTGCGTTCAGGACTTGCATAGTGATACTGACATCAGATGTTCTTATAACTCTTTTTAATAAAGGGATAAACCGCGTTTCTCATGTATTTCAAGTTTTATCACAGATTTAGAAAAGTTATCAACAATTGTACAAAGTTACAATATGCTCCTGCACACTTCATGCTGGCCATGTTAGCACTTAGTGTAAAGCTCTGTGGATTGATGCTACTTCTGGCTCGGTTATCAGAAAGTTGGGTGGGTGCAGTTTTCTAAAACTTGTTTTGCAGTTTTCTTATTATTGCATCTTGATTTTCTAACGAATCTAAAGAAAATTTTCATAAGATGCAACAGAGTGAAAATAATTGTCAAAGTGGTGAGCTACTAATGCCAGCAAGAAATAGCGTTAAGCTAAAAAATAATGCAATATCTACATCAGAATTCATACCAATGCATTTACGCTTAATGCTACTGTGTCAAAAAGTGAGAATTTATGACACAACCCTTCTTTATGTACAAATTTCTGACTTTTCTCAATAGCAGGAAGAGTTTGGATGGAGTAGACATGGCCACATATGGCTCCATGCCTTTGCTATCATTTACATATAATCTGTCAGTAGGATCAAACCTCCTAAGTTGTCAATATGAGCATGTAGGTGATAGGAAGCTGAATAAAAGGGTACCTTGTTATCTGTAATCCAATGTTTTATTCCAGACACATCCAGTCTTTCTTATATGTAAATGAGGTGTTAATATCTATGGGCCGGACATAGATCTACATGAGAATCTGCCTCCAGAGATTATTTGAAATGGAAAGGGGTGCTAGCAGTGTGAGACATGTAGATCAGGAGAGCAGACTGTCAGCCATTACATGTCTCACCTGGTGAACCTTGTTGCTACTTGGTGTGCAGTTACCATGGCAACCATCAGCATCTCACAATCACGGGGTTAAAGAGGGAGCCACTAATGACAACATCTGAGCGGTTAAACAGCTGTGATCGGTGCTTGCTCTGATCGCAGCCATTACAGCGGGTTGTTAGCTCTGATATACAGCTGACACTCGCCGATAATGTTATAAGTTCTGCTTGTGATCCTGCAAAATCATCGCCCTATAATATACGACGGTCTGCAGGAAGACATTGACGTCTGCGTCGTATTTGTTTGGTGGATGCTGAGAAGGAGCCATAAGACTTGTGTCCTGCAGGAGATTGAAAATAAAAGAAATAAAAATGCTTAAAAATATAGATATAGAAAAAAACAATACAAGTTTAAATCATCTGCTGTTCTTCACAAATGAAGAAATTAAGAAAACCTAAAAAAAATAAATATATTAGGTTTCATCATATCTAAAAAAAAAAACCCCGTGATCTATCAAATTCTAATATTATTTAAACCACATTTTCAACCCCAAAATAAAAAAACATTGGACTTTTAAAATTCCCACATTTTGGTTTGGTCACTCTTCCCCAAAACAAAAAAATGCAATAAATGTCACAATATCAATGAAATCAATAAAATCCATCCACTCAGTTTGAAAAAAAACAAAGCCCTCACACAACCCAATTGTCGAGAAAATGTAAAAGTTAAATAGCAGAAAATGGCAAAAAATACATTTTTTAATTATTTTATTTTTTTACCAAAAAGAATTAAATAAGAAATAATATAAAAACGACAACTTTGCTGTCTCCAGGTGCTGCACCGGAGAATCATGTTTCCAAGCCAGTTTTAGCAAACAATAAATGCTATAGTGGGGGACTCAATTATTAGGGGAACAGAGAGGGCAATCTGTCACAAAGACAGGGATCGTCGAACGGTGTGCTGCCTACCTGGCGCTCGAGTCCAACACATCGCTGATTGGGTTGACAGATTACTGGGAGGGGCTGGTGAGGATCCAGCGGTCATGGTGCACATTGGCACAAATGACAAAGTTAGAGGTAGGTGGAAGGTCCTTAACCCCTTCACTACCAAGGGTGGTTTGCACGTTAACTCCCGGGCCAATTTTTACAATTCTGACCACTGTCCCTTTATGAGGTCATAACTCTGAAAGGCTTCAATGGATCCCGGTGATTCTGACCTTGTTTTCTCGTGACATATTGTACTTCATGTTAGTGGTAAAATTTCATTCAAATAACTTGCGTTTATTTGTGAAAAAAATGGAAATTTGGTGAAAATTTTGAAAATTTCGCAATTTTCCAACTTTGAATTTTTATGCCCTTAAATCACAGCGATACAGCACACAAAAAACTTAATAAATAACATTTCCCACATGTTTACTTTACATCAGCACAATTTTGGAACCAAAATTTTTTTTTGTTAGGAAGTTATAAGGGTTAAAAATTGACCAGCGATTTCTCATTTTTGCAACACCATTTTATTTTTAGGGACCACATAACATTTGAAGCCACTTTGAGGGGTCTATATGATAGAAAATACCCAAAAGTGACACCATTCTAAAAACTGCACCCCTTATGGTGCTTAAAACCACATTCAAGAAGTTTATTAACCCTTTAGGTGCGTCACAGGAATTTTTTGAATATTTAAAAAAAAATGAACATTTAACTTTTTTTCACAAAAAAAATACTTCAGGTTCAATTTTCTTTATTTTACCAAGGGTAAAAGGAGAAGTTGGACTGCAAAAGTTAATGTGAAATTTGTCCTGAGTACGCTGATACCTGACATGTGGGGGGGAACCACTGTTTCGGCGCATGGCAGACCTCAGTAGGGAAGGAGCGCCGTTTGACTTTTTCAATGCAAAATTGTCTGGAATTCAGATCGGACGCCATGTCGCGTTTGGAGAGCCCCTGATGTACCTAAACAGTGGAAACCCCCCCAAGTGACCCCATTTTGGAAACTAGACCCCCCAAGGAACTTATCTAGATATGTGGTGAGAACTTTGAACCCCCAAGGGCTTCACAGAAGTTTATAAAATACAACCGTACAATTAAAAAATCATATTTTTTCCACAAAAATGATCTTTTCACCCTCAATTCTTATTTTTCCAAGAGTAACAGGATCGTAAAAGATATTGTGCAATTTATCCTGAGTGCGCTGATACTCCACATGTGGGGGTAAACCACTATTTGGGCGCATGGCAGAGCTCGGAAGGGAAGCAGCACCATTTGACGTTTTTGGCTGGAATTTAGATCGGACACCATGTCGCGTTTGGAAAGCCCCTGATGTACCAAAACAGTAGAAACCCCCACAAATGACACCATTTGGGAAACTAGACCCCCCAAGGAACTTATCTAGATGTGTGGTGAGCACTTTGAACCCCCCAGTGCTTCACAGAAGTTTATAACGCCCGGGCGTGAAAATAAAAAAATCATATTTTTTCCACAAACATGATCAATTAGTCTCCAATTTTTTTATTTTCCCAAGGGTAACAGGAGAAATTGGACCCCAAAAGTTGTTGTCCAATTTGTCCTGAGTACGCTGACGCCCCATATGTGGGAGAAAACTACTGTATGGGGACACGTTGGGGCTCGGAAGGGAAGTAGTGACGTTTTGGAATGCAGACTTTGATGGAATGGTCTGCGGTTGTCATGTTGCCTTTGGAGAGCCCCTAATGTACCTAAACAGTGGAAACCCCCCACGAATGACCCCATCTTGGAAACTAGACCCCCTGAGGAACTTATCTAGATGTGTGGTGAGCACTTTGAACCCCCAAGGGCTTCACAGAAGTTTATGATGCCCAGGCATGAAAATAAAAAAAATCGTATTTTTTCCACAAACATGATCAATTAGTCTCCAATTTTTTTATTTTCCCAAGGGTAACAGGAGAAATTGGACCCCAAAAGTTGTTGTCCAATTTGTCCTGAGTACGCTGATACCTCATATGTGGGAGAAAACTACTGTATGGGCACACGTCGGGGCTCGGAAGGGAAGTAGTGACGTTTTGGAATGCAGACTTTGATGGCACGGTATGCGGGTGTCATGTTGCTTTTGGAGAGCCCCTGATGTACCTAAACAGTGGAAACCCCCCACAAGTGACCCCATTTTGGAAACTAGACCCCCTAATGAACTTATCTAGATGTGTGGTGAGCACTTTGACCCCCCAGTGCTTCACAGAAGTTTATAACGACCGGGCGTGAAAATAAAAATATCGTATTTTTTCAACAAACATCATCTTTTAGTCCCCATTTTTTTTATTTTCCCAAGGGTAACAGGAGAAATTGGACCACAAAACTTCGTGTCCAATTTGTCCTGAGTACGCTGATACCTCATATGTGGGAGAAAACTACTGTATGGGCACACGTCGGGGCTCGGAAGGGAAGTTGTGACGTTTTGGAATGCAGACTTTGATGGATTGGTCTGCGGGTGTCATGTGCATTTGGAGAGCCCCTGATGTACCTAAACTATTGAAACTCCCCACAAGTGACCCCATTTTGGAAACTAGACCCCCACGGAACTTATCTAGATGTGTGGTGAGCACTCTGAACCCCCAAGTGCTTCACAGAAGTTTATAATGCCTGGGCGTGAAAATAAAAAAATCATTTTTTTCCCCAAAAATGATATTTTTCCCCCCAATTTTTTATTTTCCTAAGGGTAACAGGAGAAATTGGACCCCAAAAGTTGTTTTGTAATTTGTCCTGAGTAGGCTGATACCCCATATGTGGGGGTAAAACACTGTTTGGGCGCATGGCAGAGTTTGGAAGGGAAGGAGCACCATTTGACTTTTTCAACGCAGAATTGGCTGGAATTGAGATCAGACGCCATGTTGCATTTGGAGAGCACCTGATGTGCCCAAACAGTGGAAACCCCACAATTATAACTCCAACCCTAACCCCAACACACCCCTAACCCTAATCTCAGCCCTAACCCTAGCCCTAACCCTAGCCCTAACCCTAGCCCTAACGGGAAAATGGAAATAAATACATTTTCTTTTAGTTTTATTATTTTTCCCTAACTAAGGGGGTGATAACGGGGGGTTTGATTTACTATTTATGGCGGTTTTTATGTTTGGCGGCTGTCACACGCTAAAAGACGCTTTTATTGTAAAAATAGTTTTTGCATCACCACATATTGAGAGCTATAATTTTTCCGTATTTTGACCCACCGAGTCATGTGAGGTCTTATTTTTAGCGCGACGAGTTGACGTTTTCATTGGTACCATTTTCGGGCACATGACATATTTTGATCACTTTTTATTCCGATTTTTTGGGACGCAGGATGAACAAAAACCAGCGTTTCATGAATTTCTTTTGGGGGGTGCGTTTACACCGTTCCGCGTGTAGTAAAATTGATAAGGCAGTTTTATTCTTCGGGTCAGTACGGTTACAGCGATACCTCATTTAGGTCTTTTTTTATGTTTTGTCGTTTTTTTGCAATGAAAACAATTTTATATAAAAAATAATTATTTTTGTATCGCTTTATTCTGCGAGCTATAACTTTTTTATTTTTTTGCGGATGACGCTGTACGGCGGCTCGTTTTTTGCGGGACAAGATGACGTTTTCAGCGGTGCCATGGATATTTATATGCGTCTTTTTGATCGCACGTTATTGCACTTTTTGTTCGGTGGTATGATAATAAATCATAATTTTTTGCTTTGTTTTTTATTTTTATTTTTTAAGGAGTTCACTAAAGGGGTTAACTAATGGGACAGTTATATAGGGCGGGTCACCACGGACGCGGCGATACCAAATATGTGTACTTTTATTGTTTTTTTTTTATTTTGAAAAAATGGATTTATTGGGGAATATTTTTTTTTTTTTACTAATTTATTTAGCGATTTTTTATTTTTAACACTTTTTTTTTTTTTTTTACTTTATTACCTTGTCCCAGGTGGGACATCACTGTCCTGTGACAGATCGCTGATCTGTCACATCACAGATCACTGTGACAGATCAGCAATCTGTCACAGGCAGTTCTGCAGACTTCCTCATGCCTGCGCTTTGCAGGCAGTGAGGAAGTCAGCTCCCTACAGGCCCCCGAAGGCCCCCGTCGCCATCTTGGATCCGGGGGCCTGTAGGGAAAGAGACCCCCTGAGCAGCGCTGCACATTGCGCTGCCGTGGGGGGCTCAGGGAAGCACGGAGGGAGCCCCGTCCATGGTAATTAGGTCCAGGGTCACATGGACGGAATATTACGTCCATTGTAGGTAAGGGGTTAAAGATGATTTCAGGGAATTAGGCTGCAAGGTTAAAGGGAATCTGTCACCCATATTTAGTGATATCATGTAAAGATATCACCCACTTGTGCATCCCATATTGATTCTATTAGGGCTTTTGACTCCCCCGACCCCGCACCTTTGAGGCATAAATACCTTTTTTATCTTGTTGGGGATGTATGCAAATCGCCGCGGTCCGGTCCGATTGGAGTGGCTTAGTCACCTTCTCCCCCCTCCTCGGCTTCCTGCACGTAATCTTCATCTGAGAATATCACAGATAACACTGGTTTCCGCGCGTGCGCATTGTAAAGCCTCCGGTGCCTGCGACATCCAAGAATTTGATAGATTATGGGGTTTTTTTTTTTAGATATGATGAAACCTAATATATTTATTTTTTTTTACGTTTTCTTAATTTCTTCATCTGCGACATCCAAGTGCAGTCAGATGTTTTGCACGCACTCATAGACTTGTATGGGTGCACACCATCCAAAATTCGATTTGCAGCATTTAGCAATTTTTTCCTCATGCTGACTTGGCACGAAAAAAAACGCTTGTCGGTCCTGCTCCATAGTATAACATTGGAGTGAATGCTATCAGATGAAACATTGAATAGCACTTGTCCGAGTTATACGCTGGTTGTACGTCAGTGTGAAAGAACTCTAATTATAAATGTAATTTTTATTAAAATCAGTTTTTGCTTTACTTTACAGAAATGATTAGTAATTATATACTGTATATATATATTTATATTTATAATACACGGCACTATATAAAGGTACAGCCATATCCAGTCAGTGGGCCAGAGCTGCATTATGAGGTCAGCAGTGACAGTGTAGTGATATCAGGAGCATCATGGAATACCGGCCATGGAATGCGAGATAATGACATTATGACATCATAATGGCCTCGGCTATCAGAGGGGCTGCTGTAGTACTGATCGGTGCATTCACGTAGGAGAAGTTTCTCTAGTGAGTACCCCTTTTTTGCTTCGTTGCTTTTTTGGCAAAGACTAGCAGATATTTTTTAGCGCTTATACTGTGAAGAGTTCACCAGCTCGGAGTTCTCCAGTGCCTTTTAGGCAAAGCGATTTCTACCATCTTGACCATCTAAGAGGACAATGGCTTCACGGGACAATTCTAATACTTCCCATGTCCCAGAAGAAGCTTCAGCAAATGGGATTGTAAGGCCATCTACATCAGGAAAGATGGGACATAAAAAGCCACTAATATGTCCATATACAGGTCTCTAAAATATGTATTCCTGATAGGGGGATAATATTCTATAGAAGAAAGTCCTTATATGTGTGTTGTCTCTTTCGCACAGGAACATGGCGGCCTAGCAGGGCTGATTCCCCTATAGCCCATAGGACAAGGGGCAGGATTGCTCGCCAAAGACGGATGGAAATAGCTCCTGTAAATACTATGAGGCGTAGACAAAGAAGACCACCACCACCACCAGAAAGGTCTGAGGACAGGAATCCATCCCCAATTAACATCCGTCTTGAAGTGGTGAATTCATCACGGCTGTTGCTCCCTACCTCCAGAAGATTGGCCCAAGACCCACCTGAAACCTGCACCATCTGTCTGGATGACATTGTAGCAGGGGATGAAGTCAGCTCCATGGAATGCTCCCACTTCTTCCACCTTGCCTGCATTGGCAGATGGCTACTGGACAATAACACCTGTCCTCTCTGCAGGCACACCAACAGCGAGCAACAGTTTCTGGTCCGTGCATATTTGGAGGACTATGGGGACATTTTGGTAATAGCCAATGACCCCAATATGCAAAACCACCCACCAGTTTCTATATTTGCACTTGGAGCATGGAGAGGCCTTGTATTCTACTGATGGGATTCATTGCCAGCAGTGATTCCATCAATGATCAACTGCTCTCACGGAGTAGATGCACAAGTCAACCGGGTGAAGCCTATTCCGTCTCAATCATTCCTTGGACATCAGAGCTAGAGCAAGGAACCATCATTTATAGCATCCAGACACCCTTTTGAGATATTATGAATAATTAAATATATTTATTCATTCTCATTGATTTTGTTATAGTCAATACATATAAAGGTTTTACTGTTTAAGAGCAAATACAAATTGAAGAAAAAATGTTCTTCCCTTAGTTATGGTAGATGTTGAATATAGTGACAGGGAGTGAGGGTTCTGTTCCATCTGTTCAGCTAAATTAAAGCCTCAATATCTGCCCCTATACCATGTAGGTCAGGGGTCGCCAATCGGTGGCTTTGGAGCCACATGTGGCTCGCGGCTGTCTGCAACTTCGTGCAGATCTCCACATTGTGACTTTTGTGAATAGCCCTGCACAAAAGAGCAAATGTGGATGTACTGCCAGGAGGCGGAGGGCAGAGTCATCCATCCCAAAGTGCTGAATTGGTCACTGAGGGGCTGACCATGTGGGTACATGATGCTAGCCAGGTTATAATGACTTCCCTCCCCTGGTAGGGACCCTTTTTGGCTTTCCTTCCTAAGCCTCCTTGGACTGTCCCACGGGTTTTTTCCCTGCCTTTCTACAGTGGCATATTCCTTACTCCATGGGCTGCTTCCTCTTAAATTTATGCGTTTCACAACATATTTCCACCATCTTTCTTCTGCTCTCGGGACTCTGTTAATAGCTTTTTTATGTGATTCTCCTAGATAAAATGTGCTGCTCTTTTCTAAATTACAGCGTCCTAACGGTGTGCGGTGGTCTGTCTATGGCTATCATAGTCTCATATTATTTGACTGATCCACTTAACAGGATCCTGTCAGGAGATGGACACCAGCGTTAAATAACACTAGGCTATTGAACAAGACACTGCAGTAGACGTGCTAGGTTACTTACATTGTAGAAATGGTCCAAAAGTTATCCCTTTCTGAGAGCAGATTCAGCACTACTAGTGTTTATACATGGGTGATACAAAAGAAAGGAGCTGTGGCGTTTTCATACTTAGTGCTGCAAAAATTATCCATGTTTAGAGAGTTTCAATATCTTTTTTCCTTGCTAAATGAAAAAGTGAAAGCTTTTTTTTACAAGGCTAATCCCATTATTTAGGGAGCAAAAACAGGTGTGGTCAGCACTTTTGAAAGTGAAGAAGTAATGTCTTCTCCACTAGTAGTGAAAAAATTATCCCTTTTTTATGATGCACAACAGGTTTGCAATTCTCAAAATAAGTAAACAATAAAATGGCTTTTTATCAAGTCTTCCAAAAATTATCCCTTTTCAGGGAGCAGGAAAAAGCTAGCGGTTTTAAAAGTGAAGAAGCAACGGATTGCTGTCAACAAGCCTTTAAAAAAATTGTCCCTAGTTTTAGAGCTGTTTGATCTTTGTGTAACCTTAAGAGATTATGCTTCGCATCAGCGGTAAAGTCTATCAGTATAGAAGACAGTGTGCCGCCATGGAAATCTGTGGATGGTGTGGCTGTGCAGAGGCAGTGGTAATGGCAGAGACCGCATGGTAGAGAATTGGGAATGGGGTAGATGAGGAGATGTCTGGCAGTGTAAGGCCAACAAAAGCAGTATCGGCAACAGCAATTCTATCGTATAGATGACATAATGGACAGGAAATAAATGATCGTCTGATCCATTCCTGATACATTTTTTTTGTGTCCACCTCCACATCCACCTGCCGCTGCTCATCCTGTTCCTCTTCCTCCAATTCTTGCTGCATGTAATATGGACCTTGAAGGTCACCAGCAGATACATGGTGATGATGAACATGTGCAAGTTGCTGTTCTTCCTTCATGCCCTCTGAGTGTTTATCTCCAGACCAAATATAAGGGGGATGACATTGTTGATTACACAATTGTCCCTACTCACAATTTTGGTCACCTAAGACAGACATAATGTTCAAAATATTGTTTCGTTCAACAGTTCTCAGCCGCAATTATGAGGAGTCGACCAGTGTTTGAGTTGACATGTGATGCACAGCAGCAACTCATTCGCTCCCAGGTTCTCAAGCTGTAACACCACTTGCAGCGCTTTACCTTGTATGAGTGAAATGAGTGAGGTCGCAGTGTGGAATCAATGCTGCACCCTGCGCCTGATAGGGATGGCGTCATGTCTGTTGGGTAGGATCTAGAGGAGATGTAGGAGGAGACAGATACAGTGCCTTGAAAAAGTATTCAAACCCCATAAACTTTTCCCCTTTTTTTGATGTTATACTTGCAAACTTAAACGTATCTTATTGAAGTTTTTATGTGATATACCAACACAAAGTATCAAGTATTTGTGAAGTGTAAAGGAAATGATACATGGTTTGCCTAATTATTTTAAAATATAAATCTGAAAGTATGACTTGCATTTTTATTCAGTCCCCTGCATTCTTAAATAAAATCTTGAGAGACCAATTTCCTCCAGAAGTCACTTAATCAGTAAATTGAGTACACATGTGCACAATTTATTCTCAGTACAGCTGTTCCATGCAGGCCCACATAGGTTTGTTTGAGAACAATAGGGATCAAACAGCATCATGAAAACCAAGGAACAAACCAGACAGGTCAGGGACAAAGCTATGGAGAAGAGTAAAGCAGGATTAGGCTATAAAAACATAGCCCAAGCTCTGAAAATCTTATGGAGATCCATCATCCATAAATGGAAGAAATATGGCACAGCTACAGACCTACAAAGACATGGCTGTCCACCCAACCTGACACCTCAAGCAAGGAGATCACTAATTAGAGAAGCAGCCAAGTTCATCGTCAATCAAGAGGAGCTGCAGAGATCCACAGCTCAGGTGGGATAATCGGTTCACAGGATAACTATTATATTACACAAATCATGCCTTTATGTAAGAGGGTCAAGAAGAAAGCCATTTTTGAAAGCACCACATAAGAAGTCTCGCTTGCAGTTTGCAAAAAGCCATGTAGGAAACACATCTACCATTTGAAAGAAGGTGCTCTGATGAGATGAGACCAAAGTGGAACATTTTGGGCTAAATGGAAAATGCTATGTGTGGCGGAAAACTAACACTGTACATCACTATTGAAAACACCATAACCGACATCAAACATGGTGGAGGCAACATCCTGATGTGGGGATGCTTTTCTTCAGTAGGGACAGGGAATCTGGTCAGAGTTGATGGGGCGATGGATAGAATTAAATACAGGGCAATCCTGGATTAAAACCTGTTAAAAGGAACCCATCAGCTGATACTTGCTGCTCAACCCATGGGCAGCACGTATCAGCCACTGGCTGTAAGATCAAAGCCTAGTGTTAGGCGTCGGGTTCCTGTCGCTGCATAGTGGGAATACCGAGCCTTACTTCCGCCGGTCTCCCATTCCTCTCCAGCCGCAGAGTAGGTTGCTCAGCAAACTCGTCAGTCCCAGCGCTCTGCCCAGACAAGCTCCGTGGGTTTGCTTGCTGCTGCCACCTCTGCTCAGAAGCGAGATTCTCCAGGGGCGAAGTCCCCATGTCGGGCCACTGAGCATGCCCGTGGAGTGATCTCCCATTGGAGATCGAAGGTCACGTGCTCAGGTCCTGTTCCTGTTCGGATTGGCCCATCCGAAAAGCCAGGAAGGTCCTGGACGCTCGTGGCTATAAAAGGTTCGCATGGCCAAGCGGCCATGCGCTAGGATAGACTGTATTTTCAGACTTTAAGGAGTGAGTGATGAATGCACGTATGAATGTCTCAGGTGACTAACTCATTATGAAACCCCTACCCTTGGTACACATGTGTTGTGCAACCTAGCCTGCTAGCGCCCAGGCTTAGGTGTAGATAGGTCAGAGTCTGAGTCAGGCATTAGTCATCATCAGTGACTCGGCATGCCTCAGTGCACGTGCTCCACACTCCATAGCCAGCGTCTATAGCGGCGTTCGTGGCAGCGATGCTGCGCGCTCAGTGGGCCTAGAGGACCTCTAACCCCGTGTCCTTGGTGGTAGAGTTCTGTGTCCGCTTGCTGTGCGCTCTTTGGCCGGGCTCTGTGAGCTAAACAAGCTCCGGCATCCATGGTCAGAGGTTGTGCGGCTCTGTGAATTAACAGAGTCCGCTCCTATTCATACTGGGTGACGTAACCCACGTGTGACTGTTTTCACACCGCTCTATTCTTCCGTCATTGTCTAGCAGCAGTGTACCACCTCTGCACGGTGGACCCCGGGCTGCGAACGCACCTACTACTACTTTATAATTTGGTGCGTTCCGCCAGCCCTAACACCTAGTATCTCTGTCTCTGAAACACTGCAAGGTTTCAGTGAAAAGCATACCTTTAATAGGTGCCTGGGATTGAGCCACACTATGTACTAGTCGTATACCTAGTTTGCAAAGTAGAATGGGAAAAAATTTCAGCGGCTACAAGTGCAAAGTTGGTAGAGACAGACCCTAAAAGACTTGCAGCAGTAATTGCAGCAAAAGGTGGCCTTACAATGTATTGACTCAGCAGGATGAATACAAAGGCACGTCACAATTTTCAGATCTATGTATTTAAAATATTTAGAAAATCATGTATCAATTCCTTTTGTGTTGATACAGTTGAAACCAGAAATTTACATACACTACATAAAAAGACACATATACATGTTTTTCTCAATATCTGACATGAAATCAGAATAAATCTTTCCCATTTTAGGTCAATCAGGATTACCATAATTATTAATATTTGCCAAATGCCAGAATAATGAGAGAGAGAATGCGTTAAGGCATTTTTATTACTTCCTGCAAAATCAAAATTTTACATACAGTAAGATTACTCTGACTTTAAACAATTCTGTTTTTTTCTTTTCCTCCCTCTGGGACCACTCTTGAAAATTCCATAGTGCAGGGTCTCAAAAAACATCAACAAAATCCCTGAGATTTTTGGACTTGCCTTAAAAACCTTTTCTTGTTGATCACATTGGGAGGCACAGATCTTGCTCTGCACTTTAAATATTTTCCTTGTTCCCTTTGAATGTTTTTCCTTTCTATGGTTGATCTTATGTTGGTTCTTGCTTGTTCGCTTGGATACTGCCGTTTATAGCTCCTTGTGTTTTCGGGCCAAAAATGAATACCTAGCGTCTTGAGAAAGCATAGTCCACCGGAGTCACTTAACTTCAATTAGAAAGAGATATTACTATAATTAATTATTTGCATTCGTCCCAATGTTATTCTATGTTGCTGCTCCCATCATGCGTTTTTTTATCGGATCCGTTCCTCAGACCGAGACAATCGCAGCATGCTGCGATTGTCACCGATATTTGGATCGGATTCGACAATGTAAGTCTATGGATGCGATTAAAAAACGCATTGAAAACGCACCACACGTGTGAATTGCGATTAAATCGCAAAACTTCTCCAGGTCAACAGTAAAGAGCATCAGGCATTAGCATTGGATGTCAATTTGATGCTTAGATGCGAATAAAATCGGTTCATCGCCGGAAAATGGGATGACAGACGGATCCCTGGACAAGAATTTTTTGTGCGATTTCGTACCGTTAAAATGGGATCGATTTTTTTATTCGTTGTGTGTGACTCCAGCCTAAAACTTGTTTTGCAGTTTTCTTATTATTGCATCTTGATTTTCTGACGAATCTAAAGAAAATTTTCATAAGATGCAACAGAGTGAAAATAATTGTCAAAGTGGTGAGCTACTAATGCCAGCAAGAAATAGCGTTAAGCTAAAATATAATGCAATATCTACATCAGGATTCATACCAATGCATTTACGCTTCATGTTACCGTGTCAAAAAGTGAGAATTTATGACACAACCCTTCTTTATGTACAAATTTCTGACTTTTCTCAATAGCAGGAAGAGTTTGGATGGAGTAGACATGGCCACATATGGCTCCATGCCTTTGCTATCATTTAAATATAATCTGTCAGTAGGATCAACCCTCCTAAGTTGTCTACATTATTTGAGCATGTAGGTGATAGGAAGCTGAATAAAAGGATACCTTGTTATCTGTAATCCAATGTTTTATTCCAGACAAATCCATCTTTTTCTTATATGTAAATGAGGTGTTAAGATCTATGGGCCAGACATAGATCTACATGAGAATCTGCCTCCAGAGATTATTGGAAATGGAAAGGGGTATTAGCAGTGTGAGACATGTAGATCAGGAGAGCAGACTGTCAGCCATTACATGTTTCACCAGATGAACCTTGTGGCTAATACTTGGCGTGCAGTTATCATGGCAACCATCAACATGTCACAATCACGGGGTTAAAGAGGGAGCCACTAATGACAACATCTGAGGGGTTAAACAGCTGTGATCGGTGCTTGCTTTGATCGCAGCCATTACAGCGGGTTGTTAGCTCTGATATACAGCTGACACTCGCCGATAATGTTATTATAAGTTCTGCTTGTTATCCTGTAAAATCATCGCCCTATAATATACGACGGTCTGCAGGAAGACATTGACGTCTGCGTCGTATTTGTTTGGTGGATGCTGAGTAGGAGCCATAAGACTTGTGTCCTGCAGGAGATTGAAAATAAAAGAAATAAAAATGCTTTAAAATATAGATATAGAAAAAAACAATACAAGTTTAAATCATCTGCTGTTCTCCTTCACAAATGAAGAAATTAAGAAAACGTAAAAAGAAAAATATATATTAGGTTTCATCATATCTAAAAAAAAACCCCCGTGATCTATCAAATTCTAATATTGTTTAAACCACATTTTCAACCCCAAAATAAAAAAACATTGGACTTTTAAAATTCCCACATTTTGGTTTGGTCGCTCTTCCCCAAAACAATAAAATGCAATAAATGTCACAATGTCAATGAAATCAATAAAATCCATCCACTCAGTTTGAAAAAAAAACAAAGCCCTCACACAACCCAATTGTCGAGAAAATGTAAAAGTTACAAATAGCAGAAAATGGCAAAAAATACATTTTTTAATTATTTTATTTTTTTTACCAAAAAGAATTAAATAAGAAATAATATAAAAACGACAACTTTGCTGTCTCCAGGTGCTGCACCGGAGAATCATGTTTCCAGGCCAGTTTTAGCAAACAATAAATGCTATAGTGGGGGACTCAATTATTAGGGGAACAGAGAGGGCAATCTGTCACAAAGACAGGGATCGTCGAACGGTGTGCTGCCTACCTGGCGCTCGAGTCCGACACATCGCTGATTGGGTTGACAGATTACTGGGAGGGGCTGGTGAGGATCCAGCGGTCATGGTGCACATTGGCACAAATGACAAAGTTAGAGGTAGGTGGAAGGTCCTTAAAGATGATTTCAGGGAATTAGGCTGCAAGGTTAAAGGGAATCTGTCACCCATATTTAGTGATATCATGTAAAGATATCACCCAATTGTGCGTCCCATATTGATTCTATTAGGGCTTTTGACTCCCCCGACCCCACACCTTTGAGGCATAAATACCTTTTTTATCTTGTTGGGGATGTATGCAAATCGCCGCGGTCCGGTCCGATGGGCGTGGCTTAGTCACCTTCTCCCCCCTCCTCGGCTTCCTGCACGTAATCTTCATCTGAGAATATCACAGATAACACTGGTTTAAGCGCTTGCGCATTGTAAAGCCTCCGGTGCCTGCGACATCCAAGAATTTGATAGATCACGGGGTTTTTTTTTTAGATATGATGAAACCTAATATATTTTTTTTTTTTACGTTTTCTTAATTACTTCATTTGCGACATCCAAGTGCAGTCAGATGTTTTGCACGCACTCATAGACTTGTATGGGTGCACACCATCCAAAATTCGATTTGCAGCATGTAGCAATTTTCTCCTCATGCTGACTTGGCAAGAAAAAAACGCTAGTCGGCCCTGCTCCATAGTATAACATTGGAGTGAATGCTATCAGATGAAACATTGAATAGCACTTGTCCGAGTTGTACAGTTGTACGCTGGTTGTTCGTCAGTGTGAAAGAACTCTAATTATAAATGTAATTTTTTTTTAAATCAGTTTTTGTTTTATTTTGCTGAAATGATTAGTAATTATATACTGTCTATATATATATATATTTATAATACACGGCACTATATAAAGGTACAGCCATATCCAGTCTGTGGGCCAGAGCTGCATTATGAGGTAAGCAGTGATGTAGTGACATCAGGAGCATCATGGAACACCGGCCATGGAATGTGAGATAATGACATTATGACATCATAATGGCCTCGGCTATCAGAGGGCCTGCTGTAGTACTGATCGGTGCATTCACGTAGGAGAAGTTTCTCTAGTGAGTACCCCTTTTTTGCTTCCTTGCTTTTTTGGCAAAGATTAGCAGATATTTTTTAGCGCTTATACTGTGAAGAGTTCTTCAGCTCGGAGTTCTCCATTGCCTTTTAGGCAAAGCGTTTTCTACCATCTTGACCATCTAAGAGGACAATGGCTTTACGGGACAATTCTAACACTTCCCATGTCCCAGAAGAAGCTTCAGCAAATGGGATTGTAAGGCCATCTACATCAGGTAAGAGGGGACATAAAAAGCCACTAATATGTCCATATACAGGTCTCTAAAATATTATTCCTGATAGGGGGATAATATTCTATAGAAGAAAGTCCTTATATGTGTGTTGTCTTTTTCGCACAGGAACATGGCGGCCTAGCAGGGCAGATTCCCCTATAGCCCATAGGACAAGGGGCAGGTTTGCCCGCCAAAGACGGATGGAAATAGCTCCTGTAAATACTACGAGGCGTAGACAAAGAAGACCACCACCACCACCAGAAAGGTCTGAGGACAGGAATCCATCCCCAATTAACATCCGTCTTGAAGTGGTGAATTCATCACGGCTGTTGCTCCCTACCTCCAGAAGATTGGCCCAAGACCCACCTGAAACCTGCACCATCTGTCTGGATGACATTGTAGCAGGGGATGAAGTCAGCTCCATGGAGTGCTCCCACTTCTTCCACCTTGACTGCATTGGCAGATGGCTACTGGACAATAACACCTGTCCTCTCTGCAGGCACACCAACAGCGAGCAACAGTTTCTGGTCCGTGCATATTTGGAGAACTATGGGGACATTTTGGTAATAGCCAATGACCCCAATATGCAAAACCACCCACCAGTTTCCATATTTGCACTTGGAGCATGGAGAGGCCTCGTATTCTACTGATGGGATCCATTACCAGCAGTGATTCCATCAATGATCAACTGCTCTCACGGAGTAGATGCACGAGTCAACCGGGTGAAGCCTATTCCGTCTCAATCATTCCTTGGACATCAGAGCTAGAACAAGGAACCATCATTTATAACATCCAGACACCCTTTTGAGATATTATGAATAATTAAATATATTTATTCATTCTCATTCATTTTGTTATAGTCAATACATATAAAGGTTTTACTGTTTAAGAGCAAATACAAATTGAAAAAAAAATGTTCTTCCTTTAGTTATGGTAGATATTGAATATAGTGACAGGGAGTAAGGGTTCTGTGCCCTCTTTCAGCTAAATTAAAGTCTCAATATCTGCCCCTATACCATGTTGATCAGGGGTCGCCAATCGGTAGCTTTGGAGCCACATGTGGCTTGCGGCTGTCTGCAACTTCGTGCAGATCTCCACATTGTGACTTTTTTGAATAGCCCTGCACAAAAGAGCAAATGTGGATGTCCTGCCAGGAGGCAGAGGGCAGAGTCATCCATCCCGAAGTGCTGAATTTGTCACTGAGGGGCTGACCATGTGGGTACATGATGCCAGACAGGTTATAATGTCTTCCCTCCCCGGGTAGGGTCCCTTTTTGGCTTTCCTTCCTAAGCCTCCCTGGACTGTCTCATGGGTTTTTTCCCTGCCTTTCTACAGTGGCATATTGCTTACTCCAAGGGCTGCTTCCTCTTAAGTTTATGCGTTTCACAACATATTTACACCATCTTTCTTCTGCTCTCGGGACTCTGTTAATAGCTTTTTTATAGGATACTTCTAGATAAAATGTGCTGCTGTTTTCTAAACTACAGCGTCCTAACGGTGTGCGGTGGTCTGGCTATGCCTATCATAGTCTCATATTATTTGGCACATTCGCTTAAAGGGATCCTGTCAGAAGATGGAAGCACGTCCACGCTGAACTTTCCTCCCATCTATCATCTAACTTGCTCTTTGACAATCTACAATCTGGTTTCCACCCCATCACTCCACTGAGACAGCCCTGACCAAAATTACTAACGACCTACTTACAGCCAAATCAAATGGACAATACTCTATACTCCTACTTCTAGACCTGTCGTCTGCATTTCACACAGTTGACCACTGCCTCCTACTACAGATCCTCTCCTCCTTCGGCATCAAAGGCCTTGCCCTATCCTGGATCTCCTCATACCTTTCCAACTGCACATTCAGCGTCTCCCACTCCCACACCACCTCCTCATCCCACCCTCTCTCTGTTGGAGTCTCCCAAGGCTCTGTTTTAGGACCCCTACTCTTCTCAATCTATACACTTGGTCTGGGGCAACTCATAAAGTCCCACAGATTCCACTACCACCTTTATGCTGATGACACTCAGATCTACCTCTCTGACCCAGATGTCACCTCTCTGCTATCCAGAATCCCAGAGTGTCTATCAGCCATATCCTCCTTCTCCTCTCGCTTCTTCAAACTCAATCTAGACAAATCTGAAATCATCATCTTTCCTCCATCTCACAGATCTTCCTTACCCGACCTAGCTATAACAATTAATGACATCACACTTTCCCCCTTACCAGAAGTCCGCTGCCTCGGAGTAACCTTTGACTGTGCCCTGTCCTTCAAACTGCACATCCAAGCTCTTTCTACCTCCTGTCGCCTCCAGCTCAAAAATATTTCCAGAATCCGTCCTTTCCTCAACCCTCAATCTACTAAAATGCTTGTGCATGCCCTCATCATCTCCCGCCTCGACTACTGCATCATCCTTTTCTGTGGTCTCCCTGCTAACACCCTCGCACCTCTCCAGTCCATCCTTATCTCTGCCGTCAGCTTCCTGCTGGCGCCGACGAGCGAGCAATGGACGCGGGCGGAAGATGGTCATTATCACTGCGTCTGAAAGGTGAGTATCGACCGCCGACCGCTGCTGCATCGCTAGTGAGATCTGCCTGTTTGGCAGCTCACTAGCGACCATTTAGCGATGCACCAGCGATCCTGACCGGGTCATATCATGGTTGGGATCGCTGATGAATCGCTAAATGTAACGGGGCCTTTAGATGGTGCTGATCCATTCCTGATACATTTTGACAAGTGTTAGGTTTTCCAAGATTGCAGGAGATAACGTCATCGTTTTGGGTGTGACAAAACTACTGAATACCTTCTCTGACATTACAGTGGAGACATAGAGATGAATTAAACTTATTTGTGTTGTCGTCATTGTTTTCACGGTCAGACTCATCTCTTGTCCTGTGTCCCCCTCCACATCCACCTGCTGCTGCTCATCCTGTTCCTCTTCCTCCAAATCTTGCTGCATGTAATATGGACCTTGAAGGTCACCAGCAGATACATGGTGATGATGAACATGTGCAAGTTGCTGTTCTTCCTTCATGCCCTCTGAGTGTTTATTTCCACACCAAATATAAGGGGGATGATATCGTTGATTACACAATTGTCCCTACTCACAATTTTGGGCGCCTCTTTGAAAGTCTTCAGAAGATGGCATTCCTCCCTCATCACCTGTCAGTGGTGAATGTCAAATTAATCCAAGCTTCAGTTTGGCTGCTGCATGATATATTCTGACTCCACTTTATACTGCTCATACAAAAGCTTTAAAATGTGCAGCAATGAATTCCATCAATTTGCAAAGTCGCAAAACAGGCTTCGCTTTGATAGATAATTCTATTTTTGCAAACCTAGGAGGGCATGCTTTACCAATAAACAATAGCTGAAATGAGCTAACACTTTCCTAGCCTTAGGGCCCCGTCTCACATAGCGATCTCGCTAGTGGGATCGCCGCTGAGTCACAAGTTTTGTGATGTAACAGCGATCTCACCAGCGAGATCGCTGTGTGTGACAGCGATCAGCGACCGGCCCCCCTGCCGGTATCGCTGAACGCTGTTGGAAAGCCCTGGACATTTTTTTGGTCGCTGGTCTCCCACTGGCCAGCACGCATCGCTGCGTGTGACAGGCGGGAGACCAGCGATCAGCTGGTAACTAAGGTAAACGCAGGGTTTCTAAGCACGGCGCTGTGCTTAAACCCTCTGTGTACCTTAGTTACCAGGGCGCTGATGCAGGGAGCTGGTAACCAAGGTACACATTGGGTTTCTAAGTGATGCATGTCCCTTAGAAACTCAATGTGTACCTTAGTTACCAGCTCCCTGCATCAGTGCCCTGGTAACTAAAGTACGCATCGCTGCGCGCGCTCGGCGTTGCTGGTCCTGATCGCTGGTGAAGCTGTCTGTCTGACAGCTCACCAGCGATCATGTAGCGACTCACCAGCGATCCTGACACATTGATATCATTGTCGGGATCACTGGTGAGTCGCTATGTGTGACTCTTTTAGAGTAGTATTTACAATACTAAATTCTGGACATTGGCCATTCAAAGAGCATGAATTACTTTATCAGCCCGTAAGACAGACATAATGTTCAAAATATTATTGCGTTCAACAGTTCTCAGCTGCAATGATGAGGAGTCGACCAGTGTTTGAGTTGAGACGCGATGCACAGCAGCAACTCGTTCGCTCCCAAGTTCTCAAGCTGTAACCCCCCTTGGCAGCGCTTTACCTTGTATGAGTGAAATGAGTGAGGTCGCTGTGTGGAATCAATGCTGTAACCTGTGCCTGATAGGGATGGCGTCATGTCTGTTGGGTAGGATCTAGAGGAGATGTAGGAGGAGACAGATACAGTCCCTTGAAAAAGTATTCATACCCCATAAACTTTTCCCCTTTTTTTGATGTTACAGTTGCAAACTTAAACGTATCTTATTGAGGTTTTTAGGTGATACACCAACACAAAGCATCAAGTATTTGTGAAGTGTCAAGGAAATGATACATGGTTTGTCTAATTATTTTAAAATATAAATCTGAAAGTATGACTTGCATTTTTATTCAGCCCCCTGCATTCTTAAATAAAATCTTGAGAGACCAATTGCCTCCAGAAGTCACTTAATCAGTAAATTGAGTACACATGTGCACAATTTATTCTCAGTACAGCTGTTCCATGCAGGCCCACATAGGTTTGTTTGAGAACAATAGGGATCAAACAGCATCATGAACACCAAGGAAAAAAACAGACAGGTCAGGGACAAAGCTATGGAGAAGAGCAAAGCAGGATTAGGCTATAAAAACATAGCCCAAGCTCTGAAAATCTTATGGAGATCCATCATCCATAAATGGAAGAAATATGGCACAACTACAGACCTACAAAGACATGGAGAAGCAGCCAAGTTCATTGTCAATCAAGAGGAGCTGCAGAGATCCACAGCTCAGGTGGGATAATCTGTTCACAGGGTAACTATTATATTACACAAATCATGCCTTTATATAAGAGGGTCAAGAAGAAAGCCATTTTTGAAAGCAACCCATAAGAAGTCTCACTTGCAGTTTGCAAAAAGCCATGTTGGGAACACATCTACCATTTGAAAGAAGGTGCATTGATGAGATGAGACCAAATTGGAACTTTTTGGGCTAAATACAAAATGCTATGTGTAGCGGAAAACTAACACTGTACATCACTGTTGAAAACACCATAACCAACATCAAACAAGGTGGAGGCAACATCCTGATGTGGGGATGCTTTTCTTCAGTAGGGGCAGGGAATCTGGACAGAGTTGATGGGGCAATGGATATAATTAAATAGAGGGCAATCCTTGAGGAAAACCTGTTAAAAGGAACCCATCAGCTGATACTTGCTGCCCAACCCATGGGCAGCACGTATCAGCCACTGGCTGTATGATCACAGCCTAGTGTTAGGCGTCGGGTTCCTGTCGCTGCACAGCGGGAATCCTGAGCCTTACTTCCGGCGGTCTCCCATTCCTCTCCAGCGGCAGAGGAGGTTGATCAGCAAGCTCGTCGGTCCCGGCGCTCTGCCCAGACAGCTCCGTGGGTTTGCTTGCTGCTGCCACCTCTGGCACAGCTATGGCAATACATGCTGCTCAGCAGCGAGATTCTCCAGTGACTAAGTCCCCATGTCGGGCCACTGAGCATGCCCGTGGAGTGATCTCCCATTGGAGATCGAAGGTCACATGCTCAGATCCTGCTCCTGTTCAGATTGGCCCATCCGAAAAGCCAGGAAGGACCCGGACGCTCGCGGCTATAAAAGGTTCGCATGGCCTCTCGGCCATGCGCTAGGATAGACTGTATTTTCAGACTATAAGGAGTGAGTGATGAATGCACGTATGAATGTCTCTGGAGACTGACTCATTATGAAACCTGTTATGAATGGGTCACCGAGGAGGAAAAGACTAAACAAGCTAAGTCACAGAAAACCAGAGAGGTTGGCAACTATGCAGATTGCAGATCCCTGATCCTAACCACAACAACTAGCAGCAGCCGTGGAGCATACCTACGATGGTCCTAGACGCTTCATCACAGCCGGAGGACTAAATAAGCCTAAAGCAAGAAAAGGGGAAAACTAACTGCCCCAGAGCAGACCCCAAAGGAAAGACAGCCCCCTCACATGTATTGACAGTGAAACAAGATGAAAGCACAATTACAGGCAGGAAAATAGGCTGAGCAAATGATGGGGCCCAAACTAATTAGAAAGGATAGGAAAGGAAAGACACTGTCTGCAATCTGCCAAAAACCCTACAAAAATAATGTTCAACACTTCTGATAGCAAAATTAACCCTGAAGTCACTAGACTTCTCCCACTATATCAGCACTCTGAAATATTCTGAGAAAGAGCAAAAAGAGGCCAATCTAATAAGGGACAAAAAAGCAAATTGGAAAATACAGATAAATAAGAGTGGAAATTCAGCACAACCCCAACGGGGCTGGCTGACCACACAAAAAACTGAATAGACCAACAAAATCAAGTGTGAACATTAGAAAAACTTAGCTTGAAATGACTGGAACAGAGCTGAAAACCAGGACCTGAAAAGCCAGAAGGAATCACCAGCACCAGACTAGGGCGTCGGCTGTCTTAAATCCAGTCTGAGATTCCTGAGTTCCAATCGTCATCCTCATTATCAGGTGGCAGATCTCTACTAATTAAATCAGCATCACTACCTACAGTTACCACCAGAGGGAGCCTGGAAGGAGAACTCACAACTGGTGGACCGGAAAATGAACTCACAACAGTACCCCTACCCTTGAGGAGGGGTCACCGAACCCTCATCCACGCCACCAGGCCAATCAGGATGGGCCCGGTGAAAAGCACGAACCAATCTATTGGCATGAATATCAGAGGCAGAGACCCAAGAATTATCCTCCTGGCCACAACCCTTCCATTTGTCCAAATACTGGAGTCTCCGTCTAACCTAACGAGAATCCAATATTTTCTTTACCTCATATTCCACATTGCCTTCAACCAACACAGGGTCAGGAGGTGCTGCCATAGGAACCACTGGCTCAACAAACCTCTTCAACAGAGACTTGTGAAATATGTTATGGATCTTGAACGTAACTGGAAGAGCCAATCGAAAAGAAACAGGATTAAGAATCTCCAAAATCTTATAAGGTCCAATAAATCTTGGCTTAAATTTTGGAGATGCAACCTTCATAGGAATATTCTTAGACGACAACCAAACCATATCACCCACTTTAAACCGGGGACCAATGATCCTATGTCGGTTAGAAAATCGCTGGGCCTTTTCCTGAGAGAGTGACAACTTATCCACCACTTGGTCCCATATCTGCTGCATTCTCTCAACCACAGTGTCCACACCTGGGCAGGACGAAGATTCCACTTGCCCTGAAGAAAATCGAGGATGAAACCCAAAATTACAGAAAAAGGGTGACATCAAAGTGGCAGAACTAGCTCTCTTGTTCAGTGCGAATTCGGCCAAGGGCAAAAATGAGACCCAATCATCCTGATCAGCAGATATAAAACATCTTAAATAAGACTCCAAGGTCTGGTTTGTTCTCTCAGTCTGTCCATTGGTCTGAGGATGAAACGCAGAGGAGGATAACTGAATTCCCAGATTGGAACAAAAGGCTTTCCAGAATCTGGAAACAAACTGGACTCCTCTGTCGGACACAATGTTCTCAGGAATCCCATGTAACCGAACCACCTGTTGTAAAAACAAGGGCACCAACTCAGTGGAAGATGGCAATTTTGGGAGTGGTACAAGATGGACCATCTTCGAAAATCTATCACAAATCACCCAGATAAGTCATTCTCTGAGAGACAGGAAGATCAGAAATAAATTCCATTGAAATATGGGTCCATGGCCTCTTGGGCACAGGCAGGGGCATCAGCAACCCACTAGAATGAGAACAGGGTTTAGACCAAGAACAAGTCCCACAGGACTGTACAAAATTCCTGATGTCACAAGATAAAGCAGGCCATCAAAACGACCAACTCACCAAATCTCTGGTACCAAAAACACCTGAATGACCAGTCAATGCGGAGCAATGAATTTCAGACATTACTCTCTTTCTCCACTGGTCAGGAACATATAATTTCCCCATAGGGCAACGCTCAGGTTTATCCTCCTGAAATTCCTCCAGGGCGCGTCTCAAATCGGGCGAAATGGCAGAAAGAACTACCCCCTCACCTAGGATGGTAGTAGGCTCGGTCACATTAAGAGAATCGGCAAAGAAACTCCTAGAAAGGGCGTCTGCCTTAACATTCCTAGTGCCCGGAAGAAAAGAGACCACAAAATTAAAATGCGTGAAAAACAATGCCCATTTAGCTTGTCTAGGATTCAAACGTTTGGCCAACTCCAGATAAATCAAATTTTTGTGATCGGTGAGGACCACAACTTGATGTCTAGCTCCCTCTAACCAATGTCTCCAGTCCTCAAATGCCCATTTCATGGCCAACAATTTCCGATTCCCCACGTCATAGTTGCGTTCAGATGGGGAGAACTTTCGAGAAAAGAAGGCACAGGGATTCATTTTAGAAGTCACAGGGTCTTTTTGGGACAAAACAGCTCCTGCACCAATCTCAGAAGCATCTACCTCCACCTGAAATGGAAGTGAGACATCAGATTGCCGTAAAACTGGAGCTGAAGTCAATCTCCGCTTAAGCTCCTGAAATGCTGAGACAGCCTCAGGAGACCAATTCAGCACATCAGCGCCCTTCTTGGTCAGATCAGTCAGTGGTTTGACAATACCAGAAAAATTATCTATAAATTTACGATAGAAATTGGCAAAACCCAAAAACTTCTGGAGGGCCTTCAAAGAAGTAGGCTGAACCCAATCATAAATGGCCTGTACCTTGGCTGGGTCCATTTCAATAGTCGATGGAGACAAGATAAATCCCAAAAATGAAATCCTCTGTACACCAAAGAGGCATTTCGATCCCTTAACAAACAGGGAATTCTCCCTCAAAATCCAGAACACAGTCCGGACGTATTCCACATGAGAATCCCAATCACTAGAAAAGATCAAAATATCATCCAGATAGATGATCAAAAACTTATCCAGAAAGTCACTGAAAATATCATTCATAAAAGACTGGAAGACAGAAGGGGCATTAGTGAGCCCAAAAGGCATCACCAGGTACTCAAAATGTCCCTCCGGAGTATTAAACACCGTCTTCCATTCATCCCCGTGCTTGATGCGAATAAGATTATACGCCCCCCTGAGGTCAAGCTTAGTAAACCAGCAGGCACTCTTAACTCTGAAGAATAAATCAGACATCAGAGGTAACGGGTACTGATATTTAACAGTCATCTTGTTAAGGGAACGATAATCAATACACGGTCTTAATGAACCATCTTTCTTGGCCACAAAAAAAACCAGCACCTAAAGGTGACGAGGATGGTCTAATATGATCCTTCTCCATTGACTCCTTAATATAGGACCACATAGCATCATGCTCGGGTACTGATAAGTTTAAAAGCAGATCCTTGGGAAATTTACACCCAGGCATCAACTCAATTGCACAGTCATAACTCCTATGAGGAGGCAAAGACGCAGACTTACTCTCACTAAATACATCAGAAAAATCGGCTAGATAATCAGGAATATCATGAGACTGAGGAGAGGTGGAGAAAACAGGAGCATCGCTAAGAACACACTGACAACCCCAACTCACTACAGACCCAGACTTCCAATCCAAAACTGGATTATGAGTTTGCAACCAGGGAAAACCCAGAACAATAGTATCATGCAAATTATGCAGCACTAAAAATTTACAAATTTCTTGGTGGTCTGGGGCATCTCGCATTATCACCTGTGTCCAAAACTGAGGTTTATTCTCTGCCAAAGGAGTAGCATCAATACCCCTCAAAGGAATAGGAGTCTGCAGAGGCGTCATGCAAAAACCACAACGTTTAGCAAAGGCCAAATCCATCAGATTCAGCGCTGCTCCTGAATCCACGAAAGCCTTAGTAGAAAACGTGGATAAGGAGCAGATCAGAGTAATTGCCAAAAGGAACTTAGGTTGTACACTGCCCACAGCAAATGTGTGTGCAAAACGTTTCTCTCGTTTAGGGCAGACAGAAATAGTATGAGGGGCGTCTCCACAGAAAAAACACAGCTTATTACGCCTTCTAAACTCCTGATGTTGCGCCCTAGACAAAACCCCATCACATTGCATAGGTTCAGACGTTTGTTCAAAAGGTGGCAGAGCCTCCAGTGTAGTCTTACATTCACGTAAACGCCGATCAACTTGAATGGCTAATGACATAGAATCATATAGACCAGAGGGAGCAGGAAATACCACCATAACATCTTTTACAGTCTCTGATAAACCCTTCCGAAAGAGAGCTGCCAATGCACTATCATTCCATGTAGTAAGGACCGCCCACTTTTGGAATTTTTGACAGTATAACTCTGCAGAATCCTGACCCTGGTTTAATGCCAACAGGGTTCTCTCAACTTGATCAACAGCATTAGGTTCACCATACAACAACCCCAAGGCTTGAAAAAATGCATCCACATTAGTCAGAACAGGATTTTCAGGTGTCGAAAAAGCCCAATCCTGGGGATCGCCGCGCAGCAAGGAGATGACAATTTTAACCTGCTGCACAGAGCTCCCCGATGAGTTAGGCTTCAAGGCAAGAAATAATTTACAATTATTCTTAAAATTCAGAAATTTAGACCGATCCCCAGAAAACACATCAGGAGTAGGGATCTTAGGTTCAGCAGCATGTGACTGAATGAGGTAGGTGGAAATTCCCTGTACTTCAGCAGCAAGTTGCTCCACATGATCAGACAATTGCTTAATCTCCATTAAAAAAAAAAATCCTCCTATGGCCCCAGAAAAAAAAAAGAGGAAAAAAAAAAAAAAAAAAAAAAAAAATTCTGACACTGTTTTCTTTTCTTTCTTTAACAACTTTTTCCTGCTTTTGAGTACCCTAGAATCTGTGGTATGGCTGGTGATTATGTTATGAATGGGTCACCGAGGAGGAAAAGACTAAACAAGCTAAGTCACAGAAAACCAGAGAGGTTGGTAACAATGCAGATTGCAGATCCCTGATCCTAACCACAACAACTAGCAGCAGCCGTGGAGCGTACCTACGATGGTCCTAGACGCTTCGTCACAGCCAGAGGACTAAATAAGCCTAAAGCAAGAAAAGGGGAAAACTAACTGCCCCAGAGCAGACCCCAAAGGAAAGACAGCCCTCTCACACGTATTGACAGTGAAACAAGATGAAAGCACAGACACAGGCAGGAACATAGGCTGAGCAAATGATGGGGCCCAAACTAACTATAAAGGATAGGAAAGGAAAGACACTGTCTGCAATCTGCCAAAAACCCTACAAAAATAATGTCCAACACTTCTGATAGCAAAATTAACCCTGAAGTCACTAGACTTCTCCCACTATATCAGCACTCTGAAATATTCTGAGACAGAGCAAAAAGAGGCCAATCTGATAAGGGACAAAAAAGCAAATTGGCAAATACAGATAAATAAGAGTGGAAATTCAGCACAGCCCCAGTCGTGGCTGGCTGGCTGACCACACAAAAAACTGAATAGACCAACAAAATCAAGTGTGAACATTAGCAGAAAAACTTAGCTTGAAATGACTGGAACAGAGCTGAAAACCAGGACCTGAAAAGCCAGAAGGAATCACCAGCACCAGACTAGGGCGTCGGCTGTCTTAAATCCAGTCTGAGATTCCTGAGGTCCAATCGTCATCCTCATTATCAGGTGGCAGATCTCTACTGATTAAATCAGCCTCACTACCTCCAGTTACCACCAGAGGGAGCCTGGAAGGAGAAGTCACAACTGGTGGACCGGGAAATGAACTCACAACAGAAACCCCTACCCTTGGTACGCTTGTGTTGTGCAGCCTAGCCTGCTAGCGCCCAGGCTTAGGTGTAGGTACTGTAGGTCAGAGTCTGAGTCAGGCATTAGTCATCATCAGTGACTCGGCACGCCTCAGGGCACGTGCTCCACGTGCTCCACTCCATAGCCAGCGTCTATAGCGGTGTTCATGGCAGCGACGCCGCACGCTCAGTGGGCCTAGAGGGACTCTAACCCCGTGTCCTTGAGGGCAGAGTTCTGTGGCCGCTTGCTGTGCGCTCTTTGGCCAGGCTCTGTGAGCTAAACAGGCTCCGGCATCCACGTTCAGCAGTTGTGCGGCTCTGTGAATTACCAGAGTCCGCTCCTGTTCACACTGGGTGACGTAACCCACGTGTGACTGTTTTCACACCGCTCTATTCTTCTGCCATTGTCTAGCAGCAGTGTACCACCTCTGCACGGTGGACCCCGGGCTGTGAACGCACCTACTACTACTTTATAATTTGGTGTGTTCCGCCAGCCCTAACACCTAGTATCTCTGTCTCTGAAACACTGCAAGGTTTCAGTGGAAAGCATACTTTTAATAGGTGCCAGGGATCGAGCCACACTATGTACTAGTCGTATACCTAGTTTGCAAAGTAGAATGGGAAGAAATTTCAGCGGCTACAAGTGAAAAGTTGGTAGAGACAGACCCTAACAGACTTGCAGCAGTAATTGCAGCAAAAGGTGGCCTTACAATGTATTGACTCAGCAGGATGAATACAAAGGCACGTCACAATTTTCAGATCTATGTATTTAAAATATTTAGAAAATCATGTATCAATTCCTTTTGTGTTGATACAGTTGAAACCAGAAGTTTACATACACTATATAAAAAGACACATATACATGTTTTTCTCAATATCTGACATGAAATCAGAAAAAAATCTTTCCCATTTTAGGTCAATTAGGATTACCATAATTATTAATATTTGCCAAATGCCAGAATAATGAGAGAGAGAATGCTTTAAGGCATTTTTATTACTTCCTGCAAAATCAAAATTTTACATACAGTAAGATTACTATGCCTTTAAACAATTCTGTTTTTTTCTTCTCCTCCCTCTGGGACCACTCTTGAATATTCCATAGTGCAGGGTCTCAAAAAACAGATCAACAAAATCCCTGAGATTTTTGTACTTGCCTTAAAAACCTTTTCTTGTTGATCACATTGGGAGGCACAGATCCTGCTCTGCACTTTAAATATTTTCCTTGTTCCCTTTGAATGTTTTTCCTTTCTATGGTTGATCTTATGTTGGTTCTTGCTTGTTCGATTGGATACTGCCGTTTATAGCTCCTTCTGTTTTCGGGCCAAAAATGAATACCTAGCGTCTTGAGAAAGCATAGTCCACCGGAGTCACTTAACTTCAATTAGAAAGGGATATTACTATAATTAATTATTTATAACAGTTAACACTATATAAAAAATTGATGTAAAGGAAATAATAAAAATATGGCAGCACAAACCCGATTTGCGTTCTGGACTTGCATAGTGATACTGATATCAGATGTTCTTATAACTCTTTTTAATTAAGGAATAAACCGCGTTTCTCATGTATTTCAAGTTTTATCACAGATTTAGAAAAGTTATCAACAATTGCACAAAGTTACAATACGCTCCTGCACACTTCATGCTGGCCATGTTAGCACTTAGGCCGGGGTCACACTGGCGAGGAATACGGCCGAGTGAGAGGAGCTAAAAGCACGCATTACACACGGACCAATGATTTTCTATGGGTTTCCTCCCAACTGCCGTATATTTCTCGGGCGTATTCTACGGACCGTGCCAATCGCAGCATGCTGCGATTGTCAGCGTACTACGCCCGTAATACGCCAATGCAAGTCTATGGGTGCGCAAAAAGTACGGATGACACACGGAGCACACGTGTGACCTGCGAGAAATACGCAGGTCTTTTGGCTGCTGCCAGGAAATGGCCCAGTCCATCATCAGGAAGTTGATACATGCAAATGAGCTCAAAAAGCGCTCCAGACATCCAGGAAGTACGCCTCCATGGAGTACAGCAGCGTCATGGCGTCCACTTATATTAATGTGGAAATGCTAATTGTCCTGGTGCAGGAGCGGCCCGAAATATGGGACCAACGTGATGCCCATTATGCCAACCGGGCAAGAAAGGAGGCGTCATGGAGGCGCATATGTAGGCAGATGTTCCATGACTTTGGTGATCGGCCACGTGAGGAGCAGCAGAAAATGAGTAAGTACAACCCAAAAAATGAGTTAAATTACCGCACGCCAAAAAATGAATATAGAATCAGCAGCCCCCTTCCTGTGCTTCTACTTTTTTCGTCATGAGGCCATTAGATTTATATTTAACACGTGGTTTGACACTGCCATAATTTTGGTCAGGCCACAAGCTCCTCATCCTCCTAGACAAACAAGTTATTAAGTGTAGTTACTTGATACATCAACTAATATGACCCTGTGTATCTGGCCTGTATGCCCCAATTAGATATGCCACCATGGGTAGAAAGCACACCCCAGAAGGCCCCATGCCTAGACTACTGGTAGCAAATGTGACCTATCAAAGATGTGTATTTCACCATATTTCCTGTCACATTGCAGTGGAAGATGTGATGAGACGCTGGCGAAGTATCCGTGACCAATACCGCTGGGAACGTCAGCAGCGGTCCAGGAGTGGGGATGCGGGCTATGTAAAGAGAAAGTACATCTACTATGACCGCCTCTCCTTCCTCGCCCCAATTCTGGATCTCAGACCGTAAGTAGATACCTCACACCACATTACACAGATACTTTACAGGGCCAAAAATATTTAGTGATTTTTGGCTCTGTTCTATTTCATAACAGAACTCAGTCCAACCTTACGGACAGAGGAACTGGCTCGGAAACAGACCCCATCATCGATCCTGGGTCTGCAGGGGAAGAAGTGGCTGGCCCATCTTCTCCCCCTACTAGGAGCAGGGGTGAAGAATCGAGTCAGGATGTGCCATTGCCTGCGCCCCAAAGCCCACCACCAGGACCATCTGGTGCTGCTGCAGCATCAGAAAGAGCAGAGGAGCAGGGCAACATCAACAGCAGCCCAACTGGCCACATCTGGGGGTCCACACAGCCTGCTGCCACATCCCGGCGAGGAAGAAGCCGAAGGCGGCAAATACCTGCCACTGATACCCGCACTAATGTGGACACTGGGGTCCTAAATTATTTAGCCAGAGTAAATAGTGATGATGGGGAGGAGGCATACTCTCGCAGCCTGGCCAATTATCTCCGTGTCCTTTCCCGTGAGGTCAGGCTCTGTATTAGAGGATGTTTTCAGATCCTGCTTGATGCGTGCACATACCCCAATACCCCCTATGAATTATTTGAATATATTGAGAGGTGGCAGCTTTCACCAAGAAATCTCATGCGCCTTAGGCACCCCCCACAAATGCATGCTCGAGCAGGATCTGAGGATCCTCAAATACGTGGGCCTACACCTCACCCCCTTCCTCCCACTACCCAACCTTCAATACAGCAGCCACAAATGTCTGCCTCTAGCCAACCACACCAATATGGCCACTTGTTCCCACCCAGTGTTGGAGGCTGGTCCCAACCTGGTTGGGGACGATATGGCTATCTTGGTGGGTATGACACACGTGCCTACCACAGCCAACAAAATGCCCCTCCTCATTATTACTCTGGCCAGTACCCCCAACATTCACAGGAGGCAGGACACTACCAACATCATGGGCAACAGTATGGCCCCACACAGGGCGATGTTGGCCACAGTAGCCAGCAGCAAACACAGGCTGCTGTTCCGCCTTCTCCTTCACCAATGTATGAGAATTTATAATTGTGTGTCCACAATCAGTCTGATGCAAGGAGATGTCCACTGCTTTTTCCCTGGTGCTCAAAATAGCAAGCCAAAGGAAAAAACAGGTGGTCTCCATCACCAAACTTTGTGACAAAAGTGACAACTCACATTTTTGAAGAATGTTTGCCAATCATAATAAACATCCACCATGACAGGGCTACCTTACGCCTTTCAGACAGATATTACATGTCTGTACAAAAGAGAATATTGAACCATGCTATACTGTAAAGTCAAAGGATGAAAATACACTACTCACTTGCTAATGCCTAGAAAAGGCGTGCTGGCCTTAGTGAAGTAGTCACTTTTTTGCAAGCTAACTATAGTCAGAAATCAAGGCGACCAGCCTTAAGAACATCACGCTCTCTCTATGTCTTAACAAGTGAGTAGTGTATTTTCATCCTTTGACTTTACAGTATAGCGTGGTTCAATATTCTCTTTTGTACAGACATTTAATATATGTCTGAAAGGCGTAAGGTAGGCTTGCCTGTCATTGTGGATTATTAATATGATTGGCAAACATTCTGAAGAAATGTGAGTGTTATCTTTTAGCAAGAATTTTGGAGCTGGAGACCACCTCTTTTTTCCTTTGGATTGTAAAATTCGAATGTAGCAATGTTGTTATTGCATAATGTAAATTTGTGTTGTGTTTGAAAATGTTACTTTTCAAAAATGTTTGATTATGCCAAAAGGGCCATTTGGCCCATTGCCACAGTTTTAAGATGGCAAGAATATGTTTGCCTTAAAAAAACAAACAAAAAAAAAGGCAAAAGTAAAAATTTGTCAACTACACTTTACGTATCTGTGTGATTTCTCAAAAACAGTGTCAGCATAATAACATATGCTTACCAATGCAATGAAACAGTCATAGAATCAGAAGGGGTATAAATATATATATTTAGACACACATCAAACCAAAAATTATAACATAGACACAGCATGCTCTTGCCAAGAAGTTGCCCCCTCAGGTGATATAAAGTAATTAGTGTAAATATCATGCACTTTGAGGCCAGAGAGCGGTCTACGTTGAGGGTTGATAGGTGGTCTCACCCTACGCACATTGCCCGGTCCACGCACAACACCAGCAGAGGAGGAACAATCATGTATCCTGGTGAAGTTATGAAGAACCACACAGGCTTTCACTACTTCATTAACATTTTTTTCACTCGGCTGAATGGCAGACTGGAGTACCCACCATTTGGCACAAAGAATTCCAAAGGAACACTCCACCAGTCGCCTAGCACATGATAGGCGCAAGTTAAAAATTCTGCGCCTGTGGTCAAGGTTGCGCCGGGGATATGGCCTCATGACATTGCGCGTTAACTGAAACGCCTCAACCTGCCACAAGGACATAAGGGACTGATTCTTCAGTGGAGCCTGGTAGCTGGCGTGGTGGTGGTATATCCAACTGGTTGGTGCGTAGCCGCCGAGCCATTATGGAAGTATTGAATACTCGAGAGTCTCCCGTCCTTACATAGGCCCCAATGTCAACAATTATAAACTTGTATTGAGGGTCTGCCAGAGCCAACAATACAACAGAAAAGTATTGTTTATAATTGAAGAATTGGGAGCCAGAGTTCGGCGGCTTACGCACCCGGATATGTTTGCCATCAAGGGTCCCAATACAATTTGGAAACTGGCATTCCTCCTCAAAGTCCCTTGATATCCTCAACCAGTCTTCCATCCTGGGCTCGGGCATGACGACTTGCTGGAGTCTTGTCCAGATTTCTATACATGTTGACCTGACTATGCCCGAAATGGTAGATCTTCCAATGAGATACTCATGGTGGAGGGCTGCATAAGACAAAAAAAAAAAAAGAGAGAAGCCAGCGCCGCTTAAGGATAGAACGCATAGCATGAAGTGCATATGCACATAATATCTAACTGTATTCAAAATGAGATATTTGGCAAAAAAATTGATCAATTCAATTGAGCCACCCCGCCGCGCCAAGGCAATCTCATGTGGGGGGTCCTACTCTACGTTTTTAATAATAAACACTGTGCCATATGGCCTCTTAAATACATTGAAAGCAAGACCACATTAAGTGCAATCTGTACCTGAGCATATCTTGATTGCTCCCATGAAGCCAGATAAAGCAAGTGCAGATGAAGGCCAAACAGGTCTGAATGTAGACATGTCAGGTTTAGCCTCCACACATTGCCCAACCAGGAAACATAGATGAAGGGCGATGCAAGTTCAAACACAGGTGCACAATTAAATAAAGCTTGGGGCAGGGTGGGGCTGCTGTGAGTGTGCACAGCAGCCTAGATCCATCACAGTGAACACAGAAAAAATGGCGAACATAACCCAGCGCGCACGGCAAAAGTGGTGGTCAGCCACATACCAACATACAAAAAAAAATAGGGAGAGAAGCCAGTGCTGCTTAAGGATAGAACGCATAGAATGAAGTGCATATGCACATAATATCTAACTGTATTCAAAATGAGATATTTGGCAAAAAAAAATGATCAATTCAATTGAGCCACCCCGCCGCGCCAAGGCAATCTCATGTGGGGGGTCCTACTCTACATTTTATAATAAATACTGTGCCATACGGCCTCCTAAATACATTAAAAGCAAGACCACATTAAGTGCAATCTGTACCTGAGCATATCTTGATCGCTCCCATGAAGCCAGATAAAGCAAGTGCAGATGAAGGCCAACCAGGTCTGAATGTAGACATGTCAGGTTTAGCCTCCACACATTGCCCAACCAGGAAACATAGATGAAGGGCGATGCAAGTTCAAACACAGGTGCACAATTAAATAAAGCTTGGGGCAGGGTGGGGCTGCTGTGAGTGTGCACAGCAGCCTAGATCCATCACAGTGAACAAAGAAAAAACGGTGAACATAACACAGCGCGCACGGCAAAAGTGGTGGTCAGCCACATACCAACATACAAAAAAAAGAGAAGCCAGCTCCGCTTAAGGCTAGAACGCATAGCATGAAGTGCATATGCACATAATATCTAACTGTATTCAAAATGAGATATTTGGCAAAAAAATTGATCAATTCAATTGAGCCACCCTGCCGCGCCAAGGCAATCTCATGTGGGGGGTTCACATTTTGGTTTGGTCGCTCTTCCCCAAAACAATAAAATGCAATAAATGTCACAATGTCAATGAAATCAATAAAATCCATCCACTCAGTTTGCAAAAAAAACAAAGCCCTCACACAACCCAATTGTCGAGAAAATGTAAAAGTTACAAATAGCAGAAAGTGGCAAAAAATACATTTTTTAATTATTTTATTTTTTTTACCAAAAAGAATTAAATAAGAAATAATATAAAAATGACAACTTTGCTGTCTCCAGGTGCTGCACTGGAGAATCATGTTTCCAGGCCAGTTTTAGCAAACAATAAATGCTATAGTGGGGGACTCAATTATTAGGGGAACAGAGAGGGCAATCTGTCACAAAGACAGGGATCGTCGAACGATGTGCTGCCTACCAGGCGCTCGAGTCCGACACATCGCTGATTGGGTTGACAGATTACTGGGAGTGGCTGGTGAGGATCCAGCGGTCATGGTGCACATTGGCACAAATGACAAAGTTAGAGGTAGGTGGAAGGTCCTTAAAGATGATTTCAGGGAATTAGGCTGAAAGGTTAAAGGGAATCTGTCACCCATATTTAGTGATATCATGTAAAGATATCACCCAATTGTGCATCCCATATTGATTCTATTAGGGCTTTTGACTCCCCCGACCCCACACCTTTGAGGCATAAATACCTTTTTTATCTTGTTGGGGATGTATGCAAATTGCCGTGGTCCGGTCTGATGGGCGTGGCTTAGTCACCTTCTTCCCCCCCTCCTCGGCTTCCTGCACGTAATCCTCATCTGAGAATATCACAGATAACACTGGTTTCCGCGCTTGCGCATTGTAAAGCCTCCGGTGCCTGCGACATCCAAGAATTTGATAGATCACAGGGTTTTTTTTTTTTAGATATGATGAAACATAATATATTTATTTTTTTTTACGTTTTCTTAATTTCTTCATTTGCGACATCCAAGTGCAGTCAAATGTTTTGCATGCACTCATAGACTTGTATGGGTGCACACCATCCAAAATTCGATTTGCAGCATGTAGCAATTTTTTCCTCATGCTGACTTGGCACAAAAAAAACCGCTAGTCAGCCCTGCTCCATAGTATAACATTGGAGTGAATGCTATCAGATGAAACATTGAATAGCACTTGTCCGAGATATACGCTGGTTGTACGTCAGTGTGAAAGAACTCTAATTATAAATGTAATTTTTATTAAAATCAGTTTTTGCTTTACTTTGCAGAAATGATTAGTAATTATATACTGCACATATATATATATATATTTATAATACACAGCACTATATAAAGGTACAGCCATATCCAGTCTGTGGGCCAGAGCTGCATTATGAGGTCAGCAGTGATGTAGTGACATCAGGAGCATCATGGAACACTGGCCATGGAATGCGAGATAATGACATTATGACATCATAATGGCCTCGGCTATCAGAGGGGCTGCTGTAGTACTGATTGGTGCATTCACATAGGAGAAGTTTCTCTAGTGAGTACCCCTTTTTTGCTTCATTGCTTTTTTGGCAAAGACTAGCATATATTTTTTAGCGCTTATACTGTGAAGAGTTCACCAGCTCGGAGTTCTCCATTGCCTTTTAGGCAAAGCGATTTCTACCATCTTGACCATCTAAGAGGACAATGGCTTCACGGGACAATTCTAATACTTCCCATGTCCCAGAAGAAGCTTCAGCAAATGGGATTGTAAGGCCATCTACATCAGGTAAGATGGGACATAAAAAGCCACTAATATGTCCATATACAGGTCTCTAAAATATGTATTCCTGATAGGGGGATAATATTCTATAGAAGAAAGTCCTTATATGTGTGTTGTCTCTTTCGCACAGGAACATGGCGGCCTAGCAGGGCAGATTCCCCTATAGCCCATAGGACAAGGGGCAGGATTGCCCGCCAAAAACGGATGGAAATAGCTCCTGTAAATACTATGAGGCATAGACAAAGAAGACCACCACCACCACCACCAGAAAGGTCTGCGGACAGGAATCCATCCCCAATTAACATCCGTCTTGAAGTGGTGAATTCATCACGGCTGTTGCTCCCTACCTCCAGAAGATTGGCCCAAGACCCACCTGAAACCTGCACCATCTGTCTGGATGACATTGTAGCAGGGGATGAAGTCAGCTCCATGGAATGCTCCCACTTCTTCCACCTTGCCTGCATTGGCAGATGGCTACTGGACAATAACACCTGTCCTCTCTGCAGGCACACCAACAGCGAGCAACAGTTTCTGGTCCGTGCATATTTGGAGAACTATGGGGACATTTTGGTAATAGCCAATGACCCCAATATGCAAAACCACCCACCAGTTTCCATATTTGCACTTGGAGCATGGAGAGGCCTCGTATTCTACTGATGGGATTCATTGCCAGCAGTGATTCCATCAATGATCAACTGCTCTCACGGAGTAGATGCACAAGTCAACCGGGTGAAGCCTATTCCGTCTCAATCATTCCTTGGACATCAGAGCTAGAGCAAGGAACCATCATTTATAGCATCCAGATACCCTTTTGAGATATTATGAATAATTAAATATATTTATTCATTCTCATTGATTTTGTTATAGTCAATACATATAAAGGTTTTACTGTTTAAGAGCAAATACAAATTGAAGAAAAAATGTTCTTCCCTTAGTTATGGTAGATGTTGAATATAGTGACAGGGAGTGAGGGTTCTGTGCCCTTTGTTCAACTAAATTAAAGCCTCAATATCTGCCCCTATACCATGTAGGTCAGGGGTCGCCAATCGGTGGCTTTGGAGCCACATGTGGCTCGCGGCTGTCTGCAACTTCGTGCAGATCTCCAGATTGTGACTTTTGTGAATAGCCCTGCACAGAAGAGCAGATGTGGATGTACTGCCAGGAGGCGGAGTGCAGAGTAATCCATCCCAAAGTGCTGAATTGGTCACCGAGGGGCTGACCATGTGGGTAAATGATGCTAGCCAGGTTATAATGACTTCCCTCCCCTGGTAGGGACCCTTTTTGGCTTTCCTTCCTAAGCCTCCTTGGACTGTCCCACGGGTTTTTTCCCTGCCTTTCTACAGTGGCATATTCCTTACTCCATGGGCTGCTTCCTCTTAAATTTATGCGTTTCACAACATATTTCCACCATCTTTCTTCTGCTCTCGGGACTCTGTTAATAGTTTTTTTATGGGATTCTTCTAGATAAAATGTGCTGTTTTCTAAATTACAGCGTCCTAACGGTGTGCGGTGGTCTGTCTATGCCTATCATAGTCTCATATTATTTGACAGATCCGCTTAACAGGATCCTGTCAGGAGATGGACACCAGTTTTAAATAACACTAGGCTATTGAACAATACACTGCAGTAGACGTGCTAGGTTACTTACATTGTAGAAATGGTCCAAAAGTTATCCCTTTCTGAGGGCAGATTCATGCTCTACTAGTATTTATACATGGGTGATACAAAAGAAAGAAGCTGTGGCGTTTTCATACTTAGTGCTGCAAAAATTATCCATGTTTAGAGAGTTTCAATATCTTTTTTCCTTGCTAAATGAAAAAGTGAAAGCTTTTTTTCACAAGGCTAATCCCATTATTTAGGGAGCAAAAACAGGTGTGGTCAGCACTTTTGAAAGTGAAGAAGTAATGTCTTCTCCACTAGTAGTGAAAAAAGTATCCCTTTTTTATAATGCACAACAGGTTTGCAATTCTCAAAATAAGTAAACAATAAAATGGCTTTTTATCAAGTCTTCCAAAAATTATCCCTTTTCAGGGAGCAGGAAAAAGCTAGCGGTTTTAAAAGTGAAGAAGCAACGGATTGCTGTCAACAAGCCTTTAACCCCTTACCTGCAATGGACGTAATATTCCGTCCATGTGACCATGGACCTAATTACCATGGACGGAATATTACGTCCCAGCGATCAGCGGCGCCCACGTGGTGAGCGCCGCTGATCGCGGCCGGGTGTCAGCTGATTATCACAGCTGACACCCGGCACAATGTGTCAGGGGCAGTCATGGACCGCCCCCGACACGTTAACCCTTTGTACACCGCGATCAAACGCGATCGCGGTGTACCGGGGGTTAAAGGGAAGCATCGGCAGGGAGGGGGCTCCCTCCGTGCTTCCCTGAGCTCCCCACAGTAGCGCAACGTGCAGCGCTGCCGCGGGGGTCTCTTTCCCTACAGGCCCCCGGATCCAAGATGGCGACGGGGGCCTTCGGGGGCCTGTAGGGAGCTGACTTCCTCACTGCCTGCAAAGCGCAGGCATGAGGAAGTCTGCAGAACTGCCTGTGACAGATTGCTGATCTGTCACAGTGATCTGTGATGTGACAGATCAGCGATCTGTCACAGGACAGTGATGTCCCACCTGGGACAAGGTAATAAAGTAAAAAAAAAAGTGTTAAAAATAATTTTTCAAAAATCGCTAAATAAATTAGTAAAAAAAAAAAAAAATATTCCCCAATAAATCCATTTTTTCAAAAGAAAAAAAACAATAAAAGTACACATATTTGGTATTGCCGCGTCCGTAGTGACCCGCCCTATAAAACTGTCTCATTAGTTAACGCCTTTAGCGAACCTCTTAAAAAATAAAAATAAAAAACGAAGCAAAAAATAATGATTTATTATCATACCACCGAACAAAAAGTGCAATAATGTGCGATCAAAAAGACGCATATAAATATCCATGGTACCGCTGAAAACGTCATCTTGTCCTGCAAAAAAGGAGCCACCACACAGCATCATCAGTGAAAAAATAAAAAAGTTATAGCTCTTAGAATAAAGCGATACAAAAATAATTATTTTTTATATAAAATTGTTTTTATTGCAAAAAAACGACAAAACATAAAAAACGACCTAAATGAGGTATCGCTGTAACCGTACTGACCCGAAGAATAAAACTGCCTTATCAATTTTACCGCAAGCGGAACGATGTAAACGCACCCCCCCAAAAGAAATTCATGAAACGCTGGTTTTTCTTCATTCTGCGTCCCAAAAATCGGAATAAAAAGCGATCAAAAAATGTCACGTGCCCGAAAATGATACCAATAAAAACGTCAACTCGTCCCGCAAAAAATAAGACCTCACATGACTCGGTGGGTCAAAACACGGAAAAATTATAGCTCACAATATGTGGTGATGCAAAAACTATTTTTACAATAAAAAGTGTCTTTTAGCGTGCGACAGCCGCCAAACATAAAAACCGCCATAAATAGTAAATCAAACCCCCCGTTATCACCCCCTTAGTTAGGGAAAAATAATAAAACTAAAAGAAAATGTATTTATTTCCATTTTCCCGCTAGGGTTAGGGCTAGGGTTAGGGTTAGGGCTAGGGTTAGGGCTAGGGCTCAGATTAGGGTTAGGGGTGTGTTGGGGTTAGGGTTGGAGTTATAATTGGGGGGTTTCCACTGTTTGGGCACATCAGGTGCTCTCCAAAGGCAACATGGCGTCTGATCTCAATTCCAGCCAATTCTGCGTTGAAAAAGTCAAATGTGCTCCTTCCCTTCCAAGCTCTGCCATGCGCCCAAACAGTGGTTTACCCCCACATATGGGGTATCAGCCTACTCAGGACAAATTACAAAACAACTTTTGGGGTCCAATTTCTCCTGTCAAATAAAAAATTGGGGGCAAAAATATCATTTTTGCGGAAAAAAATGATTTTTTTATTTTCATGCCCAGGCGTTATAAACTTCTGTGAAGCACTCGGGGGTTCAAAGTGCTCACCACACATCTAGATAAGTTCCGTGGGGGGTCTAGTTTCCAAAATGGGGTCACTTGTGGGGAGTTTCAATAGTTTAGGTACATCAGGGGCTCTCCAAACGCACATGACACCCGCAGACCAATCCATCAAAGTCTGCATTCCAAAACGTCACTACTTCCCTTCCGAGCCCCGACGTGTGCCCATACAGTAGTTTTCTCCCAAATATGAGGTATCAGCGTACTCAGGACAATTGGACAACAACTTTTGGGGTCCAATTTCTCCTGTTACCCTTGGGAAAATAAAAAAAATGGGGACTAAAAGATGATGTTTGTTGAAAAAATACGATATTTTTATTTTCACGCCCGGTCGTTATAAACTTCTGTGAAGCACTGGGGGGTTCAAAGTGCTCACCACACATCTAGATAAGTTCATTAGGGGGTCTAGTTCCAAAATGGTGTCACTTGTGGGGAGTTTCAATAGTTTAGGTAGATCAGGGGCTCTCCAAAAGCAACATGACATCCGCAGACCATGCCATCAAAGTCTGCATTCCAAAACGTCACTACTTCCCTTCCGAGCCCCGACGTGTGCCCATACAGTAGTTTTCTCCCACATATGAGGTATCAGCATACTCAGGACAAATTGGACAACAACTTTTGGGGTCCAATTTCTCCTGTTACCCTTGGGAAAATAAAAAAATTGGAGACTAATTGATCATGTTTGTGGAAAAAATACGATTTTTTTATTTTCATGCCTGGGCATTATAACCTTCTGTGAAGCCCTTGGGGGTTCAAAGTGCTCACCACACATCTAGATAAGTTCCTCAGGGGGTCTAGTTTCCAAAATGGGGTCATTTGTGGGGGGTTTCCACTGATTAGGTACATTAGGGGCTCTCCAAAGGCAACATGACACCCGCAGACCATTCCATCAAAGTCTGCATTCCAAAACGTCACTACTTCACTTCCGAGCCCTGATGTGTGCCCATACAGTAGTTTTCTCCCACATATGGGGTGTCAGCGTACTCAGGACAAATTGGACAACAACGTTTGGGGTCCAATTTCTCCTGTTACCCTTGGGAAAATAAAAAAAGGGGACTAAAAGATGATGTTTGTGGAAAAAATACGATTTTTTTATTTTCACGCCCGGGCGTTATAAACTTCTGTGAAGCACTGGGGGTTCAAAGTGCTCACCACACATCTAGATAAGTTCCTTGGGGGGTCTAGTTTCCAAAATGGTGTCATTTGTGGGGGGTTTCTACTGTTTTGGTACATTAGGGGCTTTCCAAACGCGACATGGTGTCCGATCTAAATTCCAGCCAAAAACGTCAAATGGTGCTGCTTCCCTTCCGAGCTCTGCCATGCGCCCAAATAGTGGTTTAACCCCACATGTGGGGTATCAGCGCACTCAGGATAAATTGCACAATATCTTTTAGGGTCCTGTTACTCTTGGAAAAATAAGAATTGAGGGTGAAAAGATCATTTTTGTGGAAAAAATATGATTTTTTAATTGTACGGCTGTATGTTATAAACTTCTGTGAAGCCCTTGGGGGTTCAAAGTTCTCACCACACATCTAGAAAAGTTCCTTGGGGGGTCTAGATTCCAAAATGGTGTCATTTGTGGGGGGTTTCCACTGTTTTGGTACATCAGGGGTTTTCCAAACGCGACATGGCGTCCGATCTGAATTCCAGCCAATTTTGCATTGAAAAAGTCAAACGGCGCTCCTTCCCTACTGAGGTCTGCCATGCGCCGAAATAGTGGTTCCCCCCACATATCAGGTATCAGCGTACTCAGGACAAATTGCACAATAGCTTTTGCAGTCCAATTTCTCCTGTTACCCTTGGTAAAATAAAGAAAATTGAACCTGAAGTATTTTTTTTGTGAAAAAAAGTTAAATGTTCATTTTTTTTTTTAAATATTCAAAAAATTCCTGTGACGCACCTAAAGGGTTAATAAACTTCTTGAATGTGGTTTTAAGCACCTTAAGGGGTGCAGTTTTTAGAATGGTGTCACTTTTGGGTATTTTCTATCATATAGATCCCTCAAAGTGGCTTCAAATGTGATGTGGTCCCTAAAAATAAAATGGTGTTACAAAAATGAGAAATCGCTGGTCAATTTTTAACCCTTATAACTTCCTAACAAAAAAAAATTTTGGTTCCAAAATTGTGCTGATGTAAAGGAAACATGTGGGAAATGTTATTTATTAAGTTTTTTGTGTGCCGTATCGCTGTGATTTAAGGGCATAAAAATTCAAAGTTGGAAAATTGCGAAATTTTCAAAATTTTCGCCAAATTTCCGTTTTTTTCACAAATAAACGCAATTTATTTGAATGCAATTTTACCACTAACATGAAGTACAATATGTCATGAGAAAACAGTGTCAGAATCACCGGGATCCATGGAAGCGTTTCAGAGTTATGACCTCATAAAGGGACAGTGGTCAGAATTGTAAAAATTGGCCCGGTAGTTAACGTGCAAACTACCCTTGGTAGTGAAGCGGTTAAAAAACTTGTCCTTATTTTTGGAGCTGTTTGATCTTTGTGTAACCTTAAGAGATTATGCTTTGCATCAGCGGTAAAGTCTATCAGTATAGAAGACAGTGTGCCACCATGGAAATCTGTGGATGGTGTGGCTGTGCAGAGGCAGTGGTAGTGGCAGAGACCGCATGCTAGAGAATTGGGAATGGGGTAGATGAGGAGATGTCTGGCAGTGTAAGGCCAACAAAAGCAGTATCGGCAGCAGCAATTCTATTGTATAGATGACATAATGGACAGGAAATAAATGATCGCCTGAATGTAAGTCGATGCTGATCCATTCCTGATACATTTTTTTTGTGTCCACCTCCACATCCACCTGCCGCTGCTCATCCTGTTCCTCTTCCTCCAATTCTTGCTGCATGTAATATGGACCTTGAAGGTCACCAGCAGATACATGGTGATGATGAACATGTGCAAGTTGCTGTTCTTCCTTCATGCCCTCTGAGTGTTTATTTCCAGACCAAATATAAGGGGGATGACATTGTTGATTACACAATTGTCCCTACTCACAATTTTGGTCACCTTAGACAGACATAATATTCAAAATATTGTTGCGTTCAACAGTTCTCAGCCGCAATTATGAGGAGTCGACCAGTGTTTGAGTTGACATGTGATGCACAGCAGCAACTCGTTTGCACCCAGGTTCTCAAGCTGTAACACCACTTGGCAGCGCTTTACCTTGTATGAGTGAAATGAGTGATGTCGCTGTGTGGAATCAATGCTGCACCCTGCTCCTGATAGGGATGACATCATGTCTGTTGGGTAGGATCTAGAGGAGATGTAGGAGGAGACAGATACAGTGCCTTGAAAAAGTATTCAAACCCCATAAACTTTTCCCCTTTTTTTGATGTTATACTTGCAAACTTAAACGTATCTTATTGAGGTTTTTATGTGATATACCAACACAAAGTATCAAGTATTTGTGAAGTGTAAAGGAAATGATACATGGTTTGCCTAATTATTTTAAAATATAAATCTGAAAGTATGACTTGCATTTTTATTCTGTCCCCTGCATTCCTAAATAAAATCTTGAGAGACCAATTGCCTCCAGAAGTCACTTAATCAGTAAATTGAGTACACATGTGCACAATTTATTCTCAGTACAGCTGTTCCATGCAGGCCACATAGGTTTGTTTGAGAACAATAGGGATCAAACAGCATCAGGAAAACCAAGGAACAAACCAGACAGGTCAGGGACAAAGCTATGGAGAAGAGTAAAGCAGGATTAGGCTATAAAACATAGCCCAAGCTCTGAAAATCTTATGGAGATCCATCATCCATAAATGGAAGAAATATGGCACAGCTACAGACCTACAAAGACATGGCTGTCCACCCAACCTGACACCTCAAGCAAGGAGATCACTAATTAGAGAAGCAGCCAAGTTCATCGTCAATCAAGAGGAGCTGCAGAGATCCACAGCTCAGGTGGGATAATCTGTTCACAGGATAACTATTATATTACACAAATCATGCCTTTATGTAAGAGGGTCAAGAAGAAAGCCATTTTTGAAAGCACCACATAAGAAGTCTGGCTTGCAGTTTGCAAAAAGCCATGTAGAAAACACATCTACCATTTGAAAGAAGGTGCTCTGATGAGATGAGACCAAAGTGTAACATTTTGGGCTAAATGGAAAATGCTATGTGTGGCGGAAAACTAACACTGTACATCACTGTTGAAAACACCATAACCGACATCAAATATGGTGGAGGCAACATTCTGATGTGGGGATGCTTTTCTTCAGTAGGGACAGGGAATCTGGTCAGAGTTGATGGGGCGATGGATAGAATTAAATACAGTGCAATCCTGGATTAAAACCTGTTAAAAGGAACCCATCAGCTGATACTTGCTGCCCAACCCATGGGCAGCACGTATCAGCCACTGGCTGTACGATCAAAGTCTAGTGTTAGGCGTCGGGTTCCTGTCGCTGCATAGTGGGAATACCGAGCCTTACTTCCGGCGGTCTCCCATTCCTCTCTAGCCGCAGAGGAGGTTGCTCAGCAAACTCGTCGGTCCCAGCACTCTGCCCAGACAAGCTCCGTGGGTTTGCTTGCTGCTGCCACCTCTGCTCAGAAGCGAGATTCTCCAGGGGCGAAGTCTCCATGTCGGGCCACTGAGCATGCCCGTGGAGTGATCTCCCATTGGAGATCGAAGGTCACGTGCTCAGGTCCTGTTCCTGATCGGATTGGCCCATCCGAAAAGCCAGGAAGGTCCTGGACGCTCGCGGCTATAAAAGGTTCGCATGGCCGAGCGGCCATGCGCTAGGATAGACTGTATTTTCAGACTTTAAGGAGTGAGTGATGAATGCACGTATGAATGTCTCAGGTGACTGACTCATTATGAAACCCCTACCCTTGGTACACATGTGTTGTGCAACCTAGCCTGCTAGCGCCCAGGCTTAGGTGTAGATAGGTCAGAGTCTGAGTCAGGCATTAGTCATCATCAGTGACTCGGCATGCCTGAGTGCACGTGCTCCACACTCCATAGCCAGCGTCTATAACGGCGTTCGTGGCAGCGACGCCGCGCGCTCAGTGGGTCTAGAGGACCTCTAACCCCGTGTCCTTGGGGGTAGAGTTCTGTGTCCGCTTGCTGTGCGCTCTTTGGCCGGGCTCTGTGAGCTAAACAGGCTCCGGCATCCATGGTCAGAGGTTGTGCGGCTCTGTGAATTAACAGAGTCCGCTCCTGTTCATACTGGGTGACGTAACCCACGTGTGACTGTTTTCACGCCGCTCTAATCTTCCGTCATTGTCTAGCAGCAGTGTACCACCTCTGCACGGTGGACCCCGGGCTGCGAACGCACCTACTACTACTTTATAATTTGGTGCGTTCCGCCAGCCCTAACACTTAGTATCTCTGTCTCTGAAACACTGCAAGGTTTCAGTGAAAAGCATACCTTTAATAGGTGCCTGGGATTGAGCCACACTATGTACTAGTCGTATACCTAGTTTGCAAAGTAGAATGGGAAAAAATTTCAGCTGCTACAAGTGCAAAGTTGGTAGAGACAGACCCTAAAAGACTTGCAGCAGTAATTGCAGCAAAAGGTGGCCTTACAATGTATTGACTCAGCAGGATGAATACAAAGGCACGTCACAATTTCCAGATCTACAGTATGTATTTAAAATATTTCGAAAATCATGTATCAATTCCTTTTGTGTTGATACAGTTGAAACCAGAAATTTACATACACTACATAAAAAGACACATATACATGTTTTTCTCAATATCTGACATGAAATCAGAATAAATCTTTCCCATTTTAGGTCAATCAGGATTACCATAATTATTAATATTTGCCAAATGCCAGAATAATGAGAGAGAGAATGCGTTAAGGCATTTTTATTACTTCCTGCAAAATCAAAATTTTACATACAGTAAGATTACTATGACTTTAAACAATTCTGTTTTTTTCTTTTCCTCCCTCTGGGACCACTCTTGAAAATTCCATAGTGCAGGGTCTCAAAAAACATCAACAAAATCCCTGAGATTTTCGGACTTGCCTTAAAAACCTTTTCTTGTTGATCACATTGGGAGGCACAGATCCTGCTCTGCACTTTAAATATTTTCCTTGTTCCCTTTGAATGTTTTTCCTTTCTATGGTTGATCTTATGTTGGTTCTTGCTTGTTCGATTGGATACTGCCGTTTATAGCTCCTTCTGTTTTCAGGCCAAAAATGAATACCTAGTGTCTTGAGAAATCATAGTCCACCGGAGTCACTTAACTTCAATTAGAAAGCGATATTACTATAATTAATTATTTATAACAGTTAACACTATATAAAAAATTAATGTAAAGGAAATAACAAAAATATGGCGGCACAAACCCGATTTGCGTTCTGGACTTGCATAGTGATACTGACATCAGATGTTCTTATAACTCTTTTTAATAAAGGGATAAACCGCGTTTCTCATGTATTTCAAGTTTTATCACAGATTTAGAAAAGTTATCAACAATTGCACAAAGTTACAATACGCTCCTGCACACTTCATGCTGGCCATGTTAGCACTTAGTGTAAAGCTCTGTGGATTGATGCTACTTCTGGCTCAGTTATCAGAAAGTTGGGTGGGTGCATGGGTGCGTGCAGTTTTCTAAGGCTGGAGTCACACTAGCGATAAAATCGGACGAATGCAATGCGATAAAAAATCGCATTGCATTAGTCCCAATGTTATTCTATGTTGCTGCTCCCATCATGCGTTTTTTTATTGGATCCGTTCCTCAGACCGAGAAAATCGCAGCATGCTGCGATTGTCACCGATTTTCGGATCGGATTCGACAATGCAAGTCTATGGATGCGATTAAAAAACGCATTGAAAACGCACCACACGTGTGAATTGCGATTAAATCGCAAGACTTCTCCAGGTCAACAGGAAAGAGCATCAGGCATTAGCATTGGATGTCAATTTGATGCTTAGATGCGAATAAAATCGGTTCATCGCCGGAAAATGGGATGACAGACGGATCCCTGGACAAGAATTCTTTGTGCGATTTCGTACCGTTAAAATGGGATCGATTTTTTTATTTGTTGTGTGTGACTCCAGCCTAAAACTTGTTTTGCAGTTTTCTTATTATTGCATCTTGATTTTCTGACGAATCTAAAGAAAATTTTCATAAGATGCAACAGAGTGAAAATAATTGTCAAAGTGGTGAGCTACTAATGCCAGCAAGAAATAGCGTTAAGCTAAAATATAATGCAATATCTACATCAGGATTCATACCAATGCATTTACACTTCATGTTACTGTGTCAAAAAGTGAGAATTTATGACACAACCCTTCTTTATGTACAAATTTCTGACTTTTCTCAATAGCAGGAAGAGTTTGGATGGAGTAGACATGGCCACATATGGCTCCATGCCTTTGCTATCATTTAAATATAATCTGTCAGTAGGATCAACCCTCCTAAGTTGTCTACATTATTTGAACATGTACGTGATAGGAAGCTGAATAAAAGGATACCTTGTTATCTGTAATCCAATGTTTTATTCCAGACAAATCCATCTTTTTCTTATATGTAAATGAGGTGTTAAGATCTATGGGCCGGACATAGATCTACATGAGAATCTGCCTCCAGAGATTACTTGAAATGGAAAGGGTGTTAGCAGTGTGAGACATGTAGATCAGGAGAGCAGACTGTCAGCCATTACATGTTTCACCAGATGAACCTTGTGGCTAATACTTGGCGTGCAGTTATCATGGCAACCATCAACATGTCACAATCACGGGGTTAAAGAGGGAGCCACTAATGACAACATCTGAGGGGTTAAACAGCTGTGATCGGTGCTTGCTTTGATCGCAGCCATTACAGCGGGTTATTAGCTCTGATATACAGCTGACACTCGCCGATAATGTTATTATAAGTTCTGCTTGTTATCCTGTAAAATCATCGCCCTATAATATACGACGGTCTGCAGGAAGACATTGACGTCTGCGTCGCATTTGTTTGGTGGATGCTGAGTAGGAGCCATAAGACTTGTGTCCTGCAGGAGATTGAAAATAAAAGAAATAAAAATGCGTAAAAATATAGATATAGAAAAAAACAATACAAGTTTAAATCATCTGCTGTTCTCCTTCATAAATGAAGAAATTAAGAAAACGTAAAAAAAAATAAATATATTAGGTTTCATCATATCTAAAAAAAACCCCGTGATCTATCAAATTCTAATATTGTTTAAACCACATTTTCAACCCCAAAATCAAAAAACATTGGACTTTTAAAATTCCCACATTTTGATTTGGTCGCTCTTCCCCAAAACAATAAAATGCAATAAATGTCACAATGTCAATGAAATCAATAAAATCCATCCACTCAGTTTGAAAAAAAACAAAGCCCTCACACAACCCAATTGTCGAGAAAATGTAAAAGTTACAAATAGCAGAAAATGGCAAAAAATACATTTTTTAATTATTTTATTTTTTTTCCCAAAAAGAATTAAATAAGAAATAATATAAAAACGACAACTTTGCTGTCTCCAGGTGCTGCACCGGAGAATCATGTTTCCAGGCCAGTTTTAGCAAACAATAAATGCTATAGTGGGGGACTCAATTATTAGGGGAACAGAGAGGGCAATCTGTCACAAAGACAGGGATCGTCGAACGGTGTGCTGCCTACTTGGCGCTCGAGTCCAACACATCGCTGATTGGGTTGACAGATTACTGGGAGGGGCTGGTGAGGATCCAGCGGTCATGGTGCACATTGGCACAAATGACAAAGTTAGAGGTAGGTGGAAGGTCCATAAAAATGATTTCAGGGAATTAGGCTGCAAGGTTAAAGGGAATCTGTCACCCATATTTAGTGATATCATGTAAAGATATCACCCAATTGTGCGTCCCATATTGATTCTATTAGGGCTTTTGACTCCCCTGACCCCGCACCTTTGAGGCATAAATACCTTTTTTGTCTTGTTGGGGATGTATGCAAATCGCCGCGGTCCGGTCCGATGGGAGTGGCTTAGTCACCTTCCCCCCCTCCTCGGCTTCCTGCATGTAATCTTCATCTGAGAATATCACAGATAACACTGGTTTCCGTGCTTGCACATTGCAAAGACTCCGGTGCCTGCGACATCCAAGAATTTGATAGATCACGGGGTTTTTTTTAGATATGATGAAACCTAATATATACGTTTCTTAATTTCTTCATTTGCGACATCCAAGTGCAGTCAGATGTTTTACACGCACTCATAGACTTGTATGGGTACACACCATTCAAAATTCGATTTGCAGCATTTAGCAATTTTTTCCTCATGCTGACTTGGCACGAAAAAAAACGCTAGTCGGCCCTGCTCCATAGTATAACATTGGAGTGAATGCTATCAGATGAAACATTGAATAGCACTTGTCCGAGTTATACGCTGGTTGTACGTCAGTGTGAAAGAACTCTAATTATAAATGCAATTTTTATTAAAATCAGTTTTTGCTTTACTTTGCAGAAATGATTAGTAATTATATACTGTATATATATATTTATTATACCCGGCACTATATCAAGGTACAGCCATATCCAGTCTGTGGGCCAGAGCTGCATTATGAGGTAAGCAGTGATGTAGTGACATCAGGAGCATCATGGAACACCGGCCAAGGAATGTGAGATAATGACATTATGACATCATAATGGCCTCGGCTATCAGAGGGCCTGCTGTAGTACTGATCGGTGCATTCATGTAGGAGAAGTTTCTCTAGTGAGTACCCCTTTTTTGCTTCGTTGCTTTTTTGGCAAAGACTAGCAGATATTTTTTATACTGTGAAGAGTTCACCAGCTCGGAGTTCTTCAGTGCCTTTTAGGCAAAGCGATTTCTACCATCTTGACCATCTAAGGCTGAGTTCACACGTGGCGTTTTTTTCGCGTTTCCGCGGCGGTTTTAACCGCACGATTTTGCCGCGAAAACGCGAAAAATAAGCATCCCATGCATTCCTATGGGATTCCGCAATGCTGTGCTAATGCTGCGGTTTTTACAGCGGCGGAATCGCTTCGCGGTAAAAACCGCAGCATGCTCATTAATTTGCGGAATCGCGGCGATCCCGCACCCATAGGAATGCATTGTTCCGCTTATTTCCCGCATGTGGCTGTGCACACCATGCCGAAAGTAAGCAGAACAATTGCGGATGGTACCCATGGTCCGGAGGAGAGGAGACTGTCCTCCGGGCTTTGGGTACCATATCCCTGTAAAAAAAAGAATTTAAAATAAAAAATATTGTTATTCTCACCCTCCGACATCCCGCGCAGCCTTCCCGCTTCTCTTCACACTCTCGTTCCCAGTAGTCCTTTGCGAAAATGCTCGCGATGACGTCCGTTCTCGCGGGATCGCAAAGTCTCGCTGTCATTCGCGCGACGTCATCGCGAATTACCGCGAGACGTCGCGATCCCGCGAGAACTGACGTCATCGCGGGTATTTTCGCGAAGGATTACTGGGAACGGATGCGCGGGACGTCGGAGGGTGAGAATAACACCATTTTTTTTTTTTTTTTACATTCTATCTTTTACTACTGATGCCGCATAGGCGGCCTCAGTAGTAAAAAGTTGGTCACACTCGTCAAACACTATGTTTGACGAGTGTGACCAACCTGTCAATCAGTTCTCCAAGCGATGCTACAGATCGCTTGGAAAATGCTAGCATTTTGCAAGCTAATTACGCTTGCAAAATGCTAGTTTTTCCGCGGGAAAATCGCGGGAATTTAAAATGCGATTTTCCCGCGGACTGGAATTCCGGAATTCTCGCGGTAATTTCCGCGAGAGTTCCGGTACGTGTGCACTTAGCCTAAGAGGACAATGGCTTCACGGGACAATTCTAATACTTCCCATGTCCCAGAAGAAGCTTCAGCAAATGGGATTGTAAGGCCATCTACATCAGGTAAGATGGGACATAAAAAGCCACTAATATGTCCATATACAGGTCTCTAAAATATGTATTCCTGATAGGGGGATAATATTCTATAGAAGAAAGTCCTTATATGTGTGTTGTCTCTTTCGCACAGGAACATGGCGGCCTAGCAGGGCAGATTCCCCTATAGCCCATAGGACAAGGGGCAGGATTGCCCGCCAAAGACGGATGGAAATAGCTCCTGTAAATACTACGAGGCGTAGACAAAGAAGACCACCACCACCACCAGAAAGGTCTGAGGACAGGAATCCATCCCCCATTAACATCCATCTTGAAGTGGTGAATTCATCACGGCTGTTGCTCCCTACCTCCAGAAGATTGGCCCAAGACCCACCTGAAACCTGCACCATCTGTCTGGATGACATTGTAGCAGGGGATGAAGTCAGCTCCATGGAATGCTCCCACTTCTTCCACCTTGCCTGCATTGGCAGATGGCTACTGGACAATAACACCTGTCCTCTCTGCAGGCACACCAACAGCGAGCAACAGTTTCTGGTCCGTGCATATTTGGAGAATTATGGGGACATTTTGGTAATAGCCAATGACCCCAATATGCAAAACCACCCACCAGTTACAATATTTGCACTTGGAACATGGAGAGGCCTCGTATGCTACTGATGGGATTCATTGCCAGCAGTGATTCCATCAATGATCAACTGCTCTCACAGAGTAGATGCACGAGTCAACCGGGTGAAGCCTATTCCGTCTCAATCATTCATTGAACATCAGAGCTAGAGCAAGGAACCATCATTTATAACATCCAGACACCCTTTTGAGATATTATGAATAATTAAATATATTTATTCATTCTCATTGATTTTGTTATAGTCAATACATATAAAGGTTTTCCTGTTTAAGAACAAAAACAAATTGAAGAAAAAATGTTCTTCCTTTAGTTATGGTAGATGTTGAATAAAGTGACAGGGAGTGAGGGTTCTGTGCCCTCTGTTCAACTATATTAAAGCCTCAATATTTGCCCCTATAGCATGTAGGTCAGGGGTCTCCAATCGGTGGCTTTGGAGCCACATGTGGCTCACGGCTGTCTGCAACTTCATGCAGATCTCCAGACTGTGACTTTTGTGAATAGCCCTGCACAGAAGAGCAGATGTGGATGTACTGCCAGGAGGCGGAGGGCAGAGTCATCCATCCCGAAGTGCTGAATTGGTCACTGAGGGGCTGACCATGTGGGTACATGATGCCAGCCAGGTTATAATGTCTTCCCTCCCCTGGTAGGGGCACTTTTTGGCTTTCCTTCTTAAGCCTCCCTGGACTGTCCCATGGGTTTCTTCCCTGCCTTTCTACAGTGGCATATTCCTTTCTCCATGGGCTGCTTCCTCTTAAGTTTATGCGTTTCACAACATATTTCCACCATCTTTCTTCTGCTCTCGGGACTCTGTTAATAGTTTTTTTATGGGATTCTTCTAGATAAAATGTGCTGTTTTCTAAATTACAGCATCCTAACGGTGTGCGGTGGTCTGGCGATGCCTATCATATTCTCATATTTTTTGGCAGATCCGCTTAACAGGATCCTGTCAGAAGATGGAAACCAGTGTTAAGTAACACCAGGCTATTGAACAAGACACTGCAGTAGACGTGCTAGGTTACATACATCGTAGAAATGGTCCAAAAGTTATCCCTTTCTGAAAGAAGATTCATGCACTACTAGTGTTTATACATGGGTGATACAAAAGAAAGAAGCTGTGGCTTTTTCATACTTAGTGCTGCAAAAATTATGCATGCTTAGGGAGTTTCAATATCTTTTTTCCTTGCTAAATGAAAAAGTGAAAGCTTTTTTTCACAAGGCTAATCCCATTATTTAGTGAGCAAGAACAGGTGTGGTTAGCACTTTTGAAAGTGAAGAAGTAAAACGAAATTGTCACGACTTTAAAACAATATTTTAAAGAAAACAACACAGAGGGGATGAATCCGCTCACAGTGTGGTGCGCCCATAAGGCGGTAATAAGGGGGAAATGGATCCAAATAGCAGCAAGACACAATTCCAAAAAAAGAGAAAAAATTAAAACTATACAAAAACAAATAAATACAAAAGAAAATGATCTCTCTAAAACAAACACAAAATCTCAACAAACTTACAAGGAAATCCTCAATTTGAGACAGGAACTAAACAGGGTTATCCTTGATGACTTTGATAAAATAGTTAAGGTATCGAAGTTTAAAGTATACTCTGAAACGAACAAGCCAACGAGATTCATGATGTCCAAACTGAAGAGTGAAAGAGTTCATAGTAGAATATACAAAATAAAAAACGCAGCTGGAGATACAAAACAACACCCAATTGATATTGTGGAGGAATTCACATCTTATTATAGAAAACTACAGTATATAATTTTAAAGGAGAAATTGCAAATCCTCAACCAGATCCCCAAAAAATAAAAGAGTTCATTAATAAACTACAACTTCCTAAAATCAGTCCATCAGACCTATCACAACTTAACTCACCTATATCAATCTCAGAAATTACAGAAACGATAAACTCACTAAAATTGCAAAAATCACCGGGCCCAGACGAACTAACAAATGAATACTTCAAAAACTTTGCAGATATACTTACCCCTTACATGGCAAAAATTTTCAACCAAGTTTCGGGGGGTGGGAACTTTCCTGGGGAGATGCTGGAGGCAACCCTCATTATGATTCCCAAGACACCAAATGATCTAGAAGAAGTGAAGAACTTTCGACCAATTTCCCTGATAAATTCCGACTTAAATTTTTTTTCCAAAATTCTAGCTACAAGATTAAAAGGAATCCTACCAAGCCTAATCAATGATGACCAAACAGGCTTCATTGAAGGCAGACAAACTTCTGAGAGCACTAGGAGGTAGGCATGGGCGAATCTACTCGTTAGGACTCGTTACTCTGCGAGTAGTAGGGGACTCGTAGGTGTCGGTACTCTGCGAGTTTCCAAGCGATTACTCGCACAGTAACGAGTCCAATGCAAATCAATGGCAATCCTAGTTTTTTCAGAGTTTAATACAAGCAATCCTAGTTTCTTAGCGATTTTGTGTCCCGCTGTCAGCAGCGAGTCTTAGCGATTCTAGGACTCCTATATACTGTATTCGGGACTCGCAGAATACAGAATATGTTAATTTTCAAAGACAGCCTAGTTTGTTAGGTGAGAAAACTGTGAAGAGCACTACTATGATTGGCTGCTGCTGTCCATCGTGATGCCTATGTCATGTATCACTGGCAAGGCTGTATATAAACCCTGCCCCCGCCATTTTGGGCACATTCCTGTGACGATCTGAGCTAGTGCAGGGCGAGTTGGAGACATAGAGCAGATCTAGGGACTGTTAGTCAGTGTAGGACCTCAAGATTCCTCACATATAACACAAAAGTTCTTTTCAGAACTACCAGGACGGAGGAGTACTGTAGAGGACTGTAGGCAGGGAGAAAGGCAGGAGCAGCCTTACAGTGCATACAGCACCATCCTCAGAGCTTAGCTTACTCACTCAGCTTCCATCAGAGCTGAAATCAGAAACATAGCTGAGCAAATTTTCTTTTTTTTTTCCACCATATATTATTGGGGTCATATTTACCCCTGCAGCGTTATTGTTTATGTGGCAGACCAGTGCGTTGCTGCTATCTATCCCACCAGCTAATAGCACGCACGCTGCCTGCTTGTGTGCACTAAACAATTTTTTCAGGGAGAGTGCGTCGCTTCTCTGCTAAGTTACAGCACGCACTTCACCCCAGAGCGGTGACGCAGACAGCACCACAGTCCACCTAGGTGACTGCCTTTGCGCACTAAACAATTTTTTCAGGGAGAGTGCGTCGCTTCTCTGCTAAGTTACAGCACGCACTTCACCCCAGAGCGGTGACGCAGACAGCACCACAGTCCACCTAGGTGACTGCCTTTGCGCACTAAACAATTTTTTCAGGGAGAGTGCGTCGCTTCTCTGCTAAGTTACAGCACGCACTTCACCCCAGAGCGGTGACGCAGACAGCACCACAGTCCACCTAGGTGACTGCCTTTGCGCACTAAACAATTTTTTCAGGGAGAGTGCAGGGCTTCTCTGCTACCAGCTAATAGCACGCACGTTACCTTCCTGCTGTGCCAATACGCATCACTAGCCTTGATTGTCCTCCTATTAGCAAGTATTAACTGCTAATTATTGTTCAGATTATTACAGCTAACATCTGCATTTCTCAACAATGTCCCAAAAAAAACAAGTTCCCAAAAAAGAGGTTGCAAAGGGACAGGGACGAGGTCGTGGTCTTGGCAGTCATGCACAACAAGGCACTGGTACAGGTAGACAGAAGAAGATTGATAGATCGACCTTTCTTCTGTCTAAATTTCCCAGTACTCAACCAAAACGTCTCTTAAGGCCAGAAGAGCAAGACCAGATTACATCTTGGATGGCTGAGAAGACCTCAACCACTGGTTCTTGCAGCACACAATCGTCCTTGACAACTAGGTCTAGTGTCGCTACAGACAACGCAGGGTCATCCAATCCTCAAACTCTTCCTAGTTCCTCAACCCATCGGCAGACAGAGGAATATTGTGACCGTGAATTTGGTCACTCTGATGATTTATTTGCTTCTTACCAGCCCCTGATTGAATCTGGAGTTTCTTTGTCACTGCCTGACGAGATACTTGATGAAGACGTAAGGTCTATTCATGGACAAAGTTTGGAATCACCTCTTACTGTAGAAAGCCACTTTCACCAAAGGCATACAGCGTCTCAGGAGGTTGCCGACGATGATGATGATGATGATGAAACACTCATCTCATCTGGCCAGCCTGAACAGTCACGTTATCCTGAAGACTTTGAAGAGGAAGGGGTTGATGATGAGACCACAGATCCAACATGGACTGTTGGAATGCATAGCCAACAGAGCAGCCCGGAGGAGGAAAGTGGCTATGTACCACCGCCAAAAGCACCAAGGCTTACTCCTTTCTCCAGAAGGCAAACTGTGACAACAGTTGCCCAAATTGTGTCAACTGTTGCCCAAACTGGACCAACTGTTGCCCAAACTGTATCAACAGTTGGTGTTGGACAGAGGTATCCTCCTGTGCCTCCAATACAACATAAAGAACGAAAAGCCCTTGTGTGGGAATTTTTTAAGGATAGCCCATCAGTACCAAATGTAGTGATCTGTAACATCTGCTATGCAAAGCTAAGCAGAGGCCAGGGAAAAGGAAACTTGAGCACCAGCAGTATGCATAAGCACATGTCTGTTAAGCACCCAACTCAGTGGTCGGCCCGTCAGGTTTCAAAATCAGTGGCTTCTGATCCCAACACTTCCACTCCACCTCAGATCCATCCTTCACCATCTAGTGTTCATGCAGCAGGTCATGCTCAGACGTACTCCTCCGAAGCTGCGTTACAAGACAGACATGACAGTAGTCAAGCCACTTGTCAGTCTGCGCCAAACGTGCAGTTGTCTGTGCCACAGCTGTATGAGAGGCAGCGGAAGTTCCAATCGACGCACCCATTTTCTCAACAAATGACGGCTCAAATTGCTAAGTTGTTAGCTGTCGAAATGTTGCCGTTTAGGCTTGTGGGAACAGAGTCTTTTCGGGAGTTGTTGGCTGTGGCAGCACCACGATACTCCGTTCCCAGCCGGTACTTTTTCTCACGTTGTGCCGTCCCCGCATTACACCAGCACGTGGTAAACAACTTAAAGCGTGCACTAACAAATGCTGTAACCGGCAAAGTCCATTTAACTACGGACACGTGGACAAGTACTTGTGGACAGGGCAGATACATATCACTAACGGCTCACTGGATCAACCTGGTGGAGAGTGTCCCAAATTCTAAAAGTGGACCATGTGAGATCCTACCAACTCCACGAATAGTGGGCACAACATCATTCCGGGTGTCCGCCTCATCATATACGTCCACTACCCAATCGGCTTCTTCAACTTCCTCTGCCACTGCTGACTTGCCCGCAATATCACGTCCAAGTTGGGAGCTTTGCAGTAGCGCTTCAGCAAGGCGACAACAGGCTCTTCTGAAGCTCATCTGTCTAGGTCACACACCTCACACTGCAACAGAGCTGTGGAAAGGTCTTAAGCAACAGACTGATGAGTGGCTGGTCCCACTGCAACTCCAAACAGGTCTTGTTGTCAGCGATAACGGTCGAAACCTTGTGGCGGCACTGAAGCTTGGGAACATTGTACACGTACCTTGCATGGCTCACGTGCTGAACCTAGTAGTTCAGAAATTCCTTAAAACATACCCCGAGTTATCTGACCTACTAGAGAAGGTGAGGAGAATTTGCGCCCATTTCCGACATTCCTCCAGGGCGGTTGGTAGTCTTTCTGCCCTTCAAAACCAATTGAATTTGCCCAAACACCGGCTAATTTGCGACATGCCCACACGCTGGAACTCTACATTCCATATGATAGCAAGGTTGAATGAGCAGCAGAGGGCAATAGCGGAATATCAGCTGCAACATGCCCGTCACACCGGAAGTCAGACAAGACACCTTAGTGGTCTGGAGTGGGTCTGGATCGCTGACATTTGTGAGGTGCTGGAGAACTTTGATTACTGCACCAAACTTGTCAGCGGTGATCAGTCGATTATCAGTCTCACCATCCCCATGCTCTGTCTGCTCAAAGATTCCCTCATGAATCTGAAAACAGAAGCTTTGAGGGCCCAGCGGATGGCTATGGAGCCAGATTTGAACATCGCTGATCCTAGGCAGCCAAGCCAACATCAGCAGGCAACATTGGGTCCGGAAGAAGAATACGATGAGGGTGATGAGGATGAAGATTTCTTGTTCCGTGGCACTGATGTGAACCCTGATGGTACTCCCAACCCCAGCTTTATGTCGGTACAGCATGGGTGGGCTGAAGAGGAGGAGGAGGCGGAGACAGATTTAGAGGCCATGATGCGTAGTGCCCATCATTCGGGTGAAACCGAAGAGATGAGTCTTTACAGCTTAGCACACATGGCTGACTTCATGTCTCAATGTCTGTCCCAAGATCCACGCGTCATTAACATCTATGACAGCAACCTCTACTGGTTGTCAACATTTCTGGACCCACGCTACAAAGATAAATTTCCGTCGCTGCTGTTGCAGTCACCAAGGGGCTTAACTATGGATCATTTCAAGAGTCTTGTTGTAGAGAATTTGATGACAATATCACCGTCTGACTCCGCTATACACCGAAGTAGCAGCAGTTTGCAACAGCAGCAATTGGTTGGGACACAAACGCCCACAATGTCAAGAAGAGGTGGGGGTAAGATGTCCACCAACTGGGCGATGTTCAACAGACCTTCCAATCAGCAACGCAGTGTGCATGCGGTCACCTTGAGTAGGAGACAAACATTGTCAAATATGGTGAACGAGTATGTCAGTGACAGTACCAGCTTCCTTACCGACCCGTCTGTACCCTTTAATTACTGGGTTTCGAAGCTTCACACTTGGACAGAGCTGTCTTTGTATGCCTTGGAGGTGCTGGCCTGCCCAGCTGCTAGCGTGACATCAGAGCGTGTTTTCAGTGCCGCTGGGGGTATAGTCACTGAGACAAGGTCACACCTTACTACAGAAAATGCCAACAGGCTGACTCTCATAAAGTTCAACAAGGACTGGATATCATCAGAGTTCCTAAGTCCTCCAGACGACAGTACCCAAACCTAGGGTAACATAATCATGATTATTAGGATTGTGAGATTGCGCTTTTAACATTATTCCCTTTTCTAACTTGAAATATCTCTATGTCCCTCATCTCAGTCGCTTTGATTAGTAATGTTCATGCAACATTTGCTGCATTATAACACAAATACACAATCAGTTTGATTCATTTTACTTTACAAGTGCATCCACTTGTGAGGATTTTTCAGAGTTGTGTATTTGCATCCAATTCCATACAGCCCCTTAGGCTAATTTTTCCAGGCACCAAGCCTATGCCTACACAGTGGGCATTTCTCTTACTGCAAGCCAGTATTTAGTATGGGCCACGCGCCCTGCTTTATTTAAAAAAATTTCCTTGAGCCAATTTTTGGAGGCACCAAGCCTATGCCTACACAGTGGGCATTTCTCTTCCTGCAAGCCAGTATTTAGTATGGGCCACACGCCCTGCTTTATTTACAAAAATTTTCCTCAAGCCCCTTGAGCCAATTTTTGGAGGCACCAAGCCTATGCCTACACAGTGGGCATTTCTCTTCCTGCAAGCCAGTATTTAGTATGGGCCACGCGCCCTGCTTTATATAAAAAATTTTCCTCAAGCCCCTTGAGCCAGTTTTTGGAGGCACCAAGCCTATGCCTACACAGTGGGCATTTCTCTTACTGCAAGCCAGTATTTAGTATGGGCCACGCGCCCTGCTTTATTTAAAAAATTTTCCTCAAGCCCCTTGAGCCAATTTTTGGAGGCACCAAGCCTATGCCTACACAGTGGGCATTTCTCTTCCTGCAAGCCAGTATTTAGTATGGGCCACGCGCCCTGCTTTATTTAAAAAATTTTCCTCAAGCCCCTTGAGCCAATTTTTGGAGGCACTAAGCCTATGCCTACACAGTGGGCATTTCTCTTACTGCAAGCCAGTATTTAGTATGGGCCACGTGCCCTGCTTTATTTAAAAAATTTTCCTCAAGCCCCTTGAGCTAATTTTTGGAGGCACCAAGCCTATGCCTACACAGTGGGCATTTCTCTATCTGCCAGCCAGTATTTAGTATGTGCCACGCGCCCTGCTTTATTTAAAAAATTTTCCTCAAGCCCCTTGAGCCAATTTTTGGAGGCACCAAGCCTATGCCTACACAGTGGGCATTTCTCTTACTGCAAGCCAGTATTTAGTATGGGCCACACGCCCTTTATTCTTTAATACATTTTTTCGAAAGCCCCTTGGGCTAATTTTTCCAGGCACCAAGCCTATGCCTGCATAGTGGGTATTGCATGTACTATGCTCCCAGTACAAGCAAGTATATTGTATGAGCACTAGGGACTGCGTATCCGTGAATGTTTTATACATTATTTCAATAGCCCAGAGGGGGCATTTCCCTGGGCGAACCCACCTAATGGAATGTTCATGGATAACCAGTGTTGCCATAAATACTATATCTGCTAACCTTAGCAAACATCACACAACATGGTCCTCCTGATCATCAATGGTTTTGGGGGGGTAATACTCCATGTGGCAATGTAAACAATACACATCATCAAATTAGTTGCTCAACAGTTGCCAAACCACAACTAATTGTTTTGATTTTGGTTGGAAAAAAGGCACACACATGTCCGCCCAAATTATGTCTTTCACCATGAACTCGCATGTGCATTTCGGCAGGGGTGCCAAACACTTTACTCTGACGTACAAAATTTGACAAACCATCTGCACATTGGAGAAGTACATATTCTGGGGAAATACATACATCAGTTTGGCTATGTGGACATGTTGTGGTGTTGGACTGGCAACATGTCACCAAATGCAGCTAGGCCCTCAGCATTCTTCTTACACTGTATCTCTAAGTCATTGGCCCGAATATGCACCCGTATGGCCTGGCCAGCCTTACACTTTACTTGTTGACTCAAGCGTTGTGCCTCTGTCAAAGCTCTTCGTGTTGGGTCTCAAAAATGGCTAATGCTACGGTTACATTTGCGTTTACAATTGCAGATGCCGTTCATGTTTTTTTGAGAAAACACCGGTGTGTTGACCTATTGGAGAAAAAGTATAATTTGGAGAATCTACCCGGATCTGATTTTTGGAGTTCCTCGTGGTGTGGCCCCAAATAATAGATCATGATCGCCAATTCCAAATGCAAATGTAACCGCAGCCGAAATCCCACCTTCCGTGTTTTACATAAACTGTCTTGCTTAAGTGCTCATGTGAAAAGTGTGTGATAGTTCAAAAAACATGTTTTGAGTGGTGTACTGAACACATGACACATACAACTGTTGTGTGGCTGGCAAAACCCTTTTTTTATTTCTGTGGTTCACTTTCATGCCTGTTGGCTTTCTTTTACTTAAATTTTTTGTCTTGCTCTTTCCTTCTTTCCACATATGTATCACAATGCCACAAAAAGCCACATTTCTTAACCGTAAAAGACAAAAAAAAATTACAGAAAGGGGATAAGAAAAAAAAAAAAAAAAAACAAACCAAAAAATAAAGAATGTTACAGTATCTCAAACATAGACAATTAAACGTTTAATTGTCAAAAAAAAACAAAAGTTTTGGGCAGAAAATTCCATATGTCCATATGCAATTAGAGTACATGGTAACTTGGCCCACCACTCTGTTCCACATTGACATCCAGGTCACCCTCATCTACAGGAACATTGATCACGTTGAGCGCCTGTTGTATCTCCTCAGCCAAGGGCCTGTGATACTCTGGCAAACCTCCAACATTGGGCACATTAAGTAATGGCTGATATGGACGCCATATGTTATGTTCCACAGGGTGTCCGTCCTGACTCTGGTAGCCCTGCACGGCTCTTGGTTGCCCTGGCTGCTGGCGGGTTGAAGTAGCCATGAGGTTGTGTGGTGAACGCTGCCAATCCTCAAGCATATTTAATACCCGTGTGGGGCTGTTGGGGGCACATTTGCTTCAAGTAGTATTTGGAAGGCTGCCCTTGCATGCCGTCTCCGCTCACGTGGAATATGTGTGAGACTACCAATGAGACTGTGTGCAAAGGCAGCCGCCCACTGTACTGCGTTGGTCTCTGCATTGGATGGCCAGCCCCCCCCTTCCCAGGGAGCAAAGAAATTCTCCTCAACCTCAGGGGCTACATATCTGGGGAAAGGTGCCAAGCTGGGGGTGAAGGAAACTGTGGGCAAGCTGGAGGAGGCCACAGAATCCAGAACAAATGACGAGGATGGAGCAGTGAGGCCAGCGGTGGACACAAGCGGCAAAGGAACATAGTGGCAGGGAGCCAGAGCAGGGACAGAGGAGCAAGTTAATGGAGCTGGGGTGGAGCTAACCAGAAAACTAGCTGGGGCAGTGCAGGAGGGAACTGGACCAGGACCACTGTTGGAGTTCTCAAGATCATGGCCAGAGCTAGAGGGGACCACAGCATCTTGAAAACCGGATGGCCCATGAACTGGTGGAGCTGCCAGAGCCATACCACTCACAGCATGTTCTTCTGCAGCCCGTGGTGGTGAAGGTGGTGGAAGCTGATCAGCCACGGGTTGGTTGTCATCCGCCTGCATACCCTCCCGTGCTTCCTCCACAGGCTGTTGCTGGGCTGGTCTGTCTCGTTGTTGCAAAGGTGCAACACCGGCCTCCTCATCTGCACCTTGGCCTTGGGGAACCTCCACATCTTGGGGATTTTGCCGGCGAGGTCTATTTGTAAGCACAAAAAAAAATGTCAGCCCACATTTGCTGGATTGAGATAGGAAAAACACAAGGTAAAAATTACCAACATTAATGCAAACCTACACTTACATTTACCCTTGTGTGTCCAACATAAACAAATATAACTTTGCCAGCCCTGACTAAGGTAATGGACCAAGTAACATTTTAAATTAGGGACATCAGACATAGTGTCTAATCTTACAAATGTTAAAGTTATGGGCAAATAAAAATCTGACATATCCTACCTTCTAAGGCGCACAAATGGACGAAGGAATGCCAATCTGTGATAGTGGTCATAAACCCGCAACGGTGGTGCAGCTTGTGGGCCCTGGCATAACTGCCGCTCGTACTCCTTCTTATGCTGGTCACGGCAGCTCCTCCATCTCTTGATTATCATTTCAACTGCAAGCAGATAAATAAAATACAGACATCAGATTTGATCACACATTGTCAGGTATCAAACAATAGGCCCAAACATACAATAGACATGCACTTCTTGCCCTCTTTGTACCCATGGTTAAGTATACCGTACATGTACAAAGAAGGGAGAGAAGAAGGAGAAACATGGAAGGACCATTTAGAGAGAGGGATCTGGCAAGAGAAGGAACCTGTCTGCAGTTTAGGAGAGTCCCTGAGGGAAAGGAGAGTGTCCCCGTTGAAGTGTAAAGAGGTGTAATTGAGAAGTGTAAAGAATTGAACCTCTGTAACAGGAAGGTGAAAAGAATTGTAACATCTGTGATTGTAAAAGACCCAGAAAGTCAGAGCTGAGTTACATCCGGTAAACACTGACCAGTTTGTGAGTCGCTTTTAATAAAGTAGCTGCAGCAGGATCCAGTGTGAAGACAAGTGTTGCAAGACCAATTAAGTGCAAGCATAGACCTGCATCAGCCTCCCCATCACCAACATCAAGATCCATCTACTACCACCTGCCTGGGGATCCCAGCCCTACCCAGAAAGGGCTTCTCCACCTCAGCTGCCCCTCACCATCATCCCCAGCCAGTCATAGGCAACGGTGGCAGTAAATAGCCACATTTATTCTGGGTGGCGTCCCAACAATAACTCCTAAAAACGTTTAATTAAAACATCCCCTGTAGTTATCCCCTTTGCACTGTGCATCCCCTGAGACTACAGCACGGGTCACATCACATCCCCCAGTGAAGCAGACCCCGGCCCGGTGCTGGGTACCACGGTTTCAGTGCGTTACAGACGCCAATGGTGACACAAGAAATCTCACTCTCTCCTAATCCAAAAAAGGGTACAGTAAAAGAAAATAGAAGAAATGACATCACATAACTCTTATCCATGTTTGCCTGCCCATCTTCTCCAGCGTGATCAAATGACGGGAACATACTTCTGGCGATGGACCTCCAAGCCATATTTCGATGTCTTTCATCACCATAGCCAGGGTGGGTGGGCTGCCACAGCTGGGGCCACTCTTCAACCAGGCCGATCAGCCTCTCTGTATCACGTCTGCTACACATCTTTGGTGGGCCTGTGTGTGCAGATCTGATCGCCCTGTGTGCAGATCAGATCGCCCTGTGTGTGCAGATCAGATCTGCCTGTGTGTGCAGAATATCAGATCAGCCTGTGCAGTAAATCGGTTAGCACAGGCGACTTCCTGTTTAGCTTCTAGTGTGATGTAGAAACAATTTTCTGTGCTTTAGGGATGAATTCTAAATCGCTAAGCTAGGGGCCACTTGCGAGAGTAAAGAGTAAAAAAAATGGCAGCACAGGAATCGCTGCAATACTCGCATCCCCATTCATTAACATTGGACTCGCTAGACTCGCAACGAATAGCGATTTTCCGAGTCGGACTCGTTAGAGTCTAGCGATTCCGAGTATTTCAGGATTCGCCCATCCCTACTAGGAGGCTTATCAACATTATTAATAGAATTAATTCTACCCAAACTCCTTCAATACGCCTAACATTAGACGCCGAAAAAGCGTTCGACAGGGTCAACTGGTCTTACTTAAAAATTGTCCTTCTAGATTTTGGTTTCAACAACAAATGGATAGAAACGGTGTTCACTCTGTACTCCCAGCCAAGTGCCAAAATTTACACAAATAACACCTTATCCAAATCATTCTATATAAACAATGGGACAAGACAGGGGTGCCCCCTCTCGCCACTGCTGTTTGCCCTGGCGATAGAACCATTAGCCGAGGCAATTCGCATAAATGAAAAAATCATGGGGATTAACACACCGACTAAACAATTCAAAATAAGTCTATTTGCAGACAATATGCTGCTGTCACTCACAAACCCGATACAATCCATTGCAACATTGCTTGAGATAATAGAGGAATTTTCACAAATATCAAACTTTAAAATTAATAACAGTAAATCGAAAATCTTGCAATTCTATCTTACAAACACCACAATAAACTCTATTAAAAATAACTCAGAGTTTGGCTGGGAAGAGGAACAAATATCACACCTAGGTATTATGTTAAAAAAAACAGTAGGCAACACAGTTAATGCAAATTGCGAGACATTTCTGGCCACTATCACAAGAGTTCTCCAACCCTGGAAAAATATAGGCCTGTCGTGGATGGGCAGAGTGCTAGCAATAAAAACGGTGATCCTTCCGAAACTTTTATACATTTTTAGGGCTCTTCCTCTTACCTTTCCAATAACATTCTTTAATAGTTGCAACAAAAAAATCTTCTCCTTTGTTTGGGGAGAGAAGAGAGCTAGGGTAGACAGAACAATTCTTTATAAACATAAATATAATGGAGGAATGGGGATACCAAACATACTAGCTTACTACCACGTCAACCTAGTTAAACAAAGCCAATACTGGATAACTGAGGATGTCAAACCATATTGGATGGAACTAGAAAGAGAACATAGCATATCAAGCCCCCTTAAAAATCTCCTTCTCAATCATATATTCAATATAAAAAAATACAAACTAAATCACCCTATTTTTCTGGCAATTACCCAATCTTGGGATCATCTTGCCTCACTGAACAAAGTTGAGAAGTGAAAAATGAAAGAAAAATTCCCAATATCCCTGATTGCTTCTGTTTACGGATTCTCTGTACCTGAAAGCTGGCCAAAAAATGGCATCCGAAAGTTAGAAGATATTCTCGCAACTAATAAGATACTCAGTTTTTCCGAGATTAGAAACAAATTCAATATACCCTCCTCAGACTTTATGCTATATTACATAATTAAGGAGTACCTACAAAAATTTATTAGTATGGTCCCCCCGATAGTAGAGGTAATGCATTTCCTTCTAAACAATTCAAATCATAGAGTTTTCTGGAGCACTAAATTCCTCTACAGCTCTTTCAATAAGGACAGCGATTTCACAAAAAACAAATATTTGTTCAAGTGGGAGAAGGATCTCCAGTTCTGCGCAACAAAGGAACAATGGGAGGGGGCAATAAAAGATTCATGTTCTTCAAATATATCAATACCGCTTCATGAATCATTCCATAAATTTTTAACAAGATGGTACCTTACTCTCTCTAGGACAGCACATTTCAAACCAGGATCATCTCCATTATGTTGGAGAGGGTGTGGGCTCAAGGGAGATTTGAAACACATGTTCTGGACATGCCCAATTCTCACAGAGTTATGGAATAAGATATCCATATATATTGGTGGACTTCTTGACAAGAACTTCACTCCTTCCCCACAAACAGCACTCCTTTTCTTAGACATGGAGGATGTACACCACTCAACTAAAAAGGTCATAATACATTTATTACTGATAACTAAAAACTTGATCGCCACCTTCTGGAGGAGAACTGACATACCAAGGTTCTCTGACATTGTGGACAGATTAAAGACGCATAATACCTTGGACTTCAAATTCTCAATAGCTAACGGATGTTTGCATAAATGGGACAAAAAATGGAGCATTTGGAATACTAAACACCAAACTTTAGATCAGTTATTGTCATTTTGTTAACTTTTTTCTACTTTAAGTTAAAGGTAGCTTTCTCGCTATTTTTTTGTTGTACATAGTTTGAATATGGAAATTCATGGAAGGTTATTTTACCAAGACAGATCAATGCTGTAGCAGTTACAAAAGTATTTACAAATCTGTCTATGTTACTAATAAAACCTTTCTCTCCCCTCCCTCTCCCAAATCCTTTCCATCCCTTTCTCCCCTATTTTCCAATGCAAATTATTGCACAAATAGAGAGCATGTACTACAAATTGCTAAAATGTTCAATAAAAACATTTGAAAAGAAAAAAAAAGAAAGTGAAGAAGTAATGTCTTCTCCACTAGTAGTGAAAAAATTATCCCTTTTTTATGATGCACAACAGGTTTGCAATTCTCAAAATAAGTAAACAATAAAATGGCTTTTTATCAAGCCTTCCAAAAATTATCCCTTTTCAGGGAGCATGAAAAAGCTAGAAAAGCTAGCGGTTTTAAAAGTGAAGAAGCAATGGATTGCTGTCAACAAGCCTTTAAAAAAATTGTCCCTATTTTTGGAGGTGTTTGATCTTTGTGTAACCTTAAGAGATTATGCTTTGCATCAGCGGTAAAGTCTATCAGTATAGAAGACAGTGTGCCACCATGGAAATCTGTGGATGGTGTGGCTGTGCAGAAGCAGTGGTAGTGGCAGAGACCGCATGGTAGAGAATTTGGAATGGGGTAGACGAGGAGATGTCAGGCAGTGTAAGGCCAACAAAAGCAGTATCGGCAGCAGCAATTCTATCGTATAGATGACATAATGGACAGGAAATAAATGATCGCCTGAATGTAAGTTGATGCTGATCCATTCCTGATACATTTTTTTTGTGTCCACCTCCACATCCACCTGCCGCTGCTAATCCTGTTCCTCTTCCTCCAATTCTTGCTGCATGTAATATGGACCTTGAAGGTCACCAGCAGATACATGGTGATGATGAACATGTGCAAGTTGCTGTTCTTCCTTCATGCCCTCTGAGTGTTTATTTCCAGACCAAATATAAGGGGGGTGACATTGTTGATTACACAATTGTCCCTACTCACAATTTTGGTCGCCAAGACAGACATAATGTTCAAAATATTGTAGTGCTCAACAATTCCCAGCTGCAATTATGAGGAGTCGACCAGTGTTTGAGTTGACATGTGATGCACAGCAGCAACTCGTTCGCTCCCAGGTTCTCAAGCTGTAACACCACTTGGCAGTGCTTTACCTTGTATGAGTGAAATGAGTGAGGTCGCTGTGTGGAATCAATGCTGTACCCTGTGCCTGTTAGGGATGGCGTCACGTCTGTTGGGTAGGATCTAGAGGAGATGTAGGAGGAGACAGATACAGTGCCTTGAAAAAGTATTCAAACCCCATAAACTTTTCCCCTTTTTTTGATGTTACACTTGCAAACTTAAACGTATCTTATTGAGGTTTTTAGGTGATATACCAACACAAAGTATCAAGTATTTGTGAAGTGTAAAGGAAATGATACATGGTTTGTCTAATTATTTTAAAATATAAATCTGAAAGTATGACTTGCATTTTTATTCAGTCCCCTGCATTCTTAAATAAAATCTTGAGAGACCAATTGCCTCCAGAAGTCACTTAATCAGTAAATTGAGTACACATGTGCGCAATTTATTCTCAGTACAGCTGTTCCTTGCAGGCCACATAGGTTTGTTTGAGAACAATAGGGATCAAACAGCATCATGAAAACCAAGGAACAAACCAGACAGGTCAGGGACAAAGCTATGGAGAAGAGTAAAGCAGGATTAGGCTATAAAAACATAGCCCAAGCTCTGAAAATATTATGGAGATCCATCATCCATAAATAGAAGAAATATGGCACAACTACAGACCTACAAAGACATGGCTGTCCACCTAACCTGACACCTCAAGCAAGGAGATCACTAATTAGAGAAGCAGCCAAGTCCATCGTCAATCAAGAGGAGCTGCAGAGATCCACAGCTCAGGTGGGATAATCTGTTCACAGGATAACTATTATATTACACAAATCATGCCTTTATGTAAGAGGGTCAAGAAGAAAGCCATTTTTGAAAGCAACCCATAAGAAGTCTCGCTTGCAGTTTGCAAAAAGCCATGTAGGAAACACATCTACCATTTGAAAGAAGGTGCTCTGATGAGATGAGACCAAAGTGGAACTTTTTGGGCTAAATGCAAAATGCTATGTGTGGCGGAAAACTAACACTGTACATCACTGTTGAAAACACCATAACCGACATCAAACATGGTGGAGGCAACATCCTGATGTGGGGATGCTTTTCTTCAGTAGGGACAGGGAATCTGGTCAGAGTTGATGGGGCGATGGATAGAATTAAATACAGGGCAATCCTGGAGGAAAACCTGTTAAAAGGAACCCATCAGCTGATACTTGCTGCCCAACCCATGGGCAGCACGTATCAGCCACTGGCGTACGATCACAGCCTAGTGTTAGGCGTCGGGTTCCTGTCGCCGCACAGTGGGAATACCGAGCCTTACTTCCGGCAGTCTCCCATTCCTCTCCAGCCGCAGAGGAGGTTGCTCAGCAAACTCGTCGGTCCCAGCGCTCTGCCCAGACAAGCTCCGTGGGTTTGCTTGCTGCTGCCACCTCTGCTCAGCAGTGAGATTCTCCAGGGACGAAGTCCCCATGTCGGGCCACTGAGCATGCCCGTGTAGTGATCTCCCATTGGAGATCGAAGGTCACGTGCTCAGGTCCTGTTCCTGTTCGGATTGGCCCATCCGAAAAGCCAGGAAGGTCCTGGACACTCGCGGCTATAAAAGGTTCGCATGGCCGAGCAGCCATGCGCTAGGATAGACTGTATTTTCAGACTTTAAGGAGTGAGTGATGAATGCACGTATGAATGTCTCAGGTGACTGACTCATTATGAAACCCCTACCCTTGGTACACATGTGTTGTGCAGCCTAGCCTGCTAGCGCCCAGGCTTAGGTGTAGGTAGGTCAGAGTCTGAGTCAGGCATTAGTCATCATCAGTGACTCGGCATGCCTCAGTGCACGTGCTCCACACTCCATAGCCAGCATCTATAGCGGCGTTCGTGGCAGCGACGCCGCACGCTCAGTGGGCCTAGAGAACCTCTAACCCCGTGTCCTTGGGTGTAGAGTTCTGTGGCCGCCTGCTGTGCGCTCTTTGGCCGGGCTCTGTGAGCTTAACAGGCTCCGGCATCCACGTTCAGAGGTTGTGCGGCTCTGTGATTTAACAGAGTCCGCTCCTGTTCACACTGGGTGACGTAACCCACGTGTGACTGTTTTCACGCCGCTCTATTCTTCCATCATTGTCTAGCAGCAGTGTACCATCTCTGCACGGTGGCCCCGGGCTGCGAACGCACCTACTACTACTTTATAATTTGGTGCGTTCCTCCAGCCCTAACACCTAGTATCTCTGTCTCTGAAACACTGCAAGGTTTCAGTGAAAAGCATACTTTTAATAGGTGCCAGGGATCGAGCCACACTATGTACTAGTCGTATACCTAGTTTGCAAAGTAGAATGGGAAGAAATTTCAGCGGCTACAAGTGAAAAGTTGGTAGAGACAGACCCTAAAAGACTTGCAGCAGTAATTGCAGCAAAAGGTGGCCTTACAATGTATTGACTCAGCAGGATGAATACAAAGGCACGTCACAATTTTCAGATCTATGTATTTAAAATATTTAGAAAATCATGTATCAATTCCTTTTGTGTTGATACAGTTGAAACCAGAAATTTACATACACTATATAAAAAGACACATATACCGTATTTTTCGCTTTATAAGACACACCTGATTATAAGACGCACCCCCAAATTTGGTGAAGAAAAAGAGAAAAAAATGTTTTTTTATGTTAAATGGAGGTGTGTCTTATAATGCCAGTGTCCGTCTTACAAATCATATACTGTATATGTTCCTCATCCTGGTATCTATATAACCCCCATCCTGGCACATAGCCCCCTTGTGCTGGCACATAGCCCCCCATCCTATCCTGGATATGACCCCCCAGTCACTATATGCCCCCCTGCTGGCACTCACATGGCCCCCCTCTCTCTATATGCCTCCCTGCTGGTACAGACACGGCCTCCCTTCCCTATATTTCCCCTGCTGGCACACATTGTCCCCCTGTCCCTATATTCTCCCCTGCTGGCACACATTGTCACCCCGGTCCTATAATCCCCCTTGCTGGCACACATCGTCCCCCCGGTCCTATAATCCCCCCTGCTGGCACACATTGTCCCCCGGGTCCTATAATCCCCCCTGCTGGCACACATTGTCCCCCTCCATATATTTCCCCCTGCTGGCACACATTGTCCCCCCCTCCATATATTTCCCCCTGCTGGCACACATTGTCCCCCCCTCCATATATTTCTCCCTGCTGGCACACATTGCCCCCCCATATATTCCCCCCTGCTGGCACACATTGCCCCCCCATATATTCCCCCCTGCTGGCACATATTGCCCCCCCATCCCTTTATTCTCCCCTGCTGACACACATGGTCCCCCTCCATATATTTCCCCCTGCTGGCACACATTGTCCCCCCCTCCATATATTCCCCCCTGCTGGCACATATTGCCCCCCATCCCTATATTTCCCCCCTGCTGTCACACATGGCCCCCGTCCCTATATTTCCCCCCTGCTGGCAAGCACATGCTAAAATAATAAACAGTTAACTCACCTACTGATGATCCCTCCTGCTCCCAGCTCCCCTGTGGCTTACCTGTGTCTGTGCTGAGTCATCCTCCTCCTGCAGGGCACACGCAGCTGCTGCTCATTCAAGCAGCTCATTGTAGCTACAGGACCTTCCATGATGTGACCAATAGGAGCTGCTCAGCTGCGGTCATGTGACTCGCAGTGCACACTGGGAGTCATGTGACCGCAGGTCCTATGGTCACATCATGCAAAGTCCTGAAGCGATGAGCTGCCTGAATGAGCTGCTGCTGCCGCTCACCCTGCAGGAGGAGGATGACAGCAGACTAGACACAGGAAAGCCATGGGGGAGCTGAAAGCAGGAGTGATCATCAGTAGGTAAGTCTCTATAGTGACTGGGGGTGAGTGCAGGCACATGTAATATGCACCACTCCCCTGTCCACCAACTCGGCGCTGTTTCTGCACCAAGGTGATGGACAGCGGGTGCAGTGAATATTACATGAGCCTAATGAGCGGGAGCACAGGACCTCCCATTGTCTCTGCATCCCCCACCCAGCCCACCCCAGCCCCCTGACTCCATGCCAGAGCCGCCCCCCCAACTATATAGCACAGCAGCACACATTCGCTTTATAAGACGCACTCCCCACTTTCCCCCAAAATTTTGATACTGACATCAGATGTTCTTATAACTCTTTTTAATAAAGGGATAAACCGCGTTTCTCATGTATTTCAAGTTTTATCACAGATTTAGAAAAGTTATCAACAATTGCACAAAGTTACAATACGCTCCTGCACACTTCATGCTGGCCATGTTAGCACTTAGTGCAAAGCTCTGTGGATTGATGCTACTTCTGGCTCAGTTATCAGAAAGTTGGGTGGGTGCATGGGTGCGTGCAGTTTTCTAAGGCTGGAGTCACACTAGCGATAAAATCGGACGAATGCAATGCGATAAAAAATCGCATTGCAATTGCTGTCTGTTGGTCTAAATTTCATACATTTCTCTCTTAGGGCTATTGTTATTCATATCTTACTGATTACAAAAAATGCTATTGCATACAAATGGAAGAATACTACTTCTCCTTCCGTCCAAGAGATAGTGGAGCATATTGTTCTTCATAAGACCTATGAACAAAAGTTCTCCATTGCTAACGATTGTTTTAAAAAATGTTCTGATAAATGGTCCCGTTGGTCAGAGGCTTTCCCATAACACACTGTTGTTTGAACTACTGTTTCGTTTTTCGGAGATTCGTCCGCTTGGAAGTTTAGCTTATGCTGCTATTTGTTTATGTGGTACTTTGATGTAACTGTGTTTACTTGTGTATGTATATCACAAATGTCTTCTCACTCCTTTCATTCCCTTTTCTTTCCTCCCCTCTTCCCCATTTCCCCCCCTCCCACTTTTTCCTTAATTTCCTTATCCTTTTTTTTTCCACCACCTCTTAAATTTAAAATTTCAATAAAGTTAATTTGAATAAAAAATCGCATTGCATTCGGCCCAATGTTATTCTATGTTGCTGCTCCCATCACCGATTTTTGGATCGGATTCGACAATGTAAGTCTATGGATGCGATTAAAAAACGCATTGAAAACGCACCACACGTGTGAATTGCGATTAAATCGCAAGACTTCTCCCGGTCAACAGTAAAGAGCATCAGGCATTAGCATTGGATGTCAATTTGATGCTTAGATGCGAATAAAATCGGTTCATCGCCGGAAAATGGGATGACAGACGGATCCCTGGACAAGAATTCTTTGTGCGATTTTGTACCGTAAAAATGGGATCGATTTTTTTATTCGTTGTGTGTGACTCCAGCCTAAAACTTGTTTTGCAGTTTTCTTATTATTGCATCTTGATTTTCTGACGAATCTAAAGAAAATTTTCATAAGATGCAACAGAGTGAAAATAATTGTCAAAGTGGTGAGCTACTAATGCCAGCAAGAAATAGCGTTAAGCTAAAATATAATGCAATATCTACATCAGGATTCATACCAATGCATTTACGCTTAATGTTACCGTGTCAAAAAGTGAGAATTTATGACACAACCCTTCTTTATGTACAAATTTCTGACTATTCTCAATAGCAGGAAGAGTTTGGATGGAGTAGACATGGCCACATATGGCTCCATGCCTTTGCTATCATTTAAATATAATCTGTCAGTAGGATCAACCCTCCTAAGTTGTCTATATTATTTGAGCATGTAGGTGATAGGAAGCTGAATAAAAGGATAACTTGTTATCTGTAATCCAATGTTTTATTCCAGACAAATCCATCTTTTTCTTATATGTAAATGAGGTGTTAAGATCTATGAACCGGACATAGATCTACATGAGAATCTGCCTCCAGAGATTATTTGAAATGGAAAGGGGTGTTAGCAGTGTGAGACATGTAGATCAGGAGAGCAGACTGTCAGCCATTACATGTTTCACCAGGTGAACCTTGTGGCTAATACTTGGCATGCAGTTATCATGGCAACCATCAACATGTCGCAATCACGGGGTAAAAGAGGGAGCCACTAATGGCAACAACATCTGAGGGGTTAAACAGCTGTGATCGGTGCTTGCTTTGATCGCAGCCATTACAGCGGGTTGTTAGCTCTGATATACAGCTGACACTCGCCGATAATGTTATAAGTTCTGCTTGTTATCCTGTAAAATCATCGCCCTATAATATACGACGATCTGCAGGAAGACATTGACGTCTGCGTCGTATTTGTTTGGTGGATGCTGAGAAGGAGCCATAAGACTTGTGTCCTGCAGGAGATTGAAAATAAAAGAAATAAAAATTTCCTAAAAATATAGATATAGAAAAAAACAATACAAGTTTAAATCATCTGCTGTTCTCCTTCACAAATGAAGAAATTAAGAAAACGTAAAAAAAAAAAAATATATTAGGTTTCATCATATCTAAAAAAAAAAAACCCATGACCTATCAAATTCTAATATTGTTTAAACCACATTTTCAACCCCAAAATAAAAAAACATTGGACTTTTAAAATTCCACCATTTTGATTTGGTCGCTCCTCCCCAAAACAATAAAATGCAATAAATGTCACAATGTCAATTAAATCAATAAAATCGATCCACTCAGTTTGAAAAAAAACAAAGCCCTCACACAACCCAATTGTCGAGAAAATGTAAAAGTTACAAATAGCAGAAAATGGCAAAAAATACATTTTTTAATTATTTTATTTTTTTACCAAAAAGAATTAAATAAGAAATAATATAAAAACGACAACTTTGCTGTCTCCAGGTGCTGCACCGGAGAATCATGTTTCCAGGCCAGTTTTAGCAAACAATAAATGCTATAGTGGGGGACTCAATTATTAGGGGAACAGAGAGGGCAATCTGTCACAAAGACAGGGATCGTCGAACGGCTGCCTACCTGGCGCTCGAGTCCAACACATCGCTGATTGGGTTGACAGATTACTGGGAGGGGCTGGTGAGGACCCAGCGGTCATGGTGCACATTGGCACAAATGACAAAGTTAGAGGTAGGTGGAAGGTCCTTAACCCCTTCACTACCAAGGGTTGTTTGCACGTTAACTCCCGGGCCAATTTTTACAATTCTGACCACTGTCCCTTTATGAGGTCATAACTCTGAAACGCTTCCATGGATCCCGGTGATTCTGACACTGTTTTCTCGTGACATATTGTACTTCATGTTAGTGGTAAAATTTCATTCAAATAACTTGCGTTTATTTGTGAAAAAAACAGAAATTTGGCGAAAATTTTGAAAATTTCGCAATTTTCCAACTTTGAATTTTTATGCCCTTAAATCACAGCGATACAGCACGCAAAAAACTTAATAAATAACATTTCCTACATGTTTACTTTACATCAGCACAATTTTGGAACCAAAATTTTTTTTTATTAGGAAGTTATAAGAGTTAAAAATTGACCAGCGATTTCTCATTTTTGCAACACCAGTTTATTTTTAGGGACCACATCACATTTGAAGCCACTTTGAGGGGTCTATATGATAGAAAATACCCAAAAGTGACACCATTCTAAAAACTGCACCCCTTATGGTGCTTAAAACCACATTCAAGAAGTTTATTAACCCTTTAGGTGCATCACAGGAATTTTTTGAATATTTAAAAAAAAAATGAACATTTAACTTTTTTTCACAAAAAAAATACTTCAGGTTCAATTTTCTTTATTTTACCAAGGGTAACAGGAGAAGTTGGACGCAAAAGTTAATGTGCAATTTGTCCTGAGTATGCTGATACCTGACATGTGGGGGGGAACCACTGTTTCGGCGCATGGCAGACCTCAGTAGGGAAGGAGCGCCGTTTGACTTTTTCAATGCAAAATTGTCTGGAATTCAGATCGGACGCCATGTCGCGTTTGGAGAGCCCCTGATGTACCTAAACAGTGGAAACCCCCCCAAGTGTCCACATTTTGGAAACTAGACCCCCCAAGGAACTTATCTAGATATGTGGTGAGAACTTTGAACCCACAAGGGCTTCACAGAAGTTTATAACGTACAGCGGTACAATTAAAAAATCATATTTTCTCCACAAAAATGATCTTTTCACCCCCAATTTTTATTTTTCCAAGGGTAACAGGACCCTAAAAGTTATTGTGCAATTTGTCCTGAGTACGCTGATACCCCATATGTGGGTGTAAATGACTATTTGGGCGCATAGCAGAGCTCGGAAGGGAAGCAGCGCCATTTGACTTTTTTGGCTAGAATTGAGATCGGACACCATGTCGCGATTGGAAAATCCCTGATGTACCAAAACAGTGGAAACCCCCCACAAATGACCCCATTTTGGAAACTAGACCCCCTGAGGAACTTACCTAGATGTGTGGTGAGCACTTTGAACCCCCAAGAGCTTCACAGAAGTTTATAATGCCCAGGCATGAAAATAAAAAAAATTGTATTTTTTCCACAAACATGATCAATTAATCTCCAATTTTTTTATTTTTCCAAGGGTAACAGGAGAAATTGGACCCCAAAAGTTGTTGTCCAATTTGTCCTGAGTACGCTGATACCTCATATGTGGGAGAAAACTACTGTATGGGCACACGTCGGGGCTCGGAAGGGAAGTAGTAACGTTTTGGAATGCAGACTTTCATGGCATGGTCTGCGGGTGTCATGTTGCTTTTGGAGAGCCCCTGATGTACCTAAACAGTGGAAACCCCCCACAAGTGACCCCATTTTGGAAACTAGACCCCCTAATGAACTTATCTAGATGTGTGGTGAGCACTTTGAACCCCCCAGTGCTTCACAGAAGTTTATAACGACCGGGCGTGAAAATAAAAATATCGTATTTTTTCAACAAACATCATCTTTTAGTCCCCATTTTTTTTATTTTCCCAAGGGTAACAGGAGAAATTGGACCCCAAAACTTCTTGTCCAATTTGTCCTGAGTACGCTAATACCTCATATGTGGGAGAAAACTACTGTATGGGCACACGTCGGGGCTCGGAAGGGAAGTAGTGACGTTTTGGAATGCAGACTTTGATGGATTGGTTGGCGGGTGTCATGTGCGTTTGGAGAGCCCCTGATGTACCTAAACTATTGAAACTCCCCACAAGTGACCCCATTTTGGAAACTAGACCCCCCACGGAACTTATCTAGATGTGTGGTGAGCACTTTGAACCCCCGAGTGCTTTGCAGGCAGTGAGGAAGTCAGCTCCCTACAGGCCCCCGAAGGCCCCTGCCACCATCTTGGATCCGGTGGCCTGTAGGGAAAGAGACCCCCGCAGCAGCGCTGCACATTGCGCTGCCGTGGGGGGCTCAGGGAAGCACGGAGGGAGCCCCCTCCCTCCCGATGCTTCCCTTTAACCCCCGGTACACCGTGATCGCGTTTGATAGCGGTGGACAAGGGGTTAACGTGTCGGGGGTGGTCCGTGACCGCCCCTGACACATTGTGCCGGGTGTCAGCTGACACCCGGCCGCGATCAGCGGCGCTCACCATGTGGGCGCCGCTGATCGCTGGGACGTAATATTACGTCCATGGTAATTAGGTCCAGGGTCACATGGACGGAATATTACGTCCATTGTAGGTAAGGGGTTAAAGATGATTTCAGGGAATTAGGCTGCAAGGTTAAAGGGAATCTGTCACCCATATTTAGTGATATCATGTAAAGATATCACCGAATTGTGCGTCACATATTGATTCTATTAGAGCTTTTGACTCCCCCGACCCCACACCTTTGAGGCATAAATACCTTTTTTATCTTGTTGGGGATGTATGCAAATCGCCGCGGTCCGGTCCGATTGGAGTGGCTTAGTCACCTTCTTCCCCCCTCCTCGGCTTCCTGCACGTAATCTTCATCTGAGAATATCACAGATAACACTGGTTTCCGCGCTTGCGCATTGTAAAGCCTCCGGTGCCTGCGACATCCAAGAATTTAATAGATCACGGGGTTTTTTTTTTTAGATATGATGAAACCTAATATATTTTTTTTTTTTTACATTTTCTTAATTTCTTCATTTGCGACATCCAAGTGCAGTCAGATGTTTTGCACGCACTCATAGACTTGTATGGGTGCACACCATCCAAAATTCGATTTGCAGCATGTAGCAATGTTTTCCTCATGCTGACTTGGCACGAAAAAAAACGCTAGTCGGCCCTGCTCCATAGTATAACATTGGAGTGAATGCTATCAGATGAAACATTGAATATCACTTGTCCGAGTTATACGCTGGTCGTACGTCAGTGTGAAAGAACTCTAATTATAAATGTAATTTTTATTAAAATCAGTTTTTGCTTTACTTTGCAGAAATGATTAGTAATTATATACTGTATATATATATTTATATTTATAATACACGGCACTATATCAAGGTACAGCCATATCCAGTCTGTGGGCCAGAGCTGCATTATGAGGTAAGCAGTGATGTAGTGACATCAGGAGCATCATGGAACACCGGCCATGGAATGCGAGATAATGACATTATGACATCATAATGGCCTCGGCTATCAGAGGGCCTGCTGTAGTACTGATCGGTGCATTCACGTAGGAGAAGTTTCTCTAGTGAGTACCCCTTTTTTGCTTCGTTGCTTTTTTGGCAAAGACTAGCAGATATTTTTTAGCGCTTATACTGTGAAGAGTTCACCAGCTCGGAGTTCTCCAGTGCCTTTCAGGCAAAGCGTTTTCTACCATCTTGACCATCTAAGAGGACAATGGCTTCATGGGACAATTCTAATACTTCCCATGTCCCAGAAGAAGCTTCAGCAAATGGGATTGTAAGGCCATCTACATCAGGTAAGATGGGACATAAAAAGCCACTAATATGTCCATATACAGGTCTCTAAAATATGTATTCCTGATAGGGGGATAATATTCTATAGAAGAAAGTCCTTATATGTGTGTTGTCTCTTTCGCACAGGAACATGGCGGCCTAGCAGGGCAGATTCCCCTATAGCCCATAGGACAAGGGGCAGGATTGCCCGCCAAAGACGGATGGAAATAGCTCCTGTAAATACTACGAGGCGTAGACAAAGAAGACCACCACCACCACCAGAAAGGTCTGAGGACAGGAATCCATCCCCAATTAACATCCGTCTTGAAGTGGTGAATTCATCACGGCTGTTGCTCCCTACCTCCAGAAGATTGGCCCAAGACCCACCTGAAACCTGCACCATCTGTCTGGATGACATTGTAGCAGGGGATGAAGTCAGCTCCATGGAATGCTCCCACTTCTTCCACCTTGCCTGCATTGGCAGATGGCTACTGGACAATAACACCTGTCCTCTCTGCAGGCACACCAACAGCGAGCAACAGTTTCTGGTCCGTGCATATTTGGAGAACTATGGGGACATTTTGGTAATAGCCAATGACCCCAATATGCAAAACCACCCACCAGTTTCCATATTTGCACTTGGAGCATGGAGAGGCCTCGTATTCTACTGATGGGATTCATTGCCAGCAGTGATTCCATCAATGATCAACTGCTCTCACGGAGTAGATGCACAAGTCAACCGGGTGAAGCCTATTCCGTCTCAATCATTCCTTGGACATCAGAACTAGAGCAAGGAACCATCATTTATAACATCCAGACACCCTTTTGAGATATTATGAATAATTAAATATATTTATTCATTCTCATTGATTTTGTTATAGTCAATACATATAAAGGTTTTACTGTTTAAGAGCAAATACAAATTGAAGAAAAAATGTTCTTCCTTTAGTTATGGTAGATGTTGAATATAGTGACAGGGAGTGAGGGTTCTGTGCCCTCTGTTCAACTAAATTAAAGCCTCAATATCTGCTGTTGTGAGTTCATTTTTCCCTTCACCATTGAGGTCTGATGAACTCCCTCCTTTGGTGAAGGAAGGTAGTGAGACTGATTACCAAACACCTGGGCAGCTAGATGATAACTGGGTGGCTGGAATTGAGGACTGGATATAAGGCTTCCGACGCCCTTCTTCCTGGCTGGTGATTTTCCTGCTGGATTCTTGGAGACCAGTCTGATTCCTGCGTCTCAAAGCTAAGTTTTTCTGCTCTGCTTTGTACTCTTCAGCTTTGTTTTTGTTTTGCCTTGTTTTTTGGGAGTTCTGCCATCCCCGGCCGGGGGTAAGCTGAATTCCATTTTTGTCTCTGATCTGTTGATCTTTTGCTCTGTCTTCAGAATATACCTGAGTGCTGATATAGTCTTTTGAAGCCTAGCGACTTCAGGGCCTGTTTTTCCTATCAGTCGGTTGGCTCATTTTGATAGGGTTTTTGCGGATGGCAGACAGCAGCTTTCCTATCCTGTCCTATGTAGTTAGCTTGGGCCCCATCATTTGCTCAACCTATCTTTCTATCTGTGTTAGTGTTTTCATCTTGCTTCACCGTTTTTATATGTTGGGGGCTGCCTATTGCTTTGGGGTCTGCTCTGGGGCAGATTAGTTTTTCCCCTTTCAGTCTTTAGGCTATGTAGCTCTCCGGCTGTGATCGAGGGGTCTAGGGCACCGTAGGAACCCCCCACGGCTTCTGCTAGTTGTTGTGGATAGGTTCAGGGGTCTGCAATCCGATAGCTGCCAACCTCTCTGGTTTTTCTGGACTTAGCTGGTATTTTGTTTTTTCCTCCTTTGGTGACTCATCATAACAATCTGCCCCTATACCATGTAGGTCAGGGGTCGCCAATCGGTGGCTTTGGAGCCACATGTGGCTCGCGGCTGTCTGCAACTTCGTGCAGATCTCCAGATTGTGACTTTTGTGAATAGCACTGCACAGAAGAGCAGATGTGGATGTACTGCCACAAGGCGGAGTGCAGAGTCATCCATCCCAAAGTGCTGAATTGGTCACTGAGGGGCTGACCATGTGGGTAAATGATGCTAGCCAGGTTATAATGACTTCCCTCCCCTGGTAGGGACCCTTTTTGGGTTTCCTTCCAAAGCCTCCCTGGACTGTCCCACGCGTTTTTTCCCTGCCTTTCTACAGTGGCATATTCCTTACTCCATGGGCTGCTTCCTCTTAAATTTATGCGTTTCACAATATATTTCCACCATCTTTCTTCTGCTCTCGGGACTCAGTTAATAGCTTTTTTATGGGATTCTCCTAGATAAAATGTGCTGCTGTTTTCTAATTTACAGCGTCCTAACGGTGTGCGGTGGTCCGTATATGCCTATCATAGTCTCATATTATTTGACAGATCCGCTTAACAGGATCCTGTCAGGAGATGGACACCAGTGTTAAATAACACTAGGCTATTGAACAAGACACTGCAGTAGACGTGCTAGGTTACTTACAGTGTAGAAATGGTCCAAAAGTTATCCCTTTCTGAGGGCAGATTCATGCACTACTAGTGTTTATACATGGGTGATACAAAAGAAAGAAGCTGTGGCGTTTTCATACTTAGTGCTGCAAAAATTATGCATGTTTAGGGAGTTTCAATATCTTTTTTCCTTGCTAAATGAAAAAGTGAAAGCTTTTTCACAAGGCTCTGAAAAACTATTATCCCATTATTTAGGGAGCAAAAACAGGTGTGGTCAGCACTTTTGAAAGTGAAAAAGTAATGTCTTCTCCACTAGTAGTGAAAAAATTATCCCTTTTTTGTGATGCACAACAGGTTTGCAATTTTCAAAGTAAACAATAAAATGGCTTTTTATCAAGTCTTCCAAAAATTATCCCTTTTCAGTGAGCATGAAAAAGCTAGAAAAGCTAGCGGTTTTAAAAGTGAAGCAACGGATTGCTGTCAACAAGCCTTTAAAAAAATTGTCACTATTTTTGGAGCTGTTTGATCTTTGTGTAACCTTAAGAGATTATGTTTTGCATCAGCGGTAAAGTCTATCACTATAGAAGACCGTGTGCCACCATGGAAATCTGTGGATGGTGTGGCTGTGCAGAGGCAGTGGTAATGGCAGAGACCGCATGGTAGAGAATTGGGAATGGGGTAGATGAGGAGATGTCTGGCAGTGTAAGGCCAACAAAAGCAGTATCGGCAGCAGCAATTCTATCATATAGATGACATAATGGACAGGAAATAAATGATCGCCTGATCCATTCCTGATACATTTTTTTTGTGTCCACCTCCACATCCACCTGCTGCTGCTCATCCTGTTCCTCTTCCTCCAATTCTTGCTGCATGTAATATGGACCTTGAAGGTCACTAGCGGATACAAGGTGATGATGAACATGTGCAAGTTGCTGTTCTTCCTTCATGCCCTCTGAGTGTTTATTTCCAGACCAAATATAAGGGGGATGATATTGTTGATTACACAATTGTCCCTACTCACAATTTTGGTCGCCTAAGACAGACATAATGTTCAAAATTTTGTTGTGCTCAACAGTTCTCAGCCGCAATTATGAGGAGTCGACCAGGGTTTGAGTTGACATGTGATGCACAGCAGCAACTCGTTTGCTCCCAGGTTCTCAAGCTGTAACACCACTTGGCAGCGCTTTATCTTGTATGAGTGAAATGAGTGAGGTCGCTGTGTGGAATCAATGCTGTACCCTGTGCCTGTTAAGGATGGCGTCATGTCTGTGGGGTAGGATCTAGAGGAGATGTAGGAGGAGACAGATACAGTACCTTGAAAAAGTATTCAAACCCCATAAACTTTTGCCTTTTTTGACATTACACCTGCCAATTTAAGGTATCTTATTGAGTTTTCATGTCATATACCAACACAAAGTATCAAGTATTTGTGAAGTGTAAAGGAAATGATACATGGTTTGCCTAATTATTTTAAAATATAAACCTGAAAGTATGACTTGCGTTTGTATTCAGCCCCCTGCATTCTTAAAAAAAACCTCGAGAGACCAATTGCCTCCAGAATTCACATAATTAGTAAATTTTATGTGCGTAATTTATTGTCAGTACAGCTGTTCTATGCAGGCCACATAGGTTTGTTTGAGAACATTAGGAATCAAACAGCTTCATGAAAACCAAGGAACAAACCATACAGGTCAGGGACAAAGCTATGGAGAAGAGTAAAGTGGGATTAGGCTATTAAAAAATAGCCCAAGCTCCGTTGAAAACACCATAACTGACATCAAACATGGTGGAGGCAACATCCTGCTGTGGGGATGCTTTTCTTCAGCTGGGACAGGGAATCTGGTCAGAGTTGATGGGGCGATGGATAGAACTAAATACAGGCCATCCTGGAGGAAAACCTGTTAACCCCTTCATGACCCAGCCAATTTTGACCTTAATGACCTGGCCATTTTTTGCATTTCTGACCAGTGTCCCTTTATGAGGTAATAACTCAGGAACGCTTCAACGCATCTTAGCGATTCTGAGATTGTTTTTTCGTGACATATTGGGCTTCATGTTAGTGGTAAATTTAGGTTGAAAATTTTTGCGTTTATTTGTGAAAAAAATGGAAATTTAGCGAAAATTTTGAAAATTTTGCAATTTTCAATTTTTTAATTTTTATTATGTTAAACCAGAGAGTTATGTGACACAAACTAGTTAATAAATAACATTTCCAACATGTCTACTTTACATCAGCACAATTTTGGAAACAACATTTTTTTTGTTAGGAAGTTATGAGGGTTAAAAGTTAACCAGTGATTTCTCATTTTTACAACAAAATTTACAAAACCATTTTTTTTAGGGACCACCTCCCATTTAAAGTCACTTTGAGGGGTCTATATGGCAGAAAATACCCAAAAGTGACACCATTCTAAAAACTGCACCCCTCAAGCTACACAAAACTACATTTAAGAAGATTATTAACCCTTCAGGTGCTTCACAGGAACTAAAGCAACGTGGAAGGAAAAAAGGACATTTTAATTTTTCCAACAAAATTTTTTTTTTAGCATCAATGTTTTCATTTTCGCCTGGGCAACAGGATAAAATGGATCCTAAAATTTGTTGAGCAATTTCTCCTGAGTACACTGATACCTCATATGTAGTCATAAACCACTGTTTGGGCGCACGGCAGGGCCCTGAAGGGAAGGAGCGCCAATTGACTTTTGGAATGGAAAATTAGCTCCAATAGTTAGCGGACACCATGTCGTGTTTGGACTGCCCCTGTGTGCCTAAACAATGGAGTACCACCACAAGTGACCCCATTTTGGAAACTAGACACCCCAAGGAACTTATCTAGATACATAGTGAGCACTTTGAACCCCCAGGTACTTCACAAATTGATCTGTAAAATGAAAAAGTACTTTTTTTTCACCAAAAATTTCTTTTTGCCTACATTTTTTCATGGGCAACAGGATAAAATGGATCGTAAAATTTGTTGGGCAATTTCTCCTGAGTACACTGATACCTCATATGTGGTCATAAACCACTGTTTGGGCGCACGGCAGGGCACTGGAGGGAAGGAGCGCCATTTGACTTTTGGAATGGAAAATTAGCTCCAATAGTTAGCGGACACCATGTCGTGTTTGGACTGCCCCTGTGTGCCTAAACATTGGAGTACCCCCACAAGTGACCCCATTTTGGAAACTAGACACCCCAACGAACTTATCTAGATGCATAGTGAGCACTTTGAACCCCCAGGTACTTCACAAATTGATCTGTAAAAATGAAAAAGTACTTTTTTTTCACAAAAAATTTCTTTTTGCCTACATTTTTTCATTTTTTCATGGGCAGCAGGATAAAATGGATCCTAAAATTTGTTGGGCAATTACTCCTGAGTACACTGATACTCATATGTAGTCATAAACCACTGTTTGGGCGCACGGCAGGGCCCTGGAGGGAAGGAGCGCCATTTGACTTTTGGAATGGAAAATTAGCTCCAATAGTTAGCGGACACCATGTCGTGTTTGGACTGCCCCTGTGTGCCTAAACATTGGAGTACCCCCACAAGTGACCCCATTTTGGAAACTAGACACCCCAACGAACTTATCTAGATGCATAGTGAGCACTTTGAACCCCCAGGTAATTCACAAATTGATCTGTAAAAATGAAAAAGTACTTTTTTTTTCACAAAAAAATTCTTTTTGCCTACATTTTTTCATTTTTTCATGGGCAACAGGATTAAATGGATCCTAAAATTTGTTGGGCAATTGCTCCTGAGTACACTGATACCTCATATGTAGTCATAAACCACTGTTTGGGCGCACAGCAGGGCCCTGAAGGGAAGGAGCGCCATTTGACTTTTTGAATGGAAAGTTAGCTCCAATCATTAGCGGACACCAGGTCGCTTATGGAAAGTATGTAGTGTACGTCAGGTTGGTGTGTGTGGTAGGGTATGCACCACACACCCACCAACCTGACGTACACTACGCCACACACACACACCAACCTGATGTACACTTCGCCACACATACCAACCTGACACTACATCAGGTTGGTGTGTGTGGCGTAGTGTGCGTCAGGTTGGTGTGTGGTTTGGTGTAGTGTAGTGTACGTCAGGTTGTTGTGTGTGTTATATTATACACCACACACACACCAACCTGACGTACACTACGCCACACACACACACACCAACCTGACGTACACTTCGCCACACATACCAACCTGACACTACATCAGGTTGGTGTGTGTGGCGTAGTGTACGTCAGGTTGGTGTGTGGTGTAGTGTACGTCAGGTTGGTGTGTGTGGTGTAGTACACACCACACACACACACCAACCTGACGTACACTACGCCACACAACCAACCTGACGTACACTACGCCACACATACCAACCTGACACTACATCAGGTTGGTGTGTGTGGCGTAGTGTACATCAGGTTGGTGTGTGGTGTGGTGTACGTCAGGTTGGTGTGTGTGGTATAGTATACACCACACACACACCAACCTGACGTACACTATGCCACACACACACACCAACCTGACGTACACTACGCCACACATACCAATCTGATACAACAGGTTGGTGTGTGTGGCGTAGTGTACGTCAGGTTGGTGTGTGGTGTAGTGTACGTCAGGTTGGGGTGTGTGGTGTAGTACACACCACACACACACACACCAACCTGATGTACACTACGCCACACACACACCAATCTGACGTACACTACGCCACACATACCAACCTGATACTACATCAGGTTGGTGTGTGTGGCGTAGTGTACGTCAGGTTGGTGTGTGGTGTGGTGTAGTGTAGTGTACGTCAGGTTGCTGTGTGTGGTATAGTATACACCACACACCAACCTGACGTACACTATGCCACACACACACACAACAACCTGACGTACACTACGCCACACATACCAACCTGATACTACATCAGGTTGGTGTGTGTGGCGTAGTGTACGTCAGGTTGGTGTGTGGTGTGGTGTAGTGTAGTGTACGTCAGGTTGCTGTGTGTGGTATAGCATACACCACACACACCAACCTGAAGTACACAATGCCACACACACACACCAACCTGACGTACACTACGCCACACATACATCAGGTTGGTGTGTGTGGTGTAGTGTACGTCAGGTTGGTGTGTGTGGTGTGGTGTACGTCAGGTTGGTGTGTGTGGTGTGGTGTTGTGTATGTCAGGCTGGTGTGGGTGAGTTCTGTAGTGGAGTGTCAGGATGTGTTTAGTCCATGGACGTGTGATGAATTCTGAAGCATTCATTCAAACACAGTCCAGGTTTGTCGGGACACGTTTTATTTTTTCTCTCCTCATGGGGAAAATGTTGCCCTGGTACCATACGGGAAACTTGAGTTCCAGGGGTGCTGGGGCGCGCTCCGTCCTCCTCTCCAAAAATCATGGCCTTTATCACCGCCTCCTGGAAATCAAGGAAGGAGTGGTTCTGGCCTGCACATCGTGATAGCACGCATGCGTTATACAGTGCCATTTGTACGAGGTACACAGCCAGTTTTTTGTACCACACCTTCGTTTTCCGCATGGCACTATAGGGCTGGAGGACTTGATCAGAAAGATCAACCCCCCCATGTGATGGTTGTACGCCAGGACACAGTCTGGTTTGTGGACCGGTACTGGGGTACCTCGAATGGTGGTGGCCGTGGTGCCGGGACCATGGATTGTGGTCAAGACAAAGACATCTCTTTTGTCTTTGAACTTGACCACAAGCATGTTGCCGCTACATTGGGCTCGAGTCTCACCCTTTTCGGAGAGGCTGCTCAATTAGCGGCAAAGGGAGACCCCTCTGGTTTCTGCGCACGGTACCGCAAGTGACGGTAGCTCTGGCAGAGAGGGATTGAAATAGTGTGATGCTTGTATAAAAGTTATCAACGTACAGATGGTAACCTTTATCAAGCAGAGGGTGGACCAAATCCCACACTATTTTCCCACTCACCCCCAAAGCAAGTGGACATTCTGGGGGCTGGATCCTACTGTCCTTTCCTTGGTAAACTCTAAAGCTGAGAGTGTACCCTTAGGTACTCTCACACAGCTTGTAGAGTTTCATCCCGTACCTTGCCCTTTTGCTGGGCAGGTACTGACGGAACGGAAGCCTCCCTTTGAAGTGGATGAGGGATTCATCCACACAAATTTCCCTTTCGGGAATGTACACTTCAGCAAACTTGTTGTTGAAGTGTTCGACGACTGGCCGAATTTTGAACAGTCTATCAAAATTCGGGTCATCGCGGGGAAGGATTTCAGAGTTGTCCCTGAAATGAAGAAATTTATGAATAGCCTCAAACCGTTTCCGAGTCATCACCATGCCAAATACTGGAGTTTGATATAAAATATCAGTACTCCAGTATTGGCGAATTTCTGGTTTCTTCACAATCCCCATGTGAAGGACCAGTCCCCAATATTTAATCATTTCTACAGAGTCCACAGGACTCCAAGTAGAGAATGAAGAAATTGGGTGTTCCGCCAAAAATTGTTGGGCATACAAGTTTGTTTGCTCCACCATGAGACTGACGATAGACTCCGAGAAAAAGACTTTGAAAAAGTCTATTTCCCTGAAGTTGGCAGTCACAAACTGGATTCCTGATTGGGGAACAAAATCAGGAATCCGTGGAGCAAAATTTTCAGGGACGGGGGTCCAGGAGGGAGCACTAGTGCTAGGTTGGGCGTCACTAGCACTAGGTTGGGGGAAACTCACACTTGGCTGTGAGACTTCCTCCAAGATACCCGACTCTTCCTCTAAGGCCTCCGACTCTTCCTCCCTGGGCTCCGGACGATTTCTCGTCCTGCGACATCTCGGTGGTGGCAAGTCTGTGTCGCTGGAAGAGGAAGCGTGGGAGGAATAGAGAAAGGTGGGGTCATCTCTCTCACTATCAGTATCAGAGGCAATAATTTCATATGCCTCCTCAACTGAGTAGACCCTTTGGGACTGGGATGAGCGGGACATTGTGCGTGTGGTGTGTGTGCGTGTGTAAAAATCCTTTATTATAGTGTGCGTGTGCGTGTGTATGTGCGAGTGTTTGGTGAAACTTTTTACTGGAGAACGGGCTGTCAGGAGGGGACTGTCAGGCGCACGGGGGGCAGGAGGGGTCTGTCAGGTGCGTGGGGGCAGGAGGGGACTGTCAGGCGTGCGGGGGCAGAAAGGGGCTGTCAGGCGCAGGAGGGCACTGAGGAGAATTAGGTGGAGACGGAACCAGCGGCGGCAGCAACAGTGGGGGTGATCAGGGGTGCTGGGGGGTGATCAGGGGTGCTGGGGGGTGATCAGGGGTGCTGGGGGGTGATCAGGGGCAGAGGGGGGCTGTCAGGCACTGGGGGGCAGGAGGTGGATGAGGAGATAAGGAAATAAAAAAGCCTGCAGCAGCAGGGGATAATCAGGGGTTAATCAGGGGGCAGGGGTTAATCGGGGGGGCAGAGGTTAATCAGGGGGGGCAGAGGTTAATGAGGGTGATCACTGGGACACAGGAGGGGGCTCTCAGACACAGGAGGCAGTAGGCGGCTGAGGAGCTCGCAGATGTGGATCAGCAGGTGGATGATCGGGGGTGCTGGGGGAGATCGGGGGTGCTGGGGGAGGATCAAGGGTGCTGGGGGATGATCAGGGGTGCTGGGGGATTATCAGGGGTGCTGGGGGATGATCAGGGGTGCTGGGGGATCACCAGGGGCAGAGTGGGGCTGTCAGGCACCGGGGGGCAGAAGGTGGCGGAGATAAAGAAATAAAAGAACCTGCAGCAGCAGGGGTTAATCAGGGGGGCAGGGGTTAATCAGGGGGGCAGGGGTTAATTGGGGGGCAGGGGTTAATTGGGGGGCAGGGGTTAATGAGGGTGATTACTGGGGCTCTCAGTCACAGGAGGCAGTAGGCGGCTGAGGAGCGCAGAAGAGGTAACAGCAGGTGGATGATCGGGAGTGCTGGGGGAGATCGGGGGGTGCTGGGGGAGATCGGGGGTGCTGGGGGAGATCGGGGGTGCTGGGGGAGGATCAAGGGTGCTGGGGGATGATCAGGGGTGCTGGGGGATCACCAGGGGCAGAGGGGGGCTGTCAGGCACCGGGGGGCAGGAGGTGGCGGAGGAGATAAAGAAATAAAAGAACCTGCAGCAGGGGTTAATCAGGGGGTAGGGGTTAATTAGGGGCAGGGGTTAATCGGGGGGGCAGGGGTTAATGAGGGTGATTACTGGGGCTCTCAGTCACAGGAGGCAGTAGGTGGATGAGGAGCGCAGAAGAGGTAACATCAGGTGGATGATCGGGAGTGCTGGGGGAGATCGGGGGTGCTGGGGGAGATCGGGGGTGCTGGGGGAGATCGGGGGTGCTGGGGGGAGATCGGGGGTGCTGGGGGAGGATCAGGGGGCAGGGGTGAGTGAGCGGAGGTGGGAGGGGCTGGAATTAGGCGGTGGAGGGGAAGTTATACTACCGGAAGGCAGTGGTGGCAGCGGCAGCGGCGATGACAGCGGTGACAGCGGCGGCGGCGGTGATCGCAGGTCAGGGCGGCAGTCTGGCACCTCGTTCTTCAGCTTCCACGGACAGGATGAAGTTGAGGAACGAGGCAGCCATGATTTTACCCCGCCCCTCCACATCTGATTGGAGGGCTAGCGTCACATGGACGCTAGCTCCAATCAGATGCGAGGGGGGTGACAAAAAGGTCACTGGGAGTGATCGTATCCCCGGGGGGGCGAAGCCACCCCCCCTGGGGTCAAGTCTAGGTCCCCCTGTACCGGCGGGTCGGGTGAACTTTCATTGAACCCGCTCACCCGACCCGCAGGAGGGAGATCTTTTCATGACGCCGCACAGGCGTCATGGGTCGTTTTGCCACGACTTTTCATGACGCCTACATGGCGTCAAAGGTCGTGAAGGGGTTAAAGGGAACCAGTAAAGGTCAGAGAGGTCTGGCGCCTGCGCACTGCAGTACTCTGCTCTGCCCTCAGCAGGGTAGAGGAGTGCGCCTGCGCCAGAGCCACAACGGGAAGCAAAGAAGAGGACGTCATTGCTAGAAGATGGGAGGCGCCGGACCCGGACCGCGACACCCATCGGACCCGGACCGCCCCTGGGTGAGTATGATATAAATGGGTTTTTTTCTCTTTCAGGTTACATCGGGGGATTATCTACAGCATTACAGAATGCTGTAGATAAGTGCCTGATGGCGGTGGCCACATCTTATATATGAAAAATAGGTGACAGATTCCCTTTAATGGAAGCTCTGAAGATAAGTCCTTCCTCAGAGAATGGAGGCTCTTCATCGGTTTGTCCAAAACAAGGCTAAGCGCCATCTTGCTGCATAATGGCAATGCACTACCTTCAATTCCAGTTGGTTATGAAGTCCATATAAAAGAAACCTATGATAACACGAAACAGCTGTTGAGGTGCCTTAACTATGTCCAACTATGGCCCATGTGATGATTTAAAGGTGGCCTAATGAAGAACTTTGTAAACGCAATGGATAAAAATTCTAAAGCATTCTGGTATCTCATTTATAAATTTCCAAGGTTGAGTGAAGCAAAGATAAAGTAAGGAATCTTTATTGAACCTCAGATTTATACGCTTCTTCAAGGTGAGAAGTTTCTACGTTTGTTGCAGGGCAAGGAAAAGGCTACACGGGTAGCATTCACATTAGTGGTATGTAATTTTTTTGGGAAACTCAAGAGCAAGTAACTATGAAGAGATGGTGGAATATCTCTTCAAAACATATAAGGATCTGGGCTGTAACATGTCCCTATAGATTCTTTGCTTACATTTGCTTCCATACTTTTTACCACCAAACTGCGGAGCATTGAACGACAAGCATGGTGAGAGCTTTCACCAAGATATTGCGGCTATGGAGAAAATATATAATGAGAATGGAACCCAGAATACAGTCAGACAATTGTAAGAGATGACACGATGCAGGAGTAAAAGTGACAAGCAAAATATTGGCACTGAATGTGGACCAAATCACAAAAGTGTTTAGACGTGTTTTAGTTATTTGAATTGTTGCTAAGTTTCCTCTAAATAAATATCAGACAATTGTCATAACAAAATATTCTGCATCTTTATATTTGCAAAAATAAAGTTTCAAAGTGCTGAAACTTTTATGCATTAACTATATGTTGAAGAAAAAAGAAAACTATTTGATATAATAGAAACAAGAGGCAATGAAAAATTTTCATTGTAAGATTTTAATTTAGGATGTCAAAATCCTTAAGAAATTAATCATTTCATAACAGAACTTGACAACTTTTCAAAATGGAGAACAGTGTTATCCAGGGAATAGGTGATAACTAGAGTTGAGCGACCTTTGTTTTTTTAGGGTCGAGTTTCGTTTCATGAAACCCGACTTTTCCAAAAGTCGGGTCGAGCAAAATCGGCCGACTATAGGGAAAAGTCGGGGGTCCGACCGAAACACGAAACCCAATGTAAGTCAATGGGGAATTAAAGTCGGCAGTGAGAGGAGGACAGAAAACACACCTACAGTGCCCATTTGAATGACAAAAGCATCAATTCTTATTACTTAAGCTTGTCAACCATAATTTACTTCATAATACTAGTTACGCACTGAAAAATGGGGGTTATTTGGCTTCAGTTGTAGGGGGTAGGGCTGGCTCCAGGTTTTCGTGGGCCCAGGGCCAAAGAGCGTCCCTTTAACACATACCACAACTCATGATGCTCCGATACGGCAGAGAAATAGCAGTATAGTACAATGAAAAATACGTCACTTCTTACATCTCATGACCGATATCCATTTTAAATTCTCCAATACCTCCAAAAACAGACAGTATATAACTCCATACAGTATTATGGCCAGCGCTTAGTGCACTATACAGAGTAATGAGGCCCATATATTTCTCCATATGGAATCATTGATCCCATATAATGTTTCAAACCGTATATGATGAGCTCCACATAATGCTATAGTATATGTTGGTCCCAATGGATGAAGCTCCACTGTCTTATGGGCCCAAATAATGCTCCATATATAAAGGGCCCCATTTCTAGTGCTCTAGTGTATAATGGGCCCTGTAAAAGCTGCTCCAGTGTCTGATGTCCACCTTTGGAATGCTCCAGTGTATGGTGGGCCCCATATATCATTCACCAGAGTATAGTGCTCCCCAAAAATTGCTGTCCCAACATTGAAAACAATTACATAAGTCTCCTTGCTAGGGAATCCCTGCACTACTCTGAACTCCTTATCATCCCTATCTTCCATCTCACTGCACTTGGCTGTTTAGGCCCTCCCACCGGCAGAGACACTTTTGCGTACTATGCGGTGCCCTGTGCCAGTGCCATCGCCCATGAGTATGCCCCCCCACCTGCTCAAGGAACCTGCACTTTCATCTGCACCTTCCTCTTTGTCACCGTGTAATGTGGTATAGTATGTGGGAAGGGGAACCTGAGTTTCCTCTGGGTCAGATTCTGGCAGTGGAGAGTGCGAGGGGAATGTAATGGTCTGGGTCAATGTACCAGCAGCATCATCCAGCAGCGGCTGGGCCTCAGTGCACTTGTGGCGTCCCCAAGAGTACGGTCGCCACTGTGGCATTACCTTCCTACTAGGGAGTGTGTTGTCAAGCTTGGGAGCAACGAAGGATCTCTCTAGCAGTGAAACCAACACACAACACATTTCCCACTCCAGGCTAGCAGGGAGACCTCTGAACCTGACTGCTGAGGAGCTGCTCTCTGTGGTCGGGAAGAGGAAAGTTAGGGCACTCTGTGCAGGGAAGGGGAAGTGTGTGGACGTGAGAAGGGGAGCTGGAGGATGAGCAGAGTTAAGGCTCACTCCTAGCTGGAGCGCATGGTCCGGATTCTGGTCTCCGAGTTTGTAGGGACACTGACGTTCCTGCAGCAGAAACCGGGGGAAGTAGCAGCTATAAATGCTCTGTACCCAACTAAGGCTCGGAGGCCCCAGCATCGACGTGTGGGAGCCAGAAGGAAAAGGCTACAGCTGTCTGCCATACAAGTAAAGTCTGAGGAACATCTGTTAGACAGGAGGCGCTTCAGTGAACCACGGTCCTGTGAGTGCTTCCCCCACAAGCGCTAGAAAGGAGACGTTCAGGAAGGTACATGTTGGCGGAGTGTTGGAAGGGAGCTTTCCATTTTGGTCCCGGATGTTGGCTGAGGTCCTGACCCGGAGGACACAGCACGGAGGCAGGCATCTGTGTAACCTGCAGACTGTGAGTAAAGCTTTGGAACTGCACGCTCTGGTGTCCTACAGTTATTCCAGCACCGCTACATCTGGGTAGCAGCACCTACACCGCCTGTGCCTTTCCCCCATCACTACATCTACACTTCCCTGGGACTCCAGCTCCACCTGTGGGGAGCTTCACCATCTTTGCTGCACAACACCATCAGTCCCAGAGGATCTGCATGCAGCGTCGGCCTAACATCTATGTTGCCGAACACCACAGGTGGCGTCAAACTATCTATATAAACTCTTTACCATTATACCACGCCATTTACATGGGCGCCCAGGGCCACCGTCCGGGTCACCGCTGCTGTGACACATCCCACTGACACCGGTCCGGTACCGAGTACCCCACAGCCCTGGGAGGGCGACCCATATGCCGACTGCTGATCGGGCGGCGTTATTCCCACGAACCTCCAAACAGCGTCCATGAAGGCAAAGTTTTTGGTTTCCGGGGGCAGTATGATTGCAAAGCTGAACCTTAAAGGAATGTCCAAAAGGGCACCACCAGGAGTGGAGCCTGTGGCTTAATTGGACTCCACCCGGGAAACCACAACCATGCCACCTAAAGAAAAGATGCACACTTTGAAAGCTTTGTCGATTCTGTGTGTGGTGTGGTATGTGTGTTTGTAGTTGTACTAGCGATTTCTCAGCTTTATTCCGTTAACAACCGAGACTCCGGCATGCCCCCGCAGTATGCGTCAAGCTTACTAGAGAGATAAGCGAGGCTCTGGCACGTGAGATCGAGCAATAACAGGTCTAGCATTCCCGTACATGTCCAGGGCTGCATGCATGCTACACTGAAAGGACCAGCTTTTGTCGCTTACAGGTGCAGATAACCTGCTGAACTCCGTTAGTGATGGGGATCTGGGATTCAGATTATTCCCCGCGAATGATGATTTCCCAGCAAGTTCAGGTCAACCGCAATTCCGGAGTTACGCCTAACCGTCATTCCTGAAAAAATTACGTGTCCAAACCACAGGTGCTGTAGCTTGCTTAACAGCTCGGCAGCCGTTCTCAGGCCCAGTATGGATTCAACAACATTGTAGAAAGTTGATAAAGGGTACAGTTTCACCGGATAACACGTATATATGTAGCCTAGTTTACACATTAAAAATATATGTCTATAGATCAGGAGGCAGACTCAGATGTTCTCAGGCCCAGTATGGATTTGGCCAGATTGTACAAAGTTGAGAAAGGGTACTTTATCACTGGATAGCAGGTATATATAGCATAGTTTAAACATGTAAAATCTCTGTGTTCTCAGTATGGATTACACAGCAATCTAAAAAGTGGAAAAAAGGAAATGCATTTGAGGCGTACACAACTATATACTTTTGGTGTTATTTTTAAATCTTCATATATATTTCTGTCTCAGTAAAACAGTCCAGCCTCTCCGCAATAGGAAATGAGATGCATACAATTACTGACATAAAGGCTAGTGATTGCAGAAATCTAGGAATTACTATTCACGGGAAAAACTTCCGTCACAATTCTCATAGGCGATGCTGACCCTCAATTACAGTCATATGTTAAAGTTTGGGCACCCCTATTAATGTTAACCTTTTTTCTTTATAACAATTTTGGTTTTTGCAACAGCTATTTCAGTTTCATATATCTAATAACTGATGGACTCAGTTATATTTCTGGATTCAAATGAGGTTTATTGTACTAACAGAAAATGTGCAATCTGCATTTAAACAAAATTTGACCGATGCAAAAGTATGAGCACCTCAACATAAAAGAGACATTAATATTTCGTAGATCCTCCTTTTGCAAAAATAACAGCCTCTAGTCGCTTCCTGTAGCTATTAATGAGTTCCTGGATGAAGGTATTTGTGACCATTCCTGTTTACAAAACAATTCCACTTCAGTTAAGGTTGATGGTCGCCGAGCATGGACAGCCCGCTTCAAATCATCCCACAGATGTTCAATGATATTCAGGTCTGGGGACTGGGATGTGTTATGATGAGTCACCGAAGGAGGAAAAAACAAAATACCAGCTAAGTCCAGAAAAACCAGAGAGGTTGGCAGCTATCGGATTGCAGACCCCTGAACCTATCCACAACAACTAGCAGTAGCCGTGGGGGTTCCTACGGTGCCCTAGACCCCTCGATCACAGCCGGAGAGCTACATAGCCTAAAGACAGAAAGGGGAAAAACTAAACTGCCCCAGAGCAGACCCCAAAGCAATAGGCAGCCCCCAACATATAATGACGGTGAAGCAAGATGAAAACACTAACACAGATAGAAAGATAGGTTGAGCAAATGATGGGGCCCAAGCTAACTACATAGGACAGGATAGGAAAGCTGCTGTCTGCCATCCGCAAAAACCCTATCAAAATGAGCCAACCGACTGATAGGAAAAACAGGCCCTGAAGTCGCTAGGCTTCAAAAGACTACATCAGCACTCAGGTATATTCTGAAGACAGAGCAAAAGATCAACAGATCAGAGACAAAAATGGAATTCAGCTCACCCCCGGCCGGGGATGGCAGAACTCCCAAAAAACAAGGCAAAACAAAAACAAAACTGAAGAGTACAAAGCAGAGCAGAAAAACTTAGCTTTGAGACGCAGGAATCAAACTGGTCTCCAAGAATCCAGCAGGAAATTCACCAGCCAGGAAGAAGGGCGTCGGCAGCCTTATATCCAGTCCTCAATTCCAGCCACCCAGTTATCATCTAGCTGCCCAGGTGTTTGGTAATCAGTCTCACTACCTTCCTTCACCAGAGGAGGGAGTTCATCAGACCTCAATGGTGAAGGGAAAAATGAACTCACAACAGTGCCTCCCCCTTGAGGAGGGGTCACCGAACCCTCATCCATGCCACCAGGGCGATCCGGGTGAGCCCGATGAAAGGCACGCACCAATCTTTCGGCATGAATATCAGAGGCAGAGACCCAGGAATTATCCTCCTGACCATAACCCTTCCACTTAACCAAATACTGGAGTCTCCGTCTAGCCAGACGGGAATCCAGTATCTTCTCTACCTCATATTCCATGTTACCTTCAACCAATATAGGGTCAGGAGGTGCCACCACAGGAACTACTGGTTCAACAAACCTCTTCAACAAGGACTTATGAAACACATTATGAATTTTAAATGTGACAGGAAGAGCCAACCGAAAAGAGACCGGATTAATAATCTCCAAAATCTTGTAAGGTCCAATAAATCTAGGCTTAAACTTAGGAGAAGCCACCTTCATAGCGATATTTTTTGATGACAACCAAACCATATCACCCACCTTAAACTGGGGACCAACGGTCCTACGCCGTTTGGAAAACCGCTGGGCCTTTTCCTGGGAGAGAGACAACTTATCCACTACTTGGTCCCAGATCTGGTGCATTCTCTCCACCACCGTGTCAACACCTGGGCAGGCAGAAGGCTCCACCTGCCCTGAAGAAAATCAAGGGTGAAAACCAAAGTTACAAAAAAAAGGTGACATCAAAGTGGCAGAACTAGCTCTATTATTTAAAGCAAATTCAGCCAAGGGCAAAAATGAAACCCAATCATCCTGATCGGCAGAAATAAAACATCTCAAATATGACTCCAAAGTCTGGTTTGTTCTCTCCATCTGCCCATTGGTCTGAGGGTGAAATGCAGAGGAGAAGGACAACTGAATTCCCAGCTTGGAACAGAAAGTCCTCCAAAATCTAGACACAAACTGAACTCCTCTGTCAGATACAATGTTCTCAGGAATCCCGTGCAAGCGAACCACCTGTTGCAAAAACAAGGGCACCAACTCAGAGGAAGATGGCAACTTAGGGAGTGGTACAAGATGGACCATCTTAGAGAATCTATCACAAATCACCCAAATAACAGTCATTCTCTGAGAGACAGGCATATCAGAGATAAAAATCCATTGAAATATGGGTCCATGGCCTCCTGGGCACCGGCAAAAGCATCAACAAGCCACTAGAGTGAGAACAAGGTTAAGACCGGGAGCAAGTCCCACAGGACTGCACAAAATTCCTGACATCACGAGACAAGGCGGGCCACCAAAAAGACCGACTCACCAGATCTATAGTACCAAAAATACCTGGATGACCAGCCAATGCAGAACAATGAACTTCAGACATCACTCTCTTCCTCTACTGGTCAGGAACATACAACTTTCCACTGGGACAACGCTCAGGTTTGTCCTCCTGAAACTCTTCCAGAGCACGTCTCAAATCGGGCGAGATGGCAGAAAGAACTACCCCCTCGCCTAAGATGGTAGCAGGCTTAGTCACAACAGGAGAATCAGCAAGGAAACTCCTAGAGAGGGCATCTGCCTTGACATTCTTAGTGCCCGGAAGAAAAGAGACCACAAAATCAAAACGTGTGAAAAACAAGGCCCACCTAGCCTGTCTAGGATTCAAGCGCTTGGCCTACTCCAGGTAAATCAAATTCTTGTGGTCAGTAAGGACCACGACTTGGTGTTTGGCTCCCTCCAACCAATGTCTCCACTCCTCAAATGCCCATTTCATGGCCAACAGTTCCCGATTCCCCACATCATAGTTACGTTCGGATGGGGAAAACTTTCGGGAAAAGAAAGCACAAGGATTCATTTTAGATGTCACAGGATCTTTTTGGGACAACACCGCTCCTGCACCAATCTCAGAAGCGTCCACCTCCACCTGAAACGGGAGTGAGACATCAGGTTGCCGCAAAACCGGAGCAGAAGTGAATCTTCGCTTCAGCTCCTGAAAGGAAGAAACAGCCTCCGGAGACCAATTCAGCACATCAGCACCCTTCCTAGTCAAATCCGTCAATGGCTTGGCAATACCAGAAAAATTAGCTATAAATTTCCGATAAAAATTAGCAAAACCCAAAAACTTCTGGAGGGCCTTCAAAGAAGTGGGCTGAACCCAATCATAAATGGCCTGTACCTTGGCCGGGTCCATTTCAATAGTTGACGGAGACAAAATAAATCCCAAAAATGAAATCCTCTGTACCCCAAAAAGGCATTTCGATCCCTTGACATACAGGGAATTCTCCCTCAAAATCCTGAACACAGTCCGAACATGTTCCACATGAGAGTCCCAATTCTTGGAGAAGATCAAAATATCATCCAGATAGATAATCAAAAATGTATCCACAAAGTCTCGGAATATATCGTTCATGAAGCACTGGAAGACAGAAGGGGCATTAGTGAGCCCAAAAGGCATCACCAGGTTCTCAAAATGTCCCTCCGGAGTATTAAACGCCGTCTTCCATTCATCCCCATGCTTAATGCGAATAAGATTATACGCCCCCCTGAGGTCAAGCTTGGTAAACCAGCAAGCACCTTTAACTCTGGAGAATAGATCAGAAATCAGGGGAAACGGATACTGATATTTAACAGTAATTTTGTTGAGGGCACGATAATCAATACAAGGCCTTAATGAACCATCCTTTTTAGCCACAAAAAAAAACCCAGCACCTAAGGGTGAAGAGGATGGTCTAATATGACCCTTCTCCAATGCCTCCTTAATATAGGATCGCATAGCCTCATGCTCGGGTACAGATAAATTGAAAAGCCGACCCTTGGGGAATTTACACCCCGGGTTCAGCTCAATTGCACAGTCATAACTCCTATGAGGAGGCAAAGACGCAGACTCATTCTCACTAAATACATCATAAAAGTCAGCCAAATAGTCAGTAACATCATGCTACTGGGGAGAGGTGGAGAAAACAGGAGCATCACTAAGGGCACACCGACAACCCCAACTCACCACAGACAAAGATTTCCAATCCAGAACTGGATTATGGATTTGCAACCAGGGAAACCCCAGAACAATGGTATCATGCAAATTATGCAACACCAAAAATCTGCAATTTTCTTGATGGTCTGGGGCGACCCGCATTACCACCTGGGTCCAAAACTGAGGTTTATTCTTCGCCAAAGGAGTAGCATCAATACCCCTCAAAGGGATAGGCGTCCGCAGAGGTGTCATAGGAAATCCACAACGTTTAGCAAAATCCAAGTCCATCAGGTTCAGAGCTGCTCCCAAATCCACAAAAGCCTTGGAGGAAAATGTGGACAGGGAGCAGATCAGAGTAATTGCCAGAAGAAACTTAGGTTGAACACCACCCACAGAAAACGTGTGTGCACAACGTTTCTCTCGTTTAGGGCAGACAGAAATAATATGCAAGGCATGTCCACAAAAAAACCACAGCTTATTACGCCTTCTGAACTCCTGACGTTGCACCCTAGACAAAACTCTATCACATTGCATAGGTTCAGACATTTGTTCAACAGGTGGCAACATCTCTCATGTAGTTTTGCGTTCACGTAAACGCCGATCAACCTGAATGGCTAATGACATAGAATCGTCAAGACCAGAGGGAACAGGAAATCCCACCATAGTATCTTTTACAGTTTCTGACAAACCCTTCAGAAAGAGGGCTGCCAGGGCACCATCATTCCAGGTAGTAAGGACCGCCGGCTTTCGGAATTTTTGACAGTACAACTCTGCCGAATCCCGACCCTGGCTTAATGCCAACAGGGTCTTTTCAGCCTGATCAATAGCATTAGGTTCATCATACAACAACCCCAAGGCCAAATGTTCACATTATTCAGAATGGAATTCAGCTCACCCCCGGCCGGGGATGGCAGAACTCCCAAAAAACAAGGCAAAACAAAAACAAAACTGAAGAGTACAAAGCAGAGCCGAAAAACTTAGCTTTGAGACACAGGAATCAGACTGGTCTCCAAGAATCCAGCAGGAAATTCACCAGTCAGGAAGAAGGGCGTCGGCAGCCTTATATCCAGTCCTCAATTCCAGCCACCCAGTTATCATCTAGCTGCCCAGGTGTTTGGTAATCAGTCTCACTACCTTCCTTCACCAGAGGAGGGAGTTCATCAGACCTCAATGGTGAAGGGAAAAATGAACTCACAACAGGGATGGCCATTCCAGAACATTGTAATTGTTCCTCTGCATGAATGCCTGAGTAGATTTGGAGCGGTGTTTTGGATCATTGTCTTGCTGAAATATCCATCCCCTGCGTAACTTCAACTTCGTCACTGATTCTTGCACATTATTGTCAAGAATCTGCTGATTCTGAGTTGAATCCATGCGACCCTCAACTTTAACAAGATTCCCGGTGCCGGCATTGGCCACACAGCCCCAAAGCATGATGGAACCTCCATCAAATTTTACTGTGGGTAGCAAGTGTTTTTCTTGGAATGCTGTGCTTTTTAGCCTCCATGCATAACGCCTTTTTGTATGACCAAACAACCTACATCAGTCCACAGGACCTTCTTCCAAAATGTAACTGGCTTGTCCAAATGTGCTTTTGCATACCTCAGGTGACTCTGTTTGTGGCGTGCTTGCAGAAACAGCTTCTTTCGCATCACTCTCCCATACAGCTTCTCCTTGTGCAAAGTGCGCTGTATTGTTGACCGATGCAGAGTGACACCATCTGCAGCAAGATGATGCTGCAGGTCTTTGGAGGTGGTCTGTGGATTGTCCTTAACTGTTCTCACCATTCTTCTTCTCTGCCTCTCTGATATTTTTCTTGGCCTGCCACTTCTGGGCTTAACAAGAACTGTACCTGTGTTCTTCCATTTCCTTACTATGTTCCTCACAGTGGAAACTGACAGGTTAAATCTCTGAGACAACTTTTTGTATCCTTCCCCTGAAAAGCTATGTTGAATAATCTTTGTTTTCAGATCATTTGAGAGTTGTTTTGAGGAGCCCATGATGCCACTCTTCATAGGAGAATCAAATAGGAGAACTACTTGCAAGTGGCCACCTTAAATACCTTTTCTCATGATTTGATACACCTGGCTATGAAGTTCAAAGCTCAATGAGGTTTCAAAACCAATTTAGTGCTTCAGGAAGTCAGTAAAAAGTAGTTAGGAGTGTTCAAATCAAGAAAATGATAAGGGTGCCCATACTTTTGCACTGGTCAAATTTTGTTTAAATGTAGATTGCACATTTTCTGTTAGTACAATAAACCTCATTTGAATCCAGAAATATAACTGAGTCCATCAGTTATTAGATATATGAAACTGAAATAGCTGTTGCGAAAACCAAAATTGTTATAAAGAAAAAAGGTTAACATTAATAGGGGTGCCCAAACTTTAACATATGACTGTAATTTGTGTTGAGACAGTGAAAACATTTTTTTGTGAATAAAGTCTTGCTGTATCGCACTTCCGTTGATTCCATCACTGTTACTCATCTCAATCAAATTTTTATCACAGGGAGCGATGTAAACATGGTGCTCACTGGCTATCATGATCTGTCACGTAACTTTGGAGTGCAAAAGACAGAAGCCACAGGCCGTAGGCGATTCTATTTGATTGGCATGAGAGGGCACATTTTAAAATGTGCACCGGAATGTCACACGTTTGTGAGTAGGAAAACTGTGAAAGCTGATGATAAACCACCACTGCATGTCATTGTGAGTCGACGTCCATAAGAAATGGAAGCCATTGATCATCTGGAGCTAGAGCCTGGCCAGCAGGACAGGGCATAGCTACATCTTAACCATCATCTTTCAGTTCAATCAATTTGTAGTGGCACTCCCAGTGAAGGATTTGACAGCCCAGACTACACAGCGGAGGAGCAGGGAGAGGTAAACATTGCAAATGCTGGGGCCCTGCCCAAGCAAGGGGGGCACACTCGTGGGCGTCGGTACTGGCACTGGGCCCCTCATAGTACGGCGGTGTGTCTGACGGCGGGTGTGCACCACCACCGTCAGAGACACTTGATTGCACTATGAGGGACCCTGTGCCAGTGCCCACACCCAAGAGTCGGCCTACCCACCTGTCCAGGGCAATGGCACTCGCACGGTTTCGTGCGCTAGGTGGTTACCCCGGCCATGGGGGGGGGCAGCCCAGTTAGGGCGGTTTACAAAGTGGCATATCCACATCCCTCCAGTCACGCACAAACCCTGTACCAGACCTTGCCACGCCAACATTTTCACTTTCCCCACGAAATGCATCCTCCTCCCCTAAGTAATCATCCCCATCATCATCCTCCTCCTCCTCTTCTTCCTCCACCTTGTCCAGGAGAGATCCCTGAGCAGACAATGGCTGAATGTCATCAAGGATTCCCTCCTCCTCTTCCTCCTCGTCAACATTGGCTGCAGACGCCTGCTCCTTAATGTGCGTCAAAGTTTGCATGAGCAGACGCATAAGTGGGATGCTCATGCTTAGGATGGCGTCGTCTGCGCTTACCAGCCGTGTGCATTCCTCAAAACACTGAAGGACTTTACAGAGGTCTTTCAGCTTCGACCACTGCACACCTGTCAACTCCATGTCTGCTCTCAAAGTCCCTGGCCATGTATCCTCCCACAAATGCATTATGGCCTGCCTCTGTTCGCACAGCCACTCAACCATGTGCAGGGTGGAGTTCCACCTTGTTGCAATGTCGATAATGAGGCGGTGGTTGGGAAGGTGGAGCAATCGCTTCAGCTTCTGAATACGAATTGAGTGTACAGGCGACCGGCAGATGTGCGCGCACAGTCTTCACACCTTCTGGAGCAAGGCTGTTAACTCCGGATAATTGTTGAGGAAGCAATGCACCACCAGGTTCAAGGTGTGAGCCAAGCAAGGTACGTGGCTGAGTTATTACGGCCGTTATCACTAACTACCTTGCCTGCCTCAAGATGTATACTGCCCAGCCATGACTCAGTTTGTCGCTGAAAGTACTCGGCCAGCACCTCGGCGGTGTGTCTGTCGCCCAAACACATCATCTGCAACACAGCCTGCTGACGCTTTCCACTAGCTGCTCGATAGGGGGACACCTCGTGTGCAACAGTGGCAGCTGCAGATGGAGTGCTCGTACGACTGCACTCTGTGGACGAGCTTTCGCTTCTGGAGGAGGAGGAGGAGGGTCGAACGCCTACAGCCAACTGTTTCCTATACCGTGGGCTAGGCAGCACTGTCCCACCACCGCTGTCCCTTGTGGACCCTGCATCCTCCACATTAACCCAGTGCGCAGTGATGGACACGTAACGGCCCTGGCCATGCCGACTGGACCATGCATCAGTTGTGAGGTGCACCTTTCCACTCACTGACTGCTTGAGTGCATGGACAATGCGGTCTTTCACATGACGGTGGAGGGCTGGGATGGCTTTGCGAGAGAAGAAGTGGCGACTGGGTAGGTCATAGCGTGGTACTGCATAGGCCATGAGTTCGCGGAAAGCTGCGCTTTCCACCAACTGATAGGGCATCATCTCTAACGAGATTAGTTTGGCAATGTGGGCGTTCAAACCCAGTGTACGCGGATGAGAGACTGAGTACTTTATTGACCTACTCATAGTCTCTGGGAGGGTGAGCTGGACTTGAGAGCTGCATATGGTGGAACTAGCAGTGGACAGGGCGGACTGAGAGAGGGTTGATGATGGTGATGGAGTTGGTGTTCTTTCTGATGGCCTAGATTCAGTCTGTTGTTGATATAACAGTGGGATTCCCTGACTGCTTTGGCCTTGCAGCGACACCTCAACATTTGCTGCTGTGCTAACCGGTGGGCTTACAGTGGGGGAAACAATGTAGTATTGCTGACTACCTTCTTTGTGATCAGTTGCACATGTGGTACTTGAGGTTTGGTGTTGTGTCCACGCTTGCAAGTGCATGCTGGTTAAATGTCTAAGCATGCAACTGGTATTCAAATTTTTCAGATTTTTCCCTCGGCTAAAGGTCTTTGCGCACTTCTTACAGATAACCTTGGCCTGATCATGAGGATTTTGTTCAAAAAAGTGCCACACTGCACTCTTCCTACTTTGGAAGACATTTTGCGGCCTAGCACGCTGTGCTATTTTGACCGTCTGGACAAGCTGTCCAGCAACTCTTTTGATTTTTGGAACCTGTCTTTGGAGTGCTCCGGGCCTGCCAGATAACAGCTGTTGCGATGTCGATGTCTGCTGTGGATGCTCCTCCTCCTCATCTGATCTATTGGAAGCAGCACCCTCTTCCCCCAATGGATGCCAATCTGGGTCAACAACTGGGTCATCCATCACCTCCTCTTCAATGTCATGTGCACCTTCCTCTGTGTCACCGTGTATGGTGGTATAGTATGCGGGAAGGGGCACCTGAGTCTCATCAGGGTCAGAATCAGGCTCATTACACTGCGAGGACAATGTAGTGCTCTGAGTGAATGTACCAGCAGAATCATCTATCAGTGGCTGTGCATCAGTGCACTCCATGTCAGATTCATCTTGGCCTGGGTAATTCACCATTTCACTTGATAACCCAGGCATGGTATGTGAAAACAGCTCCATGGAGTAATCAGTTGTATGGCCTGCGTCATCCTTCAATCTTGGTTGGGGTGAAAGACACAAGGAAAGGTGTGGTTCATGAACATGAGCCTCCAATGATGACTCAGTGCTTTTATTTTTTACAACTTCTGAACTGAATTTCTGAACACACTTGTGGACACTGTTGGATTGTGTGAGGCCCAGTGAATATCACACCACTATGTCACAGGCAGAAATTGGCTAGTGTATGACAAACTACAAGGTGTATATAGAATTGGGCAGAATAGGAATCTCCCTAGAGTGTAGGTCTGTAAGAACGGAACAAGTCCTCGACTTATCCTTACAGAGTCACACACAGATAGCTTCACTGTGGCCGTGATAACAGCCGTTACACGGTACTGAGAGAGGAGTGTGCACGTACACTGCTGTGTGGTGTCCGTAAAATTGTCAAGCTCCATGTTTTTTAAGTATACGGACTGACCCACGCTGTCTCTCTATAGTTTTGAATGTGATCAAACAGCAAATATACTTAACTGTTTGAAAAACAGACAAAACTAGAAGGTGGAGGTCTGTAAGAACGGAACATGTCCTTGACTTATTCTTACAGAGTCACACACAGATAGCTTCACTGTGGCCGTGATAACAGCCGTTACACGGTACTGAGAGAGGAGCGTGCACGTACACCGCTGTCCGGTGTCCATAAAATTGTCGAACTCCGTGTTTTTTAAGTATACGGACTGACACACGCTGTCTCTCTATAGTTTTGAATGTGATCAAACAGCAAATATACTTAACTGTTTGAAAACCAGACAAAACTAGAAGGTGGAGGTCTGTAAGAACGGAACATGTCCTCGACTTATTCTTACAGAGTCACACACAGATAGCTTCACTGTGGCCGTGATAACAGCCATTACACGGTACTGTGTGAGGAGCGTACACCGCTGTATGGTGTGAAAAAATGCACGCTCAGTACCTCACCAGGACAAAAAAAAATTTGGATTGCTTTTAAAAAAGCAGTTTGCAGAGCAGTGGGAAAACAGCAATGCAGCTATCAGGAAGCCTTATAAGGCAGCCTAACAACCAACACAGCTGATCCAGCAAAATATAGCCTCCACTTGCACTGCACACACAGTGACTGGTGTGTTGTACAGGCAAAATCGCTAGCAGCAGAAGCAGTTTTTGGTGTCTTCTTCCCTGCCTAATGCTCTCCCTACAGAATCAGCAGCAGCAGCTCTCCCTATTCTGAGATCAGCATGAGTAACATGGCGGTCGGCGTGCACGCCCTTTTATACCCCCTGTGACGCCCCCCAAAGCAAGCCAATCACTTGCATGCCCTTCTCAAAGATGGTGGTGACCCCTGCCTATGTCATCACGTTGCCCACAGTGTCTGTGGATCATGATTGGCTGAAAAAGGGCGGAAAACAAACTTTTGAAACGCGACTTTGGCGCTAAAGTTGCCGAGCTCGTGGCCGACCTCACCCTACGGTCGGGTTTCGTTTCATGAAACCCGACTTTACCAAAAGTCGGCGACTTTTGAAATTTTTCGACCCGTTTCGCTCAACTCTAGTGATAACTGTGTGATCGCCGGGGGTCTGACAGTCGGAAAACCATCTAATAACAAGACTGAGAATCTCCAAATCTCTTGTGTGAATTGCACGCATTGGATTGGACAAAGAAGTGCTGTGCTTGGCTCCTTCAGTTCCATAAACAGAGAATGGAGTCAAGATTATGAGAAAATTCCTTTAATCAGACTTTTTTTTTTATCAATAAAACACCATGTAAAAAGCACTTGTAAAATGATATTGTGATATACAATCTGTTCTGTAGTTGTGTACACAAAAGATGCTGTGTCTCTGTCACAGTTGTAAAAGTTTTGCTCTAGTTAAAAGCTGGTGGACATCATGTTAGTCAGCACTTATTGAAACTCCAGATTTACTTCAATATTCTGACTTGCCCCTGTGTCGGACTTACTGCACTGGAGATATCCTGCAAAGCCACGTCAGCAACAAGGAACAGTACACAATGACACAGGGGAAAAAAATAGCATATTGTTTGAGAAAGGCGGTTCCTTGGCATGAACTGTCAGCTACTCTGTATCTTCTGATGCATTCAAGTAAAAATTTTGCAAAATGCTTTAAATTAAAAATAGCTACAAAAATATACTACACAAATAAAAATTGTTTTATTACAATATTTGGTCTTACATGCAGTACAATCACATCTCACTGCACGTCAATTAGCATTTTAATGCCGGACTGGTAACTTATTCCATATCTGGAAGCACTGTATTTATGGATATTAATATATAGACAAGCACACTCGTAGCTATAACCCCTCACATTCATTTTAAGGAACCTATTTCATAGAGGATGGCATATACTGTAATAAAAACAGCTCACGGCATACTCTAAACACAGGCTAAAGCACATTATAAAAAAAAGTGCATAGTATAATAAAAACAGCTCAATATATTATAAAAAAGTGGCACCATATATTCATGCAATATGCACTGACCCCAAAAATTAAACCAATTGAGCATTACAGTAAAATCTCAACTCAATTAAAATTTAAAATTAATCTGTCCAGTTAGGAAGCATTAGGGATTGACAATTAATTTATCTGCTTTGGTGTACATACTTTCATGACAAAAAGCACAAAAGTATTTGTTGGCTAACCAGAAAAAATAATTTGCTAGCTTTGAGAGCTCAAAGAATTTGTTCAATACTTTTTGTACAAAAAAAGTATCTACATATTTTTTCTCACCACAATATGACTTTTATTCTACCTGTCTTGGTGTGATAACAGCAGTTGCAGACAAGCGGATTTGCTGTTAGAGTGTAATCCGACAAACCATCAGATTGCAGTTAGTTAGGCCAATGTTAGTCTATGGGGCCGAGGAAAAGTCAGAGGAAATCTGATTTTTCCTCGGACAGAGACTATCCGTGGAAAAAAAATCACTGCATGCCTGAGTTTGATCCAATACTTAGGTCAAACTTGTCCATGCAAGTCAATGAGAGCGTGGAAAACATCGGACTGCACTAGAATGGCATCTGAGTGCAGTCTGATTTCCACGGATTCTCTGAATGGAGAAGATGGAGGAATTTTGTATCCATCTTCCCCTCATCCAAGAGAATCCTATCGCACTATGCTCACTCTCTGATCACAATGTCATTTGCATAATCCGACCTACGGTTGTGTGACCCTACCTGATGGACAGGTGAAGTAGAGAGGTAACAGCAAGAAAGCCTCCAAAAAGGAAATTATTTTCCAAGCGGTTGCCACAGACAACGTCTCCCCTTATACTTTCTAAGAGACTAATCTCTAGTTTTGCTAGTGTCCTCGACACTGCTGGTAGCATGAGGAGATACCTGCAGCTAATTCAGGTTGCACAGGTGGTCTCGCTATTCTAGGCTGTGACATATATACTTGCCATTGTACATCAACTAAGCAGCAGGATCGGTATCTGTTCCTTTTTGTGATGTTGAAAAGGAGGAGGACTGCCAAAGCCCTACAAATTGACCTCCTGCAAGCTACTGGAGTAGATGATTCTGACCGAACTGTTAGAAATAGACCTCATGAGGGTGGCACAAGGGCCCGAAATCCTGTAGTGAGCCCTGTAATCACACCACGGCATTGTGCAACTCCATTAGGCATTCACCAGAATTGTCATGTCCAACACTGCCGCTACGTTCCCATCACAGTTGAGAACAGGCTCACACTGATCACAGGTGACAGACATGAAAGAGTTTTGAGACACCGAGGCCAATGTTACACTGTCTGCAACCAGGACTGATTTTACAGCTCACGCTGCTCTACACACTAACTTTGAATAAGTCCCATTAAAGGCACTTATCAATAATCCTCATGATATGCACACTTTTGAGCAATCGTAATAAAAATTAGTGTTGACAAAGAAGATCAACTTGAAAACTCGCTTAATGTTGATCATCCATTATGATGTAGTAAGAATTAGTATTGGTGGATTTATCCACTTCTGATAAATATTTATCTATATTTTTTCTATTGCTGGTACATTTTTATAACTGTATACCAGCAGTGAACAAAGTATTAAATGTAAACAAACAGTGAAAAAAAGTTACATAAATGTATATCATGCGTGAATAAATCACATGCATACATAATAATCAATATCAACAGTGAATAAAGCACATATACAGTCATGGCCAAAAGTATTGACACCCCTGCAATTCTGTCAGATAATATTCAGTTTCTTCCTGAAAATGATTGCAAACACAAATTCTTTGGTATTATTTTCATTTAATTTGTCTTAAATGAAAAAACACAAAAGAGAATGAAGCAAAAAGCAAAACATTGATCATTTCACACAAAACTCCAAAAATGGGCCGGACAAAAGTATTGGCACCCTCAGCCTAATACTTGGTTGCACAACCTTTAGCCAAAATAACTGCGACCAACCGCTTCCGGTAACCATCAATGAGTTTCTTACAATGCTCTGCTGGAATTTTAGACCATTCTTCTTTGGCAAACTGCTCCAGGTCCCTGATATTTGAAGGGTGCCTTCTCCAAACTGCCATTTTTAGATCTCTCCACAGGTGTTCTATGGGATTCAGGTCTGGACTCATTGCTGGCCACCTTAGATGTCTCCAGTGCTTTCTCTCAAACCATTTTCTAGTGCTTTTTGAAGTGTGTTTTGGGTCATTGTCCTGCTGGAAGACCCATGACCTCTGAGGGAGACCCAGCTTTCTCACACTGGGCCCTACATTATGCTGCAAAACTTGTTGGTAGTCTTCAGACTTCATAATGCCATGCACACGGTCAAGCAGTCCAGTGCCAGAGGCAGCAAAGCAACCCCAAAACATCAGGGAACCTCTGCCATGTTTGACTGTAGGGACCGTGTACTTTTCTTTGAATGCCTCTTTTTTCTCCTGTAAACTCTATGTTGATGCTTTTGCCCTAAAAGCACTTTTGTCTCATCTGACCAGAGAACATTCTTCCAAAATGTTTAGGCTTTTTCAGGTAAGTTTTGGCAAACTCCAGCCTGGCTTTTTTATGTCTCGGGGTAAGAAGTGGAGTCTTCCTGGGTCTCCTACCGTACAGTCCCTTTTCATTCAGCCGCCGCCGGATTGTACGGGTTGACACCGTTGTACCCTCGGACTGCAGGGCAGCTTGAACTTGTTTGGATGTTAGTGGAGGTTCTTTATCCAACATCCGCACAATCTTGCGTTGAAATCTCTTGTCAATTTTTCTTTTCCGGCCACATCTAGGGAGGTTAGCCACAGTGCCATGGGCTTTAAACTTCTTGATGACACTGTGCACGGTAGACACAGGAACATTCAGGTCTTTGGAGATGGACTTGTAGCCTTGAAATTGCTCATGCTTCCTCACAATTTGGTTTCTCAAGTCCTCAGACAGTTCTTTGGTCTTCTTTCTTTTCTCCATGCTCAATGTGGTACACACAAAGACACAGGACAGAGGTTGAGTCAACTTTAATCCATGTTAACTGGCTGCAAGTGTGATTTAGTTATTGCCAACACCTGTTAGGTGCCACAGATAAGTTACAGGTGCTGTTAATTACATAAATTAGAGAAGCATCACATGATTTTTCAAACAGTGCCAATACTTTTGTCCACCCTCTTTGTTATGTTTGGTGTGGAATTATATCCAATTTGGCTTTAGGACAATTCTTTTTGTGTTTTTTCATTTAAGACAAATTAAATGAAGATAATAATACCAAAGAATTTGTGTTTGCAATCATTTTCAGGAAGAAACTGAGTATTATCTGACAGAATTGCAGCGGTGTAAATACTTTTGGCCATGACTGTAGGACTTCGCTAACATTTTAGGCGGGTGGGATAAAATGCTGGAAAGTTAGCATTCTTTGAAAATAGAAGTGTTAATAGTTTATTTTTAAAAGTTAACAAAATGTAAAGTGAATGAACAAAAGCAAAAATCTAGCTCAAATCAATATTTGGTGACCGCCCTTTGCCTTCAAAACATCATCAGTTTTTCTACGTACACTTGTCACTTGCACAGAGTTTTTGAAGGAGCTCAGCAGGGAGGATGTTCCAAACATCTTGCAGAACGAACTATAGATCTATGAATCTGTTCACATCATCCCAGACAGGGTCGATGTTGAGATCAGAGCTCTGTGAGGGTCAGATCATCACTTCCAGGATTACTTGTTTTTCTTTAAATTGAATATAATTCTTAAAGGGAATCTGTCACCATGTTTGGCCATTATAAGTTACAGCCATCACCTTTCAGGGCTGATATACAGCATCCTATAATGCTGTATATCAGCCCCCCAACCTGACCTGGAAGAGAAGAAAAATAATTTTTATTACACTCACATGCGGGTCGGTCTGGTTTGAGGGGTGTCCTCTTCTTGGTCCGGCGCCTCCCATCTTCATGCGATGCCATCCTCCTGCTTGCTTCATGTCGCGCTCCTGCGCAGGCGTACTTCTCTGTCCTGTTAAGGGAAGAGCACAGTACTGCAGTGCGCAGGTGCCGGAAAAAGTCAAAGAGCCCCGGCGCCTGCGCACTGCCTTACTTTGCTCTGCCCTCAACAGGACAGAGAAGTACGCCTGCGCAGAAGTGCGATGCTGAGGAGACTGTGTGGATGACACAGAGACGCATCATCCACACGAAGCAAAAGGAGGACAGCATCGCATGAAGATGGGAGGCGCCGGACCAAGAAGAGCGACACCCCTCGGGCCGGACCGCCCTGCAGGTAAGTATAATAACAATTATTTTTCTTCTCTTGGAGGTCGGGTTGGGGGCAGAGATACAGCATTATGGAATGCTGTTTATCAGCCCTGACAGGTTCCCTTTAATGAGCTAGGCTGTATGTGTGGAGTCATTCCCCTGTGCAGAATAGATTTGGTAAAGAGAACTAGTCAAAATTTACATTCATACATACTACACCAATAGAGCGCCCAATTGTAGGTGTTGGCTTTTTGCTTGTGCATCTTCCTAGCAATTTTTTTTTTTTGGTTAATAGATTGTAATTTGTTAAAAATAAAACCATTTATCTGTCCATGACTGTTTTAAACACCTGTTTTTTTTTTTTTATAGTTTTTTGAAACATTGCCATAAAATTCACTGTACTCATAGTTCATACATGGCACTATAGCACTTTAAAAAAACAAAAAAATTTACACCAGGAAATTTCGTATTTTTGTGTGAGGATGAGGCTCTTTATATTACTTTGTTGATTTAAAGTTTGAGCTGTCTTCACCCCCTTTCCCGCACCCCCTCCTACTATCCTTATCCTTTATAATAATTGATAGAGAGTTGGAAGGGTGAGTTTTGAAGGGAAGTGAGGGTAAGCGGATGTTGAGCGGGGGCGCCATGTTGCGTACAAGTATATGGTGCCAACCTCCGTGGCAAGGTAGGGACATTTGACTAGGAATACCATAGGGTGAGTTATGTGAATACAAACCCTGTAGTCAACCCCCTACCATTAATATTTGGTTTTGCTTATTCTGGGCTTCTGTTGGATAACTATTCAGAATTTGCTATACTCCGTTACATATGTGGCATTGTTTATACGAGTTCCTAAGGGTCTATTTTTTGGCTGGTTATTGTATGGTAAAGCACTAGACAGTTTCCATTAGGAACTGACATAAATCTCACCCAAATTGAACTAGAATATAAAGCAATAGGTGGAATATAAAATATAACCTTTAATCCATCAATTAAAAGTACTAATCATGTGTCACCCCTGTGAAAATAAAAAACAGCATACAGCTGCATATTAAGCATATGGGCCTTCACTTAGAAAAAGAAGAAAGGCCAAACCTGAATAAGAGAATATAGATGGTCACCTAGAGGTTTGTTACATAGGTGAACAAAAACATCTAAAGGGTACAACAATCGAGATCAGTTTACTCATAAATGCCATAACCCATTTGCACATATATATAAATTCATACTGTTGCCAAAAAGGTCTCTAAGGACCAAAAATAGACAGTCAGGTGAGAATAATAGTAAAAAGGAACAATCTCACCGGATAGACAGATGAGTCAGGAGTCCGGGAAGATCCTCTGTTCAATCCAACTGGAGGATACAATAAGGGAAGACAATACCCTGTCACATCCCTAAAAACTGATATCAGCTAATCCCCAGACTCCTGCCCTAACAAGGGCAGTCCACAGCTGACCCTAATAACACATGCCCTGCACTTTCCCTGAGGCGATGTCCCAACAGGACAGGGCAGGAGTCTGGGGATTAGCTGATATCAGTTTTTTGGGATGTGACAGGGTATTGTCTTCCCTTATTATATCCTCCAGTTGAACAGAGCATCTTCCCGGACTCCTGACTCATCTGTCTATCCGGAGAGATTGTTCCTTTTTACTATTATTCTCACCTGTCTATTTTTGGTCCTTAGAGACCTTTTTGGCAACTGTATGAATTTATATATATGTGCAAATGAGTTATGGCATTTATGAGTAAACTGATCTCGATTGCTGTACCCTTTAGATGTTTTTGTTCACCTATGTAACAAACCTCTAGGTGACCATCTATATTCTCTTATTCAGGTTTGGCCTTTCTTCTTTTTCTAAGTGAAGGCCCATATGCTTGATAAGCAGCTGTATGCTGTTTTTTATTTTCACAGGGGTGACACATGATTAGTACTTTTAATTGATGGATTAAAGGTTATATTTTATATTCCACCTATTGCTTTATATTCTGGTTATTGTATGGGTAACCCTAATTGTGGGCACCCCCCCCCCACATTGATTCTTACTACCCACAACCTTCCTTTCCTCTTCCATGACACAGTGGCTTAAATTTGAGAACTGGCTGCTGATGTAGGAGTTGGTCAATCCTCCAAGTTATTGGCATTTTTTGTTAGCTAGGGTTCTTCTAGTGAGAATCTAGGCTTAGCCGACGGTGAGCAGGGGCGCTACTTTGCGTCCAAGTTAGGGTGCCAACATCCGCAAAAGGAAGGGGTGTAATAGGAAACATTAGGGACATTTAGGGTAGTTTGATAAACTTTACCAATATCTATTCGGTCGAACAACCTGTCGGTTGAAGGTGTAAAAATAAGTAATTGTTTTCAGTGATGATTTTAAAGGATTTAAATTCAAATCATTTTTTAGGTATTAGATTTAATGTTAGTCTTTTGAGTTACTATACCTTATTATCTTTAGTCAATTTCTTTCCAAAACATCATATCTGCCTCAAAATAGTATCAATAAAAACATCAGCCCAGGCTGCAAAAAAAAAAAAAAAAATTTCTCACCCATCTTTAGATCCCCAAAAAGTGGTCTCAGAAAATGGTGACATCAGGCAAAAAAATGTTCTTACAAATTTCAGAATTTTTTTTCACCACTTAAATATATAAAAAAAACCTTAAAGATAAAAGAAACCACAAAAGCGTGCCCATAGGGCTTTACCAGATACAATAAGTAAAAATTGAATTGTTCAGGGTACTCAACCTCAGAGGTTGTGTAACGCCACAACTACTAAATACGCTCAATCCCATATAATGAAGCTGCAGAAGGAGGGTGTAGACAGACAGCGTCTGCTTCCATTAATCAAAGAGGAGATCCCAAAAGGGAAAAAAAAAAACACCTGGTTCCCGCGCTGCTATACTTCAACCCTCAAATGGAGGAAATCCAGTCGGTTCTAGGAGTAGGTACCAATATCAATGCTTTATTTCATGGTACATACAAAGACAACACGTTTCGAGGTCCATTCCATGACCTCTTCCTCAGGTCAGAGCTATACTTCAACCCTCAAATGGAGGAAATCCAGTCGGTTCTAGGAGTAGGTTCCAATATCAATGCTTTATTTCATGGTACATACAAAGACAACGCGTTTCGAGGTCCATTCCATGACCTCTTCCTCAGGTCGGATGTACAAGAATTCTTGTACATCCGACCTGAGGAAGAGGTCATGGAATGGACCTCGTAACGCGTTGTCTTTGTTTGTACCATGAAATAAAGCATTGATATTGGAACCTACTCCTAAAAAAAAACCTTGGCATCTTTGGTATCTGTGCACTTGTACTGACCTACAAGTCATATTGCCAGGTCAATGATACCCTATAGTGAACATGGAAAATAAAAAGAAAACACCATAAAATTGTGGAATTGCCCTTTTTTAAAAAAAAAAATCTAATCGCACTTTGACTTTATTTCCCATTTTCCAGTATGTTACATACCAACAAAGGCTATCCGAAACGCGCGTCAGGGTTGACTTGCAAGTATTGGGAGTCCCTGTATAAACTAGTGGTCAAGGTAATAATATCATTTTATGGAGCGTTTTGCAATTGTGCACCAAGGCATATATGGATTACTTGATATTTAGCCTTGACACATTCATCATCACCCCTTCCATCTTCTTTATGCAGGTTTATATCTATACTATCTAGTAGCGCTAGCACCGATGCAGTGCGTGTTAGGCTGGCGGAACGCACCAAATAATAAAATGATAATGAGGTGCGTTCGCAGTCTGCGGTCCACCGTGCAGAGATGGAAAACTGCAGCTAAGTAATTGCAGATACTATATGGCGGTGTAATAAGCGAACACATGCTGGTTAACATCACCCGGTGTGTACGAGGCGGGCTCTGTTGCCTCACAGAGCCGCACTACCGCCGAATATAATCACTGAAGCCTATTAAGCTCACAGAGCTTGGCGAAGAGAGCGCTGGTGTAAAGTTACAGGACTCTGCCCCAAGACACAAGGTCGGAGTCTCTCTAAGCTCACCAGCACTCGGCGCCACAGTAGATGTGGCACTTATGTGCCTTGCGCTGGATGGCACAATATGGCGCTACGTGAGGTGCTGACCTGGAGCATTGTGGCCTAAAGCCTAGCCACTGACAGGCGCTGACTCTAACCACTAGACCCTAACAACAGGCACAACCAAGGGTAGGGGTTTCAAATGAGTCAGTCACCAGATACATGCATCCATCATCATACACACCTTTATCATAAGAGGCTATACTAGCACATGGCCGAGCGGCCATGCAACTCTTTTATAGTGGCGTCCTTCTGGGACCTTCCCAGTGGTGGACCAATCCGAGCAGGAGCGGAACCTGTGCATGTGACCTCTGACCTACAATGAGTGGTCGTCCCACGGGCATGCTCAGTAGGCAAAATACAGGACTTAGTCCCTGGAGCATCTGCTTGCTGCTGATTCAAGCATGCTGCTACCGCAGAGCCTGAACGAACAATCAGACACCTAGCATTAGCCTGGGCAAGATGTCTGGACCGATGCCTCTGCTGAGCAGGAATCTCTGTGGCCACAGAGGAATGGGAGACCGCAGAGGACATGGCTTGAGATTCCCCATGTGCAGTACCGGAAACATGACGTCTAACATTACCTCCCTGAGCCTCGCTACGCTCAAGGCCGCAATGAGTGGTGGAGCGTGGATGTTCTCCACTGACTCCCAGGTCCGATCCTCTGGGCCATGACCCCTCCAATCCACCAGATAATACTTTTTTCCACGTACCACCTTACAGCCCACAATAGCATTCACCTCAAACTCTTCCGAGGACAAGCTTGATGTCCCGGCAGATGACTCGGAGAACCGTGACATTTGAAAGGGCTTGAGGAGAGAAACGTGGAAGGTATCAGTGATACCCAGGCGTGGGGGAAGGGCCAGCTGGTAGACTACAGGGTTGACCTGTTTAAGGACCAATGTAGCGAGGTGCGAACTTAGTGGACTCAACCCGCAGCCTGATGTTACAGGCGGAGAGACACACTAAGTCACCAGGGGAGAAGGTAGGAGCGGGGCACCGGTGTGCATTGGCAGAATCCCTCATTCTCTCCTTGGAGGCCCGGATGGCATCCTGAGTGCGGTCCCAAACGTCACATGCCTCCACCGCCAAGTCTGCCACCCAAGAATCGGTGGAAGAGACGGGCATGGGAACAGGGAGCGAGGATGCTGGCCGTAATTGAGGTCTGACCGGTGGAATCGGCCACAGCGTTTTTCAACACAAACTCCGCCCATGGTAGCAGGGATGCTCAGTCATCCTGCCTTGCCGAGACAAAGTGTCGGAGATTTGTGACCAGGGTCTGGTTGGCCCTCTCTACCAACCCATTCGTCTCGGGATGATAGGCTGAGGAGAGATTCAGCTCAATGCTGAGGAGACTACAGAGTTCTCTCCAGAACCGAGACGCAAACTGGGGGCCCCGGTCACTGACTACCTTATCCGGCATACCATGAAGGCGGAAGATATGCTTAATAAACAGCGCTGCCAGACCCCGTGCAGAAGGTAACCTCGCGAGAGGCACCAGATGCACCATTTTAGAGAAATGGTCGGTGACAACCCAGATAACCGTGCTGCCCCTGGACTTGGGCAGACCCACCAAAAAGTCCATGCTGACCATCTCCCAGGGTCTGTTCGCCACCGGCAGGGGGTGAAGTAGCCCAGCGGGCCGTTGCTGAGGGGACATATTCTGGGTGCAGGAAACACGCGCCTGAATGTAGTCCCTGACGTCATGGGCCATATGCAGCCACCAGTACGTCCTCGCCAGGAGCTCAGAGGTCCGTTTTGTCCCAAAATGTCCACCCACCCTGGACGAGTGAGCCCAAGAGAGGACCTCCCGGTCGCAGACGGGCAGGGACAAATGTCTTGCCTGGAGGTACAGACTCAAGAGCAACCGGAGCCACAGTCCTCAGGCTCTCGGAAGGGACAATCAGCCGAGGCTCCTCCTCCGATGACACCACAGAGCGGGAGAGAGCATCGGCTTGGACGTTATTCTCCCCGGAGAGAAAATGCAGGGTAAAGTGGAACCGGGAGAAGAACAGGGACTATCTGGCCTGGCGGGAGTTCAGCCGCTGGGCCGTCTGCAAATATACCAAATTCTTATGGTCAGTGAACACATTGAAAGGATGGCGAGCTCCCTCCAGGAAGTGTCTCCACTCCGAAAAGGCCAACTTCATCGCTAGCAACTCCCTGTCCCCAATGGAATAATTCCTCTCCGCCGGTGTAAAGGTCTTGGAGAAAAAGAAGCATGGGTGCTCCCGACCTTGCGCATCCTTCTGGGACAGGACCGCTCCAGCACTGACGGAATAGGCATCCACCTCCAGAATGAAGGGTTTATCTACATCGGGGCGATGTAGAATGCGAGCGCTAGCGAAATGGGACTTAATGGAGAAGGCCTTGGAGTCAGGTTCTGACCATAACTTGGGATTCGCTCCCTTCTTGGTGAGGGCCACCAAGGGAGCTACCAAAGTCGAGAAGTGGGGGATAAATTGTCGGTAGTAATTTATGAACCCCATAAAGCACTGCACCGCTTTAAGAGAATGGGGTTCCTGCCAATCCATCACTGCCTGTAGTTTGGCAGGATCCATGGCCAATCCCTGGGCGGAGATGATATAGCCGAGGAAGGGCAAGGACTCCTGCTCAAACACACACTTCTCTAACCTTGCATAGAGGGAGATTGCCTGCAGGAGGTCGAAGACTTTGCAAACGTCTCTCCGGTGGGAGTCAATATCTGGAGTAGATGAGTATATCATCCAGATAGACTACTACCGAGGTGGTAAGCATATCCCGAAAGAAATCGTCCACAAAGTCTTGGAAGATGGCTGAGGCATTACAGAGCCCGAAGGGCATCACCAGGTATTCGTAGTGCCCATCCCTGGTGTTAAATGCAGTCTTCCATTTGTCCCCCTCATGGATGCGTATCAGGTTATAGGCCCCCTGCAGATTTAATTTGGTGAAAACTCTCGCTCTCCGTAATCTATCGAACAGTTCCAATATCAGGGGCAGAGGATATTTGTTCTGAACGGTGATGGCGTTAAGACCCCTGTAATCGATGCAGGGACGCAGTTCTACATTCTTCTTCTGGACGAAGAAGAATCCCGCCCCCGCTGGTGATACTGACTTCCTAATGAATCCTCTTGCCAGATTCTCCCTGATGTATTGAGCCATGGCCTCTGTCTCCAGGAGAGACAAGGGGTAGACTCGACCCCGGGGAGGATCAGCCTCCGGCAGGAGGTCAATAGGACAGTCATAGGGGCGATGCGGTGGAAGGGTCTCCACCACCTTTTTGGAGAACACGTCTGCATACTGACGATAGTGTTTGGGGAGCAAGGAGAGATCTGCGGGGACCTCGGTGGAGGCAACCTGAACGCACTCCCTCATACATCTACCCTCACATGATTTACTCCACCCAAGAATCCTCCGCGAGGACCACTCTATATGGGGAGAGTGATACCGCAACCAGGGGACCCCTAGAAGAACCTGTCCGATACCCTCGGGCATGACGAGGAGGGATATCATCTCCTGATGAGATGGAGACACCGAGAGTAACAAGGGGGCGGTCTGGTGGATAATCTGTGAGGGTAGAGTTGCGCCGTTCACCACCCTGACGGTGACTGGTTTAGATATCATAACCAGGGGTATTGTGTGGCAGACGACATAAAATTGTCCTCCGTTCCAGAATCCACGCAAACCACCACCGCCAGAGTGGAAGAACTATACTCAAGTGTCCCCTTAAAGGACAGCTTGGAAGAAAACGCCGCTGATTCTAGTGCGCCGCCTCCTACGGCCACTAGGCGCAAGCGTTTTCCCAGCCGCTGTGGGCACCGGTTGGCAAGATGACCGGACTGCCGGCAAAGATGACAGGTCACAGGAGTTCGAGCGGACTGGGGCCTGGATCCCTCATGGGAAGCCCCCTGACGCCCGATCGGGAGATTCCAGAGGTTTAGCAAAACTGGGTGTCAACCTAAACCTCTGCCTACACTGGGACTGCTCCAACCTTCACTCGGCAAAGCGAAGGTCAATACGGGTGGAGACGGTGATAAGCTCCTCCAGTGTGGCGGGTATCTCCCTGGTGGCCAGGGCATCCTTCACATGGTCAGCCAAACCTCTCCAGAATGCCGGAATGAGGACCTTATCTGGCCACTCCAACTCAGAGGCCAGAGTCCGGAACTGGATGGCAAAGTGGCTGACCATGGACAAGCCCTGTGACAATGCCAGCAGCCGGAGCGTGGTGTCATGGGTGACTCGCGGTCCCAGGAAGACCTGCTTCAGAGTGCCCAAGAACTGCGAGGCACTCTGTACCACATGATCACCACGCTCCCACAGCGGTGTGGCCCACTCCAAAGCCCTGCCCGACAAGAGGGAAATAATAAATCCCACCTTAGCCCGCTCGGAGGGGAATCGTGCAGCCAGCAGCTCCAGCTGTATAGTGCACTGGCTCACGAAACCCCAAGAGGCACTATCTCCCGAGAACTTCTCGGGCAGCAGGAGGCGGGATAAAGTCGGGACAGGAATGGCAGTGGGCACACGGGAGACAGCCTCCGTGGCTGCCTGGACAGCGACCGCGGTAAGATCCACAGCTGAGCGCTCGAGAGTCGCCAACCTGCCCTCCAGCTGCTGGATGTACCTGCGGAGGCGCTGCTCATCTGCCATTACTAGCCAGACCCTGGCGCTAGTATACTGTTAGGCTGGCGGAACGCACCAAGTAATAAAATAATGAGGTGTGTTCGCAGCCTGGGGTCCACCGTGCAGAGATGGAAAACTGCAGCTAAGTAATGGCAGATACCATATGGCGGTGTAATAGGCGAACACACACGGGTTAACGTCACCCAGTGTGTACGAGGCGGACTCTGTTGCCTCACAGAGCCGCACTACCGCCGAATATAATCGCCGAAGCCTCTTGGCGAAGTGAGCGCTGGTGTAAAGTCACAGGACTCTGCCCCAAGACACAGGGTCGGAGTCCCTCTAGACTCACCAGCACTCGGCGCCTCCGTAGATGCGGCACTTATGTGCCTTGCGCTTGATGTCACAATATGGTGCTTCGTGAGGTGCTGACCTGGAGCACTGTGGCCTAAAGCCTAGCCACTGACAGGCGGACTCTAACCACTAGAGCCTAACAACAGGCACAACCAAGGGTAGGGATTTCAAATGAGTCAGTCACCAGATACATGCATCCATCATCATACACACCTTTAGCATAAGAGTCTATACTAGCGCATGGCTGCTCTGCCATGCGACTATTTTATAGTGGCGTTATATTAATTCTGTTGCTCCCATCTTGTACACCCCATTTTGGTTTTCTGCAGTTTTTTCCACACGTATCTGTTTCCATTCCCTTTTATCCTGTATACAATTTGTATTAATTAAATATTTGTACTTTTCTGTAAGACTTTGGACTGTTAACCGTAGTTTTTGTTTTTCCTTTTGTTGCTGTACGCTATGTGATAAAATCAATGGTGTCATTCAAAAGCACAACTCGCCCTGTAAAAAACAAGGCTGCACACGGCCATATTGACGGGAAAATAAAGTTATGGCTCTTGGAAGACGAAGAGGTAAAAAATCCGCAAGAACTGAAAATCGCAAGGTCACGAAGGGGTTAAGGTGAACCTGTCAGCGACGGACACGCACCGCCCAAACGTGTCTGAGACACCGCAGCGCTTCATTGCACGCAGGGACTGAGGCGCACGGATGACTTGTCACACAGGCGGCTTCCGGGGGCTTCTCCCCACCCGCTGACAGTGATTGACGAGCCGCTGCCTGCAAGTGTGCACAGAGTCATGTCAATGCAGACAGTAAATAGTTAACCAGATAATGGACAATCCTTTTAAGAATCACTGGACTATTGTTTCTTGTCCCGGATAAGTCCTCACAGTGCCTGTTCCAAAGGTGAAACATTATCCAGTCAGCGTACAGCGCAGAGACCGGACAGCCGCTACAGAGATGGACGGTGCACGGCACTGACAGGCAACGTGACCGCTCACCAGCAGCCAGCCGGCGCCTCTGACAGAAAACCGAGAGTGGAAGTTCTCCTGTAAAGTCTTCATCCACCTGGACCAATCCCTGCGCGCCAAGACACAAACCCCGCCCTATTCCCACAATCCTAGGCGGTGCAGGCATCGGGATACGGGCGTGGGAGGGGCCGAGCGTGTGCAGCGTCACAAGCCTGAGCGTCACCCTGGTGTGTGCGGCAGCTTCCGGCTTTCACGCTGCAGTCTGCCGGCTCCGGGCTGGAGGTAAGAGCGCAGTGTGCACGGTGTGCAAGGATAAATAACCGCACGTCCTCAGCACAGACAGGGTTGCTCTGAGCTCACACATTCACACCAGGCTGGGAGCTGGGATAACACCTGCTGCCTGCAGGGACCTCACAGGCACTGGGATGGACTTTGCTGGTCCCCTGTATTTCGGATGCTGGGGTGTTTTATATCAGACGTGGGCAGGATCTGTTTTTTACTTGTGTTTGGGATCTGATGAGTTGGAAATGGGAATTATTTCCTTCTAGTATAATTAGTTTTTTCTTAATTCTTCATGCTGTTGGTGCATAGACCTGCAGGTAATCCTGTGTATCCCCGCCACTGGGCGTGCAGAAAATCCACGACGGGGCCACAGTCTGCTGCAGGGTTTCTTTTTTCTCTGTTAAGTCCCATGCAAGTTTTCATGAATTTGGTGCAAATTCCTCCATCCTCACCGATCCCACATTGAAGTGATTGAGATATTTTACCACCCCGTACCCCTTCCTTCCTTCACCCCGTACCCCTTCCTTCCTTCACCCCTTACCCCTTCCCCCTTCCTTGACCCCTTACCCCTTCCTTGACCCCTTACCCCTTCCTTGACCCCTTACCCCTTCCTTGACCCCTTACCCCTTCCTTCCTTCACCCCTTACCCCTTCCTTCCTTCACCCCTTACCCCTTCCTTCCTTGACCCCTTACCCCTTCCTTCCTTGACCCCTTACCCCTTCCTTCCTTGACCCCGTACCCCTTCCTTGACTCCTTACCCCTTCCTTCCTTGACCCCGTACCCCTTCCTTCCTTGACCCCGTATCCCCTTCCTTCCTTGACCCCGTATCCCCTTCCTTCACCCCGTATCCATCCCTTCCTTCACCCACCCCGAACCCCTTCCTCCTCCCTTCACCCACCCCGAACCTCTTCCTCCCCCTTCACCCACCCCGAACCCCATCCTTCTCCCCCAACCAGTGCAGCTTTGTGTGCTGCTAGCAGAAAAAAAAGTTTGCAACAGGAATTATCCCGGAAACCCTTCAATGAAGACAGGGCTAATCTCTGTGCGAATCCTCCACTACATCAACTGCACATCAGCGGCAGAAGCCCCAGGCCCTGATTCATTTTTTTTTTTTTTTTTTTTAAGCACTGCCAGATATTGTGCCAAAATTATCAAAATGGGCTTTCAGTGTTTGATGAATTGGCTCAAATTCAGACATTATATTTTTGGGGAGGTGAAGGGATCTTTTTAGAGACAAATGTCACACAATCCTTTTAATGAGCTTTTAAAATGTCGACTATTAGCCTTCGATTGCAGCCAAACAAGGTCCGATAGGTGATGTACTCTAGAGAAGTGCAGGACAACTGTGCAAAAATGTTCAAACTCTTTAACCCCTTTACTCCCAAGGGTGGTTTGCACGTTCATGACCGGGCCAATTTTTACAATTCTGACCACTGTCCCTTTATGAGGTCATAACTCTGAAACGTTTCCATGGATCCCGGTGATTCTGACATTGTTTTCTTGTGACATATTGTACTTCATGTTAGTGATAAAATTTCATTCATATAACTTGTGGTTATTTGTGAAAAAAAACAGAAATTTGGCGAAAATGTTGAAAATTTCGCAATTTTCCAACTTTGCATTTTTATGCTCTTAAATCACAGAGATACGGCACGCAAAAGACTTAATAAATAACATTTCCCAGATGTTTACATCAGCACAATTTGGGAACCAAAATTTTTTTTTTGTTAGGAAGTTATAAGGGTTAAAAGTTGACCAGCGATTTCTCATTTTTACAACTCTATTTTATTTTTACGGACCACATCACATTTGAAGCCATTTTGAGGGGTCTATATGATAGAAAATACCCAAAAGTGACACCATTCTAAAAACTGCACCCCTCAAGGTGCTCAAAACCACATTCAAGAAGTTCATTAACCCTTCAGGTACTTCACAGGAATTTTTTGAATGTTTAAAAAAAAAATGAACATTTAACTTTTTTTCACAAAAAAAATTAATTCAGGTTCAATTTTTTTTATTTTACCAAGTGTAAAAGGAGAATTGGACTGGAAAAGTTATTGTGTAATTTGTCCTGAGTACGCTGATACCTGATATGTGGGGGGGGGACCACTGTTTGGGCTCATGGCAGAGCTCGGAAGGGAAGGAGCGCCGTTTGACTTTTTCACTGCAAAATTGGCTGGAATTCAGATTGGATGCCATCTCACATTTGGAGAGCCCCTGATGTGCCTAAACAGTGGAAACCTCCCACAAGTGACCCCGTTTTGGAAACTAGACCCCCCAAGGAACTTATCTTGATATGTGGTGAGCATTTTGAACCCCCAAGGGCTTCACAGAAGTTTATAACGTACAGCCGTACAATTAAAAAAATCATATTTTTTCCACAAAAATGATCTTTTCACCCCCAATTTTTATTTTCCCAAGAGTAACAGGACCCCAAAAGTTATTGTGCAATTTGTCCTGAGTACGCTGATACCCCATATATGGAGGTAAACCACTATTTGGGCACATGGCAGAGCTCGGAAGGGAAGCAGCGCCATTTAACTTTTTTGGCTGGAATTGAGATTGGACGCCATGTCGCGTTTGGAAAGCCCCTGATGTTCCAAAACAGTGGAAACCCCCAATTCTAACCCTAGCCGAAAATGGAAATAAATAAATTTTTTCTAATTTTATTATTTTTCCCTAAGGGGGTGATAAAGGGGGGATTTTATTTACTATTTATGGCGGTTTTTATGTTTGGCAGCTGTGATACTCTAAAAGACGCTTTTTATTGTATAAATAGTTTTTGCATCACCACATATTGAGAGCTATAATTTTTCCATATTTTGACCTACCGAGTCATGTGAGGTCTTATTTTTTGCGGGACGAGTGGACGCTTTTATTGGTATCATGTTCGGGCATGTGACATTTTTTGATCGCTTTTTATTCCGATTTTTGGGACGTAGAATGAACAAAAACCAGCGTTTCATGAATTTCTTTTGGGGGGGTGCGTTTACACCGTTCTGCGTGCGGTAAAATTGATAAGGCGGTTTTATTCTTCGGGTCAGTATGGTTACAGCGATACCTCATTTATGTTGTTTTTTTATGTTTTGGCGCTTTTATGCAATGAAAACAATTTTATGTAAAAAATTATTTTTGCATCGCTTTATTCTGCGAGCTATAACTTTTTTATTTTTCGCTGATGACGCTGTGTGGCAGCTCGTTTTTTGCGGGAAAAGATTACGTTTTCAGCGGTACCATGGTTATTTATATGCGTCTTGTTGATCGCGCGTTATTGCACTTTTTGTTCGGCGGTATGATAATAAAGCATTATTTTTTTGCTTCTTTTTTTAGTTTTTAAGGGGTTCGCTAAAGGGGTTAACTAATGGGACAGTTTTATAGGGTGGGTCATTACGGACGCGTCGATACCAAATATGTGTACTTTTATTTTTTTTATTTTCAAAAAATGAATTTTAGGGAATATTTTTTTTTTTTTTAAATAATTTTTACACTTTTTTTGACTTTATTATAATGTCCCAGGGGGGACATCACTGTCATGTGACAGATCGCTGTGACAGATCAGCGATCTGCTGCAGGCTTCCTCATGCCTGCGCTCTGCAGGCAGTGAGGAAGCCAGCTCCCTGCAGGCCCCCGAAGGTCCCTGTCGCCATATTGGATCCGGGGACCTGCAGGGAGGGAGGCCCCTGCAGCAGCGCTGCACATTGCGCTGTTGTGGGGGTCTCAGGGAAGCACGGAGGGAGCCCCCTCCCTGCCGATGCTTCCTTTAACCCCCGGTACACCGCAATCATGTTTTATCGCGGTGTGCCAGGGGTTAACGTGTCGGGGGCGGTCCGTGACCACCCCTACATAGTGCCGGGTGTCAGCTGTGATAATCGCACTAGACGTACTATTCCGTCCTTGGGACTTAGGTCCCAGGTCACATGGACGGAATAGTACGTCCAATGTTGTAGGAAAGGGGTTAAAGAGCCGCAAATGATGAATTATACTAATCTAATATATAAAGCTCAATGTTTGTGTGTGTATGTCCGGGATTGGCATCTGCACCGTCGTAGCTGCAGCCACAAAATTTGGCACAGTCACACGTCTGGACCCTGAGAGCGTCATAGGCTATGTTGTGAGGCGAAATTTTAACCCCGCGCCTTCCAATTCACCAAACAATTTTGCCCCTATCTACATACTGGGGAAAAAGTGAAAGGAAAAGTGTTGGAGGCAAATTGACAGCTGCCAGATGTGAACAAGGGGGACTTAAAGAATGAGAGCGATGGCCCCAAAGAGTATATACCGTACAGTTGCTAAGGTGGGGCCCTGACATGGGATACTCACCACACACAGGGATATGAACACACACACAAAATGCGCCACACACTACCACGTGCTTCAACACATATATCACCCTCAGCACACATTTCACCACACATACACCAACCTCACCACATAACAGACGAAACACAAAAGTCGCCACTCAAAACTCGCCACGCTGTCCCAGAGCTGTTTAAAAGATGAAAAATGAGCTGTGATTGGTTCCTATCAGCAACAGTTTTCTTTGTAGACAGTTGTGGTAACTGAGGCCTATTATTCTTATCATTTCTATGGTGTTATCGGCCTTCTGTAAAGCTGGAAATAACACAATTTATTACCGTGCCAACACAGACCACCCTCTGACACAGACTGCAGGGGGAGCCCAGTATCACACAGAATAGTATTAGATACACGGCTCAGCAGTCAGTATCACACAGGAGAGGATTATATACACAGCTCAGCAGTCAGTATCACACAGGATAGGATTAGATACACGGCTCAGCAGACAGTATCACACAGGATAGGATTAGATACACAGCTCAGCAGTCAGTATCACACAGGATAGGATTAGATACACGGCTCAGCAGTCAGTATCACACAGGATAGGATTAGATACACGGCTCAGCAGTCAGTATCACACAGGATAGGATTAGATACACAGCTCAGCAGACAGTATCACACAGGATAGGATTAGGTACACAGCTCACCAGTCAGTATCACACAGGATAGGATTAGATACACGGCTCAGCAGTCAGTATCACACAGGACAGGATTAGACACATGGCTCAGCAGGCAGTATCACACAGGATAGGATTAGATACACAGCTCAGCAGTCAGTATCACACAGGATAGGATTAGATACACAGCTCAGCAGACAGTATCACACAGGATAGGATTAGATACACAGCTCAGCAGACAGTATCCCACAGGATAGGATTAGATACACGGCTCAGCAGTCAGTATCACACAGGATAGGATTAGATACACAGCTCAGCAGACAGTATCCCACAGGATAGGATTAGATACACGGCTCAGCAGGCAGTATCACACAGGATAGGATTAGATGCACGGGTTTATGTGCAATATAATCATTATAATTTGTTATAACTAACCACAGTTGGTTACTATGCCAAGACAACGCCGGGCTCCTCAGCTAGTGTGTATATACAGTGTAATATATATATATATATATACTGTGTGTATGTATCACGCCACCCCACGCCACATAGCCCCACCCACTGGTGGGTGGAGAGCGGGTTTGCCGAGGGAAACTGCGGGACACCGGTGGAAAGTGGGGCTGCAGAGGGAGAGAGTGGGATGGCAGTTAGTTACTATGCCCGGGCAATGCTGCGCACTCTTCAGCTAGTAATAACATAATGCCAAACTGGAAAAGAAACAAAACATATGAAACCAAGTAAAGCTAACTTAAAAAAGATGTAAATGAAATAGTAAGGTACAAAATAAAGAAAACTGTTAGGCTATGTTCACACGTGGCTTTTTTTCGCGTTTTCGCGGCGGTTTTAACCGCGAAAAATAAGCATCCCATGCATTCCTATGGGATTCCGCAATGCTGCGCTAATGCTGCGGTTTTTACCGCGGCGGAATCGCTTCGCGGTAAAAAACGCAGCATGCTCATTAATTTAGCAGAATCGCGGCGATCCCGCACCCATAGGAATGCATTGTTCTGCTTACTTTCCGCATGTGGCTGTGCACTCCATGCGAAAAGTAAGCAGAACATTTGGGGATGGTACCCACGGTCCGGAGGAGAGGAGACTGTCCTCCGGGCTTTGGGTACCATATCCCTGTAAAAAATAGAATTTATAATAAAAAATATTGTTATTCTTACCTTCCGGCGTCCCACACAGCCTTCCCACCTCTCTCCACGCTCCCGATCCCAGTAGTCCTTTGTGAGCGATGACGTCCGTTCTCACGGGATCGCGAAGTCTCGCGGTCATTCGCGCGACGTCGCGATCTCGCTAGAACGGACGTCATCGCGGTAGTTCTCGCAAAGGATTACTGGGATGGGACCGGGAGCGTGGAGAGAGGCGGGAAGACTGCGCGGGACGTCGGAAGGTAAGAATAACAATATTTTTTTATTATTTTTTACATCCTATCTTTTACTATTGATGCCGCATAGGCAGCCTCAATAGTAAAAAGTTGGTCACACTCGTCAAACACTATGTTTGACGAGTGTGACCAACCTGTCAATCAGTTCTCCAAGAGATGCTACAGATCGCTTGGAAAACACTAGCAATTCTGCAAGCTAATAACGCTTGCAAAATGCTAGTTTAATCGTGGGAATTTAAAATGCGATTTTCCCACGGAATGGAATTAGGAAATTACCGCGAGAGTTCCGCTACGTGTGAATGTAGCCTAAGCCATTTTTAGTCTAGAAACAAAGGTGTAAAAGCGATGATGAGTTGGCCACTCAGTTTCAGGTACAGATTTTCCTTGCAAATATCAGTAGCTTAGGCAAATGTTGCAGGTGTGAAGGTTCCTGTTTGTTGGAGGGGGTGGGCGCTTTGAATTGCTGGACAGTTCAGACCAGTGTCATGGTTGTGTTGCTGACTCTTGAATGCTGTACGGCACCAGAAGAGCGCTGTGGCACCAATGCCGGTCGGATCAGTGAGCGAAGCTGTGCTTTGAGGCTCCACAACTGACCTGCAGGGGTGCCGGGTTTTGCCCCTCCAGGGATCAGAGATCGATGACCTATCCTAACAATAGTAAGAGCAGACCGATGGCACAACTCTCTAATTGTGGTGCATAGGTATTAGGTAGGATCCCCAATCCGTGACAAATCTTAATATAAACTTGGCACACAATAGGTCATGAATGTTAAAGTTCTAGGCAACGCTTTTAAGAGTGATGGACTTGGTAACAATCATGGTCAGTGTTTACACACTGTATTCATGCAGAGGGGCTTCATTCTTTGATCTCTATTAACCCCTTCATGACCCAGCCTATTTTGACCTTAATGACCTGGCCATTTTTTGCAATTCTGACCAGTGTCCCTTTATGAGGTAATAACTCTGGAACGCTTCAAAGCATCCTAGCGATTCTGAGATTGTTTTTTCGTGACATATTGGGCTTCATGTTAGTGGTAAATTTAGGTCGATAATTTTTGCGTTTATTTGTGAAAAAATCAGAAATTTGGCGAAAATTTTGAAAATTTCGCAATTTCCAAATTTTGAATTTTTATTCTGTTAAACTAGAGAGTTATGTGACACAAAATAGTTACTAAATAACATTTCCCACATGTCTACTTTACATCAGCACAATTTTGGAAGCAAAATATTTTTTTGTTAGGAAGTTATAAGGGTTAAAAGTTGACCAGCGATTTCTCATTTTTACAACAAAATTTACAAAACCATTTTTTTTATGGACCACCTCACATTTGAAGTCACTTTGAGGGGTCTATATGGCAGAAAATACCCAAAAGTGACACCATTCTAAAAACTGCACCCCTCAAGCTACTCAAAACCACATTCAAGAAGATTATTAACCCTTCAGGTGTTTCACAACAGCTAAGGCAATGTGGAAGGAAAAAATGGACATTTTAATTTTTCCAACACAAATTTCCTTTCAGCATCAATTTTTTCATTTTCACATGGGCAACAGGATAAAATGGATCCTAAAATTTGTTGGGCAATTTCCCCTGAGTACACCGATACCTCATATGTGGTCATAAACCACTGTTCGGGCGTACGGCAGTGCTCAGAAGGGAAGGAGCACCATTTGACTTTTTGAATGGAAAATATGCTGGAATATTTAGCGGTTGCCATGTCGCGTTTGGAGAGTCGCTGTGTGCCTAAACACTGGAGCTCCCCCACAAGTGACCCCATTTTGGAAACTAGACCCCCCAAGGAACTTATCTAGATGCATAGTGATCACTTTGAACCCCCAGGTGCTTCTCAAATTGATCTGTAAAAAAGAAAAAAGTACTTTTTTTTTCACAAAAATTATCTTTTAGCCTCAGTTTTTTCATTTTCACATGGGCAACAGGATAAAATGGATCCTAAAATTTGTTGGGCAATTTCTCCTGAGCACACCAATACCTCATATGTGGTCATAAACCACTGTTTGGGTGCAGGGCAGGGCCAGGAAGGGAAGGAGCGCCATTTGACTTTTTGAATGGAAAATTAGCTCCAATCGTTATCGGACACCATGTCGCGTTTGGAGAGCCCCTGTGTGCCTAAACATTGGAGCTCCCCCACAAGTGACACCATTTTGGTAACTAGACACGTTAAGGAACTTATCTAGATGTGTAGTGAGCACTTTGAACCCCCAAGTGCCTCACAAAAGTTTATAACATAGAGCAGTGAAAATAAAAAATCATTTTTTTTTCCTCAAAAATGATTTTTTAGCACGCTATTTTTTATTTTCACAAGGGTAACAGGAGAAATTGGACCACAAAAGTTGTTGTCCAGATTGTCCTGAGTACGTTGGTACCCCATATGTGGGGGGGGCACTGTTTGGGTGCACGGCAGGGCGCAGAAGGGAATGAGCGCCATTTGACTTTTTGAAATGAAAATTGGCTCCAATCGTTAGCGGACACCATGTCGTGTTTGGAGATCCCCTGTGTGCCTAAACTTTGGAGCTCCCCCACAAATGACCCCATTTTGGAAACTAGACCCCCTAAGGAACTTATCTAGATGCATAGTGAGCACTTTGAACCCCCAGGTGATTCACAGAAGTTTATAATGCAGAGCAGTGAAAATAAAAAATCTTTTTTTTTTCCTAAAAAAAAATTTTTTAGTCTGCAATTTTTTATTTTCACAAGGGTACCAGGATAAATTGGACCCCAAAAGTTGTTTTCCAGTTTGTCCTGAGTACGCTGGTACCCCATATGTGGGGGGAGACCACTGTTTGGGCACACGTCGGGGCTCGGAAGGGAAGTAGTGACATTTTGGTATGCAGACTTTGATGGAATGGTCTGCGGGCATCATGTTACATTTGCAGAGCCCTTGATGTTCCTAAACTGTGGAAACCCCCCACAAGTGACCCCATTTTGGAAACTAGACCCCATAAGGAACTTGCCTAGATGTGTGGTGAGCACCTTGAACCCCGAAGTGCTTCACAGAAGATTGTAACGCAGAGCCATGAAAATAAAAAATCTTTTTTTTCCCTCAAAAAATGAAATTTTAGCTCGCAATTTTTTATTTTCACAAGGGTCACAGGAGAAATTGGACCCCAAAAGTTGTTGTCCAGTTTGTCCTGAGTACGCTGGTACCCCATATGTGGGGTGAAACCACTGTTTGGGCACACGTTGGGTCTCAGCAGGGAAGTAGTGACATTTTGAAATGCTGACTTTGATGGAATGGTCTGCGGGCGTCATGTTACATTTGCTGAGCCCCTGTGTGCCTAAACAGTAGAAACCTCCCACAAGTGACCCCATTTTGGAAACTAGACCCCCCAGGGAACTTATTTAGATGTATGGTGAGCACCTTGAACCCCCAAGTGCTTCACAGAAGTTTATAACGCAGAGCCGTGAAAATAAAAAATCATTTTTTTCCCTCAAAAAAAATGATTTTTAGCCCGCAATTTTTTTTTTTCACAAGGGTAACAGGATAAATTGGACCCCAAAAGTTGTTGTCCAGTTTGTCCTGAGTACGCTGATACCCCATATGTGTGGGGGAACCATTGTTTGGGCACACGTCAGGGCTCGGAATGGAAGTAGTGACGTTTTGAAATGCAGACTTTGATGGAATAGTCTGCAGTCGTCATTACGTTTGCAGAGCCCCTGATGTGCCTAAACAGTGGAAACCCCCCACAAGTGACCCCATTTTGGAAACTAGACCTTCCAAGGAACTTTTGTAGATGTATGGTGAGCACTTTCAACCCCCAAGTGCTTCACAGAAGTTTATAATGCAGAGACATGAAAATGAAAAAAACATTTTTTTTCCACAAAAATAATTTTCTGGCCCCCAATTTTTTATTTTCCCAAGGGTAACAGGAGAAATTAGACCCCAAAAGTTGTTGTGCAATTTTTCCTGAGTACGCTGATACCCCATATGTGGGGGTAAACCACTGTTTGGGCACACGTCGGGGCTTGGAAGGGAGTGAGCACCATTTGACTTTTTGAACGCAAAATTGGCTGGAATCAAAGGTTGCACCATGTCGCGTTTGGAGACCCCCTGATGTGGCTAAACAGTGGAAACCCCTCAATTCTAACTCCAACCCTAACCACAACCCTAACCCCAACACATCCCTAACCCTAATCCCAACCCTAACCCCAACACACCCCTAAACCCAACACTAACCATAACACTAACCACAAGCCTAACCCTAATTCTAACCCTAACCCTCTTTCCAACCCTAACCCTCTTTCCAACCCTAACCCTCTTTCCAACCCTAACCCTCTTTCCAACCCTAACCCTCTTTCCAACCCTAACCCTCTTTCCAACCCTAACCCTCTTTCCAACCCTAACCCTCTTTCCAACCCTAACCCTCTTTCCAACCCTAACCCTCTTTCCAACCCTAACCCTCTTTCCAACCCTAACCCTAATTCCAAACCTAACCCTCTTTCCAACCCTAACCCTCTTTCCAACCCTAACCCTCTTTCCAACCCTAACCCTCTTTCCAACCCTAACCCTCTTTCCAACCCTAACCCTCTTTCCAACCCTAACCCTCTTTCCAACCCTAACCCTCTTTCCAACCCTAACCCTCTTTCCAACCCTAACCCTCTTTCCAACCCTAACCCTCTTTCTAACCCTAACCCTCTTTCCAACCCTAACCCTAACCCTGGTGGAAAAATAAAAATATTTTCTTTATTTTATTAGTTCTTCCTACCTATGGGGGTGATAATCGGGGGGTTCATTTACTTTTTATTTCATTTTGATCACTCTGAGAGTGATCAAAATGAAATAATGGAATCTGCAGCCGGCAGATTCGGGCGGGCGCACTGCGCATGCGCCCGCCATTTTCTAAGATGGCGGCACCCATGAACCGGACCCGCCGGACACCGGGAGCGACGGGGGGACTTGGAAGGTGCCGGGGGCGGTGAGAGTGGGTGAGGGGGGGATCGGAAGCTGGCGGGGAGCGAAGGGAATGGGAGGGGGGGCAGATGATGACAGCGGCGGCAGATCGCTGCTGTCATTCAGTGGCAGGGGGGGCGATCGCCGGTGGGGGGGTCAAATCGGTGTCTCCAGCCATGTCCGATGCTACTGCAGCATCGGCCATGGCTGGATTGTAATATTTCATCAATTTTCATTGCTGAAATATTACTATCGCTCTGATTGGCTGTTTCACTTTTAACAGCCAATCAGAGCGATCGTAGCCACGTGGGGGCGAAGCCACGCCCCCTGTGGTGAATTACAAAGCCCCCTGTATCTGCGGGTCAGGTGACCTTTCATTGACCCCGGTCACCCGACCCGCAGGGGGGCTTTGAATTCATGACACAGGGTATGCGTCATAGGTCGGATTGGCACCGACTTTCATGACGCATACGCTGTGTCACAGGTCGGGAAGGGGTTAAAGGAGTACTCGTATCTCCAAGATCCTATCCTAATATGTAGTAGCTGTAATAATATTAGCAAATACCTCCAATTAGAAAGGTAGTATAGTTCTTCTGATTAGCTATTTCACTTCCTGCAATGCCCTGCACATGGGTAGCTTAGGTATCACAAAACAGAAGAAAATCCAGTTGAATGAACTTGTGAACGCACTTTATTCACTGAAAGTGCTCAGTAGAGGATAAAACAGCATCAGCGATGTAAGTTACATGGTATGTGACATCGACGCGTTTCAGATGCCTAAAGCCCCCCGTCACACATAGCGATCTCGCTAGCGAGATCGCTCCTGAGTCGCAAGTTTTGTGACGCAACAGCGATCTCACCAGCGAGATCGCTGTGTGTGACACTGACCAGCGACCCCCCCCCCTTCCAGTTATCGCTGATTGTTCTGGAATGGCCAGGACATTTTTTTTTTACCGTGTTTGGCAGCTCACCAGCGATCATGTAGCGACACACCAGCAATCCTGACAAGGTAATATCGTTGTCGGGATCGCTGGTGCGTCGCTATGTGTGACGGGGCCCTAAATCTCGTGGAATCAGGCTCCATTGTCAGAGTAAGGCTACAGTATGTGCACACACTGCAGATTCACCTGCGGGTTTTTTCCCGCGGAACCGCAGGTAAAACCGCAGGTAAAGTGACCTGCGGTTTCAAACCTCTACTATGTTAAAGGTGTGAAACCGCAGCGGAATCCGCAGAAACAATTGACATGCTGCGGAAAAAAAAAACGCAGCAAAACCGCGCGGAAAAAAACGCAGCGTGAGTAATGCGGTTTTGAAAACCCATAGGCTAACATGGTAAAGTATCATGTCTGCGGAACTGCTGCGGTTCCGCAGGGCCAAAACCGCAGCGGAACCGCAGCGTGTGCACATAGCCTAAATAGAAAAAATCTGCTGACAGATTCCCTTTAAAACTGATCAGGACTTATCTAATGTTTACAGTGGCCTCCCAAATCTCCCATCAACAGATGTTGTCAGGGGAGAGAAAGATCGGGGGGGTTTTATATTAAAAACCTGATCCTTCTCCTTGGAGATAAGTCATGGCAGAGGTGCCTGACAGCTGCTTATTCCAATTTTCCCATAGAGATCACATGAACACTCCTGTGTATGGTGGAGTTGGAAGAGATAGCTGTCTGCTGAATGCTGCAGCAATCTAAAGGCCCCGTCTCACTAAGCGATCTCGGTAGCGAGATCGCTGCTGAGTCACAACTTCTGTGACGTAACAGCGATCTCACCAGCGAGATCGCTGTGTGTGACAGCGATCAGCGAGCGACCCCCCTGCCGGTATCGCTGATCGCTGGAAGAAACCTCTGGACATTTCTTTTGTCGCTGGTCTCCCGCTGGCCAGCATGCATCGCTGTGTGTGACAGGCGGGAGACCAGCGATCAGGTGTAAAAAATAATAAAAAAAATAAAAAATATAGTTATTCTCACCTTCCGACGTCGCGTTCAGCCATCCTGCCTCTCTCCACTCTCCGGTCCCAGTGATCCTTTGCACGAATGACCGCGAGATGTCACGGTCTCGAGGGATAACAAAGTCTCACGGTCATTCGTGCAAAGGATCACTGGGACCGGAGCGTGGAGAGAGGCGGGATGGCTGCGTGGGACGTCGGAAGGTGAGAATAACTATATTTTTTATTTTGATTCTATTTTTTACAGGATGGCCAGCGATGCCGGGCGCTCTGCATCGCTGTGCTGATCGCTGGTGAAGCTGTCTGTGTGACAGCTCACCAGCGATCACATAGCGACTTACCAGCGATCCTGACACCTTGATATCGGTGTCGGGATCGCTGGTAAGTCGCTTAGTGTGACGGGGCCTTAAGACTTAAGGGCACCAATAGTGATGAGTGAATGTGCTGGGATAAGGTGTTATCTGAGCATGCTCGGGTGCTAACCGAGTGTCTTCTGCGTTCTCGAAAATATGTTCCAGTACCTGCGGCTTCGTGTCTTGCCGCTATTCAACAGCAGCAACACTTGTAGGGATATCCTGTTTGTTAGGCAATCCCTGCATGTGTTGTGGCTGTTGAACAGCTGTGAGACATGAAGCTGCGGGGACTCGAACATAGTATTCGAGCACGCCGAAGGTAATTTATTAACGCATGAGCATGCTCAGATAACACCTCATCATGCTCGCTCATCACCTGTCAGCGCCTGAGCTGGGTTTATATCCACCATATACATGGAATGAAGTTACAGAAACACCACAGCATGGCGAACTACACTGTTTCCGTAGCAGTTTCCACCCTCCAGTGATGAAAGTTGGTAGCCATTTTTCCTGTCTGAGCTATGAAATGTTAGGATGGGAGTAACCACATAATCTCCTGCGTGAGCTGATGTTTTCTAGGATTCCGGTCCATTCAGCAGTCAGTCAGTAGATTGCTTGCACTAAGATTCTGCTATATTTACTTTTAGGGATACGATGGTTAGAATCTCTTGTACTTAGTCCTCTGTACAGCAATAAACCGGGACATGCTCCAAGAATCTGCCCACAGGTCTCATATGGAGTTATCCTCATCTCTGGGGGTACTACAGGCACCAGCAGACACTTTCCAATTATCTCCTTGACCAGGTGCCTGATCATATTCAGATTTGCTTCTTCCCACAGCTGCTCACTTCTCGTCTATTCACAGAACTATCAAGCATATAGGAACAGGTTTAAAGGGCCCCTGTCAGGTTGCACACGCCGTCCGATCTGTGGACAGCACCTTACAGAGGAGAAGCTGATCACAATTATATATTGGTTGTTGGAAAAGATTCCGAACAACTTGTATTCTATTCATTGAAATCCTTGATGTCTATATATAAGTCCATTGGGCGGTCCTGCTAGTGATTGACAGCTGTCTCTGCATGCACAGTCATACAGGCAAGACTGTCAGTCTCTAGTAGCACCGCCCACTGGACTCCTATCCAAACCAATTTGGGTTTCAATGAATAAAATCAAAGTTTTTCTAAAACTTTTCCCAATATTGAATATCAATCTGATCAGCTCCTCTTGCTCTAGAACATCCCGCCTGCAGATTACATGCCATTTTCAGCATGACAGGTTCACATGTAGCGGCCGCACTGTGGCATGGATTCTGCTATGATGACCGTCCCCAAATAATGCATGTCCTGCCAGCACCATAGAAAATAATCCCTCCATAATCCTTATTTTGGGTTGAAAAGCTGAGGATTAGCCTCTCTTAATGGCAGCCCGTAGAGAGCTTGCAATGTCAGCAGAATGGAAGGGTGTGGGGGAGTCCTGTGAGATCCAGACATTGCCTCCTGTCCCGGGTGGTACCACCTGGCATCATACTGAAGAGCCCCATCTTAGCCTTTGCTGGGGGGGGTCTGCTTTCTTGTGTGTATGCCAGCACTTTCATCCAATTTAAAATTGCAAAAAGTGAAGTTGTGCGACAGTAGTTTACGTACAATTTAGTAATTATTTTTTCCTCTTTTTTTATTTCAGCACAAAGGAAGGAAGACACCATGGAAAATCACTAAGAACCGGAACACAAATTAGTCATTAGTATATGTTTTCCAACATTTATATGAACGATGGATGGTGTCCCTGTAAGGACTGGTAACCTGAAGAGAACCGCTCTGGGTTTTATCCTCTTCTCTTTGGCCGTGCTGGTCTGCACAGATGAGGACTACTATGGTTTACTGGGCATATCTAGGGCATCCAGTACTAGAGAAATTAGACAAGCGTTCAAGAAATTGGCCCTAAAACTACATCCGGATAAAAATCAGGTAAGTGCAGTCCTCGATTTTGATCAGTGTTTATTAACAATATTGCCTTTTAAGAATGAGTTATCCCCTATCCAACATGTGTCTGACTGCTAAGACCCCCACGTCACAGCGATCACAAGATCGGGACTTCAGATCCCCATCGTGAATGTAGCAGAGGTGCACACGCTTGATCTCCTCTCCATTCATTGCTTATTATACTGCTGCAGAGTTTGCCTCTTGACTATTTCCGGCAGTCCCAGTGAAAATGAATGCAGCGGGGGCCAAGCATGCGCACATACGCTCCATTCGAGAAGGAACCTCACTTTCGGAAGCGTTGGTTATAGAGGTCGGACTCTTGGTGATCAGCAAGTTATCCCCCATTGTATGCGTTAGGGATGACTTGCTATTTTGGGAGCTCCCCTCCCCCTTAAGTTAAAGCAGAATTCTAATAAGGACTATTAGGTGTTTTAAAAAGGTGAAACATTGAGATGAGCTGCAAAAACTGGGGGCAGGACTTTCTGCTTTTATTTCTATCAACCTGCGTATATGCATTGTAGAGAGTGGTGGGCGTCCGGTGTAGGGGTAGGCAAGCCATTGGGCAGTGACAGCAGGAATGCATGGAGGGAAAAGTTAGGAAAATATAGTTCCAGTGATTTTAGTGCTGGCAGATTGCTGATGAATATGATAAAGCCAAAATGTTAAAAAGCCCAATGACCTGACATACGTAGACAATTCCTTAGTGGATTCAAGAGTTGGGTTCATGTGGCTGCTCTGAATGGAGGTGAGATCTTTATGTATCAGCAAGATAGGAAGGATTAAATGTATTGAAAAATGATCCATAGGCGAGCTTCACACATTTCGCTGCTGCCAGATGCCTCTTTGCCAGTGGTGACACACTCCTGAAGATTAGGCTGGCAGCGTGGTGGTGAAGCAGGCCTGACTGTGCGCAGCATTGCTGAGACTGAGCCTGGCATGAAGCAAGCAGATAAGCATCCATGCTGGTACTGCAGAGTGGGTCGATAACCCAGGCTACAAGTTGTACGCTAGAGGATTAATTTAAAAAAAAACCTTCATTATGAGAATGGAGAAGATTTTTTTTAATAAAAGGTAAATTGCAAAGGTTCATGTGTTTTGTTTTTTTTTGCTGCACTTTGCAATTGTAACCATTCTAAAACTTGAGAGACCCCCCCCCCTTAGTTTGATGTTGCTGTCTCACCAGCGTGCAATCCCCAAATATTTGTCTAAAGGCCCCGTTACACTAAACGATGCACCAGCGATCCCGACAACGATGCGACCTTGTCAGGATCGCTGGTGCATCGCTACATGATCGCTGGTGAGCTGCCAAACAGGCAGCTCTCACCAGCGATCAGCACCAGTGAGGACGCTGGTTTCTAAGGTACACATCAGGTTACTAAGTGACGCGCGTCACTTAGTAACCTGATATTTACCTTAGATACCAGCGCCTGCTTATGGCACTGGGAGCTCGCGGATCGTTTGCTCCCGCTGCCACACGCAGCGATGCGCACTGGCCAGCGGGAGAGCAACGATTAAAAAACTGCTGTGCACGATGGTGCACGATCAGCGATACCCGGCAGGGGGGGGGGGCGATCGCTGATCCCCGTCAGACACAGCGATCTCGCTGGTGAGATCGCTGTGGCGTCATAAAATCAGCGATCTCGCTAGCGAGATTGCTGTGTGTGACGGGGCCTTTAGGCTTAAGGCCCTTTTACATTTAGCGATGCACCAGCGATCCGACCTGGTCAGGATCGCTGGTGCATCGCTAAATGATCGCTAGTGAGCTGTCACACAGGCAGATCTCACAGCGATGCAGCAGCGACGCAGCGCACGATACTCACCTTTCACACACAGCGAACCTGACATCCTCCCGCCCGCCTCCACGCGTCGCTCGTTGTCACAGCAGGAAGCTGACGACGAGAAATGGAGCTGGACATTCTCGCGCGATCAGCGATGGACAGCGGGGGAGCCGGTCGGGGGTAAGTATCACACATAGCGATATCGCTAGCACGTCACAAAATCGGTGACGTTATAGCGATATCGCTATGTGTAAAACCCCCTTTAGTATCGGTTGCCTAATTTGATGCATTTCCTAATGTGGGAAAGAATGTTGGAATACAGCTCATATTACCATCTGAATAGGCAATGTGTGCTGCTGGCTGGTGAGATGCAGAATATCATTGAGGCGCTGCAGTAGGTGTGAATGTGGTTGTAGTTACACTGTGTACAGTAGAGCTCACCCTCTAGGATAGGGAACAGGAGATGTGGATGAGCGCAGCTTCCTTGTCCCTCAGGCAAACGGCTTCATAACACAGAAAATGTCACTTTTGGTTATTTTTCCATGGTGATCTTATTCCAGATTGTGTAGACGTCTCGTGATGTCACTTTGCTGGCTCTCTAATCCAGGTTACACCCCTCTGCTAATGTTGGTTTTGTGCTTGTGTTTAAATAGTAGTAACGTTTTTTATGAAGAATGTGTCTAAAGGCCCCTTGCTCATGCGATAGCTGATGGGCGAGTACTAATTCGATGTCCTCTAACTCTTCGTTGGGCTTGGCTGAGCGTTTGTTTCCAAAGTGCAAATTGTCTCTTCAGAGATGAGGAGGTCTACAACTCTAGCGCCACCTATTGGAAGTAGCAATCCTAAAAGTCAATGTCGACCCTTTATAACGAACCTTGTCACGTGACTTAGGATAAAAGCTAAACCAGAATCTCAATTTGTAGACACTGTTTCGGGGTACTGCCCCTCATCAGTGGAAAGTGTGAGATCTGGTTTGGCTGTGTGAGAGGCATCTGATCGGGATCCAAGAAATATTGTTTCTCCTTGCGGAGAGTGACATGGTAATCATGCCGAGATGAGGACCAGATCTCACACTTTGCACTGATGAGCCTGTAACCAGGCTTCATGAGAGCAGGTATTGGCTTAAACTAGCTGGACCTGAGATGAGTTACCTGCCAATGCAGTAACTTTTGATTTTCCCACACATATCTTTTTCTGCCCTGATGAATCCCCCAAATGGGGGAGGAAATGCTTAGGAAGCTTTGACATAAGGGGGGTACATCTTAGCAGCCATACTTGAGGACTATCCTTGTGTAAGCAGGTTGCGGGATGCAGTGACAGGAGGCAGAGCAAGGGTTAACAAGTTTTTACTTAACAGGGTATTACTCCACGCAGGGAGACAGGGAAAACATGAGGTAAAATGCAGGCAGTATAGGGAATACAGGGGATTGATTAGGGAAAAATCAATGCAGGAATAACAAAGTCGTTCTCAAAGAAGTCTCTTATCGGATGTCTTCCTGACAGAAAAGTTCCCGAAGTAGATGATAGCGCCAATATCCGTCGGCACGATGTGGATCCGGTGTGGTCCTGTAGGAAGCGACGGTACGTGTCCGGTTGACAACATCGAGTCTTTGACGTGCCCTGTGGAGTCCTAAATACGGAGATTCCTGTGACCTGGCAGGGTACAGGCCCCTGTGCTGACAGTTAAGCGAGGCTTGACGATTATTCACCGAGGGTTCAAGAAACCGTTCCCGGTAAAAGTTACAGTCTCTGTCAGGCGTCACGAAAGCACCCCTGACTGTAGTGGAGCGGTTGGCACCTCGATGGGTCGGAGTCAACCTGCACGCGACGGGCTTCTGGTCGGAGTCTCTGCGGTAAGTTTCTGTCACAGCCGGGTGCTCATCTGCGCCACTAACTGTCCCAGAAGCAGGAGTTCTCGCTCTCCTCAGCCGCGCACTGCGCTTTCCTGCTAACTCCATCTGTCTCCGCACACTGCGCTGTCCCTGGTAACCCTTAGTCACGCCCCCTCGGACAGAAAGAGGGTCCTGTCGGCTTAAGCCTCCCCGCCGGGAGCTAGGGGCGCGGCCTCATCCATTCCGACCCCGGCATGCAGGTACCCGCGGTGTGGTGGTCCCCGTTACACTTGGGAAGGAGCAACACAGCGGCACGCCGGGGGATATTAGAACCCCCCCTATTTTCCGGTTGATACAATTATCCTCTGGGCTCCTGCATACCTGCAACCAGCAGAGAACTACTACAGAAATGGCGAGACCAAACCATTCATTATTGAGCACTGGTAGCTTTGTTCAGCACTTGCACTTTATCACTTTGGTTTGTTTGTTATGATTTATCCAGTTTTTTTTTTTACTATAGATTAAATGTTATTGTCTCTCCTTGCTACTTAGTCAGACATCATTTTTGAGAACATTCTTTAGTGGGTCATCTAGACTACACTTATTTGCCGATTCTCATATTGGATCCCTGTTTCCAAAGAGGAGAGAGTAGGACGTCCCTGCAGGACACCTGACAGCAACTTATCTCCTATATACAGTGCCTTGCGAAAGTATTCGGCCCCCTGGAACTTTTCAACCTTTCCCCACATATCATGCTTCAAACATGAAAATACCAAATGTAAATTTTTAGTGAAGAATCAACAACAAATGGGACACAATTGTGAAGTTGAACGAAATTTATTGTTTATTTTAAATCTTTGTGGAAATTCAAAAACTGAAAAGTGGGGCGTGCAATATAATAATAATAATACATTTTATTTCTATAGCGCCGACATATTCCGCAGCACTTTACATTTCAGAGGGGATTTGTACAGACAATAGACATTACAGCATAACAATCACATACAGTAGATTATAACAAATACCAAGAGGAAAGAGGGCCCTGCTCGCAAGGTTACAGTCTATGAGGAAAGAGGGAGACACGAAAGGTGGGTGGTAACAGTTACCCTGATTGTATGGACCAGTCATAATGTTAAGTGTGTAACAGTACAGACACAGAGGGCTAATGGAGGCATAAAGCATGTGGGAACATGATGCGGGGAACCTGGTTATGGTAAAACTTTTGGCTCTGCCACACAGGGATAGATTAGGTTAATGTGTTGGGGTGGTAGGCCAGTCTGAATAAATGCGTTTTCAGGACACGCTTAAAATTGTGGGGATTGGGGACTAATCGTATTGACCTGGGAAGTGCATTCCAAAGAATTGGTGCGGCACGTGTAAAGTCTTGGAGACGGGAGTGGGAGGTTCTGACTATTGAGGATGCTAATCTCAGGTCATCAGCAGAACAGAGGGCGCGGGTAGGGTGGTATACTGAAACAAGGGAGGAGATGTAGGGTGGTGCTGAGCCATGGAGGGCTTTGTGAGTGAGGGTAATAAGTTTATACTGAATTCTGGAGTGGATGGGTAGCCAGTGTAATGACTGGCACAAGGTAGAGGCATCAGTGTAACGATTGGTGAGGAATATGATCCTGGCTGCAGCATTCAAGACAGATTGGAGGGGGGAGAGTTTGGTAATATTATTCGTCCCCTTTACTTTCAGTGCAGCAAACTCACTCCAGAAGTTCACTGTGGATCTCTGAATGATCCAATCTTGTCCTGAATGACTAATGAAGATAAATATAATCCACCTTTGTGTAATCAAGTCTCTGTATAAATGCACCTGCTCTGTGATAGTCTCAGGGTTCTGTTTGAAGCACAGAGAGCATCATGAAGACCAAGGAAGACAACAGGCAGGTCCGTGATACTGTTGTGGAGAAGTTTAAAGCCAGATTTGGATACAAAATGATTTCCAAAACGTTAAACATCCCAAGGAGCACTGTGCAAGCAATCATATTGAAATGGAAGGAGTATCATACCACTGCAAATCTACCAAGACCTGGCTGTCCCTCTAAACTTTCATCTCAAACAAGGAGAAGACTGATCAGAGATGCAGCCAAGATGTCCATGGCCACTCTGGATGAACTGCAGAGATCTACAGCTGAGGTGGGACAGTCTGTCCATAGGACATCAATCAGTCGTACACTGCACATATCTGGCCTTTATGGAAGAGTGGCAAGAAGAAAGCCATTTCTCAAAGATATCCATAAAAAGTGTCGTTTTAAGTTTGCAACAAGCCACCTGGGAGACACACCAAACATGTGGAAGAAGGTGTTCTGGTCAGATGAAACTAAAATCGAACTTTTTGGCAACAATGCCAAACGATATGTTTGGCGTAAAGGCAAAAAGCTCATCACCCTGAACACACCATCCCCACTATCAAACATGGTGGTGGCAGCATCATGGTTTGGGCCTGCTTTTCTTCAGCAGGGACAGGGAAGATGGTTAAAATTGATGGGAAGATGGATGGAGCCAAATACAGGACCATTCTTGAAGAAAACCTGTTGGAGTCTGCAAAAGACCTGAGACTGGAACGGAGATTTGACTTCCAACAAGACAATGATCCCAAACATAAAGCAAAATCTACAATGGAATGGTTCACAAATAAACATATCCAGGTGTTAGAATGGCCAAGTCAAAGTCCAGACCTGAATCCAATTGAGAATCTGTGGAAAGTGCTGAAAACTGCTGTTCACAAACGATCTCCATTAAACCTCACTGAGCTCGAGCTGTTTGCCAAGGAAGAATGGGCAAGAATTTCAGTCTCTCGATGTACAAAACTGATAGAGACATACCCCAAGCGACTTCCAGCTGTAATTGCAGCAAAAGGTGGTGCAACAAAGTATTAAGTTAAAGGGGCCGAATAATATTGCACGCCCCACTTTTCAGTTTTTGAATTTCCACAACAATTAAAAATAATAAATTTCGTTCAACTTCACAATTGTGTTCCACTTGTTGTTGATTCTTTACCAAAAATTATTTACATTTGGTATCTTTATGTTTGAAGCACGATATGTGGGAAAAGGTTGAAAAATTCCAGGGGGCTGAATACTTTCGCATGGCACTGTAACTAAAGGGTCAGGCTTAAGTTTTGCCTTGCCCGAATGTTCCGGTATTGGGATGTTCAGACAATAGTTTGTACAGGGGCCTTACGACTTCATGATGACTTACAAAATGGAGAGATGATGAACATTGTCCAATTCCCAGCTCCATGAGTCTTGTATGCACCGGAAGCTACCACCCAATAGAACCACATAATATCGTGAAAGAAATCCAAAACGCAATCCAGCACATCTCAATTATGTTACCGAATAATTTCAGAGTTCTTCTTATAGTGGTTGATACCTTTTAATGGCTAAATGAAAAGATGGTAACAAATTGCAAGCTTTCGAGACTACTCAGGTCTCTTCATCAGGGTAAAATAACATAAAATCTAAAGTCACATATTTATACACAACAGGACACAGGAATAATGCAATAGATAAGTGAAGCAGAACGATCAATATGGCTGAGGGAGAAGCAGTTGTGGCTGTAGATCTTGGAACAGTTCATAGAATAAGGAGTGTGAAGGTTTTATTGTCCTCTGAGTGGGGTCTGGTCCATGATTGTGATGCCCCCAAAAGGTATGAACAGCACATTCCTTAGGTGATCTAGAATGACCTAAATCCATGTGACACATTCATTCCTGCACTGACTGTGTCAAAGGTTGTCATAAGTTTGTACTACCCAATTTTTTTTGTCTCTGAGATTTGAAGTTGCCTTTTAATACCAGTAATTTCATGTCCATGATGCTGTGATCGGGATACAAAAATGTTTGGCCACAGGTAGGTCTGTTCTTTTTTTCTTTTATTGTGTTGCGATGAGAATTCATCCTTGGTCTACGTCTTTGCCCTATCACCCCCCCCCCCCCCCACATACAGACCCCCAGCTGAACACTTGGTACATATTAAGTACACTACATTAGATCTGCTGCAGCTGAAAATACCGTTTGTTTTGTTGCTCTAATCCTAGGTGACTTTTTAAAAGGAATCTGTCACTAGTTTTACTATGTGTTCTGAGAGCATGATGTAGAGGCATAGACCCTGATTCCAGCGATGTCACTTCCTAGTCTGCTTGCTATTATTTTGCCAAAGTCGCTTTTTTCTTTTCTGCAGATTTTCCAGTTCTTTGAATGCGGAGCCCTGTATAATCCTGGCCACATCACTGATTTGCAGCTTTCTGCATACACTGTGCATAGGCAGAAAGCTGCTAATTATTGATGGTGGCCTAGATTACACAGAACATGAAGACTGCATGGCACAAGACAACTAGTCCTGTACTGAATCTTTTGCTGATAAAATGCTGATTTTATTGAAACGGCAACACACAGCCTAATAAGTGACACATTGCTGGAATCAGGGTTTCAGCCTCTACATCATGCTGCTCTCAGATTCCCTTAAAAGTCCTCCATCCTGACGATCAGTGGGGGTCTGGCAGTCAGCTATTCTGTGCAGAGGTGATATCTTAGTAGAATACTATTTATTCTCCATGTCTACAACTTTGTCACTGTAACCAGTGTTTGGTGTTTTAAGGAGATAAGTTTGCTTCTGCCGTAAGTATGATGTGATTTATAATTCTGGTCATAATCGAATTTCTAATCTTTCCAGAATGATCCACGTGCTCATGACAAATTTTTGAAAATAAACCGAGCTTATGAGGTTTTAAAAGATGAAGATCTTCGCAAAAAGTATGATAAATATGGGGAGAAAGGTCTAGAGGAGAACCAAGGAGGCCACTATGAAAGCTGGAGCTTCTATCGATACGATTTTGGTATGTGTGTTGTTTTTTTTTTTTTTTTGTCATCTTTTACTGATTGGATACAGATTTTCTGAATTATTTCTGATTTTACTGGCAGCAGAGTAGAACGACTGTACTTCTTACTTGCAGAGTGGTCATGCTCCCCTACACAACCGGATGCACCTATGTAAATCACAGCAGCTCCGTTCTGCTAATCCGGTTATGGTTCAGTATTCTGCCCCTTGTCACACTGACTTTCCTCTCATATAGTTTATTAAGGAGTGGAAACGGTCATATTTTGTGTCATTTCATTAAAATCTGTGGGAATAATAATTCCTACCCCGTGACATAACTACAGAGCGTGAAGTTTTATCCCATCTGTCATTGTACCCTAAGGGTATGTGCACACGTTGCAGATTTGCCTGCAGAATTTTCTGCACGGAATCTGCATCTCATGGCAGAAAACAAAGGTAAAAATCCACACTTTTTTTGGTGGATTTTTTTTTTTTTTTGTGCGGATTCTTTGCGGATCGTCATGCGTTTTTAGCCCTGCAGATTTCATTAATGGAATAGGTGTAAAAACGCATGCGGATCCGCAAAAAGAATTGACATGCTGCGGAAAATAAACCGCTGCAGATTCCGTGTGGAATTTTCCTCAGCGTGTGCACAGCTTTTTTTTTTTCCTATTAAAATACATTGGTTGGTCACACACTTACGGATCCACAGCAAATCCGCAACGTGTGCACACCGCCTTAGTGCAAATGGACTCCATAGTTGGAGCATCACTGTTCCTTCACCTTGGTGCCCCCTCTATACGGGGGAGCAGTCACCTGCTAACAGGCAGCCAAAGGTGAGACCAAATGTTTGTCTGGAGTCAGACCCCTGGCCATGGGGTGATCGTAGTTGCACCTTCCATAATAGATTTGTGTACGCTGATACAGCACCTTCTAAAATACCGTAGGTAACATTGTCCATATGTTGGTAAATTAAAAGTTGGAGCAATAGCCAGAGTTGGCTTTGTTCACAGAGATAAAACCTATATTCCTTGGTGAATTTTTTTTTTTTTTAATAAACTGTGCTTTACTCACTCTCCCAGGGTCCGTCGCTGAGTATCTGCACCATTTCCAGGTGTTTAATATTGTCTGAGTGCTGAAGTCATGTCAACAGTACTAATCATTGAGCTTAGCAGTTCTGTCCGGGTAGACAGCACAAGCTTCTCGCAGCCGCTGAGTTCACAGAACCGCTAACCTCAGTGATTGCCACTGTTGACGTGACTTCAGCGCTACAGACAGTATTAGACAACTGGAGCAGTGGAAGACACTCAGGACCTGGGGAGTGTGAGTAAAGGACAGTTTGTTTTTAATGGCATCTCCAATGACGCCTCTACTTACTCATCATCCACTGCTTTTATACTGATAAACGTCTGCTGGTTAGGTCGTCAGCACCAGATCATTGGGAATCCTACACACAGCACCCCCACCAACTGGCTGTTACCTACTCCACTAGGGTAAAGGGTGTAAGGAGTGTAAGCCTGCGCTCCATACACACTGTAGTGGCTGCTGCCGGGTGCTGCAGATCGGAGCTCATTCACTTCAGTAGGAAATAAGGTGCAGTACTTGGCAGCAGCTGCTTTTGTCCATAGCTGGTAACGCTTTTCTATCGCCCCACCTCACTTTTATAACTATCCCCGTTTTGCTCATACAAAATCTTCTTCAAAATCAGGACCCCCATAGGCATCTGATCACACCCTCCATGCACTTAATACATCTCTGTATCTGTGCTGTACACATACTGGCTGGTGACGGTCCATGCAGTTACAGAACAGACCAAAAGTTTGGACACACCTTCTGATGCAAAGTATTTTCTTTATTTTCATGACTATCAAAATTGTAGATTCACTCTAAAGGCATCAAAACTATGAATTAACACATGTGGAATTATACAATTAACAAAAAAGTGTGAAACAACTGAAAATATGTCTTATATTCTAGGTTCTTCAAAGTAGCCACCTTTTGCTTCGATTACTGCTTTGCACACTCTTGGCATTCTCTTGATGAGCTTCAAGAGGTAGTCACCAGAAATGGTTTTCACTGCACAGGTGTGCCCTGTCAGGTTTAATAAGTGGGATTTCTTGCCTTATAAATGGGGTTGTGACCATCAGTTGTGTTGTGCAGAAGTCTGGTGGATACACAGCTGATAGTCCTACCGAATAGACTTAGAATTTGTATTATGGCAAGAAAAAAGCAGCTAAGAAAAACGAGTGGCCATCATTACTTTAAGAAATTAAGGTCAGTCAGTCCGAAAAATTGGGAAAACTTTGAAAGTGTCCCCTAGTGCAGTGGCAAAAACCATCAAGCGCTACAAAGAAACTGGCTCACATGAGGACCGTCCCAGGAATGGAAGACCAAGAGTCACCTCTGCTGCGGAGGATAAGTTCATCCATGTCACCAGCCTCAGAAATCGCAGGCTAACAGCAGCTCAGATTAGAGACCAGGTCAATGCCACACAGAGTTCTAGCAGCAGACACATCTCTACAACAACTGTTCAGAGGAGACTTTGTGCAGCAGGCCTTCATGGTAAAATAGCTGCTAGGAAACCACTGCTAAGGACAGGCAACAAGCAGAAGAGACTTGTTTGGGCTAAAGAACACAAGGAATGGACATTAGACCAGTGGAAATCTGTGCTTTGGTCTGATGAGTCCAAATTTGAGATCTTTGGTTCCAACCACCGTGTCTTTGTGCGACGCAGTAAAGGTGAACAGATGGACTCTACATGCCTGGTTCCCACCGATAAGCATGGAGAAGGTGGTGTGGGGGTGCTTTGCTGGCGACACTGTTGGGGATTTATTCAAAATTGAAGGCATACTGAACCAGCATGGCTACCACAGCATCTTGCAGCGGCATGCTATTCCATCCGGTTTGTATTTAGTTGGAACATCTTTTATTTTTCAACAGGACAATGGCCTCAAACACACCTCCAGGCTGTGTAAGGGCTATTTGACCAAGAAGGAGAGAGATGGGGTGCTACGCCAGATGACCTGGCCTCCACAGTCACCAGACCTGAACCCAATCGAGATGGTTTGGGGTGAGCTGGACATAAGAGTGAAGGCAAAAGGGCCAACAAGTGCTAAGCATCTCTGGGAACTCCTTCAAGACTGTTGGAAGACCATTTCCGGTGACTACCTCTTGAAGCTCATCAAGAGAATGCCAAGAGTGTGCAAAGCAGTAATCAAAGCAAAAGGTGGCTACTTTGAAGAACCTTGAATATAAGACATATTTTCAGTTGCTTCACACTTTTTTGTTAATTATATAATTCCACGTGTTAATTCATAGTTTTGATGCCTTCAGAGTGAATCTACAATTTTCATAGTCATGAAAATAAAGAAAGCTCTTTGAATGAGAAGGTGTGTCCAAACTTTTGGTCTGTACTGTACATGTGCAAACCCTAGTTAGTGTATTGTGGCTAATCGTACAATATAAGCACTTTTTAACAATCCAACTTTCATGTCCCCCCTATATCCTCATAGATTGTAAACTTGCAAGCAGCAGGACCCTCCCTCCTGGTATTGGAGTTGCACTTATTCTGTAATGTCTTTTTTTGTCTGTACAAGTCCCCTCTAATATTGTAAAGCGCTGCGGAATATGTTTGCACTATTGGCATTATTATTATTATTGTAAGTGCCAGCGTTGGAGCTAAAATAATCAGCATTTCTTATTATATTATTATTTCTTAGAAATGACTAAACTTTTGTTTTATTTTCGATTTTAAGGTATTTATGATGATGATCCTGAAATTTTTACTTTGGATAAAGGAGAGTTTGGTAAGTGTTCAGTGGGTTTCTCCCTACACTGTGGTTTATTTGTGTTCACTCAAGCAAAAAACTTCCAAATTCAAAATGTTCAAAACTGTTGAGTAGTGATTAGTGTTGAGCATTCCGATACCGCAAATATCGGGTATCGGCCGATATTCGCGGTATCGGAATTCCGATACTGAGTTCCGATACTTTTTGCATATCGAATACCGGAATCGGAAGTTCCCATAATGCTATGAGCCAGTTTGATTTGATTCAGCCAATGAGGAATCCTCAGAAGTGTGGGCACATCCTGTTAGGCATGTTAACTAATGGCATGGCTGTGAGTGGCTGCTGAAATGATGTCATGATGCACTATAAAAGCCGCCGCTGCCGCCGCCATTTAGGGTTCACTCTGCTGTGAATTCAGTTAGGGACAGGCTGCTGTTCAAGACTCTGAGGGACAGTTAGAGATAGCGATTTGCTATATAATATTGTGCTTTACCCAGACTACATTATCAATCACTGTAGCTTTCTTTTGCCTTGCAGCGCTGTTCACAGCTGTCTGCAAGGTCTGTGTGAATGCAGCTCACGCTGTAGTGTGTCCTGCAGCCACCTCTGGTTGTAGGCCGCTCAGCGTGCGTCACTGCCTCATACATATTTATTTTTGTTTTATTGCTGCTCATTTTTCATTAATTCTCCTATTAGTGTACATCCACCCGTATCCATCTACATTGGTTGAAAACACTATAGGAGTAGACAACGGAGCTTTTCTGCAGCCCTTCAGTGCTAGTGCCCAGTTTTCTGCACTGTTCACGGCTGTCTGTGAGGTCTCTGTGTGTGAGTGCAGCTCACGCTGTAGTGTGCTGCAGCCACCTCTGGTTGTAGTCTGCTCAGCGTGCGTCACTGCCTCATATATAGTCCTTTTTTTGTTTTATTGCAGCTCATTTTTCCTCCTATTAGTGTGCTTCCATCCGTATCCATCTACATTGGTTGGTTGCAAACACTATATAGGAGTAGATAGAGGAGCCTTTTTTCTGGCTTGTGCCCTGCAGCCGCAGCCAGACTAGTATTAGCCTATTTTTTTGGAGCCTCATCTATTGCATTGTAGGTTACCTTCCTGCATTGTAATAGCTCGAAAAAGTTTGTGATACTATCGCTTTCACATCTTTGGTCACATCCTTTTTGGGGTTTTTTAAAAAAAAAACACATAAATAAAGTTCACCAAACACTCCACTTGACAGTTGTGTAGGCCACATTAGTTCATATTAAAGTGTAGTCCACACACTTTATAAAATTAGTGTTAGTCCACACACTTTATAAAATTAGTGTTTCTTATACCTGTTAGCAGCTATTCAGGAATAAGCACACTAAGCCCTTTGTACTTTTTTGCCTATCTTTATCAGTCTACCAAGATGAAGAAGGCAGGGAGTAAGGCACGTGGTCGTGGGCGTGGAGTTCCAGCAGGGAGAGGACGTGGGGATTCTGTGCCTGCTGCGGGCACCAGTGACTCAGCATCCCCCAGTTTTACCAGGCAACAGTCCTTTATGCGCAGCTTTGTAGGACCTCGCCGTACCCCACTGCTGCGGGACAAACAAATTGAAGCCATTGTCGTATGGATGGCAGCTAACGCATCGACTTCAATTACTTACACATCCTCTCAGGGCCAGAGCACTGAAGAGCAACCATCTGTCTCTTCACCAGCTGCCAAATTGCCCAGGCAGTCAGAGAGCCCTGGACAGGAGCCATTTCTACTTCTGTTCTCTGAATCTCTTGGCTTGGAAACAGGGGGCCAGCCAAGCAGCATTCTAGAATGTGAAGAAGAGGGAGTATGCAGTGATGCGCAACTGCTTTGTCCCTCTGAATCTGAAGAGGCGGGTGGGCCAGTGCCTATGGTCAGCACACCTCAGTACGCATCAGATGATGAGACTCAGGTGCCACTTTCTGGTGCGTACTGTGCTGGCGAGACTACCCAGGAGAAGCAGGTGTTTGAAGAGGGGAGTGTAGATGATGAGGTCCTTGACCCATCATGGCGTGAGGAACAGGAAGGTGGTGGGAGCAGCTCTGAGGAAGAGATTCCCCGAACGGCCAAAACAGGAGGGAGGGGGCAGACTTGGTTGCCTGTAGCCTCCACTTCGGCACCTGTTAGGAGCATTCCTCTTCCAAAACCCAAAACGGGTGCTCCCAGGACTTGCAGTGCGAGATCCTTTTTTGACACAGTTGCAGATGACATTTGCTTTGTCAAATGCAAGCTGTGTAATCAGAAAGTCAAAAGAGGGAAAAGTGTCAGCAACCCCAATACCACAAATATGTGGAAACATGTGCGGACCAAGCACGTGGTGGAGTTACAAAGACACACTGAAGACGTAGGCCAACCTACAGCACCACCTACCACCTCTTCAGCTCGTGTTGTAGCCTCTTCCTCCAGCTCACACACAGCTGGTTCGGCTTCCTCACAGGATCGCCATGGAAGAACCTCTGGGACTGTTGTCCAGAGACCCAGTGACATTCCACCCACAGCACCACGTTCCCTGTCATCCTCACACTCCCAGGATATTCTACAGCCATCGGTAGCACAGGCATGGGAGAAAAGGTGGCCATACTCGGCAAACCATCCCCGAGCACAGGCTCTGAATGCTGGCATTGCAAAACTACTGGCCCTTGAAATGCTGTCATTCAGGCTGGTGGAGACTGACACCTTCCGTAACTTCATGGCATTGGCAGTCCCACAATACACCATGCCCAGCTTTTATTTCAGCAGGCAAGCCATCCCTGCCCTGCAAAAGCATGTGGAGGGAGAAATTAAGCATGCGCTACTAAACGCCGTCAGTAGCAAGGTCCACCTGACCACCGATGCGTGGACCAGTAACCATGGACAGGGACGATACCTTTCCTCATTGCCCATTGGGTCAATGTTGTGGAGCCGGGTACAGATCTTGAGAGTGGCGCTGTACGTGTTCTGCCAACTCCAAGGATTGCAGGAATCCAGTCTGTACACATTGACTCCTCCTCATACTCCAGTTCCTCTGAATCAGCGCTGCAGGAGCCTGTTACAACCGATATGAGCACAGCCGTGGCGAAACGTCAACAGGCCGTACTGAAATTAATTTCTTTGGGGAATCGAAGCCACACAGCGCAGGAGCTCTGGAATGCCATCAAGCAGGAGAGCGATGTGTGGTTTGTGCCAGCGAATCTCCAGCCAGGCTTGGTAGTGTGTGACAATGGCCGAAATCTGGTGGCAGCTCTGGGCCTAGGTAACCTCACTCACATCCCATGTCTGGCACATGTGCTCAACTTGGTCGTGCAGAGCTTTCTGAGGGACTATCCGGATCTTGATGCACTGCTGCACAAGGTCCGCATAGAGTGCGCTCACTTGCGGCGTTCCAGCATGCCAAGATCGTGAATTGCAGCTCTGCAGGGCCGATTCCGCCTTCCGGAATATCGCATCATATGTGACCTAACCACCAGGTGGAATTCAACGTTACATATGTTGGAGCGGTTGTGTGAGCAGCAGGCAGCAGTAATGGAGTACCAGGTGCAAACAAGTCGCACTGTGCACCGGTCACACTTCAGCACCACTGAGTGGGCCTCTATGAAGGACATCTGCCACGTTTTGCGTGCCTTCGATGATTCCACGCGGATGGCGAGTGCAGATGATGCACTAGTCAGCATGACTGTATCTGCCTGCTTCAAAAAAGACTGCTTCAAAAATGACTGTCAGCAGGTGATGCACTAGTCAGCATGACCTTATCTGCCTGCTTCAAAAAACACTGCAAGCACTAAGGGAGGAGGTTTTGGAATAGGTGGAGGATAAGGAGTCACAAATGCCGTCTGCTTCTGGACAGTCTGCGCAACGTGGTTCCTCACAAAGGCCTAGGCAGGGGACACTTTGTGAGGAGGATGAGGAGGAGTCAGTGGAGGAGGAAAACATCTCTCCAGAGGAGGGAGGTACACAATGCTCTAGTAGTCAGTATGTAGAGCGATGGTGGGGTGAAGCAGAGCAGGCAGAGATGACGCCTCAAGCAGGGGACAGCGTTTTTGGGCAGTTGGGAGTCTGCAGCACATGGTTGATTTCATGCTGCAATGCCTGAGAAATGACCGCCGCATTGCCCACATTCTCAACACGGCTGATTATTGGGTGTACACCCTCCTAGATCCTCGCTATCGGGACAACTTACAAAGCCTCATAACACCGTTGAACCGGGAGCGTAAAATGCGGGAGTACCAAGACACACTGGTGCATTCCATCATGTTCTCCATTCCACCCGAGAGCAGAGCTGCTAGTGCTTTGCAAAGCAGCTCTGTGCGTCGAGGCAGTGGAGGAAACTCTGCACAAAGAGGGAGCAGAGGCAGCGCCTCAGCACAAGGCAAGACCAGTATGGCCCAAATGTGGCAAAGTTTTGTGTGCCTGCCACAAATGTCTACACCATCACAGACGGCTCCAGTCAGCAGGTGGCAATGTTTCCGTCAGATGGTGACAGACTACATGTCTTGCCCTCTCAGTGTACTCCAAGACAGCTCTTCCCCCTTCAAGTTTTGGGTCTCTAAGCTGGATACATGGCCAGAGCTTAGCCAGTATGCATTGGAGGTGCTGGCTTGCCCTGCTGCTAGTGTATTATCGGAACGCGTCTTTAGTGCCGCAGGTGGTGTACTAACAGACAGTTGCATGCGACTATCCTCCGATAACGTTGACTGGCTTTTCTGAAAATGAACAAGGCCTGAATCTCGCCGGAATTTGCCAGTCCTCTTCCAGAATAAATAATTGGTTGCCAACAGTATCCAGGTCTCCTGTTGTGTTCATGTTTCTACCACCTGAACTGTAATCCCTGGGCTCCAACACCGCCAGTTGTTGCTCAGAAGTGCCGTCTGCACAGAGAAAAACACTAGCTCCTGTGTTAGTGGGGTTCAGTAACGCCAGCTGCTCCCCTGCTGTGTGTCCGGCAATGTCTACTGCTGCCTCCACATTCACACTACTACTGACTTCAAACTTGCTCCAATTTTCCCTGGGTTCCAGCACCGCCAGCTGTTTCCCGGCATTGTCTTTGGCACAGGTACTCCTGCCCAGCCTGGTTCCAGCACGCCTGCTGTTTCATGTTAGTGTCAATGTCACTTTGCCACCAATACGTTGTCCTGTCGTGTTGCGGTCGGGTTAGCTGAGTCTATGGTGCCTGCAGTTTATGGGCTGCGGGATCTGGCAACAAAGGCTGGTTCCGTAGTGCCAATAGGACAAGCACCCCCTGTAGGACTGTGGGTTTCGGTAACTGCGGCCGGCTCGCGGCCTTGCAACTTTGTTTTTCATAGGTACCTTCTGCTACCTATCCGGGTTCCAGCACCGTCAGCTGGTCCTCGGCAGTGCCTTTGGCTGAGGTGCCTCCTTCTCAGTATCCGAGTTCCAGCAACGTCTGCTGGTCCTTGGTAGTGCTTTCTAGCACAGGTACCTCCTGCTTAGTAATCGGGTTCCAGCACCGTCAGCTGGTCCTCGGTAATGCCATTGGCTCTTGTTCCTTCTGCTGCCCCTCCGGGTTCCAGCACCGTCAGCTGGTCCTCGCTAGTTCCATTGGCTCTTGCAGCTTCTGCTACCCATCCGGGTTCCAGCACCGTCAGCTGGTTCTCGGCAGTGCCTTTGGCTTAGGTGCCTCCTTCTTGGTATCAGAGTTCCAGCAACGTCTGCTGGTCCTTGGTAGTGCTTTCTAGCACAGGTACCTCCTGCTTAGTATCTGGGTTCCAGTACCATCAGCTGGTCCTTGGTAGTTGCATTGGCTCTTGTTCCTTCTGCTACCCATCTGGGTTCCAGTACCGTCAGCTGGTTCTCGGCAGTTCCTCAGCCGCCTTGTACCTTCTGCTACATTTCCAAGTTCAAGCTTTTGGAAATGGTTTTTGGTTATCACTCTGGATCTCCCTGATGACGACCCTGAAGACCACCCCGAAGAAGACCAAAAAGATGACCCTGAAGAAGATGACCAAGAGGACAAAGAACATGAAGACAACCACCAAGATACAGAAGACCAAGAAGCAGAAGACTAAAAATCAGAGCAAAAGATATTATCTAAATTATAAGCAGAAGAAGACTAAGAAGTGTATGGGGGTGAGTCCGTTCCTCCTTGTGGTGCCCCTGGAAAATGCTTGCTGCTGCAGGCCAAACTGAACGCGGACAAATCCTGTTGTAAATCTTTTCTGACAGGCAGAACGGAAGGTGTAATCTTCAAACTTTTATAGATAACAACTGTAGGAATGCCTGTCACAAATAAGAATATGATGAAGAATAGGAAGATGAAGAAGTAGAATATGAAGAAGAAAAATAGTTGAATAAGAAGAATATGAAGAATGTAAAAAAAGAATAATAGGAAGAAGGTGAAGAAGAAGATGATGAATAAGGTGAAGAAGTTGATGAAAAAGATGCTGTTACTGCTGAGGATCATGAAGGAGAAAGTGTGGGAGAAGTAAAAAAGAAGGTGAAGAGCATGGAAGTAGTGAAACATACATATCTGACAAAATATAAAAAAGATAAACATAGTCAATATCTTTGTAACTCCAAACGTCTTTAAAAAAAAAATTTATTCCTGCTATTCCATTTGATTGGGCTAAACCTCTATGCCTTTAATGTCTCCTCCACCTCCCCCAACACATTTTACATTATTATTAGTTGTTTTTCTTCATGTAGAATTAACCTACAAGGAAAGAAAGGGTTTATTTTAACTCCCAAATATTTCTGTCCCATTGACTTGCATTGGTTTCCGGTATCGGAATCGGCGATATCCGATACTTTTTGGGTATCGGTCTGATCCGATCCGATATTTTACGATATCGGATGGTATCGCTCAACACTAGTAGTGATATATCTGCGAGGTACTAAAAAGGATTTTGATTGATGGTCCTCACTTTCCCAGGGTGAGCGCTGCATGAACTCAGTGTTCCTACACGTGTACCCTGACACTGGTGGAGCTCAGCGGGGCATGCACACCATGTCAGTGTGGACACTCTGAGCCAAAGCTCCTATCTGAAGCTGCTTGTTCACTACACTTCCCAGCAAAGAAGCGGTAGAGAGCGATGGCCGGTGTTCAAAGCCCGCCCGCACCGATATTGTGTGCACACCGCTGGGTTCCTCCAGCGTCGGTGCCCATGTGCAGGAATGTGGATTGAGTTCAGGTAGCGTTCGCTGTGGGCAAGCGAGCACCATCAATCAGTATCAGGGAAAGTGCTCGATATACAAATTAAAGGGTGTCGGGGAGATCAGAAAGATATTCCACTGATGCCACCAATTGTAAGGACAACTACCCAACTGACTTGCGATTGATGGATGAGGCGGCGATTGATGGACGAGGCGACAACTACTGATTAAAAAGATGGGAGGAAGAGATTGTCAGCGCTTCTTCCCATGACCTTGATTCACAATTCACAGTGAAGTTGTGCTCCTCTGCTTGACATGAGTGACAGAGGGCGTAGCGGTGCCCTGAGCCCTTCAATTTTGGTTCGTTTTCTCCCTCAAATTTCATACATCTTTAGATAAGTCTAGGATAAAACCAGAGGGTTTTTTTTATCTATTCTTTAGATGGAGCTGTGAACACAGGAGAAGTTTGGTTCATTAATTTCTATTCTCCCGGTTGTTCTCACTGTCATGATCTTGCACCAACGGTAAGTCCAGTATTGTATCCTCATGCTACACTGTGTTCGGTGTAACCTTCTGACTTTTGGATTCATGTTTTTTTTTCCTATGATTTTATTTTCAGTGGAGAGAATTTGCTAAGGAAATGGATGGACTTATACGAATAGGAGCAGTGAACTGCAGAGATGAAAGAAACCTGTGTCGGAGTCGGGGAATTAATAGTTATCCAAGTCTCTACATCTTTAAGACTGGAATTGTGAGTCTGAAAAGTGCTGTCAATGGCGAACCATTCTAAAGTTTTTGAAATATTGCGGTCACTGCCTCTGTACCCACCCTGAAGCAAAGCGTCATCAGTTACAGCCTATTTCAGGGGCAGGGCTAGTCCCTGCTGTACTGAGGATGTATCAGTTGGCAATTCTGACGTCTGCTCAGTACAAGCTCTCTTCTTGCTGTGCAATATTTTTCTCCATGCACAGTGACAGTGCGCTCCCTCATCAGATCTAATGAGAAGATATGAGTCGGCAAGAGTGCACTGTCAGTGCTGATTGTAAGGGGAGAGCGTGGCAAGCAGGGACCAGGCCTGTCCCAAAAAGTAAAATAAAGCCGTTAGATTAGAGAGGGAAGAGTAGAGATTTTTTTTTTAATGAAACCATATTAGAAAATAAAATAGATATTTAGGATGAATATTAATTTCTATATATAATATACCAACGGCGCTAGTGTGCAGGGTTGATTCAGCAGCGAGTAAGAAACCCCCACACCACCAGGGGTGAAAATAAACAATTTAAACAAAATGATACTCGCGCTGTGAATTAATGGAGAATAAGAATATATATATATAGTTACCAGTAGGATCAAGGCAATAAACTCATACGCATTAGATGTTAGAAGATACTGAGTATTGATGGATCAGACTACAAAAAGACAAAACAAAACATAAGTTTTAAATCTGAAAATGCAAAGTCATATCCAAAAAAAAAAAAAAAAAAGTGTGAAGTGTCCGGGTTAGACTCTAGTGACTAAGAGCATGGTCGGTATTGCATTCTAATAGTTAATTAAAAACACCTACCATATAACTATGCAGACATAAATAACAACAGAAACAAACACACTGGGGGAACCATAAAGTGCTATAAATGTAACTTGCACATACCCCCACTGTGACTATTACTTCTGAATAGGAGTGCAGTGGGAAACGCCCGGTGGTTCACTAATGTGAACAGACTTTTAAGCAGTAGATTCACCGCTGTGAGCGGACTTTTAAGCAGTAGAAGCCAGCTGCATATACTTTCTAATCATTTAGGAAGTCTCTCAATCAGTAGATAAAAACTAACTATGCAGACATAAATAAAAACAGAAACAAACACACTGGGGGAGCCATAAAGTGCTACAAATGTAACTTGCACATACCCCCAACTGTGACTATTACCTCTGAATAGAAGTGCAGTGGGAAACGCCCGGTGGTTCACTAATGTGAACAGACTTTTAAGCAGTAGATTTACCGCTGAGAGCGGACTTTTAAGCGGTGGAAGCCAGGGGCATATACTTGCTAATCGTTTAGGAAGTCTCTCAATCAGTAGATAAAAAAACAAATAAAACACCGAGCTCTGTTCCGGCCGGTAACAGGCTCCAGGTGCAGGCAAACATCCGATAATTCTCTGATAGTGATAGATCCCGCGTGAATGGCGTGAGAGCAGGGAAAAGAACATAGATGATCGCTCACCAAAGTAGACACAGTCCAACGGCGGTCAGCATACCAGCCGTATTATAGATTGTAGATACCCGCGGTCAGCGTGGTGTGAGTCCGGCAGGACCTGCGATGATAATCCAGATCACATGAGGCACGCAGTCACGTGATGTCTGATAACAAGAGTGCTGCTTGAGCCAAAATTCCAACTAGTTTCGTCCTCAGGGACGGAAGGAATCCGTGCTATTCCGAAACTAGTTGGAATTTTGGCTCAAGCAGCACTCTTGTTATCAGACATCACTGTTACTGTTATACCAATAAATAGGTATATTTATGTGAAAACAAAAATAAAAAAGTGCACATTTAATATCGCCTATAAATTTGTCACACTATAACCCCTTCAGTGCACATCATAAAAAATAATAAAAAAAATAATAATTTTCATGTTGTCGAACAAAAAAAGTTGAATAAAAAGCTATCAAAATGACGAATGTAAATAAAAATGGTATAGCTGAAAACATCATCTTGTCTCGCAAAAATAAGCTGCCATATGGCTCCATAAGCAAAGAATTAAAAAATTATAGTTTTCGGGATACAATGATGCAAATACAATTATTTTTTTTTCTGTAAAATAGTTTTTATTGTGTAAAACTGGCAAGACATAAGTTATAAATGTATCATTGTAATCTTACTGACCACCACTTATCACTTAGCATATGATGAATAGGTTGTTTTCTTATTCCAAACCATATTTTCTGAGTTGCTGATTTTTGTTCATTCTGCCTCCAAAAAATCAGTATCGAAAGTAATCAAAATATGTTATGTGTCCAAAAATAGTACCAATAAAAACGTCAACTCGTCCTGAAAAAACCAAGCTCTCATATGAGTGTCGGCAAAGATCTAAAAAAAATTATAACTCTAGAAATATGGTGATGCAACAAGTTTTCCAGGTCATCCACCTGACAGCACCATGGAGGACGTCCTTCTAACCCTCAGGACACGAGAGTTTTAAAAGGGCCCTCCCCCAACACCCTTAAGTGTTTTTCCTGTTCCACTGGGGATAGGATCGACAAGAGAATCTCCGGCCGCTCCAAGCAGACGGTGAGGATCAGTGGGCCCAGCCTTACCCTTCCCACCCCATCGAGTCTGCAGCGGACACCCAACCAGAGGGTCCCTCAGTATACCTCAGTGCAGCGCTGCTCCTGAGGAAGGGGTCGCTTCCCTCTGACAGGGGCTCTCGACCTAGCACGCTTGCCTCCAGGTCCGGGTCCGCCTCTATGAGCACCGGCGGCAGGGTCCATCAAGCGGGTCCCGGAGGAAACAGTTACCAGGGGCGTCTCTGCGTGACCAGCTCCGGCTCCTGGCCGCGTCACGCTTCACTTCCGGGTCAGGGGCAGCGTCACTCCCCCCGGGGGAGGGTGAACTTCCGGAGTGAGGCCGGCAACACAGCGTTCGCATGGAAGGAGACATCGCCAGGATACAAGAGGTAATGGGGATCCAGGGTCTTGTCGGCCAGGTCAGACACGAGGTTCTCCCTGGTCCCAGCATGGATGAGGTGGGCAGAACAGAAATGAGCTCGGAGAGCCAGGGGCATGTGACTACTGGGCCGCAGTTCCCCACAGGGGAAAGAGCCTATGGGCATCAGACACTTGGCAGAAACCCCTCTGTAAAGCATGCACTGGCCGGATCATAGAGGAAGAACAAGCTGCCCTTATGACAAACATGAGATCCATCATAAGGCAGGAGGTGCAGACTTCAGTGGCAGATCTCGTATACCCCCAGGCAGATGAAGCAGATCTCGTATACCCCCAGGCCACCCAGGCAGGCACCCATTGATCCCGGAAGAGACCGAGAGAGTCGGATACATCTTCCGAAAAGAACCTCTCTGTATCTGACCCGGAGGAAGGAGGGTCAAATATGGATCCTCCAGAGAGGGGAAAAAGATATTTGTTTTCCTCAGCTGACACTGAGGAGCTTCTCGGGGCAATAAGGCACACCATGCAGATAGAGGAGCCTCCTAAAACCCTCTCCGTACAGGATGAGATGTTTGGGGGACTGCGTTCACAGACATCTATGGTTTTTCCTGTAAACCCTCGTATTCAGTCCATGATTCTGGAAGAATGGGAGGAGGTAGAAAAAAGACTCACGATCCCCAGAGACTTTAGACTACAACTACCATTTGACACGGAGGAGGTCAAAATATGGGAAGAAGTCCCTAAGATAGACATCCTGGTGGCGAAGGTCTCTAAGAGAACGGCTATTCCTTTTGAGGAGGACTCTAACCTGAAGGAGCCTATGGACCGGAAAGCCGAGGGGCTCCTGAAAAAAACATGGGTAGCCTCGAAAGCCATAATACGCGCAAATATCGCAGCGACATCTGTAGCACGTTCCATGCACCTGTGGGTAGATGACTTAGAGGAGCATTTAACATCTAAGACCCCTAGGGAATCGATACTAAAATCCCTTACCCTGTTAAAATTAGCTACATGATTCCTGGCTGATGCATCCGCGGAGTCAGTGCGGTTCCCAGCCAGAAATCAATCCCTGTTCAACGCAGCTCGAAGAGCCATATGGCTAAAGGGCTGGTCCAGTGACACACAATCAAAGAACAAGCTCTGTTCCATCCCTTTCTCAGGGGAAAAGGTATTCGGGCCTGTCCTAGACGACATTCTAGAGAAGGCCTCTGATGAGAAAAAAGGGTTTCCCGAGGAAAAGCGTAAAAAATACCAGCCCTTTCGGAGGCCCCGTTATAACCAGAAATCAGACTATAGGGGGAAAGTGAAGTTGGGAAGATGGAGCTTATCCCAAGGGGGGAGAAGGCAGAGGAAGGAATAGAGAAGTTATCTTCTCAGGCTCAGGATCCGGCTCTCAGAAAAAATGACGCCATCAGGGTGGGGGGATGGCTGACCAGGTTCCTGGAGAGTTGGCAAAAGATTTCTACGAGTCCGTGGATTCTTCAGGTTATTGCCCAGGGGTACAGGATAGAGTTCGAGGACCGCCCACCCGAAAGATTCCTTGTAACCAGTTCTATATCTTCAGCCTCCCTCATATGGTCAGACATTCAGGACCTCCTAAAGATGGTAGCAATCAGTCCAGTTCCTTTTCAAGAAGAGGGCAGGGGTCATTACTCAAGCCTCTTCTCCATAAAAAAAAAACATCAGGGTAATCAAGGACGATATTAAATCTCAAGCCCTTGAACAGATGGTTGAGGTACAAAAAATTCAAAATGGAGTTCATAAGATCCACAATACCCCTATTAGGCAATGACATGGTAATATGCACTTTAGACTTAAAGAGTGCATATTACCATGTTCTGATTCATCCAGACCATCAAAAATACCTAAGGTTCGTGGTAAAAAGGAAGGCAGGATACATCATTATCAATTCCGTTGCCTCCCCTTCGGCCTGGCATCAGCCCCCAGGATCTTCACCAAGCTTATGATAGAGGTAGTAGCCTACCTAAAGGAGAGAAATATCATGGTGATCCCCTATCTAGACGACTTCTTGGTGGTAGCAGATTCAATAGAGCAACTCAGAATCGACTGTTAGTCCGTAGTCTCCACGCTGCAGAAGCTTGGATGGATTTTAAACTGGGAAAAGTCAGACTTGGTTCCCAAACCAAGGATAAAGTTCTTGGGGGGTCATGCTAGATTCCAGCGCAAGAATGTCCTACCTACCAGAAGTGAAATTGAGACATAAGGGAAAAGATTCGTCTATTTTCAAGAAACCGAACCTCCATCAGGGATGCAATGAAAGTTCTGGGGCTGATGACATCCTGCGTAAAATGGAACCAGTTCCATACTCGGGACCTACAGCAGGCGGTCCTAGCAGCTTGGGATAGAGAACAGCGTTCACTGGACAGAAAGATACGGTTGTCCCCTCGAGTAAGGAGATCCCTACACTGGTGGACCATTCGCAGAAATCTCCGATCGGGCGTATCATGGATCCAGTCCCCCTGCGTCACCATTACCACAGACGCAAGCCAACAAGGATGAGGCAGACATGTGCAGGGAAGATACTTTCAGGGGCTCTGGAGTCCGGAGGAAGGCAGACAATCCTCAAACTTCAGGGAGCTACACGCTGTATGGAAGGTTCTAGTCCAGGCCAGGTCCAGGTTGAAGAACAAGCACGTGAAGATCCTATCAGACAACGTAACAGCAGTGTCCTTCCTCCATTATCAGGGTGGCCTAAGGCATCCATCATTACAGCTTCTAGCGGAACGGATCTTCACATGGGCAGAAGAGGGTGCCAAGAATCAGGTCGCAGACTTCCTCAGCAAGAAGGAAATCGTCGCGACAGAGTGGGAGTTGAACAACCAGGTATTCAACATGTTATGCCATCACTGAAGACCAGACGTGGATCTGTTCGTGACCCGACAGAACGCAAAGGTGGAATCCTTTTACTCTCTGAACCCTCGGGGGGGCCCAGCAGGAGTAGACGCCCTGTCCCAGCCATGGACCAGGGGTCTTCTGTACGCATTTCCACCCCTCCCCCTGATCCCAAGAATCCTCAGGAAAATTTGCGACGATGGAGCGACAGTGATCTTAGTGGTACCATTCTGGCCAGGAAGAAGCTGATTTCCACTGCTGAAGAAGATGGCAGAAGGCGATTCCTTCCTACTACCAAGAATGAAGGCACTCCTACATCAGGGGCCGGTTCTTCATCAGAGGCCAGAATCCCTCCGGTTAGAAGCATGGATCCTGAAAGGCAGGTCCTGAGATCCAGGGGGTTGTCGGATGACGTTATCTCGATACTCCAAGCAAGCAGGAAGCCGGTGACATCCGCTATTTACTGCAAGATTTGGAAGAGATTCTGCAGCTTCTGTGGAGAGACGACAGTGGATACTGACCATCCAAATATTCCCAAAATCCTTGACTTCCTTCAGTCAGCGTTCAAAGGAGGGCTTAGACCTAGTACACTGAGAGTGCAGATCGCATCCCTCAGCGTATTTTATGATTCCCCTCTCTCTTCCCATCCATAGGTAGCTAGGTTCTCCAGGGCCGTTGGCAGGTCAGTCCCGCCATGGGACCTTAATCTAGTTCTGAACACATTATGTAGCGACCCATATGAGTTAACGGATGAGATGGAGATCAGTAAGCTCTCTCTCTCTCATGGCTGCGTTCCTAGTGGTCATTACATCAGCAAAGAGGCTTTGAGAGCTACAGGCCCTGTCTATTCAGAACCCATACATGCAGGTGTATGACGACCGGATAGTTTTAAGACTTGACCCAGCTTTCCTCCCAAAGGTTATTTCAGAAGCAAACATGAATCAGGAAGTGGTCCTGCCCTCATTTTGCCATCTCCCTAAAAACCAGAAAGAGAGCGTCTACTATAACTTAGACGTTAAGGAATCGGTTCTTAAATACCTAGAGGCGACTAAACCTTGGAGAGTGGATAACAATTTGTTTATCCTGTATAGAGGGCCAAATAAGGGGAAGAAAGCTTCCAAATCCACAATTGCTACATGGATAAAAACAATGATAGGTCTAGCCTATAACGCACAGGGGAAGAGCCCCCCAGGAGGTCTCAGGGCCCATTCAACTAGGACGATGGCCGCCTCTTGGGCGGAAAAAGGGGGGGCTTCGGCAGATCAGATGTGCAGAGCGGCATCCTGGTCCAGTCTTAGCACTTTTTCCAAACATTATAAGTTGGATGTGGTATCAGCGCAGTTAGCATTCGGTAGAAAAGTGCTTCATGCGGTAGTCCCTCCCTAAAACCTTCATCCTTTGGTACTTCTCCATGGTGCTGTCAGGTGGATGACCTGGAAAACGGTAATTAGACCTTCTGGTAATTGTGTTTCCAGGAATCCATCCTGACAGCACTGGTAGTTCCCTCCCTTGTTATACTCTCCATGCTAATGTGACGTAACATTTGTATGACAAGTATATATATGGAAATAAAATTTTCTTTTTGCATCCATCCAGAGGTGTTACTTTGAAAAATCACTGAAGGGTGGTGGGGAAGGGTCCTTTTAAACTCTCGTTGTTTCCTGTCCCACTGAGGGTAAGAAGGACGTCCTCCATGGTGCTGTCAGGATGGATTCCTGGAAACACAATCACCGGTAGGTCTAATTACCATTTTTGCAAAACAAAGTGTCTTTTAGTGTGGGACAGCAGCCAAACAAAAAAAAAAACTAATCTAAATCTGTCACTGTAATCACACTGACTCGGAGAATAAACTCGTCTAATCACATATAACGCACAAGGAATTGCGTAAAACATAAATTAAATTCTTCACCTGCTGTTGATTTTGTTAATTCTGCCTCCCAAAGATTGCGGTAAGGCTCAGCTCACATTTATCCTGCGCTCTACACTGATCGCTTACTCTGGGATTTCCATGTAAATCTCTGAAATATGTGATTCATACGGAGCTCCCGGCAGAAGATTCCCTATGATGAGGCACTGTGGATGCCACCTGGCCTATGTTCTGGCTGTGTCCCTCTTTTTAGTTGTGCATAAAAGTGCGGTCCGCCACAGTTTTGTGCACCTCTGAAAAGCAGGTCACTGCTGAACAGAGGCTAGAAGGAGTCCAGAGTAACGCTGTTGCCTTATTATAGTGATTGGATCCATCAGGGGTTTCATCTGATCTGCATCATGCGGAGATTTATATGGAAACCCTGATGTAAGTGCACAGTGTAGAGTGCAGGATAAATATAATCCCAAACGTTATGTAAAATGTTCCCAATAAAAGCTTTAACAGAATCCACAGAAAAAAAAGCAAAGCCCCACTTCAGGTCTGTCATATGTCAATGGAACTGGGGATTCCACATTCAGGTAGCACAAAGGCTCTGGAAATGTGCTATGGCTCCTCGCCTTCCAAACGAAATCCAGCGAATTGTGCTCTCCCAAATCCAAATGCCCCCTCCCTTCTGAGCCCCAGAGTACCTAAACCACATTTAACGTCCGCATATTTGGCATTTCTGTAGTAATGAGAATCCACAAAATTTACAGGTGTGTGTCTCCAGCACTTAGGGGCGATAATTTGTTCTAAAGTAATTTGTGTACCCAAACTATTGACTTACACAGGAGAAATTGTGCAACAAATTCTGTGGTCCATTGTCTCCCGATACCCTATTGAAAATGCTAAATTTGGGGCTAAAGCAATATTTTTGTGGGGAAAAAGCAAAATTGTAATTATTTTATTTGACATTGCTTTAATTACGGTGAAGTCTCTAGAGGGTTAAAGAAGTTGTCCACTACTTGGATAACTTCTTCTCATACCCCTCGGATGGACCCCATAAAATAATAAAGCTTTTTTTTTTTTCTCATTTTTCGTGCCGGTCCTGTTACCGTCGTGTCGGCACGCCGTCTCCCGGGGCTCCCCTGCTGCTGTTGTGACACTTGATGCTGGTGCCCAATCAGCATTGGCGTTGCTGTTCCCTCTTCCTGTCGACGTGACCCGGAAGAGGACGTCTGAGATCAGCAGCAGCCTGGATTTCCTCTTCATGTTTGATTAGTCTGAAGGATGGGACAGTGATGTCAGCACTGATTGGGAGCCGGCGTCATGTATCACAACAGCAGTGTGGGAGCCCCGAGAAAGCCGGTGCTGACACCGTGGGAACGGCGTCGGCACAGGAAGTGAGTATAGGCTTTTTTATTTTATCGGCGCCAAACATTTTGATCAAGGAATGGTTGTCCTAGTACTAGCAGTGGACAACCCGTTTAACCCCTTTACCCCCAAGGGTGGTTTACATGTTAATGACCGGGCCCATTTTTACAATTCTGCCCACTGTCCCTTTATGAGGTAATAACTCTGGAATGCTTCCATGGATCCCGGTGATTCTGATATTGTTTTCTCGTGACTTATTGTACTTCATGTTAGTAGTAAAGTTTCATTGATATAACTTGTGTTTATTTGTGGAAAAAAAAAAAACGGAAATGTGGCTAAAATTTTGAAAATTTCGCAATTTTTCAACTTTGAATTTTCATGCCCTTAAATCACAGAGATATGGCACACAAAATACTCAATAAGTAACATTTCCCACATGTCTACTTTACATCAGCACAATTTTGGAACCAAATTTTTTTTGTTAGGAAGTTATAAGGGTTAAAAGTTGACCAGCGATTTCTCATTTTTACAACACCATTTTTTTTTTTTTAGGGACCACATCACATTTGTAATCACTTTGAGGCTGAGTTCACACGTGGCGTTTTTTTCGCGTTTCCGCGGCGGTTTTGCCGCGAAAACGCGAAAAATAAGCATCCCATGCATTCTTATGGGATTCTGCAATGCTGTGCTAATGCTGCGGTTCTTACCGCGGCGGAATCGCTTCGCGGTAAAAAAACGCAGCATGCTCATTAATTTCGCGAAATCGCAGCGATTCCACACCCATAGGAATGCATTGTTCTGCTTACTTTCCGCATGTGGCTGTGCACACCGTGCGAAAAGTAAGCAGAACATTTGCGGATGGTACCCACGGTCTGGAGGAGAGGAGACTGTCCTCTGGGCTTTGGGTACCATATCCCTGTAAAAAGTAGAATTTAAAATAAAAAATATTGTTATTCTCACCTTCCGATGTCCCGCGCAGCCTTCCCGCCTCTCTCCACGCTCCCAGTCCCAGTAAGCCTTTGCGAGCGATGACATCCGTTCTTGCGGGATCGCGAAGTCTCACGGTCATTCGCGCGACGTCATCGCGAATGACCACGAGACGTCGTGATCCCGCAAGAATAGACGTCATCGCGGTAATTGTCGCAATGGATTACTGGGACCGGGAGCGTGGAGAGAAGCGGGAAAGCTGCGCGGGACGTCGGAAGGTGAGAATAACAATATTTTTTTTTTTTATTATTTTTTTATATTCTATCTTTTACTATTGATGCCGCATAGGCGGCCTCAATAGTAAAAAGTTGGTCACACTCGTCAAACACTATGTTTGACGAGTGTGACCAACCTGTCAATCAGTTCTCCAAGCGATGGTCCAGATTGCTTGGAAAACGCTAGCAATTCTGGAAGCTAATTACGCTTGCAAAATGCTAGTTTTTCCGTGGGAATTTAAAATGCGATTTTCCCGCGGAATGGAATTCCGGAATTCTTGCGGTAATTTCCGCGAGAGTTCCGCTACATGTGAACCCAGCCTGAGGGGTCTATGTGATAGAAAATACCCAAAAGGGATACCATTCTAAAATCTGAACCCCTCAAGGTGCTCAAAACCACATTCAAGAAGTTTATTAACCCTTCAGATGCATCATAGAAATTTTTTGAATGTTTAAAAAAAAAAATGAACATTTAACTTTTTTTCACCAAAAAAATATTTCAGGTCCAATTTTTTTTTTTTTTCCCCAAGGGTAACAGGAGAAATTGGACCCCAAAAGAGTGTGCAATTTGTCCTGAGTACGCTGATACCCCATATGTGGGGGGGAACCACTGTTTCGGCACATGGCAGAGCACGGAAGGGAAGGAGCGCCGTTTGACTTTTTCAACGCAATATTGGCTGCAATTGAGATTGGACGCCATGTCGCTTTTGGAGAGCCCCTGATGTACCTAAACAGTGGAAACCCCCCCACAAGTGACCCCATTTTGGAAACTAGACCCCCCCCCAAGGAACTTATCTAGCTGTGTGGTGAGAACTTTGAACCCCCAAACACTTCACAGAAGTTTATAACGTAGAGCCATAAAAATAAAAAATCATATTTTTTTTCCACAAAAATGATATTTTCGCCCCCAATTTTTTTATTTTCCAAAAGGTAACAGGAGAAATTGGACCCCAAGAGTTATTTTGCAATTTGTCCTGAGTACACTGATACCCCATATGTGGGGGTAAACCACTGTTTTGGCGCATGGCAGAGCTCGGAAGAGAAGGAGCACCGTTTGACTTTTTCAACGCAGAGTTGGCTGGAATTGAGATCAGACGCCATGTTGCGTTTGGAGAGCCCCTGATGTGCCTGAACAGTGGAAACCCCCCAATTCTAACTCCAACCCTAACCCCAACACACCCCTAACCCTAATGGGAAAATGGAAATAAATACATTTTTTTAATTTTATTATTTCTCCCTAACTAAGGGGGTGATAAAGGGGGGTTTGATTTACTATTTATGGCAGGTTTTTATGTTTGGCAGCTGTCACACGCTAAGGCTGGTTTCACATTTGCGTTTTTTAGCGCTGGAAAAAAACGCATATGTGCGCATGCGTTTTTTCCCCTATATTTAACATGGGTGCGCATACCTGCGCGCTTGTAAGCGCATGTATGCGATTTTCATGCGCTGCGTTTTTTTGGGGTGTGCGTTTGTATTTTCCAGACGCAGCATGTTGCATTTTTTGGCCCTGCAAAAAAGCGCATGCGCACATATGCGCACGTTTTGCGCTAAAAATGGCCATTATAGCCTATGGATGCGCATATGTGCGCACTGGCATGCTCATGTATGCGTTTTTTTGCATATGCGTTTTTTTTTTTTAACCATGGAATTTAGGGGTTTGGGTTAGAGTCAGGGTTAGTTAAGGGGGTTTAGGGTTAGGGTCAGGGTCAGGGTTGGGGTTTGGGTTAGGGTTAAGTATGGTTTGGTTAAGGGTTAGGGTCAGGGTTAGGGTCAGGATTAGGGTTAAGTATGGTTTTGTTAAGGGTCAGGGTCAGGGTTAGGGTCAGGGTTAGGGTTAAGTATGGTTTTGTTAAGGGTTAGGGTCAGGGTTAGGGTCAGGATTAGGGTTAAGTATGGTTTTGTTAAGGGATAGGGTCAGGGTTAGGGTTAGGGTCAGGGTTAGGGTCAGGATTAGGGTTAAGTATGGTTTGGTTAAGGGTTAGGGTCAGGGTTAGGGTTAGGGTCAGGGTTAGGGTTAAGTATGGTTTTGTTAAGGGTTAGGGTCAGGGTTAGGGTCAGGGTTAGGGTTAGTTAGGGTTTAGGGTTTGGGTTAGGGTTAAGTATGATTTGGTTAAGGGTTAGGGTCAGGGTTAGGGTTAGTAAAGTCATGGTTTGGGTAGTGTGAGGGGCCACCTAAAAATGTTGGAAAAAAAACGCAAACGCGGTAAAAACGCACTAAAAACGCATACAAACGCATAAAAACGCTGCGTTTTTTTCATGCATGCTCATAAAAATGCTTGAAAAAAACGCAGCAGTTGTATGCTTTTGTATGCGTTTTTTCAATGCGTTTTTTTGCGGTAAAAACGCGCTGCAAAAAAAAGCAAGTGTGAAACTAGCCTAAAAGACGCTTTTTATTGCAAAAAATAGTTTTTGCATCACCACATTTTGAGAGCTATAATGTTTTCATATTTTCGCCCACAGTGTCATGTGAGGTCTTATTTTTTGTGGGACGAGTTGATGTTTTTATTGGTACCATTTTCGGGCACATGACATTTTTTGATTGCTTTTTATTACGATTTTTGGGAGGTAGAGCGAACAAAAACCAGCATTTCATGAATTTCTTTTGAGGGGGCCTTTATACCGTTCCACATGTCGTAAAATTGATAAAGCGGTTTTATTCTTCAGTACGATTACAGCGAAACCTCATTTATATCATTTTTATGTTTTGGCGCTTTTATTATTTTTGCATCGCTTTATTCTGCAAGCTATAACTTTTTTTTATTTTTTTCGCTGATGCTGTATGGCGACTCGTTTTTTCCGGGACAAGATGACGTTTTCAGCGGTACCATGTTTATTTATATCCGTCTTTTTAATCGTGTGTTATTGCACTTTTTGTTCGTCAGTATGATAATAAAGCATTGTTTTTTGCCTTTTTTTTTTGGTTAAGGGGTTCACTAAAGGGGTTAACTAGTGGGACAGTTTTATGGAGCGGGTCATTACAGACGCAGCAATACTAAATATGTGTACTTTTTATTGATTTTTTTTTTCTTCTTTTATTTACATAGACACATTTTTTTTTCTTTTTTACATTGTCCCAGGGTGGGACATTACTATGCTCAGTCAGATCACTGATCTGAAACTTTGCACAGCACTGTGTCAGATCAGCAATGTGACAGGCAGCGTATGAGGCTTCTCAGCGCCTGATCTCGACAGATTCTCGTCAGCATGACGGTTCGTCCCCACCCAGAGAGTCCCTCGGGGTGGGCGGTTGTTTCCCTCATTTCCAGGTCAAACGACTGTCCGTAGTCGACGCCTTGGGTCCAAGATGACGTCTCCTATAGTTGCAGGACAGCGTTTTCCACTCTCCCCCGATTTCATTTCCCTTTTCGAGTCTTGTCCACCGAAGATTGCATCTCTCATTCCAGGTTTCTTCTAGGCTGTCGACTCCTTCCCCAAGGTGGCGTTATTGTGTCCGTTTCCACATGAGAGCATTTCTCAGGTTTTTATTAAAACTTGTTTGTGGTCCCCAAGATGGACGGTTCAGTTCGCCCATTCGGGACCTCTGATTACTAAACAAATATGTGCGCCTGCGTCACTTCAAGATGGAGTCCCTTCGATCCTTGGTAGCTTCCATGGAGACTGAAGACTTCTGCTCGATGGACATTCAACAAGGACTTCACTTACGATTCACAGCGCATCCATTTGGCATAGCCAACCCCCCCAGAGCGTTTAAAAAAAAATAGTGACAGCGATGGCCATTCTATGCAGCAGGGGCATCCTCATCTTTCCTTAACTAGAAGACATACTCTTCAAGGCCGCAACACCCTTGGCGTACCAGGATAGTGTACGGATCACTACACATTCTTTCTGGTCGGGGCTAGATCATTTCTGATTCCGGCACAACCTCTTTGTTCCTGGGAATGTTTTTCGACACAGCCCAGACAAAGATTTTCCTACCCAAAGAAAAGTCTCTAGCACTTTTGTGTGGGGTTCAGTCTCTCTGATGTAGCTCTCCCCGCTCCGCTTCTGCATGAATGACCTACGCAAGATGGTTGCTTCAGTGGAAGCAGTCCCGTTTGCTCAATTCTTCATGTGTCCTCTTCAACTCTTTCTTCTAGTTAGATATGACATGTCGTCTTGTTCCCTGGATTGTTGTCTCAAACCCCTCATGGGTAAAACTATCCCTGAAATGGTGGGAGTGTTCCCAATCAGTCCATCTCGGGAAGTCTTTTCTGCCCATTCGTCGGAGGACAATAATGACGACGCCAGTCATCTCGGCTGGGGAGAAGTGTTCCAAGGTTGGATGGTCCAGGGTCGATGGTCAGCTAAGGAGAAATCCTAGAACTTTTCCATGGATATAGACTCGAGTCCAATTCGACAATGACACGGCTGTGGCCTATGGCAATCATCAAGGGGGAAATTTAAGTCGAGCAGTGACGTCAGAGGTCGCTTGGATCCTGTCATGGGCCGAACAGAATGTCCCAGCAATTTCCGCGGTGCACATCCTAGGAGTTGAAGATTGAGCGGCAGACTTCTCGGCCGAGAGGGTCTCACCGCAGGTCGCTGAATCTGTCAGTTCTTCACATGATCTGTCACAGATAGGGGACCATGGATGTCGACATCATAGTGTCCAGACTTAACCACAGGTTTCATGAGTCTGTATTCCAACCTCGCGACCTTCTAGCATTCAGATCCGATGCACTAGTAATACCGTGGACACAGGTCTCCCTTCCATACCTGTTTCCACCCCTACTTATGACTCCCAACGTAATCAAAAGGATAAAGGAGGAAGGAATATCTATCATTCTCATTGCTATGGATTGACCACGAAGTCCCTGGTGCGCAGAGTTTATCACCCCTCTAGTGGATACGCCGTGAAGATTTCCGAATCTCCCGAACCGTCTGTTGCAGGGACCCCTCTTTCACCAGTTTCTCAGTCGCTCAAATTATTGGGCATGGCTGTTGAAGCCGCAGTTTTGAAGTCGGCTGGGTTCTCACATCAAGTCGTACAGACCATGATCAAAGCAAGGAAGCCTTCATCCTTTCACATGTACCATAGTACCATCGTACATAGAAGGCATTTTTTTCGCTGGTGTGGGAGCTGGGTGGCTCCGATATTTTTTTTTTTTTTTTTTTTTTTCACTTCACATCCATTTTGTCCTTTCTGCAGTTGGGTCTGAATTCTGGATGGTCCCTTACTTCTATTAGGAGACAAGTTTCTGCCCATTCTATTCTTTTACAAGGGAATCTGGCTGTTCGCCCACAGCTTAAGACATTCATCAAAGAGTCGCTTACTTTGTTTTCCCCCCTACCTACCCTCCTGGGATATTAATCTAGTGCTCGAGGTCCTACAAGAGTCTCCGTTTGAGCTTTTCAGGTTACTCTCCTGGAAGGTAGTCTTCCTGGTCTCTGTCTCCTCAATAGTCGGGTTCCAGAGCTAGTGACGCTTTCCTGTGGTTCTCCTTGCCTGGTTTTTCACCAGGACAAGGGGGTCCTACATTCGGTTCCGTCCTTTCTTCCTAAGGTGGTTTCCCTTTTTTTGGGACATTGTACTTACATCCCTTTGTCCGTCTCACTATCACCGAGAGCGATTTCTAACAAATTGGACCTTGTGAGAGCCCTACGTGCTTTCCTGTTCAGGACTGAACCTTTCCAGCACTCAGATTCTCTATTCATCATCCCAGAGGGTCTACGAGAAGGTCTTCCTGTGTCCAGGTCTACCATTGCTCTATGAATCCTTTCCTCTGTTCTGGAAGCTTACCGTCTCAGATGTAAAGCACGCCCATGGGGGATCACGGCATACGCCACGTGTTCGGTGAGGGCCTCTTGGACAGTTCGCCATCAGGCTTAGGCCTCGCAGCTCTGCAAAGCTGCAACATGGCCTTTCATTCATACATTTACCAAGTTCTACAATGTTCACACTCATGCTTCATCAGATGCGATCCTTGGTAAAAGGGTCCTGCAGCCCGCAGTGCCCTGAGCTCGGCCTTGAGGATATAATACTTCTTCCCACTCTTGGGACTGCTGTGGGACGTCTCATGGTTTCCTGTGTCCCCCAATGAAACGAGAGAGAAAACAAGATTTTGGGTACTCACCGTAAAATCTGTTTCTCGGAGGCTTCATTGGGGGACAACCACACCAGCTCTTGTTTTTTCTGTTATCTGTTAAATTTGTGTTATGTTCTCTGCTTCTCTTACTGCTTTCTCACTAACTGAGTTAGCTTTCTGCCAGTTGGCAGGGTGTATACTGCTGGGGAGTACCTAACTCTTTTTTTTTTTTTTTTGCATAGTGTCAACCTCCTAGTGGCAGCAGCATACACCCATGGTTTCCTGTGTGCCCCAATGAAGGCTCCAAGAAACAGTTTTTACGATGAGTACCCAAAATCTTGTTTTTGTAAATTTTGACAGAAAAATGAGAAATTGGTGATTAAACTTCTAACCCTTTTAACTTCCTAACAAAAAGAAATTGTATAAAAAAAAATAATGCTGGGGGGCGCGGCCTGGATGCCTAGGATGCCAGTTGCATGAGCTGAATGCTCCTTCCCTGAGACCCTGCAAAGCGACAATTTCAGCGCCTTTCCTGCATATTAATCCACCCGGCTGCCCGAATCCTCACTGATCACTGGCAAGATGACAAGGGGTAAGAGAAATCTCTAAAACCAAAGCAAATTGGAGATTTTCTTCAACAGGGATACCAGGCAAGATGGTCCCTCAGTAAGCAGAGTCTCCTGCTCCTCGGGAGAGTCTCACACTCTACTGCCCCTGAGCCCAGCAAAGACCACCGTTGCGGTGCAGGATGAGGCAACACCCACCTCACCTTATCTCCGGGGCCCGCGTCCATCACCAGGATCTAGACTTTCCCCACTTGTGGAGGGACACGAGGGAAATGTAGTTCCAGTAGGCCGGCGGATGAATATGCAGCATGCACACCTCCCCTGCACTCCCAGAATAACGAGAGATGTTGCAGAGAAAGGGGATTCTGGAGGGGACAATTGTAAATCTCTTGCAGTATTACAGCAACTTCCTACAACAGATCTCCCTGCTTCAGGAACTTTAATTAAAGATATGCTGATGGCTTTTAGCACCGCAATGCTAAAGGACTTTTCTTTAATGTCAAAACCTGTTGCATCTCACATTCAGGAGGTGGAGGAGAGAGTGTCCCATGTGGAGGACAAAATGGGAGAATTTGCATCTTCCCATAACAGCCTTATTGACTCTCACAGTGACTTGGCAGAAGACATAGAAGCCATATATAATAAACTTGTGGACTTGGAGGATCGTAACCGCAGGAACAGCCTGAAATTAAGGGGGGTACCAGAAACCACCACACCCTCTGAGCTGAGGGGTTATGTGCAAGATTTAATCCAAGCGGTGGTCCCCTCCTGTTCACCATATGAACTAATTATTGATCGAGCGCACAGAGTATCTCGCCCAAGCCACTTGCCAGACACTGTTCAGAGGGATATTGTTGCACACATTAATTGCTATCATATTAAAGAGGAACTTCTGTCTTATTCCAGAAAGAAAGGATTTCTACCTTCACCTTTCCACCAAATCAAAATTTATGCTGATCTCTCGGCAGAGACACTGCGCTTCCGTAGACTAATGAATCCCATCACTGCAGCCCTCAGAGAATCTCAGGTGACGTACAGGTGGGGGTACCCCAAGAAATTGCTCATTAACAACAAAGCATCGTGGCATACTGTCTCTTCATATGAAAGAGGAAGAGATTTGCTTCGTACCTGGGATACAAGTGCAGAAACAACCTCAGAAACAGAGAGCCTGTAAGGGCAGAGGAGACATGGCAGAAAGTCCTCCCAAAAAGAAACAGGCGCTCAAGATATAGTCATTATCTGTGTTTTACTATCTTTTAACAAGGGTGGCATCCTGACTGGTTGGTGCACACAGTGATATACCCCCCCCCCCCGCATTTCCTACTCCCACGTTTTGTGGACCGAAGTGCAGTCCTCGGTCTGTTTCATGACTTTACTTCTGATTTTATTAGCTTGCATTGTGTTTGGTTTTGGGTTTTTTTCTATCCTTTTGCATACCTGTGGTTTATTCGGGTCCAGCATTTTCCCGCTTTGCAGGGAATTCTGACAGGTGTAATGGGCAACCCATTAGTCATACCCGTATGTTTACAATATGGTTATTACAATATGCTCACTTAATGTTAGAGGCCTAAACAGCCCTCATAAAAGATCTTATATGTGGAAAGAGGCGGTCGCAGCTAAATGTGAGGTGTTTTGTGCCCAGGAGACGCACTTATTGGAGAAAGACTCCCACAGACTGTCTCATCGGCACTTTCCATATGTGGTCCAATCTAATTTCTCGAAAAAAAAGAGAGGGGTGATGTTAGCTATCAAGGGGTCTGTTGCTTTCTCCTCGACTTATTTAGAACTTGACCCTGCAGGTCGATACCTCATACAAGTGGGCACCATAAATAATGTTTTATATACTATAGCCATCATTTATGCTCCAAACCAAGCTAGAATAGATTTATCAAAAAATTAACTAGAATCAATAAAGTTAAACAGGGCCACGTAATCATATGTGGGGATTTTAATTGTGTTTTTGATAATTCTCTGGACTCGTCCACCCCAACCTCCAGGGGGCCGCCTGTTCTCCCCCCCTTTGCCTTTCGGGAGGACCTATATGACATATGGAGGGTTCTTCATGCATGTGAGAAGGACTATACCTACTTTTCACAGGTACATCACTCCTACTCCCGGATAGACCTATTGGTTAGCAGGTCTCTCCTTAATTATTCTTGGTTAGCAGGTCTCTCCTTAATATTGTCAACTCATCAGAAATAGGTATAATAACTTGGTCGGATCACGCCCCCATAAAGATGTCTATTCGGGAAGAATCTGAGTGCCCCCTTTACTCCCCGTGGAAGATGAACCCCTTTACTCTAAAAACCCCCCCATTTAGTGACACAAACAAAAGTAGCTCTTAAAGAATACTTTGAGCTCAATGCGGACTCGGTCACTAATTACTTCCATGTATGGAATGCCCATAAAGCGTCTACCAGGGGCCACTTTATTAAAATAGGCCATATTCTTAAAAAGCAAAGAGAAAAACGCTTATCAGACCTTACAGCATCGATCAGTTCACTGGAATACATGAATAAAAGAGCCCCATCCTCTGCCTAAATGTGTAAACTACGTGCTCTCCAACTGGAATTGCGGGAATTACTCTTACACAATTCTAAAAAAAATCTTATGATCACCAAAGCCCATTACTACCAAAATAATAAAGCGGGTAAATTGCTAGCATCCAGAGTGAAAATTTAAACTTGTAAAACTAAGATCCCCTTTTTGAGGAACTTATCTCCCAATTCTAAGATATACACTCCTCGGGAAATCGCCAATAAATTTAAGGATTACTATGCTTCTTTGTATAACTTAGATCCAAGAGCAGACCTCCATGGCCCAACAGCCCCTGATACAAATCTGTTTTTGTCAAGCATTAATCTCCCAACTCTTGCACCAGACCAGTTAGAAATCTTAAACGCACCATTGACGGAGACTGAATTGACCAAAGTGATTAACTCTCTCCCAAAGGCGAAGGCCCCAGGCCCGGACGGTCTTACAAACTTGTACTATAAAGCTTGCCATGAGACCTTAGTCCCACACTTATGCAAAACCCTACAATTAGCAGCAAATGAAGGGAGCTTCCCAAAAGAAATTCTGACAGCTACTGTGATCACACTCCCAAAACAGGGAAAGCCACCGGAGGTGCCCCAAAACTTCCGCCCGATTTCATTGTTAAAAACTGATGTCAAAATTTATGCTAAGTGTATTGCTGTGAGATTGGCGCCTATCATTCCTTCCCTTATTAACCCAGACCAGGCTGGTTTTGTGCAAGGGCGGACTGCAGCTGACGACACCAGGAAAGTAATTGATTTGATAGATGTAATAAATAGAAGGGGAACACCAGCGGTGGTAGTGGCCTTAGACGCCGAGAAGGCATTCGACCGAGTGAGATGGTCGTTTGTCTTCTCGGTTCTGGAGCGTATGGGGTTTGGGGGTCGGGTGCTGACTGCTGTTTAAGCTCTATATTCTGCTCCGTCGGCCAGGGTTTTTGTGAAAGATACAATGTCAGAGACATTCCCCATTACAAATGGCACTAGGCAGGGGTGTCCTCTCTCCCCCCTAGTGTTCATTTTAGCTTTAGAACCACTTGCCCAAGCAATCAGACAAAGTCCAGATATCTGGGGCATAGAGGTGGGGAAACAATCTCATTGCTTCACGTATACTGATGATGTGATATTTACGTTAGCACGCCCCCTGGAGTCTTTGCGGGCAGCTCTAGAGATTATTGAAAAATTTGGCCTCCTATCTTACTACAAAATTAATGAGAATAAATCTCAAATTCTACCCCTTAACATACCATTACCGCAGTTGAAACGCCTTAAGGCTATTATGAGGATGGACTGACAGATGGAGCAAATGTCATACCTGGGAACGTTGGTAACATCATCCTAAACTAATTTGTACAAAGCCAGTTACTTCCCCCTACTAGCAGATATTGAGAATGAGATGAGCAGACTCCAGAAATTTGAAGTCTCCTGGGTGGGTCGTATTGCACTGTTTAAGATGTTATTACTGCCCAAAATGTTATATTTATTTCGCACGGTGCCGATATCACCTCCGAAGGTGTTTTTTCAACGTTCTCATAAGCTTCTGAACGCCTTCATCTGAGGAGGAAAGCGGCCTTGGTTGTCGAGACATTTGTTGCAACGCGCAAAGCCAATGGGGGGTGGGACTCCCTAATATGAACGATTACTATATAGCAACTCAACTCAGCCGGTTGAAGAACTGGTGGAATCTCGACACCCCCCCTCCCCCCAAGTAGGTGGTCCCAAATAGAGGCACATTTTGCACCCTCACACGAACTCAGGGCGGTGCTATGGGCAGCTCTGGTTGACCAACGGAACCTGGGGGCCCTCCTTCCACTGACTAAGCACTCCCTGTCTAATTGGCTTCAGGTTCACTCCTCCACACAGACACACATCCCTGCATTGCCTCTCGAGGCACCTTTAGAACTTCTGGAGGTGTTATCAGAGGACCTTGACCTGTACCATTGGAAGATAGGCGGGATCACGGTATTAATCGATATAGTTGAAGGTCGCACTCTTTTATCTTTTGCCCAGTTGAAAAACAGGTTTGGCTTGACCTTTAAAGACCATTTCACATATCTCCGGGTACAATACAGTTTAAAGAAATATCTAAACTTCCCATGTAGGGTTAATAGTGATATTATTAGGACCCTCTCATCTTCTTCATCCCTAGATATGGGCTTGAGACCCCTTTATGATTCCTTGGGACATAAGAGCAGATTTGTAAAATCTCTACCCTTCATATCTTGGGAAAAAAGACCTCGGTAAAGCCATACCTGACAAGGACTGATTAAGAGCAATTAAATTGGCAGGACAGACGTTTAGATGTGCGTCCCACTTTGAATCACACTTGAAGCTGATACTCCGCTGGTATTTTACTCCCGTGAAGCTCCATTCCATGTTTCCCAACACCTCACACCTATGTTGGCGAAACTGTAATCAGGTGGGGTCCTTATATCATATATTTTGGGATTGGCCACTTATAACTTCTTTGTGGGATCACGCCTTTAGACTTATTTCACTTGTAGTGGGACAGATCATCCAGCCGTCTCCCGAGGTGGCGCTCCTCCTCTTAAACATGCATGCATTCCCCCCGTGCTCTAGAGTGGTAACGGCTCATATTGTGTTAACGACAAGACTCCTATTAGCTAAACAGTGGAAAAAAGATGTTATTCCTAAGAAAGAGGCCATAGCTCAAGCAGTTAATACCACGTTTATTTTTGAAAAAATGCTAGCCCACAAAAATAACGCCTTACAGAAGTTCATCAGGGATTGACAGGCTTGGGAGGCCACACAGTTAGCGAGTCACAGTTGAACCAGTCAAATAAAGGTTGGGGGAGGGCCAAGACCGGAGCTCTTTGTTTATACTGCAATGGTTGCATAATTACACATTTATGTTACTTTGACTTGTGTTGTACATTTGTGATAATGTTGTATTATAGTATTTTCAATACAAGCAAATTAAAAAAAAAAGAGGATACCCGGGTAAATTCGAGAAGATTTGGGAGAGATGGAACTCCTCTCACCTCACCTTGTAGATTGGAGGTATCGCATAATAGATGGTTAAATATGGGTACTAGGCTGCGAAATAGTAGTTGTTTTTTTTTTTGTAGATATAGGTTTAGTCTAAAAGTTAGTTTTTTACCACGTGAGCAATAACATAAAGACCAGTATGCTTTAATTGACATTGCTTTATTCTGTAATACGACTGGTATGCATAGTGTGTTTTGTATTTTATGTCATATGGAACATGTGTATTCTGTACAATATTTTATATACCATGTACAAGTCTGTGCATTGCATACCCTGTTTGTGGCTTAATAAACGAATTAAAAAAATAAAAAAAAGGATGCTGATGTAAAGTAGACATGTGGGAAATGTTATTTATTAACCATGTTGTGTGATATAACTGTCTGGCTTAAGGACAATTTATTTCACAGTTTGAAGATTGTAAATCTTTCTATTTTTTTTTTTTTCATAAATAAACGCAAATCACATCAACCAAAATTTACCACTAACATGAAGTACAACGTGTCACGAAAAAGCATTCCCAGAATCGCTGGGTTATGTTGAAGCGTTCTAGAGTTACAACCTCAAGAAGCAAAAATTGAAAAAAATTAGTCTTGTCAGGAGGGTGAAAACAGGCTGGGGGGTGAATAATAATCTATAATCTTAATTTTTATATAGCTCTAACATATTCCGCAGCGCTTTACAGTTTGCACACGTTATCATTACTGTCCCCATTGGGGCTCACAATCTAGATTCCCTATCAGTATGTCTTTGGAATGTGGGAGGAAACCGGAGAACCCGGAGGAAACCCACACAAACATGGGGAGAACATACAAACTCCTTGCAGATGTTGTCCTTGGTGGGATTTGAACCCAGGACTCCAGCTGCCCAGGGATTAAGGGGTTAAGCTTTTCAGAATTTTTGTAAAATATGTTAGAAGTTTTTGTGACATGTGCAAATTATTTTAATACAGATTTTACGTAAGGTCAACCTCTACCCGCTATTCCTATTCGTATTTTAAAAAGTTAAAAAAACATTTGTTTTCAGGATTTTTGTATTTTTATGTAATTTACAGAATCCAGTCAAGTACTATGGGGACCGCTCAAAGGAGAATTTGGTAAATTTTGCCATGAAGTATGTTTCTAGTGCTGTAACAGAGTTATGGGCAGGTAAGGGTGTAACATACAATAGTAACTAAGCCATAACCTTTCCTAAAATGAACGTCTACCTTCTGTCGAATGATGTGGGTGGGAGAGATTTATTCTTCTTTTCTTAATATATACCTTAATTTTGACAGTTTTTCTCTCTTTGCAGGTTGCTACTTCTGTTGTATATGTTAGTGTTTTTTTTTTTTTATTTCCTTCCTTATTTTTACCTTCAGTGTTCACTGTTGTTGTAACAAACTTTGCATAAACTAATTGTACAGCCAAATACAAGAAACTTTGTAATATACGTTCCTCAACATTTTCTAAGTACGAGAAGTTGTGGAATAATGGAAATCTCAGGATTGATAGACTTGTTAATGATGAAAAAAAATAAAACAAAATTTTCAAAGTGTCTTGATTTATTTAAACCCTTAATGACCGACAATGCGTCTTTTAACTGACGTGAGATATAAGATATTAGCATCCCCATACAGGTGACAATCCAGCAGCTGTCGGCTGTCCAGTATAGCTGACAAATTGCTGCATCAGCCACGATAAGTGTTTGCACCATCCATCTGTTTAACCCCTTAGATTCTGCTGTCAATAGTGACTACATCATATAAATGGTTAACAGAGTGTGGGGGCTTCCTCTTTATCCCCAACGGCACCCTGAGATCATGATTGTGTGGACCTGATGTTTGCCATGGCAATTCACGACCAAATAGCGGCCTTAGAGCCTGACGGCTGTTGTAACCTGTTCAGAAGTTAGCGGCATTTAGGTGGTAAAAATACACTTTTTCATTTCTGTCATGCCACTTTGCATTAATTCCTGAAAATGGCCTGAAGGGTTAATAAACTACCTGACAGCAGTTTTCAATATGTCAGGGGGGGCTGTTTTTAAAATGGTATAACTTTTGGGGATTTTCCAATATATAGGACCCCCCAAAGTCACTTCAAACCTGGATGGGTCCCTAAAAAAAAAATTTTGTAAATTTCCTTGATAAAATGAAAAATTACTGCTACATTTTTAAACCTCCTAAAATGCTAACAAAATAACATTTTACAAATGGTGCTGATGTAATGCAGGCATGTGGAAATTATTATTTATGAATGTTTGTGTGGTATGACAATCTAGATTAAAGGGATAAGCATTCAAAGTTTGAAAATTGCTATTTTTTTTAACATTTTTCTCAAATTTCTGATATTTTTTTATAAAAAACAAAATATATTGACCTAAATTTACCGTTATCATAAAGTACAATGTGTCACAAAAAAACAATCTCAAAATCACTGGGATTTGTTGAAGCGTTCCAGAGTTATTACTACATAAAGTGACACTGGTCAGATTTAAAAAATTTGGCTCCGTCACTAAGGGGTTAATATCGAGCATGAGCGCTACATACAGCAACAAATGCACTTACATATTTTGAAAAATTTGTTTACCTTTTTGCTTCATTTGCATATTAGTAACTTGTCTATCGATCCTGTAATTTTCTTAACTCCATGACTTTTCCTCCTTGCTTTTTCAATTTCAATGATGAGGTGTACAGTCATGGCCAAAAGTGTGGGCACCCTTGAAATTGGTCTAGAAAATGAAGTATTTCTCCCAGAAAATGTGTGTATTTGAACAACAGAAAAAAAGAGATAAAGACAAGTTGGACATAATTTCACACTAAACCACAAAAATGCAATGAGGCCTATCAATAAAAACCACAGTACCTACAGTCAAATATGGTGGAGGTTCAAAGATGTTTTGGGGTTGTTTTGCTGCCTCTGGCACTGGTTGCCTTGACTTGTAAAAGTGAGATGTGAGATTACAGCTCCTGTTAGTCTATGGCGAGAGGAGCATTTGGCACAGTGAGAGAACAGGCAATGTATCCCTCACATCTGTGCACTGTGTATAGGGGACCTCATAGCAGCTAGTCTCCAACCACCAGATGTGGAACAACTGAAAATTATAGAGGGGCAGAGGGAAAAACCATTGAAAAGGCAGAATAACAGTCATATAATGGCCACATTAGTGTTTTTCCTCCTGCGTACATGTGACAGCCTACCTTGCATTGGCACTGCTATATCTTCAGTCTCTATTATAGCTGCAAAATGTGACCTGACTGTGAGTCTCCTGACCTGAACTAACAGCCTCATATATTGTAGTGAGACTGTTCGTTCAGGTCAAGCAAGTTGCAGCTGTCACATTAGCTGTAAAATACGAATGTGTGAATGCTGCCTTATTTTGGGGTTACCTGATTGGCAGCTTTCTGTGTACACTGTTGTGCATAGGCAGAAAACAGCCATTCGGTGGTTGCGGTGGCATTTGGTGTACATAGCAGCAGGTTTACTAGTCTTCTAGTGATGATTTTCTGCTGATAAGTCAGTAATTTTATAAGAACTACATTAAGCAGCCCAGTATGTGACACGTCACTAGAATCTGGGTCTCTGCCTGTTCATTATGCTGCTTTTGGATGAGGTAGCAAAAGCTGCTGACGGATTCCCTTTAAGCCAGTTTGCTTCCATTACAGGGGTATTCCCATCTCCAAGATCCTATCAGAATGTATAGTAGGAATAATTATTATTATTACCTGTCAGGTCCGCCATGCCCTCCAACCCAGCATCATTCACTTATGTATCACTTATGTATCAATACATTCCCTGTCTAATCAGCCCTGTATAATGTTTTTAGGTAAAAACTAGGTTTAAAAAAGCATTTATATTGTCCCTGTTTTCTATGCTAATTAGAGTTTTGACTAATCGATGGGGCGTTAGTTGTCCCAGGCTAGTGAGCCCTCTTTCCATGTTATCACACCCATGTGGGACCCGTAGACTGGTCAAAGCCCTAATTGGCATAAAAAACTGGGACAGTATAAATGCTTTTTTAATCCCAATTTTTACCTAAAACATTATGCAGGGTTGGTTAGGCAGGGAGGGAATTTACTGATAAATAAGTGTATGGTGCTGGTTTAGAGGGCATGGGGGACCTGACAGGTTCCCTTTAACAAATACCTCCAGTTGGAAGTGAAGTATTATTATTATTTCAACTACTACCTAATTAGCAAATACCTCAAATTAGAAAAGTAGCATAGTTTTTCTGATTCACTATGTCTTTCTTCATGTGCAGTCATTGCAGGACCTTAGGTGTCCATGGTTACAACCACTGATATAGTGACAGCTAGTTGCTAGTGGTTGTAACCATGGATATCTAAGGTCCTGCAATGCCTGCACATGAGGAAAGAGACATGGTGAATCAGAAAAACTATACTACAGTTCTAATTAGAGATATTTGCTAATATTATTACGCCTACTACATGTTGGGATAGGATCTTGGAGATGGGAATACCCCTTGTAAGGATGCATTATCACTTATTCACCTGAATACTATATTGATGGGGTCCAACTGGTGAAATCTATGGAACTACTGTAGATGGCGAGCGGTACTGGTGCTCGGCTATCTCCAGAATAAAGGAAGCTGCAGTGCACAGTGAAGTGCCCCATTCTGGTGATTGGTGGGGGTCTAGTAGTTATCACCTATGTGTATACATTAATACTACAAAAGTTATTTACATTTTTTTTTTGTCAATTTTATCTTTTTGCATAGGCAATTTCAGAAGCTCTGTAGAAAACTCCTTTGCATCAGGAGTCGGCTGGCTAATAACATTCTGCGCCGACAGTGGAGGTAATATAATCACTTCATACAATATGCACTTGTAGTGGTGACTCCAGGTTCACAGGCTGTAGCATTGGGTATAGTTGCAGCGCTCAGTCACGTGTGGATCTCTGCTCTGTTACCGTTTATAACTCAGCAGAAGCCTCTGTGCAGCGCCTGCAAGGTGGATACAAATGTGAGGGGTTTGTACATGCATTCAGGCTTATAAAAACAACAAAGTCACCTACACCAGCCGATCACACTGCTGAAATCTTATACAGCGATGGAGGACAAATAAAGCTATTGTTTACTGCAAGTCATTAAGGGAAAGGCTTATGACAGTTTTTTTTTGTTTTTTTTACATTAGAGGGGTATTATCATCTCCAAGATCCTATCCCAATATGTAGTAGGTATAGTAATAATAATAATATTACGAAATATCTCCAATTAGAAATGTAGTATAGTTCTTCTGATTCTCTATGTCTCTTTCCTCATGTACAGGCATTGTAGGACCTTAGGTGTCCATGGTTACGACCACTAGCAACTTAGTTAACTGTCACTATTTCAGTGGTTGTAACCGTGGATACCTAAGATCCTGAAATGCCTGTACATGAGGAAAGAGTCTTAGCAAATTAGAAGACCTATACTACAGTTCTAATTGGAGGCATTTGCTATTATTATTATTACACCTCCTAACATATTAGAATGGGATCTTGGAGTTGGAAATATCTCTTTAAGGCTATGTGCCCACGTAGCCTTTTAAAACGCAGACTAAAAACCGGACTCCTTCCCAGAAATCGCGCATTTTTTTCCGCACGATTTCACCGCGATTTTACCGCGATTATGATCGCGATTTTGCCGCGATTTTCTCAAGCGCTTTCCAAGCGATTTGAAGCATCGCTTGGAAAGTGATTAACAGGTTGGTCACACTCGTCAAACATAGTGTTTGACAAGTGTGAGCAGCTTTTTACTATTGAGGCCGCCTATGCGGCATCAATAGTAAAAGATAAAATGTTAAAAATGATAAAAAAATAAAAAATCGGGGTATATTTACCTTCCGACGTCCCACGCTGCCATCCCGGGCCTCAGCGTTCCCAGTAATGCCTTGCGAGACCTGTGATGACGTTGGTCTCGCATTGCTATAGCGATCTCGCTAGACTACGTCATCACAGGACCTTGCCGCAAGGCATTACTGGGAACGCTTAGGCCGGGAATGCAGCCGGGACGTCGGAAGGTAAATATACCCCGATTTTTTATTTTTTATTCTTTTTTTTACAGGGGTATGGTACCCAGCGCCTGGAGGACAGTCTCCTCTCCTCCACACCGTGGGTACCAACCGCACATGAGACGCTTAACTTTCCGCATGGTGGGCACAGCCACATGCGGGAAGTCAGCGATTCTCATGCATTCCTATGGGTGCGGAATCGCGGCAATTCCTTACGATTCCGCACAAAAAAATGAGCATGCTGCGATTTTTTTCCGCGATGCGATTCCGCCGCGGAAAAAAGCACAGCATGTGCGGAATGCCATAGGAATGCATGGGGGGCGTTCTGTACACGATTTTTAAACGTTTTTGCGCCGAAAATCGCAGCAAAAACGCTTAAAAATTGCATCGTGGGCACACAGCCTCAAGGAACAATTCCATTAAATAAACATGGTCTCCTCACTGTTTTTTGTTCGTTTTTTTTCTAGTCTGCAGCATTTTCTTTATGATACTTTAATAGTCAGTTTTGTAGAAATCCTGCAGAGAATGAGTAATAATTTGCTGATTAATTCCTCCTTTTTTTTCGGCTGCTGGGCGCCTGAAGCTCCATTTTATTAGCCAAGGACGTTGTGACTTTCTAGTACTTTGTCCTACTTCAAATCAGATATGGGAGTGTTGTACTACAGATATAGCGTAAAATATATATAATATATATATATATATATATATATATATATATATATATATATATATATATATATATATAATTTAATATGACGTGCTAGAGAAACTATAACATTATAGTAGCTGTGTGGTGTCAAAGGATTTCTATGTGTGGCATAGCTGTCCTGAGATCCTTGCTGTGCAATAAATTAGAGCTATTTTCTTAGTTTTTCGTATTTTACCTGCCTCAAAAAAATGGTTACTTTCAATTTTAGCACACCGGTATATAATTTCCACGGTGCTGTCATAAAAGTGGAATAGATGGCAGTCTTTATGACAGATCTATAAACATGTCAAATGTGGGTAGTTTTAGCTATTTTATTCCCACTGCTCCAGAGTCCTCCATCTTTTTTTTTTTTTTGTTTTGTTTTTTCTTTGTAATCAACCATACAGGTCCAGAGATATACCATACAGGTCCAGAGATATACCATACAGGTCCAGAGATAAACCATACAGGTCCAGAGATATACCATACAGGTCCAGAGATATGGGCCTTTTTATTTAGTAGTGATTTGTTTTTGGTCTTTACTCGGGGGTGTGGTTCACAGGGTAATTATGCAGAGCAGCCTAATGACACGCCCCGGAGGATCCGAGAGCCACACCCCCTTAGAGTAAAATTAGCACAAAATAAAAAGGTGTATATCTCTTGAACCGTATGACAGATTAAAAAATGAAACCCTAAACTGAGTACTCTGAAGTAGGAGGAATAAGATAAGTGCAAAAAACTGGCCACTTTTGATCTAAAGGAAGGTCCCCTTTAACGCAACGCCTGGAACCCTCCTCTTCTCTCTAGAAGTCTGTGCACACGGAATTAATGTAACCGGGCGCTGGTTGAATTTGCAGTTTAGAAGTGTCTTTGACGTAAAAACCCAAGGACTGTTGCATCTCAGGACCACCTTAGTTTAGTAATGGAGCGGCAGCAGGGCGTTGGTTTTTAAGCAAATTTCCATTGATTTGACACACTGCGCACAAGCGCTTATGTGGAACCATGTTGGTTGGTCATGTAATAATTGACTTGGACCTACACATATAGCAAACCCAGGATGATAAAATCCGTCCTGTAAGAATATCTGCCAGCGCATGTCAGCCTGTTCATGGCATTTTTGCTAAGGTGACGTTATATTATGAATGTGTGCAGCGTTTCCTGCAATCTGAAAGTCTCTCTTTATTCCAGACTGCCTGTCCTCACAGACGCGGTTGAAACTTGCAGGAATGCTTGTAAGTGATCTACAAGGGTGTAAAATCCTGTAAGAAAAAATGTTTTGCTGATTCTTGAAGCCAGACATGTTAGATGGTAAAAATAATATTTCCACTTATGTTTCGCTACCAGTGATAAGTGAACGTGCTGGGATAAGGTGTTATCCGCCCATGCTCGGATGCTAACAGAGTGTCTTCGGCATGCTTGAATACCATGTTCGAGTCCCCGCGGCTGCATGTCTTGCGGCTGTTCGACATCCGTAGCACATGCAGGGATCGTCTCCTGCATGTGTTGCGGCTATTGAAAAGCCACGGAGACTCAATATTTTTTGAGCACACCAAAGGCACTCTACTAGCACATGAGCATGCTAAGATAACAGCTTATCTGAGCATGCTCGCTCATCACTGTTCGCTACCACTTTTCAACCTATGTAGAATTGTTATACCTACTACTTATAAAAGGGGTTGTCCACTACCGGATAACCCCAACTTAAGCAATTCAGGACCCTAATTAAAATAAAACAAGTGTATACTCACCTCCTGTATTGGTGCTGTTCGCCGAGAGTGGCATGATTTGTCACCTTCCGGCTGCAGCTCATCAATATACCATCAGGTTGGACGTTTGCATTGACAAGCTATGGCTGCAGCTGACAAGCGACCACTCAGTGCCTAAAGTCGGCACATAACACAATACTATCCCGACACTTCCCAGCTCCGGAATCACTGGAACGGTGCCACTGCAGGAGGCGAGTATACACTGTATATATTGTAATTAGGGTCCTGAATTCATTAAGGTGGGGTTGTTCAGTAATGGATAACCCCTTTAAGTTTGGTTTGTTTATGGCACTGTTAAAGGTACAAGCTTGGCCAGAGCCGAGAGTGCAACAATTATTTGTATGGTTCACTGCAGCTTTCCTCGGATATAACTGCTAATGACCAAGGGGTTGCTAAACGGAGAGCCATGCCGATCTGTCAGCGTCATTGTAAAGAGGCACTGTGTAATGTGTCTTAGGCTGGTTTCACATTAGCGTTTTTTAGTGCAGCGCATTGTGCGCGTCCATGGCCGCCCCTATGTTTAACATGGCGGGCGCATGGTCTAGTGTCTGCACGCGTTCGTAAGCGTTTTCGGGCGCATGCGTTTTTCTGTAGTGTGCGCCGGACGCAACCTGTTGCTTTTTTGGTCCGTCCAACCTGTGTCAAAAAAACGCTTGCGCACGGAATGCGACAAAATAATACATTACAGTCTATGAGACCGCTGGCGTGCGCATGGACATGCGCACGCCTGCGTTTGAAATCGCATGCGTTTTAAGAGTTAACATGGCTAGAAACTGGTTAAAACGCATGCGCCTAAAAAAGCAAACGCATGATGCGTTTTTTGCATGCGTTTCTATTGCGCACGAACCGCAGCGCTAAGAAACGCTAATGTGAAAGTAGCCTTACACGTTGTAGAAAATACATTCTGCAAATTTATCAGTTCAGATTAGATTAGATGTGAATAGTGATGGCGATCAGATCTATTACCATGAAAACTACTGAATTTTAAGCCCACAAGTAGTTTATGAAATGGATCATCATTTCTGTGCCTGTTATATTCTATTAGAATACATAAGTATTCCAGTACATTATTATAATAGAAAAATGTAAAGTCCTAAGAACGAGAACACCATATTTTGTAACTGTAACATGCCTTTCTTAGTTAGAAAAAAAAATCTTTAAACAATGTTGGTGTCTTATAGAGGCGGCTTCCTCTGTAATCCAGAGGAGCACTTGTGCAGAGTCCTTCCCAATCACTCCTCACAGCAGCTGCACAGTTCTCTCTCTCTCCACCTGCCCCGACACTGATCTATGGGATTAGTGCAGGAAGGAGGAAGCTGAATCTGCACATGGCCACACAGCTGAATGGGACTGCGCGTGCCTCACATTGTGCAGATCCTGACACAGCACCCCAATGGACACTGAGGCTAAAGTACTTTCCTGGGTATCAGTCATGGGATCAGTCACCTGCAGAGAGAAAACTGTAAAGTATGTATGGCAATTTTGTATCTGGTACTAAACCACCCATGATTAAAATTGATGTATGCAGCAGGGAGCAGAGGTGCGTATGTATGCAGTATAGCTGTGAGTGTGCGCATACATATGTATATAGCAGAGGCATGTGTGTGCTGCATAGTTATGTATATATGTACGATTTATGTAGCAGAGCGGTGTGTGTTTGTGTTTCTGCATATGTATGCAGCATAGCTGTGTGTGTGTGTATTCAGCAGTGTGCTGTAGAGTTATGCATTTACAGTGGGGAAAAAAAGTATTTAGTCAGTCAGCAATAGTGCAAGTTCCACCACTTAAAAAGATGAGAGGCGTCTGTAATTTACATCATAGGTAGACCTCAACTATGGGAGACAAACTGAGAAAAAAAAATCCAGAAAATCACATTGTCTGTTTTTTTTTTCATTTTATTTGCATATTATGGTGGAAAATAAGTATTTGGTCAGAAACAAGCAATCAAGATTTCTGGCTCTCACAGACCTGTAACTTCTTCTTTAAGAGTCTCCTCTTTCCTCCACTCATTACCTGTAGTAATGGCACCTGTTTAAACTTGTTATCAGTATAAAAAGACACCTGTGCACACCCTCAAACAGTCTGACTCCAAACTCCACTATGGTGAAGACCAAAGAGCTGTCAAAGGACACCAGAAACAAAATTGTAGCCCTGCACCAGGCTGGGAAGACTGAATCTGCAATAGCCAACCAGCTTGGAGTGAAGAAATCAACTGTGGGAGCAATAATTAGAAAATGGAAGACATACAAGACCACTGATAATCTCCCTCGATCTGGTGCTCCACGCAAAATCCCACCCCGTGGGGTCAGAATGATCACAAGAACGGTGAGCAAAAATCCCAGAACCACGCGGGGGGACCTAGTGAATGAACTGCAGAGAGCTGGGACCAATGTAACAAGGCCTACCATAAGTAACACACTACGCCACCATGGACTCAGATCCTGCAGTGCCAGACGTGTCCCACTGCTTAAGCCTGTACATGTCCGGGCCCGTCTGAAGTTTGCTAGAGAGCATTTGGATGATCCAGAGGAGTTTTGGGAGAATGTCCTATGGTCTGATGAAACCAAACTGGAACTGTTTGGTAGAAACACAACTTGTCGTGTTTGGAGGAAAAAGAATACTGAGTTGCATCCATCAAACACCATACCTACTGTAAAGCATGGTGGTGGAAACATCATGCTTTGGGGCTGTTTCTCTGCAAAGGGGCCAGGACGACTGATCCGGGTACATGAAAGAATGAATGGGGCCATGTATCGTGAGATTTTGAGTGCAAACCTCCTTCCATCAGCAAGGGCATTGAAGATGAAACGTGGCTGGGTCTTTCAACATGACAATGATCCAAAGCACACCGCCAGGGCAACGAAGGAGTGGCTTCGTAAGAAGCATTTCAAGGTCCTGGAGTGGCCTAGCCAGTCTCCAGCTCTCAACCCTATAGAAAACCTTTGGAGGGAGTTGAAAGTCCGTGTTGCCAAGCGAAAAGCCAAAAACATCACTGCTCTAGAGGAGATCTGCATGGAGGAATGGGCCAACATACCAACAACAGTGTGTGGCAACCTTGTGAAGACTTACAGAAAACGTTTGACCTCTGTCATTGCCAACAAAGGATATATCACAAAGTATTGAGATGAAATTTTGTTTCTGACCAAATACTTATTTTCCACCATAATATGCAAATAAAATGAAAAAAAAACAGACAATGTGATTTTCTGGATTTTTTTTTCTCAGTTTGTCTCCCATAGTTGAGGTCTACCTATGATGTAAATTACAGACGCCTCTCATCTTTTTAAGTGGTGGAACTTGCACTATTGCTGACTGACTAAATACTTTTTTTCCCCACTGTATGTACTATTTATGTAGCAGAGCTGTGTGTCTACTTTGCTTGCAGCCGTGATGTGTGTGCTGCAGAGGTCTGTGTCTGTATTGTGTGTGTCTGCGGTGCATGCAGCACTTTTTTCTGTATTGCAGAGCTGTGCGCATTATGTGAATGCTGTAGCTAAACATCAGGAGTTGACTGTTGATGTGACTGTTACCTCCCTATAGAGAACCTTATTGACCTCTGGTGATGCTGACCCCACTGCTTATTGATTTTTAACCCCACTGCTTATAAAGCTGGTCTGGGAAGTGTTAATTAGAAAATATATATTTTCTCCTTCGTCTCATTGGGGGACACAGAGACTGTGGGTGTGTGCTTCTGCCGTCTGGAGGCTGACACTAAGTATACAAAAAAAGTTAGCTCCTCCTCCGCCGCATACACCCTCGCCCCCAGACCGGGCGTAACTCAGTTTTTTGCTTAGTGTCTGATGGAGGCACACGCAGTCTGGAGCTCCAGACTAGGTTTTTTTTTTTTTTTTCCTTTTTTCCCTCTATGAAGATAAGACAGGGGCGACGGATCCTATAGAGAGGATCCGATCTCCCCAAATCATCAACGGGCGACCACGTGTGAGTAACCCTCCACGTGTTTCTCTCCCGCACCGAGGGACACATCTGGGACTTTTCCCCAGACAACTATTTTTCTTTTTTATTTTGAAAGAGGCGGCAACGCATCCTGATAAGAGGATTGCGGTTTCCCCATCGTCCCCAACGGGCGAGCACGTGTGAGCGATCCTCCACGTTGTTCTCTCCTGCAACGTGAAAATGCCCCTACCACCCCTAGGTAGTGAGTCCAGGGGTGGAGTTGGAGGCGCAGGTAAGCCGGGGATTGAAGCGGAGAGCGGAGAGCGGTACAGTAGCCTCCCCCTCCCTGCCCAGGGATGGGGTTGAGAAGCACCTCCGTGGAGCCCCCTCGGCGGCCCGGCTCACCTTTGGTTGATCAGGCCGGGACCAGGTAGTCCGTCTCTCACCCGGCGCTGCCCCCGGTGGGTAAGCAGGAGATCCGTGAGCGCGCGCCCGCCCGCCGACTTGCGGAGAGCGGCGGGCGCGCACAGTGACCGGGGAGCTCCCGCCCCCTCCCTCCAACGCCGCACGTGGAGTGCGGCCAGAGTCCCGCGGGCGGCCACGGTCCCCGCTGTATGGGGAGGTCCGGAGTCCGCGCGCCCGCCCGCCGACTTCCGGGGATGGCCGGAAGCCCCGCCCACTAACTTCCGGGGGCGGAGAGCGGCGGGCGCGCACAGTGACCGGGGAGCTCCCGCCCCCTCCCTCCAACGCCGCACGTGGAGGGCGGCCAGAGACCCGCAGGCGGCCACGGTCCCCGCGGTATGGGGAGGTCCGGAGTCCGCGCGCCCGCCGGCTTCCGGGGATAGCCGGAAGCCCCGCCCACTAACTTCCGGGGGCGGAGAGCGGCGGGCGCGCACAGTTACCGGGGACCTCCCGCCCCCCTCCTTGCATTTCCTCCGAAGTGGGGCCGGAAGCCGCCCCCTATCTCCTGGAGTGCGAGTGCCCCGGCGGGTAACGCTGCACGGAAGAGACGCAAAGTTGGGCCATTACCGGTGGGTAAGTGCATCCCCGTTGCGAGTGCCGCACTAGTAGTCAAGGAAGGGGTTATCCTCCTCCTCCTACCCTACATTGCAATATGTCTGGCAAAGGGAAAGCTCACTCTTTCCTATACGCTGTTTGCGTTTCCTGTGGGGTCAGGCTGCCTAAAGCACAGCCGGGTAAATTTTGTGAAGCCTGCGAGTCGGAGCGAGCCCAGGAGCCCCCCATTGTTGCAGAGCCCAGAGGTCAGGACCCTCCAGAATGGACAGTGTCTTTATCAAACTCTATGATATCCCTTACAAGGGCAATTGAGTCTCTCCAAGGCCCAGGTAGGGACAAGGATGGTGGTCTGCCAGCGGAAGACAGCTCGTCCACGTCTCAGGACCCTCCGACCGTTAGAGGCCGCTCCAGCACCAGACAAGCTCATAGCAAAAGAGCTCGTTCCCCGTCGGCCGGACCCTCTGGGGCTTCGGTGGCGGGTATTAGGGTATCTCGTTCCCCGTCGCCGAGCTCAGGAAGCGAGCAGGATGAGGGCGAGGAAGAGGAGGAGGCCTGGAATCCAGAAAGCCTGGGATACCAAGACTCGGTGGACAGCCTCATTGAGGCAGTCAACCAGACTTTAGAGATCGAGGATGATGTGTCCACGGCCTCAGGTCACAAGGTCTCCTTCAAAAAGACCAGGCGACCGCATAGAAGGTTTGCCACGCATCCGGAGTTCGAGGAGCTAGTTCAGAAACATAGGGAACACCCGGATAAGCGTTTTGCAATGCAAAAAGCGCTGCAAGCTAAGTATCCGTTTCCTCCTGAACTCCATAAGGGATGGGTGGAGTCGCCAGTAGTGGACCCACCGGTATCTCGTTTAGCGTCAAGATCGCTATTGTCGATACCCAGCGGTTCTTCTATCAAGGACCCAACTGATCGCCTTATTGAGGGGCTTGCCCGCTCGGTGTATGAGGCAGCGGGGTCGGCCCTTGCCCCCTCCTTTGCGGCTACTTGGGTGGCTAAGGCCATGGTTTCGTGGGCGGACGCTCTGCAGAATGCCCTCCAAGACAGAGACCTGCCTGCGGAGGTCTTGGAGGTGACAAATCAGATCTTAGGGGCAAGTGATTTTCTCGTCAGCGCCTCTCTGGACGCGGCCGAGTGTTCTGCGGTGGCAGCAGCAAATGCGATCGCCATTAGGCGAGCATTATGGCTGAGATTGTGGAAGGCGGATTCTATCTCCAAAAAGTCCTTGACCTCATTGCCGTTTCAGGGCAATCGGTTGTTCGGTGAGAAGCTTGATAAGCTTATCTCAGAAGCCACAGGGGGGAGGAGTAGTTTCCTCCCGCAGCAGAGGACTTGGCCAACATTCAGGCAGACACAGAGGCGTTTTCGGCCTTTTCGTAACCCCTGGAGGGGGTCTTCGGCCAGAGCATCCACCTCCGCAAATGATGGTCAGATTAGGGAAAGGCAAATCTCTTACAGAGCCAATCCGCTGGGTAGAGGCCGAGGCCGTTTGCCCAGAACAAGGGGGGCCAGATCCCAAAAGCCTCCAGCAAAATGACTCGAGGCGCTTAGTACCTTCGGACGACAGAGTGGGCGGACGCCTACTAAAGTTCAGCCACGTTTGGGTCGCAGTGGCACGCGACGCTTGGGTGGCAGAATTGATATCGTCCGGGTACAAGATAGAGTTTCTCGGGCTCCCGCCACGGCGATTCTTCCGTTCCCGGCTCTCCGGAACAGAGTCGCAGGCGAAGAGTTTGTTACAGGCCATAATGACGCTACAGCGCAACGGGGTCATTGTCCCAGTACCGAAAAGCGAAGAGACACAAGGTTTTTACTCCAACCTGTTTTCGGTCCCCAAAAAGGACGGGACAGTAAGGCCAGTATTGGATCTAAAAATCCTAAACAAATTCATCAGGGTCAGGCGGTTCCGGATGGAATCCCTCCGTTCGGTCATTGCAGCCATGGATCCAGGGGAGTTCCTGGCCTCGATCGATGTGCAGGATGCATATCTGCACATTCCGATTTTTCCTCCACACCAGAGGTTCCTGCGTTTTGCGATCGGAGGGCGACATTTTCAATTTGTTGCTCTGCCCTTCGGTCTGGCCACTGCTCCCAGAGTCTTTACGAAGATAATGGCGGTGGTTATGGCCATCCTGCATGCTCGGGGCATAACGGTACTACCTTACCTGGACGACCTTTTGGTAAAGGGGCCGTCCTTTCAGGCGTGCCAGGAGAATGTCAGTATCACGCTGGATACCCTGGCGCGTCTAGGCTGGTTGATCAATCGGAACAAATCGTCCTTGGTTCCATCCCAGAGAATTGTATTCCTAGGCATGGTTTTCAACACCTCCCGGGGGCTGGTGATTCTCCCTCAGGACAAAGCGCGAAAGATCAAACAGGGGGTACGGAACCTTCTTCAGCCAGGCTCCAGATCCATCCGGTACGGCATGAGTGTGTTGGGCAGAATGGTGGCGGCGATGGAGGCAATCCCGTTTGCCCAGTTCCATCTCCGTCCGCTTCAGCATGCGCTCTTGTCAGCATGGGACAGAAGGTTGCTATCCCTCAGTCATCGGTGCAATTTGTCTCCGCTGGTCCGACAATTACTCCGGTGGTGGACTCGCGACTCGTCTCTTGTCCAGGGGAAACCCTTTCCCCCGGAACAGTGGTTGGTGGTGACGACCGATGCAAGCCTGCAAGGTTGGGGAGCAGTTTTCCAGAGTCACACAGCCCAGGGGCTGTGGTCCATTCAGGAGATAATTCTCCCGATCAACATTCTGGAGATACGGGCAATACGATTGGCCCTGCAACATTTTCAGTGTTTCCTGAGACACCGGCCGGTGCGCATTCAGTCGGACAATGCTACAGCAGTAGCATATGTCAACCATCAGGGGGGCACGCGCAGCCAAACAGCTATGCGCGAGGTTGGACTGGTACTGCGTTGGGCCGAAAAGAACCACGTGGTAATTTCAGCGGTGCACATTCCGGGAGTCGAAAACTGGGCGGCAGATTTTCTCAGCCGACAGGGGGTCGCGGCAGGGGAATGGTCCCTGCACCCCGAGGTTTTTCAACAGATCTGCCAACGGTGGGGGACACCAGACGTGGACCTTATGGCATCCAGAGAGAACGCCAAAGTGCAAAGGTTCGTCGCTCGATCCCTCGACCCGCAGGCGATCGCAGCAGACGCTCTGGTGCTTCCATGGAGCCAGTTTCGTCTCCCATACTTGTTCCCCCCGCTACCTCTGCTTCCAAGGGTCATCAGAAAGTTAAGGAGAGAGAAGGTTCCAGCAATTCTGCTAGCGCCAGACTGGCCTCGGAGGGCCTGGTATGCAGATCTGGTTCAGCTAGTGGTGGACGTACCCTGGCGTCTACCAGATCGACCGGACTTACTGTCCCAGGGGCCGATCTGCCATCCGAACTTAGGGGCCCTGTGTTTGACGGCGTGGCCATTGAATCTTGGCTGTTAACACAGGCAGGATTCAGGCGCGATGTGGTGGCCACGATGGTGAGTGCCCGAAAACCTTCCTCGGCGAAGGTATATCATCGGACTTGGGAAGTTTTTTTCCGTTGGTGTAGGGATCGCGGAGTGGCTCCTCTGGTTTTTTCAACCCCCAACGTACTGGCTTTTTTGCAGGCAGGGCTGGACGCAGGGCTGGCTCCGAGTTCGCTCAGGACGCAAATCTCGGCCCTGTCGGTCCTTTTTCAACGAAAGGTCGCTTCGGTCTGGCAGGTTAAGACGTTTATGCAGGGGGTCGCACATTTAGTACCCCCCTATAAGGCGCCGACGGAATCATGGGACCTGAACTTGGTGCTTAGAGCCCTTCAGGAGCCCCCCTTCGAACCCTTGCAAGAAGTCTCCTTACCTTACCTGTCCAGAAAAGTCGTTTTTCTGGTAGCTATTACGTCTATTAGGCGGGTTTCGGAATTGGCGGCTTTATCTTGTAAACCGTCGTTCTTGACTTTTTATAAGGATAAGGTAGTTTTAAGGCCAGCTCCCCCCTTCTTGCCGAAGGTTGTCTCTGCATTCCATATCAACGAAGACATTGTCTTACCTTCGTTTTGCCCGGCACCGGTGCACAAGGTAGAAAAGGCTTTGCACACACTGGATCTGGTAAGAGCTCTTAGGAGGTATGTGACAAGGACAGCATCTTTCCGCCGGACAGACTCTCTATTCGTGATCCCAGAAGGGAGACGGAAGGGGCTTGCTGCGTCCAAAGCGACTTTGGCCAGATGGGTTCGCCTGACGATCCAAGAATCTTATGAAATCAGTGGCACGCCGGTTCCGGCAGGGATCAAGGCACACTCGGCTCGAGCAGTGGGTGCCTCATGGGCACTGCGACACCAAGCTTCAGCGGAACAGGTGTGCAAAGCAGCTACCTGGTCCAGTTTGCATACGTTTGTCAAACATTATAACGTACATACCCAGGCATCCTCGGATGCAAGCATGGGAAGAAAGATTCTCCAGGCAGCAGTTGCGCACCTCTAATCAGGGGCGCAAAATAGCATGGATTGGGTGAGCTAAGATCCCGCCCAGGGACTGCTTTAGAACATCCCACAGTCTCTGTGTCCCCCAATGAGACGAAGGAGAAACATGGATTTTTGTGAGTACTCACCGTAAAATCCTTTTCTCCGAGACGCTCATTGGGGGACACAGCACCCACCCTATTAGCCAGTTGGCATCTGTTTATTTTAAATTATACAAATCCTTATGTAAGGATCAGGGTGGTCCCTTTTTCAGACATATAATTTCTTGCCTGAGTTTAAGGCGCGTTCTCCTACTGCTTATGCACTAAACTGAGTTACGCCCGGTCTGGGGGCGAGGGTGTATGCGGCGGAGGAGGAGCTAACTCTTTTTTTTGTATACTTAGTGTCAGCCTCCAGACGGCAGAAGCACACACCCACAGTCTCTGTGTCCCCCAATGAGCGTCTCGGAGAAAAGGATTTTACGGTGAGTACTCACAAAAATCCATGTTTCTCCTACGCCTCATTGGGGGACACAGAGACAGTGGGTGTTATGCTGCTGGCCACTAGGAGGACACTAAGTAAACCAGAAAAAAAGTTAGCTCCTCCCCTGCAGTATACACCCTCTCGCTGGCTGAGATTCTCCAGTTCTTACTTAGTGTCTATAGGAGGCACTTGGGTCTGGTTTCAGACCCCACCGTTTTTATTTTATTTTTGAATTTACTGTAAATTTTTATTTTTTAATTAACGGAGTGAGGGGGGCGACGGTTCCTTTCTACGGCCCGCTCTCCCCCGAACCAACAACAGGCAAGCATGTGGAGTAACCCTTCACGTACACTTTCCTGCGACGAATGAGGCTGATTTCTCTGACGATGGTTCCCTTATGGTCGGTACTCCACGGATACGAGGGCAAGCGCAACAGGACGTAGTGCATGGAGCAGACCTGAACAGCGCTTTTTCGGATGCCCTGAATCAGCCCCAGAGCTCTCCGTCCCCCTACCACAGGGTGGATCGATTGAGCAATACCCCCCTGTAAAACCTCCTCCAGCTCTGCTACATCGCCTGGAGGATGAGACTAAAAGACCCTGGACAGCGACGACCTGACTGAGCACAGGAGTGGAGGTATGGGGTCGGGTCCTTGTCCCCGGGAGAAGCGCTGACTTAGCGTCAGCGGCGGTACACTGGCGCCCAGTCGCGGCCCTCCTCGCCCGGCGCTTACCGCGGGGAGGCCAGAAATTTAGCCCCCAGCTTTTTCGGCCTGCTAGGCCACAATTGAAATAGCCCCGCCCCCGGCACCTACAGTGGGTAGGCCAAAAATTCAGTCCCCGGCTTTTCCGGCCTACTAGGCCGCAATTTGAATAGCGCCGCCCGCGCTACCGTTACCGCCCTCTCCTCTTGGCGCCTCTCATTCCAAGCGAGACGCGCAATTCTAATCTTGGGGGCCATGTCTGTTACCTCTGCTGCAGTTAACCCTTTCAGGAGCAGACGAATTCCGGGTGACGCCACAGGGCCACCGTTTTCTTCCCTGGGGACATAACACAGGACCGTGGGTAAGCTGCATCTGCCCTTAGATTAAAGCTTAAAGGGGTTGTCCAGGCTTTTCACATAATCTCAGTACATATCGGCTGCAGAATTATGACAATAAGTAATTTACTTTCTGTCACTAGTTTGCACTGTTTTCTAGATATTCTGAACAGAACGTCCAAGGGGGGTGTTATGGCATTGAAATGAGAACTAGTCTTAACCTCCTACTCTACTCCAAACATGCCCTCTATAGCAACAACCCCACCCTCCATAGCTACAGGCCCTCCCCGTCCACATGAAGAGCCCTCATCACACAGTAACAAATCCTCCCCCTCTAGCAGCCTCAGTGCAGAGAGCAGACCACCCAGCTGCTCCTCCCCCAGACACACGCTGAACAGTGATCTATGGAAAGTGAAACCAGTAAGGAGGGAAAATTGTCCTGTATTCTGGGCCACTCCAAGATTACAATACATAACTCATTATCAGTAATTCCTTCCCTCACTGTTCCAGGCTGATGGCAGCAGTGAGAACAGACTGTGTGATGGCCAGTGATGGGGGTCTGCAGCTTCTAATCTGCATAGGGGATGGCAGTCACTGATGTAATCTGTTGTGTGACAAAGCCTCTGCTGTGTGAATGAGACAGCTCTGTGTCACTGATGTCTTCACACAGCAGCAGATTTAGTGCAGTGTATGTGTGAGCACTGTGTCTCTTAATGACACAAATACTGATGGGAGCAGCCTGTCCCAGAATGCAGGACGATTTTCCCTCCTCACTGGTTTCACTTTCCATAGATCACTGTTCAGCGTGTGTCTGGGGGAGGAGCAGCTGCTCTCTGCACTGAGGCTGCTAGAGGGGGAGGATTTGTTACTGTGTGATGAGGGCTTCTTCATGTGGACGGGGAGGGCCTGTAGCTATGGAGGGTGGGGTTGTTGCTATAGAGGCCATGTTTGGAGTAGAGTAGGAAGTTACGACTAGTTCTCATTTCAATGCCATAACACACCCCACCTTGGACGTTCTGTTCAGAATATCTAGAAAACCGTGCAAACTAGTGACAGAAAGTAAAATACTTATTGTCATAATTCTGCAGCCCAGATATGTACTGAGATTATGTGAACAGCCCGGACAACCCCTTCCCGGCACATTCCCTGCAGCTGCAGTCAGACTCAGCCGTTAACCCTTTCTGGAGCGCTATGCCTCATTCACAGGAGGCTAAACGGGCCGCTAAGAAGCACACTGCGCTTTTCTACCGTGTGTACTACCTGCAAGTCGGCCTTACCACAGCGAGCATGACTCTCCAGTGCTCAAGCTAATCCATTATGCACGGACCGCGCCCCGACCTGCGCTCCAACGCCCCTCGCAGCCGCTGCTGACGGGCCTCCTGCACTGGTACCCCCGAGTGGGCTGCATCCCTGTCACGGTCGGTGGAGCCTCTGACCAAGGCTATATTCCCCCTCCGGGAGGACTGTCTCTGCCAAAGCGGGCTCATGGCGTGTCCCCTAGTCGCGTTCGCGCCTCAGCATCAGTGACTCCTGTCTCTCGCTCGTCCTCTCCTGAGGTTCTCAACGAGCATAACTCTGATTTTTGTATCCATCACGTCAGCCCCTCAGAATCCCCCAACTGATCAAGAGTCGCTTGATTCTCTTATAGAATCAGTCAACAGGATTCTGAGGTTGAATGAGGAAAATATTCCCGCTCCAGCACTCCTCATTTAAGGAGTAAGCGTGTGCGCTGGTTATTTACCAGCCGTCCAGTATCATAGGGATCAGCCATAAGTGGTTCACTGGGCAAAAGTTTACTCTGGCTAAATACCCTTTTGATCCAGACCTAATGAAGGATCGATTACAGATCCCTCCGGTGGACCCTCCTGTACCGCGTCTTGCTTCCACAACGCTCCTATCTGTTTCTGAGGGTTCCTCGGTCAGAAACCGCTCCGATCATCAAATTGACTACCTTGCCCGTTCAATTTTTTTAGGTCACTAAGGCAAGGCCGCTTGGGCAAAAGTCCTGATTACTGCCTTCCAGGGCACCAATCTTCCTCCAGAGACAACCTCTGTCGCCAGCCAGATGATTCACACAGCGAACTTTGTAGTAGACGCTTCTTTTCAGGCCGTCAATTGCACGGCTTATACTGCCGCTAATGCGATCTCCATTAGAAGAGCCCCAGGGCTCCGCGGCTGGTGGGCGGATGCCACATCTAAAAGTTTGTTGACTTATCCCCCCTTTTCAAGCGGGTCATCTTTTTTTGGAGAGAGACTGGACCAGCTCATTTCTGATACTACCGGAGGAGAAGACAAGTGAATTCCTTCCTCAACAAAGGGCTGTTTGGCCGTTTTCGCTCCAACAGCCGACGTGTTTCGATTTTCTCGCAACAATTCCAGTTGGTCCTCCTCTACCTTCTCTTTCGGATCAGGTCTGTCCCCGCGCGGAGACAGAGGCTCCCAGATCTCATGCAGATCTAACCGTTCTTGGAAACACAGGCCTGGGGCTTCTGGATCTAGGGGAGCCAGATCTCATAGATCTACCTAATGAGAACAAATGGGTCAGGAAGCTGGTATTCTTCGAATATAATATACTATTTCTTCCCCCCTCCAACTTGAGTTATCCTTTCCTCTTCCTCCAAGACAAAGACAAGAGCCTTCCTTCGGGCTGTTCAGGCTCTTCTAAGGGACGGAGTCATCATTCCGGTCCCCCTTCACGAAGGGTTCAGAAGATTTTATTCAGTTCTTCTTTTGTGGTTCTAAAAGAGGACGGGTCCATGCGATCCATCTCTGGATCTCAATTGTTAATCACCTTGTCACGGTACGGCAATTCCAAATGGAAACTCTCCGTTCAGTTGTCGCTCCCATGGAAAAGGGACAGTTCCTAGCATCCATCGACGTCAAGAATGCTTGCCTTCACATTCCTATCTGCCCGTCCTTCCAGTAGCTCCTGCGTTTTAACCCACGAGGAACACTTCCAGTTCGTGGCCTTGCCCTTCAGACTCGCCACCGCTCCCAGGGTCTTTACCAAGGTCATGGCGGCTGTCATGCACATTCTTCACCCTCGGGGAGTGGTACTGTTACCGTATCTGGACGACCTGCTCATCAAGGGTCGGTCCCTTCCAGTCTGCAAGGAATCTGTGGATAACAGTAAATACTCTTCCCGCCTAGGGCGGAAGATAGACTGCAAAAAGTCTCTCCCAGGACCAGCTCACACATCCCGCGGAATCACCACTCTCTCTCCAGGAGAGACCCAAGCCTTACAACAAGCAGAGCGGCCTCTTTCTCGACCAGTTTCTCTCTCCATTCGTTTTCAGCATGAGAGATCTCGGAAGGATGGTGGCAGCGATGGAAGCAGTTCCATTTGCACAGTTCCACCTCCGTCCCTTACAACATACATTGCTGTTAGCTTGGGACGAGAACCCGTTCTCCCTGGACCGTCGGTTTCCTCCGTCCCTGCGGGACAGGCAAGCTCTCAGGGAGTAGACACCGAGGTCCTCCCTGAATCAAGGGAGGTCTTTACCCACAGTAAGATAGTTGGTAGTAACCTCCGACGCAAGTCTCCTCAGTTGGGGTGCGGTCCCTCGTCACCTCACGACACAAGGTCATTGGTCAGCCCGAGAGTCATGTCTCCCCATTAACTTTGGGAGATAAGAACAATCAGATTAGCTCTAAGGAGTTTCCACCATCTCTTCGCAGGTCTCCCCATCAGGTCTCAATCTGACAACGCCACAGCTGTAGCGTATATCAACCGTCAGAGAGGTTTTCGAAGCAGGATGGCCATGCACGAAGTGAGTTTCATCTTCCATAGGTCCGAAACCAACCATTCGCCCATCTCCGCATGCCACATCCCGGGCTTGGAAAATTAGAAGATAGATTTTCTCGGTCACCAAGGCATTGCCTCGGGGAGGTGGTCTCTTCATCCGGAACTCTTTCAGCAGATTTGTCATCGTTGGAGGACTCCGGATGTGGATCTCATGGCCTCAAGACTAAACAACAAGGTTCCTCGGTTCATTTTCCGATCGCGCGATCCTTGCGCCATCGGAGCGGACGCTCTAGTTCCGCCATAGCTCTGGTTCCAGCTCCTGTACATCCCCCCCCCCCCCCCTCTTCCCTTGTTTCCGAAGGTCATCAAGAGGATCAGAGCGGAGGTAGTGCCAGTGATCCTAGTCGCGCCAGACTGGCCGCACCGAGCATGGTATGCAGAACTAATACAACTATTCGCCGACGTCTCCTGGCGACTTTCATATCATATGGATCTACTCTCACATGGCCCGATTTACAACCAGAACTCCGGGGTCCTGTCTTTGACGGCGTGGCCGTTGAATCCTGATTTTTAGCTCAGGCTGGTTTCCCTCACGACGTGATTTCCACCATGCTTAGTACCAGGAAGCCTGTGTCCATGCGCATCTATCACCGCACCTAGACAACCTTCCTTTTTTTTGTGTTGCAAGGTTCATGGTCAATCACCTCCCGGTATTTTCCATTCTGGCCATATTGGAATTCCTTCAATCCGGATTAATATCAGGCCTTGCGCTTAGCTCGCTCAACGGCAAAATTTCGGCCTAGTCAGTGTTTTTCCAACACAAATTGCCACCAAGCTTCAGCTCAAGACGTTCATTCAGGGAGTTTCCCATGTGGCGTCTCCTTATAGAAGACCATTTGACTCATGGAGCCTTAACCTGGTTCTTGGGGCCTTTCAGGAGGTTCCTTTTCGAACTGCTGCAGGACGTGTCACTGATCGTCCTCTCTTGGAAGGTGGTCTCTCTAGTGGCAACTACGTCAATCAGACCCTTTTTAGCCTATTGGCTCTCTGTAGCATTCTTAGGCGTTGATATTGTTATGGTTATTGTTAACTGTTTATGCTCCTACTGCTTTTTTCACCGAACTGGAGAATCTCAGCCAGCGAGAGGGTGTATACTGCAGGGGAGGAGCTAACTTTTTTTCTGGTTTACTTAGTGTCCTCCTAGTGGCCAGCAGCATAACACCCACAGTCTCTGTGTCCCCCAATGACTGGCTCGGAGAAAAGGATTTTACGGTGAGTACACAAAAATCCCTATTTTTCCTATTTTCTGATGTCTAAAACTGGGGATTTTCTCATAGTAAGGTGCGTCATGTAGCCTTAAAAATACGGTAATCTCTAAAACAAAATCATGAAAAGATAAATCTAAACAGATGAAGTTTGTTTACAAGAGCACCTTCATATGCACCTGCTTTTCTTGTAAATTAGGACGGACTTGTGAGTGTGGGATGGGTGGACTGCACCGCTCAGCCTGACCTCTGTGATAACCTGGACTTGTCCACCAGCACCACGGCTTACTTCCCACCAGGAGCCAATCTGTTTGATAAAGAGAGAAGAGGTGTTCTGGTAATGGTGATTTCATTGCAGTGGTAGAATGGTCAGATCCAATATGTCGGTGTGTTGACGCTGCTCTTTTCTTGGCTCGTTTAGTTCTTCGATTCATTAGACTCTAAAGAAATCTACAAAGAAGTAATGGAACATCTTCCAGATTTGGAAAATCTTTCTCCTGATTCCTTAAAGGTAAGAAGATAAGGAGGAAGTCCACTGGATATGTGCTGACTTTTAGATCCAGTAGTAGATAAATAGTTTCACTGCACACTCGAGAGTTTTCATTGAAATAATCTTTAATGATTGTTCAACACAAGTGCAAGTGGCGGACAAAGTGAAGGTATATATACAAAGAAGCGACTAGCGTTTCAACCCATTCGGGCATTGATCAGTCGCTCTGGGGTGAGGGGGACAAAAAACAATGTCAATGCACAAACACTTATTGGGAATCTTTTTTGTAAATATTGTATATTTCTGTACATAACCTTGATGTTTGTGCACTGACATATTGTTTTGTCCCTCTCCCCCCAGAGCGACTTTGTGATCAAGGCCTGAGTGGGTCGAAATGTTAGTCGCTTCTTTGTATTCACCGTATTTTTTGGACCATAAGACGCACTTTTTTCCCCAAAAATCTTTGGGGGAATATGGGGGGGGGGGTACGTCTTATGGTCGGAATATACTTACAAAACCGGTGGTCCCGGTGGTGACGGTTCCGATGCAGCCTCCCTTCCCAGGCTGGTGCGGCGGTGGTGATGATCTGTGGTGCGGTGGACCTCCGCCTGCATTTCGCGAAAGCCCCGCAGCGCTGTTGGTGCGGTGGCCTCCGGGAATACGGGCGCCGGGGGCGGCGCATGCTCAGATTCAGGTCTCGGGACCATCTTGTCCTGAGATCTGAATCTGAGCATGCGCCACCCCCGGCGGCCATATTCCCATGTGCCCCTAACAGCCGCGGATGGAATCGCGATCCACCCGCGGCTGTTAACATGTTAAGTGCCGCTGTCAAACTCTGACAGCGGCATTTAACTTTCACGCACAGGAAGCGCGTTATTAACCCTGCCCATCAGCACCCGTGTCATATGACCACGGGTCGCTGATGGGCTGGCATGACAACCCGGGGTCTGCAGGAGACCCCTGTGGTTGGCATAGCCGGATAGCTATGAGTGCCGCCCAGCGGAAAAAAAATTTCCACTACCCATAACGTTTTATTTTCAGTCAATGGAGCTGTGAGAACTTGTTTTTTGTTTTTGTTTTTTGCACCATGAACTAATGGTTTTATGGATTCCAAATTGTGTTACGTGCAAAGTTTTGTCATTTTTTTGCATTGCATTTTTTAGGGAAGTGTTAACTGAAAAAAACACAATTCTGGTGTTCTTTATTTTCCCTGTTATCCCCATTTTACTGCATTTACCAAATGGGATAATTCATATTAGATTTTTTTTGGAACTGACTTTTGACTTGTTTTTACGGTTGAGTCTGTTTCAAATTAGTTTTTTTTGTTTTTGTTTTTTTTTAAAAAAACAAATAAAGTTTGAGGAGATATAAAGCATCACATTTCAGATACAGACATTATTTATTTGTACTGGAGGGAAAAAGATGATTTTTATTATTAAAAAAATTATTAGATTTTTAAACTTTTTTTTTTTTACTTTAATTTTTAATTTTATTTTTAGGGACAAATGATCACTTATATATTGGAATATCATTGTCTCCTTTGTCACAAGAGTGCCGGGATGGCAGCAATGGGGGCCTTCAGCAGATCTTTCGCTGCCATGATTACCCATCAGTTTCCCAGTATCGTGTTGTGGGTTGAAATGGTCGGGAACGCCTCCATTTACATGCCGCTGTGCGTGATTGACTAGTAATATTAGCAAATACCTCCAATTAGAAATGTAGTATAGTTTTTTTCTGGTTTTCTTTGTTGCTTACCCCATGTGCAGGGCATTGCAGTAGCTTAAAAAAAAGAAAAGAGAAGCCAGCGTTGCCAAGGTCAGAACGCATAACATAAAGTGCATTTGCACATAACATCTAACTGTATTCAAAATGAGATATTTAGCAAAAAAATTGATCAATTCAATTGAGCCACCCCGCCGCGCCAAGGCAATCTCATGTGGGGGGTCCTACTCTACGTTTTTAATAAACACTGTGCCATTACGGCCTCCTAGATACATTAAAAGCAAGACCACTTTAAATGCAATCCGTACCTGAGCATTTCTGGATCGCTCCCATGATGCCAGAAAAGGCAAGTGCGGATGAAGGCCAACCAGGTCTGAATACAGACGTGTCAGGTTTTAGCCTCCACACATTGCCTGACCAGCAAGCATAGATGAAGGGCAATGCAGGTTCAGATACAGGTGCACAATTAAATAAAGCTTGGGGCAGGGTGGGGCTGCTGTGTATGTGTGCACAGCAGCCTAGATCCATCACAGTGAACACAGAAAAAATGGCGAACATAACCCAGCGCGCACGGCAACAGTGGTGGTCAGCCACATACCAATGTACAAAAAAAAGAAAAGAGAAGCCAGCGTTGCCAAATATTAAATATTAAAAACGTAGAGTAGGACCCCCCACATGAGATTGCCTTGGCGCGGCGGGGTGGCTCAATTGAATTGATCAATTTTTTTGCTAAATATCTCATTTTGAATACAGTTAGATGTTATGTGCAAATGCACTTTATGTTATGCGTTCAGACCTTGGCAACGCTGGCTTCTCTTTTCTTTTTTTGTACATTGGTATGTGGCTGACCACCACTGTTGCCGTGCGCGCTGGGTTGTGTTCGCCATTTTTTCTGTGTTCACTGTGATGGATCTAGGCTGCTGTGCACACACACAGCAGCCCCACCCTGCCCCAAGCTGTATATAATTGTGCACCTGTATCTGAACCTGCATTGCCCTTCATCTATGCTTGCTGGTCAGGCAATGTGTGGAGGCTAAACCTGACACGTCTGCATTCAGACCTGGTTGGCCTTCATCCGCACTTGCCTTTTCTGGCATCATGGGAGCGATCCAGAAATGCTCAGGTACGGATTTCATTTAAAGTGGTCTTGCTTTTAATGTATCTAGGAGGCCGTAATGGCACAGTGTTTATTAAAAACGTAGAGTAGGACCCCCCATATGAGATTGCCTTGGCGCGGCGGGGTGGCTCAATTGAATTGATCAATTTTTTTGCTAAATATCTCATTTTGAATACAGTTAGATGTTATGTGCAAATGCACTTTATGTTATGCGTTCTGACCTTGGCAACGCTGGCTTTTCTTTTCTTCCTTTTATTGCAGTAGCTTAGGTATCCATGGTTGTGGCCACGCATATAGTGAGTTAGCTGTTAGTGGCCGTAATCATCGATTCTTAAGCTACAGCATGCCCTGCACAATGAGGTAAGCGTCATAGTTAATCAGAAGCACTGTACTACATTTCTGATTGGAGGTGTTTGCTAACATCATTAAACCTACTACATATTAGGATGTTTAAGTAGTTCACTGACAATCACTTTGTATGTGGTGGCCTTCTATATTGTATAACAGGAGAATAGCGCCTGATGGTTCTTCCATTTTTTTTTTCCCTTTTTAAGGACAAATTGACATATCATCGATGGCTTATATTCTTCACTTACGGACAAGATCAAGCTTTTTATCTCCCAGAATTCAAGAAGTTGAATGTTTTACTGCGCGGTGACCATGTACAGGTAAGTAATCTCATAATGGCTTAAAGGGGTTGTCTGCTGATTACTTTTATATCAATAGATTGGTGCGGGTTCCTGGCAGCTGATGCCGGCGGAGGCCAGATGTGATCAGTTGTGGACGTGCACAGCTCCATCAAGTGTTATGTGGCCACAGCCAGGTACTGCACGTCTGCCCTTGTTTGATTGAATAATGTGCTGTACCACAACTGATCACATCTAGTCAGCACTGGGAACAGCTGATCCAGGGGGTACCGCACCCCTTCCTACATCATATTGATGACCTATGCCAAGGATAAGTCATTAATATAAAGAGGGAAGAGGAAACTCTGCTCTGTGAGTGGCTATTCTATCCAGACAGTAGCGGTATAAAGCATGGAGGAGGAGTAAAGAAGCATGCGCAGTCCCTCGTGAGACATTCAGTGGTCTTCATGCTTACTCCTGTTACATCCAAACTAGTCCCCACTCTGCTGACACTGTTATAGATTATCCATCCATGGTGATTTCCAGCTAGACTTCTGTCCTGAATTGTGTTAACCCTCTCCCTTCTGTCTCTTTCAAGGTCGGACGCTTTGACTGCCAGTCTCATCCATCAGCCTGCAGTTCCCTATATATCCACAAGCCTTGTGTGGCAGCGTTTAAAGGGAAAGGCACCAATGACTTTGAAATCCATCATGGTAAGAATAAGTGGAAATGGAGCAAATGTAGGATAACTCTATAGAGAGCGATGAGTGACTAACTTTATTCCTATTAATCGGCAAATGTGGCTGATTCCCTGAAGATCGGTGAAGATATTGATAAAAAATGCTTTGTTTCAAGATTATCCCTGCTCAGAGGTTCCATTAAAGGGATTCTGTCACCTGGTTTTTGGCTATTCATCTGAGAACAGCATAAGGCCAGTTTCACACGTCAGTGGCTCCGGTACGTGTAGTGACGCTTTCCTCAGGTACCGGAGACACTGACAAACGTAGACACGTTAAAATGAATGTGTCTTTGCACATGTCAGCGTGTTTTCATGGACACATGGTCCATGTGCAAAACACGGAGACATGTCAGTGTTTGTGGGAGCGCACAGTCCGCAAAACGTGCTGAACACAGAGAACAGTTCACACTGTCCTCCATGTACACGGACGGCCGCGGGGGAAGAAGCACTACAGTAAGCCGCTGAATGCGGCTGTCATTCTCTCCTGCTCTGCCGGCAACAGGGAGCAGGAGAGAAGAATGAATGAAAACCCGACATGAGGTCCCCCTCTGTATGTGAACCAATACGGCAAAACTCACAGCTGGGGGCTGCTATTCTCAGGTTGGTAAGGGGCCTTTGATCTTGGTCCCGCCAGCCTAAAATCAGCAGCCGCCCCCAGCTGCCCAGAAAAGGTGCATCTATTTAGATGCGCCTATTCTGGAGCTTTGTCGGGTTCTTCCCACTTGCCCTGTAGCGGTGGCAAATGGGGTCATAAGACACCTATCCATTACTAATCAGTTATTCAAGGGTTAAATAAACACACACACAATAAGAACAAAGTCTTTTAATGAAAGAATACACTACACACATTGTTTAAAGCTTTATTATACTCCTAATTCCATATCAACGCCATCATTCTCCTGTAAAAAAGCATAAAGTAATAAACCAACAATATCCATACCTGTCCGGCAATCAGTCAAGTCCCATGGCGTAATCCATCTGGGGGGGGTTAATCAGTTTACATGCGATGCTAATGCGACCGCTCCGACTGTAAACTACTGGGGAATGTTTGGAAGCAGCCGGCACATGCTCAGTAACTAGCGGTGACGTCACTGCGCTTCTTCTTCCCCGGCGGCCGTCCGTGTGGTCCTCATGCGGCACACAGTTGTCACATGGAGGTACCGCGTATCCACACGGATAGCTCCGGTACGGTTTTTCCCAGTACCGGAATTATTTGGACGTGTGAGATCGGCCTAATACAGAGAGACTCTGATTCCAGCAATGTGTCCTTACGGGGCTGTTTGCTGTAGTTTTGATAAAATCACTTGTCAACAGATTATCACTAGAGGACTAGTAAATCTGTTGCCATGTAGTCCGCCATATTCATGAGCTCTGTATAACTCCTCCCCATAACTGGTTTATGTGCCCATCACTGATTGACAGCTTGCTGCCTATTCACAGGGTACACATAAAGGTGCCAATCAGTGATTTGGGTGGGGTTATACAGAGCTCAGCATTTAGAGAACTGCTAGATCTGTAGCAGGAGAAAACAGTGATTTTATCAAAACTGCAACAAGCAGCCCAGTAAGTGGCACATCGTTGGAATCAGGCTCTCTGCCCCTACATTATGCTGCTCTCAGAGGGTATAGTAAAATCCTGGTGACAGATTCCCTTTAACTTACACTGGGAAAATAGCCCGTGTCTAGGTTGTATTTACAGCTGCTTGCCTTCACATACTTAGTGATGCTGGAACCAGTTTAGATAGTGTGAAGGACTGTGAGGTCGTGAAGATGCTGTTATATAGGCCGTGTATTACAGTACGTGTGTCGCTATCAGACTTCCCTCACTTTTACGGAATTTGACATGGATCACCCTAGTATCCTTTAGATCTGACCCTGGGACTAGTACTTGTGCATCACAGCTGTAGAGAGAGGCAAAAATGTATAAAACGGAACATGAGGTTCTTAGTTTAACATTCTGATCAGCCTGTATGAAGCGCACCGCCACATCACAGCGAACCTCTCGGTGGGTCCTAACTTGTTATAGGCTTAAAGGTACTGCATCGCGCATCACCCACCGCCGCAGCGACAGTGGCCTGGTGCCTCACAGCACCCAGACTGCAGGGCTGAGCCCCCCAGGCTCCGGACCACAGGCACAAAACCACAGCAACAATGGCTGCCATATAGCACCAACACCAAGTGAAAGGAGCAAAAAAAAGCTCACCTTCCACAAGATCTGAATGTGCACTGAGCACAAATAGGCAGAAGAACGCCTCTTGCAGACTCCTGCTAATTAACCCCTTACCTACAATTGACGTAATATTCCGTCCATGTGACCATGGACCTAATTACCAGGGACGGAATATTACGTCATCGCGATCAGCGGCGCCCACGTGGTGAGCGCCGCTGATCGCGGCCGAGTGTCAGCTAATTATCATAGCTGACACCCGGCACAATGTGTCAGGGGCAGTCACGGACCGCCCCCGACACGTTAACCCCTTGCACGCCGCGATCAAACGCGATCGCGGTGTACCGGGGGTTAAAGGAAAGCATCGGCAGGGAGGGGGCTCCCTCCGTGCTTCCCTGAGCCCCCCACGGCAGCGCAATGTGCAGCGCTGCTGCGGGGGGGGGCTCTTTCCCTACAGGCCCCCGGATCCAAGATGGCGACGGGGGCCTGCAGGGAGCTGACTTCCTCACTGCCTGCAAAGCGCAGGCATGAGGAAGTCTGCAGCAGTGCCTGTGACAGATCGCTGATCTGTCACAGTGATCTGTGATGTGACAGATCAGCAATCTGTCACAGGACAGTGATGTCCCACCTGGGACAAGGTAATAAAGTAAAAAAAAAAAAAGTGTTAAAAATAATTTAAAAAAAAATCGCCAAATAAATTAGTAAAAAAAAAAATATTCCCCAATAAATCCATTTTTTCAAAATAAAAAAAAACAAAAACAATAAAAGTACACATATTTGGTATCGCCGCGTCCGTAATGACCTGCCCTATAAAACTGTCCCATTAGTTAACCCCTTTAGCGAACCCCTTAAAAAATAATAAAAAACGAAGCAAAAAATAATGATTTATTATCATACCACCGAACTAAAAGTGCAATAACGCGCGATCAAAAAGACGCATATAAATATGCATGGTACCGCTGAAAACGTCATCTTGTCCCGCAAAAAACGAGCCGCCATACAGCATCATCCGCAAAAAAATAAAAAAGTTATAGCTCGCAGAATAAAGCGATACAAAAATAATTATTTTTTATATAAAATTGTTTTCATTGCAAAAACCGACAAAACATAAAAAAACGACCTAAATGAGGTATCGCTGTAACCGTACTGACCCGAAGAATAAAAACGCGTTATCAATTTTACCGCACGCGGAACGGTGTAAACGCACCCCCCAAAAGAAATTCATGAAACGCTGGTTTTTGTTCATTCTGCGTCCCAAAAATTGGAATAAAAAGCGATCAAAAAATGTCACGTGCCCGAAAATGGTACCAATAAAAACTTCAACTCGTCCCGCAAAAAATAAGACCTCACATGACTCGGTGGGTCAAAATACGGAAAAATTATAGCTCACAATATGTGGTGATGCAAAAACTATTTTTACAATAAAAAGCGTCTTTTAGCGTGCGACAGCCGCCAAACATAAAAACCGCCATAAATCGTAAATCAAACCCCCCGTTATCACCCCCTTAGTTAGGGAAAAATAATAAAACTAAAAGAAAATGTATTTATTTCCATTTTCCCGCTAGGGTTAGGGCTAGGGTTAGGGCTAGGGTTAGGGCTAGGGTTAGGGCTCAGATTAGGGTTAGGGGTGTGTTGAGGTTAGGGTTGGAGTTATAATTGGGGGTTTCCACTGTTTGGGCACATCAGGTGCTCTCCAAAGGCAACATGGCGTCTGATCTCAATTCCGTTGAAAAAGTCAAATGGTGCTCCTTCCCTTCCAAGCTCTGCCATGTGCCCAAACAGTGTTTTACCCCCACATGTAGGGTATCAGCCTACTCAGGACAAATTACAAAACAACTTTTGGGGTCCAATTTCTCCTGTTACCCTTAGGAAAATAAAAAATTGGGGGCAAAAATATAATTTTGCGGAAAAAAATGTTTTTTTTATTTTCACGCCCAGGCGTTATAAACTTCTGTGAAGCACTTGGGGGTTCAAAGTGCTCTCCACACATCTAGATAAGCTCCGTGGGGGGTCTAGTTTCCAAAATGGGGTCACTTGTGGGGAGTTTCAATAGTTTAGGTACATCAGGGGCTCTCCAAACGCACATGACACCCGCATACCAATCCATCAAAGTCTGCATTCCAAAACGTCACTACTTCCCTTCCGAGCCCCAACGTGTGCCCATACAGTAGTTTTCTCCCACATATGGGGTATCAGCATACTCAGGACAAATTGGACAACAACTTTTGGGGTCCAATTTCTCCTGTTACCCTTGGGAAAATAAAAAAATGGGGACTAAAAGATGATGTTTGTTGAAAAAATACGATATTTTTATTTTCACGCCCGGACGTTATAAACTTCAGTGAAGCACTGAGGGGTTCAAAGTGCTCACCACACATCTAGATAAGTTCCTTGGGGGGTCTAGTTTCCAAAATGGTGTCATTTGTGGGTGTTTCTACTGTTTTGGTACATCAGGGGCTTTCCTAACGCGACATGGTGTCCGATCTCAATTCCAGCCAAAAACGTCAAATGGCGCTGCTTCCCTTCCGAGCTCTGCCATACGCCCAAATAGTGGTTTACACCCACATGTGGGGTATCAGCGTACTCAGGATAAATTGCACAATATCTTTTAGGGTCCTGTTACTTTTGGAAAAATAAGAATTGAGGGTGAAAAGATCATTTTTGTGGAAAAAATATGATTTTTTAATTGTACTGCTGTACGTTATAAACTTCTGTGAAGCCCTTGGGGGTTCAAAGTTCTCACCACACATCTAGATAAGTTCCTTGGGGGGTCTAGATTCCAAAATGGTGTTATTTGTGGGGGGTTTCCACTGTTTTGGTACATCAGGGGTTTTCCAATCGCGACATGGTGTCCGATCTCAATTCTAGCCAAAAACGTCAAATGGCGCTGCTTCCCTTCCGAGCTCTGCTATGCGCCCAAATAGTCATTTACACCCACATATGGGGTATCAGCGTACTCAGGACAAATTGCACAATAACTTTTAGGGTCCTGTTACCCTTGGGAAAATAAAAATTGGGGGTGAAAAGATCATTTTTGTGGAAAAAATATGATTTTTTAATTGTACCGCTGTACGTTATAAACTTCTGTGAAGCCCTTGTGGGTTCAAAGTTCTCACCACATATCTAGATAAGTTCCTTGGGGGGTCTAGTTTCCAAAATGGGGTCACTTGGGGGGTTTCCACTGTTTAGGTACATCAGGGGCTCGCCAAACGTGACATGGCGTCCGATCTGAATTCCAGCCAATTTTGCATTGAAAAAGTCAAACGGCGCTCCTTCCATTCTGAGCTCTGCCATGCGCCGAAACAGTGGTTCCCCACCACATATCAGGTATCAGCATACTCAGGACAAATTGCACAATAACTTTTGCAGTCCAATTTCTCCTGTTACCCTTGGTAAAATAAAGAAAATTGAACCTGAAGTATTTTTTTTGTGAAAAAAAGTTAAATGTTCATTTTTTTTTTAATATTCAAAAAATTCCTGTGACGCACCTAAAGGGTTAATAAACTTCTTGAATGTGGTTTTAAGCACCTTAAGGGGTGCAGTTTTTAGAATGGTGTCACTTTTGGGTATTTTCTATCATATAGACCCCTCAAAGTGGCTTCAAATGTGAAGTGGTCCCTAAAAATAAAATGGTGTTGCAAAAATGAGAAATCGCTGGTCAATTTTTAACCCTTATAACTTCCTAACAAAAAAAAAATTTTGGTTCCAAAATTGTGCTGATGTAAAGTAAACATGTGGGAAATGTTATGTATTAAGTTTTTTGTGTGCCGTATCGCTGTGATTTAAGGGCATAAAAATTCAAATTTGGAAAATTGCGACATTTTCAAAATTTTCGCCAAATTTCCGTTTTTTTCACAAATAAACGCAAGTTATTTGAATGCAATTTTACCACTAACATGAAGTACAATATGTCACGAGAAAACAATGTCAGAATCACCGGGATCCATGAAAGCGTTCCAGAGTTATAACCTCATAAAGGTACAGTGGTCAGAATTGTAAAAATTGGCCCGGTAGTTAACGTGCAAACCACCCTTGGTAGTGAAGGGGTTAAAAATGACCACAGCTGTAGAGCAAGTGATCTTCATGCATTAGAGCAGAATGGTAAACTAAGGACCTCGTGTTCAGTTTTGTAAATTATCCCTAGTGGCATTAGATCAGTATATGGTCCACGTCTTGCTCTTCACCTGTGGTGTATCAGTCATGCCCTACACTTGCTACAGAAGTTTAAAAAAAAAATGAAATAAATTGAAACCTGTATAAAATTCTTTATAGAAAGTTTACATTTGTAAACCAGGATTTGTAACTTTTTTTTTTTTTTTTTGCTTTAGCAGAAATTCTATCATGTACTGGCAGTTTTATATATTTTATATATATTTCCTTATATTTTAAAGGAAAAACAAATGTTTATGAATTGGTGACTTTTGCAAAAGATAGTGTCAACTCTCATGTCGTCACACTGGGACCGAAGAATTTCCCTGAAAACGAGCGAGAACCGTGGCTGGTGGACTTCTTTTCTCCTGTGAGTGGAAATTGTTTTCTTTGTTTTGTGTTTTTGTTGTACAGTATTTCTTATGGTGTAAAAAAAAAAAAAAATCTGGGCCATGTTGGATGGCCATTTTAAGAGTTTGAAGAGTTTGTACTTTTTCTTTCTTTTTTTTTTTTTTTAATATACAATCACCTGGGTTATTTATTCGTAGCAGGAAATGTGTTTTGCCATGCAGAGAAAAATGATAGTTTCTGACTATAGATGAGCGATATCCCAAACTAATTTTCAGGGTTCGAACTGGATACCTAATGTAAGGTGCTGAACTCCAAACGTGGACTTTTCCTGGAAGACTATTTTAGGCTATGTTCACACGTTGCGTTGTTGCAGTGTTTTTTGTTTTTTTTCATCTGCAGACAAAACCTGCGTTTTTTGTTTTTTTTGGGGGGGGGGCATTTTGCTGCATTTTCCATGCTGATCCAGTTTGTAATTGTTGTTGCTCCTGAGTTTTCTGCACCAAGAACGCAGAAATACCCGATACCTGCGTTTTTTTGCGGCATTTTTGCTCTTACTCTGTGCTTTTTATGGGTGAAAAAAAACGCTGAATGAAGTGACATGCTGCAGTTTTCCAAATCGGTCAAGAAGAAAAGCCGCGGTGAGTGCATGAGATTTCTGAAATCTCAGAGCTTTTGCTGGTACTGTAAAACGCAGCTTTTAATTTGCATAACGTAAAATTAGCAAAAAGACGCAACATGTGAACATAGTCGTACTGTTCGTGGAGAGAAAGAGAGATTTTTCTTTCAGCTCCAAAGTTCAGGTCGCCATTGATTTTTTTTTTTTATTGAGTTCGGGTACCCAGACTGAAGTTTGGACTAAAGTTTGAACAAACCCTGAACTTCCAACAGGTCTGCTCATTCCTATTTGTGACTCAAAAAGGATATTGCTTTTCCTATTTCATATTGATCACGTTTATTGCTCATCAAACATGGATAATTCTACATTCCTCGTTTTAGTGGTGACAGTAATGTAGCCCCTTGTTGAAGGGGCTTTTCTCTGCTCACTTTTGCCACTAATTAGGCGTTTCGGAGAGCGATCCCAGTTGACAAGGTAAATGTTTGCACTTTATTGCTCCTTTTCCTGATGGAATCGCCTAGAAGGGGCACAATGCGCGGATCTAAGAATGCTCCACCAGCACTGCATCACTATGTTATGTCAGTATATGTGTGATTATAAAGCTTTTTATTCCTTTGATGTGCAGTGGTGCCCTCCATGTAGAGCCTTGCTGCCAGAATTGAGGAAAGCTTCAAAGCGAGTGTTTGGGCATGTGCGGTTTGGCACCCTGGACTGCACGATTCATGAAAGTCTCTGCAATATGGTAAGTGACTATGGAGTGCAGGGTTTGTGTAGTGTGTATCCTACAGTATGGAAGCGCCTTACACTGTCTGTTATAAAAGGATGATATTCTCGTTAACGATTCGTGTCCACATTAGGGAAATGTTAACCTATTCTCACCATTCCCTTACAGCATCACATAAGAGCTTACCCCACAACCGTCGTGTTCAATCAGTCCAATATCCATGAATATGAGGGACATCACAGTGCGGAGCAAATCTTGGAGTTCATTGAGGTACTGGATATATATTAGCTGCAGCTGTTGAGTGAAACCCAGATATTATCATAATGAGAAGAATTTAAAGGGGTTGTGCAGAGCCGCTCACTGTCATATCGGATGGTGAGCGGCGCAGATCATGTCGGGTCTGAACATACCTGCCAGAACACGAGCATGATTGGCCAGTATTGGGCACCTGTCCTATTCAATAAAATATGAGCCGCAATTCACAACCTCTTTTTTAAAACAGCAAAAAATGTTATCCTCTTTATATATGGCAGTCATCATATTATTTAGCACTGTGTACTTACAATTGCTCATTCTGCCTTTCTACCCAGATAATTCTTCTCTTTTCCATTAGGTCTTTGGCAGCACATGATTAAAAACTGACTAGCTGAATCCTTCTAAGCTCTATGTAGATACGGGAGGTCAATTTTTCCTGTATGAATCACTGCAAAAGTCCCTGAGAGCAGCTAAGTCAGGAGTTAAAGAGGGGAATGATTTTTGCAGGGACAAGAGACTTCCTGTTTTTACATACAGCATGAAAAAAGAGAATAGTTATCTTTTAGTGTATTCCTACACTACTAATGTGACTCCTAATAAGTGATCTTTACTGAACACAACGTATAAGTCAGAGAAAATGGCTACATTTATCTATATATTTTATTTTGTGGATATGATTTTGTGGCTCTCGCTAAAGTATATTTATTACAGGTTCCCCCTCCTGCACAACTCTCCTGTCCACAAAATCGCTGCTGGTGGAGGATCATGTGACCAGACCTGCCCATCTCCTCCTCCAATGGAAACGCAGCTTTCCCGCGTGCTGTTTTCCATTGGACGATGCTGATGGACATATCCGCTCACATGCTCCTGCATCAGTGGCCACTTGGTGGATCAGAGAGTAGATCAGTCTGAGAGGAATATTATTTTTTGGTTGCTTCATGGGGGACACAAGGACCATAGTGGTCACTCGTTCAGCATCCCCCCCCTACTATGGTTCCTATGCCCACCCCATGAAGACTACACTTAATACATTTTACTGTGAGAACCAAATATCTTCATTTTATAACACCATTAAATCTGTTTTCTTTGTCATCTGCAAAATTTGTGACTCTCTTCTCATCCTTTGGTCAATTTAGGATCTTCGCAATCCTTCCGTTGTCGTTCTCACACCCATAACTTTTAAAGAGCTGGTGAAGGGGCGAAGTCGGGATGAGATCTGGATGGTGGATTATTACGCTCCTTGGTGTGGACCATGTCAGGCCCTGATGCCTGAGTGGAAGCGCATGGCACGGGTACATGATAGTCTTGCTTGTGGTATTGTGGTCTTATAGTAAGGGTGTGTTCACATGCAGCATTTTTGCTGCATTTTTTTTTACCGCAGGAAAAATAGAAGCAGTTCTCAAAAATAAATTCTGCAGTGATTCTACATTAAAAAGTGCATTTTTTTATGAATTTTCTGTGCGGTTTTGATGTGTTGATTGCTGTTACGTTTTTTCGATCTCATTGGAGGAAAAACCACTGAAAGAATTGACATGCTGCAGTTTAGATTAAAAAGAGTAAAAAAAAAAAAATGTAACGTGAATGAGATTTTAGAAGTTTACTCCGAAACACTGCACATTTTTCCTGCTCTGAAAAGGTAGCAGACTACATGTGAACAGGTCCTCCGTTGTTTCAAGGAACCTTATAATTTGGATTGATGTATTCAGACCTGGACCGCATGTGTCCCATCTGGAAGTGATTGCTTCCTAATTGTGCTCTCCAGTTCCCATTACAAGCTGTTTTCTTATGATACCATTGTACGGCAATAAGTTTTTATTTTATATTTCAGCATTTAAGCGGATTGATCAATGTTGGAAGCGTGGACTGTCAGAAATACAGCGCACTTTGCAGTCAGGAATATGTCCAGGCGTATCCAGAAATCAGACTTTATCCGGCAAACCGGGACAATCTTAATTTTTACCAGTAAGTGCCAGTCATGTTCTTTATATATGATGTTCTTCAGACTGGAGCTGCCCCATGTAATCACCGGCTCTACTCTTCTTCTTTTTTTTTTTTTTTTTTCCGTTTAGTGCATATACCGGCTGGCACAGAGACTCCTATTCTCTGAAAAACTGGGGACTTTCGTGAGTAGCCATTTACAGTTACAAGGTTATCTAAGCAGTGACTTGAAATAATTCATCAGCAATGGAGCAGTACTTTTCCCATTTATTACCTAACCATAAGTTGGTTGATAAATGACTTCTCACTGGGGGTCCGGCACTGATCACTGGGGGGCCGGCGCAGATCACTGGAGGTCTGGCACGGATCACTAGAACCTGTGTTTTAAGCTGTGGGCAGAATTGAATGAATCGGCACAGTCATGCATGAGACCCTCCATTCAGTGTCTATGGGACTGATGGAGATGGCCGAGTAAATCACTCGGCTACAGTCATCAGTCCAATAGCTAATGACTAGAGTGGAAATACGCCTGTGCAACCATGCCGCTTCATTCAAAGCACCTCTCTCTATTAGATGTCAGCTTTCATTTCTTTAAATGGGTAGTCTGACAAATATCAACTATAATCCATTTTGGGGTATAATTCTGTACCCTTTTGTAAACTTGAATTCAAGGGCAGCCATTAAGAATCCTATCTGCTAGCCATTACCCTCCCTTCCTGTAAGACAGGATACATAGTAGATAGTTTACTAGTGTTGACTTTGGCTCATCCCTAATTAAAAGGTTTATAGCATGGTATAAAGTTATCTCCTACCCATAAAATAACAAGTGATTCTAAAAATGGGATTGTGCAGAGCCTTGCCCGAATGGACTAGAGACTTGGCGTAGGCATCTCCTCTACTCGTCTGCAGTCCCTACAGAACGGAGATTGCCATGATCTTTCTCTGCATAGCAATCGGATCCTAGAGGTGGGGGATGACTTCAAAACTTTGTGAAAACTTTTTAACTCCAATATTCTCTATTAAAAAAAAAATTCTAAAACTGGTAACACTTCTGCAGCGATTGACTGCTATGACCAGTAAGGCGGTCCTTATACAAGGCCCATATCGTAAGAAGGATTCAAAATATTTTTTTTTTTCTCTATGTATTACAACAGATATTTGCCAAAAATGGCTACTGAACTCACACCTGAAAATTTTAATGAAATGTTAACAAGCAAAGATCATTGGCTTTTGGATTTCTATGCGCCTTGGTGTGGTCCATGCAGGAATTTCGCTCCTGAGTTTGAGTTTGTGGCCAGGGTAAGTAGTCAGAAACTTCAGGTGTATAATACATCAATGAGTATTTGCTTGGAGTAACCAGTCTCAATCCTTAGTCATTAATTACCGTATATACTCGTGTATAAGCCGAGATTTTCAGCACATTTTTTTGTGCTGAAAATGCCCCCTCGGCTTATACACGAGTCATTCAGCAGAAACCAGCGGGGGAGGGGGAGCAGCGGCAGGAGCCAGTGGCTGGGAAGTCATACTCACCCCTCCCATGCCTCGCTGAACGTCCCCTGCATCCTCATTGTCCCAACGCTGACAGCTTCTTCCTGCCTTCAGCGGTCACATGGTGCCGCTCATTAAGGTCATGAATATGGACGCCTATGGGCATGGAAGCATATTCATGACCTTAATGAGCAGTACCATGTGACCGCTGAAGGCAGGAAGAAGCTGTCACCGCTGGACAACGGAGGATGCAGGGACATTCAGCGACTGTACAGCAGGGTGAGTATGAAGGCGGAGGACGGGGGCAGCAGGGGGGAGGACGGGGGGCAGCACGGGGGAGGACTGGAGGAGGACGGTGGCTGCACAGAGGGCATTGGAAGCATGGAGGAGGACGGGGGCTGCACAGAGGGCATTGGAAGCACGGAGGAGGACGGGGGAAGCACGGGGGAGGACAGGGAGCTGAGCCATACATAGAAGGGGGAGCGGAGCCACGCATACTGGGAGGGGGGGGGGGAGAGCCACACAGAGCAGGACAGGGATGAGGCGACAATGTATACCTGGCTTATACTCGAGTCATTAAGCTTACCCAGTTTTTCATGGCAAAATTAGGGGCCTCAGCTTATACTCGGGTCGGCTTATACTCGAGTATATACGGTAGTGATCAGTGGGTATCTGAGCACCTTGTCCCTATCACTACATTCCTCTTATCTGGTCATGCTACCTGCTCACCTTTTTGCTGAACATTGTGCTGTCACTTTTACTGTATTGCTATTTCTTGTGTTTAAAAAATCTATATATATGTACACTAGCTTGGCCCGTGCTAAATTTTCGCACATTGGTCATCAGGGGCGCAGGCAATTTCAGAAAAAGCAAGCTGGTCAAATGTAAATGTATTTCATGAGCTGATGAACACAGACAGGTATTTATATATTTAGATTGGTAATACAATAAATTGGTTTGATAAGTAGAGGCCAAAAAATGTCTTCCCGTTGAGGTGCCACCTGCAGGTCATTGTGTCTTTCTGCAGGTTTATGAAAATGAATGTTTAAACTGTATTTAGTGATAAAATCGTGAATGTGTGGTTTGTTTGGCTGTTTTCTTGCTGAAGGGAGCAAGTTTACCTTTGAAATGGTGTATCGTGTGTGTGTGTGGGGCGAAGTAATCAGCGAAAAAGCAGTGCATGTATACAAATGTGTTGGTAGTGTGCTTTGGGGTACTGTGGTGACACCTACAGGTCATTTGTCCTTACTGAAGGTTTATGAGAATTAATGTTTAAACTGTATTTTGTGATCAAATCGTGGATGTGTGGTTTGTTTGGCTATTTTCTTGCTGAATAGGGCAAGTTTACCTTTCAAATGGTGTATCTTGTGTGTATGGGTGCAGTATGAACCACCGAAAAACAGTGTTTAGAAATAATAGAATAGATGTGTGTGGGTTATTTTTTTTTATACATTTTTGGATTCTGCGTTTTCCAATAGATGTTGTATTTGTCTTTTTTTTTTTTGTAGCTTTTGAAAGGAAAAGTAAAAGCTGGAAAGGTGGACTGCCAGGCTTATGGGACAATCTGCGAGTCAGCAGACATTAGAGCGTACCCTACTGTGAAGTTTTTCCCTTACATGGGATCTAAACAGGTATTTGACCTTTAAATCTCCATATACACTTGTTTGTCGCACATACGGGAGCAGATCTGCAGAGGATGGCTGCTGTAATATTACCGGTACCTGCTCCCATTGCCCCCGGTCATTCTCGTGCATTTTCATAACCTGCGTGATCGAGCTTTACTGAATGTGCAGTTGGACAAGGAAATGTGATCATCTGGAGATTTGTCTTTTTTGTACAGAAAAATGCGAAAGGTGAACATGTGGACACAAGAGATGCCAAAGAAATAGTGAAGGTGGTAACTGCAAGAATCGGATTCATAAAGAAGCAAAACAAGCCGTCTCGGAAGGTACTGCCTGCTATAGCAGCGCTAACCCTTGCTCTTAGTGGCTTTCAAAGAGTATTTCGATATAGCCCATATATTGATGTTTGCCCCTCTGTTGGTCATATGTTTATCTAATACTTTAAAATCCCGTTTTAAGGGTAAAATAAGCTCAAGTATATATTCTATATAATATATATTTGGTATACATTACCGAATCTTCAAAGCACATTTGCAGGGAATGTTAAGATTTGCTTATTCAGACAAGTTCGGCAGACGACTAGTCTGACACTACTACGCAGGTCGATACAGACTTTATGGAGACAGAAGGAGTGTTAAAGGAATTGTCCAGGCTTGGGAAAATATTCCGCAGTCACTTTATATGACTGCTGAATGATAGCAATTGCCTGTGTGAGCGGCCGGCCAGTAGTCGAGTACATGTATGCGATTTGTATAATGGAGGTCACATGATGGCTAGCCGCACTCGACTTCTCTTCATAGAAGTGAATAGAGAGAAGCCAGTCACCTCTAGTCTGCACGTAACCACAAGTCACATCCACGTGGTCACAGGACTGCTTGCTCGCACTGGCAATACCGCACGCTGTCATCATTGAGCAGTCTGAAAACACATAGTGACTGCAGACTGTTGTCTAAAGGCTCAACACCCCCTTTAATATTATTATTTAGTCCTGATACAGGAGGCATATTTTCAGCAGCACATATCTTTCTGGGATGTTTGTGGTGTGCTGCTGATTACTGCAGTTTATAGGCCTCCATAAATTAGTAGATGAACAAGCGTCTGTCGAATGGTCCACGGCCTGTTTACATGGGCCAGTGATCAGGAGCTTGTGCTCTCATGGACGCTCCTACGGCTCCAGCGTGAAGGGGCCTTTAAACAAGAACATTCAGGAGATACTGATCAACAACCATCTTAAAATTAAGTTCTAAAAGATCCAAGTTTATGGCTCCCAGAGACGGTTGGGGTGTACTGTGTTTGGCAACCAATTAAAGAGAATGTTTGGAGACAGATTGTGGGCTGCTCTGTTCTCCTTCATCTGCTCTTGGGGTCCGTTTACACAGACCGACCGATTTCTGGTCGATTAATAGCCTGTTTAAATAGGCAGACCATAGTAAATGACTTGCACTGAGCAATTTGGAATAGATGGCTCAGTGCGCATCAGCAGCCATTGTTCTCGGCAGCACATTTCCGGCTTACACAGGACAATCACACCCAAGATCGATGATCTTTTGCATTTCCCAAAAAATCGTTTCACCCAACGATCAAGCTCTTTGCTCATTCATTGATTGATGGGCAGCCTGTTTACACCGCAAAATAATGGTGAAACGGCGTTAAGAATCCCCATTCACCTTAATCGTTCAATGTAAACACAGCTTTAGCCATTTGTTGTTAAAAGGGATGTTCTCTGCCATTCTGACTTGCTGGCAGAATTTAATAAACAAGCCTCCTGCTATTAGTGCTACTTCCAAAAGTCCTTTTCAGCTGAATGCCAGGCACACTATGTAGAGCCCAAAAATCTGGATCCAGTTTGGAAAAGCCCAAAAAAATGAGAGATGCCTATGTTAGTCATTGAGGTGCCTAAAAGCAATGACCATTGGCTTATTTAAGCTTAGTTACTACTGATGCTTCATATATGTTTGTGTGTGTTTCAGGATGAATTGTGATGGAGATGATTGGGGTTCGCTAGCTTCATCTTTGGTGTGTACTTCATAGAAAATGTAAAACCCGTGCATTGGATCAACATGAAGGCCTGTGCCTGATGAGCACGAGAAGATGACGTCTACTTTGAAGAAGCTGTCGCCTTTTCACTCCACGATACCTTGCTGCTGTTACTGGTGTTTATTTCAGGATTTCTATGAGATTAGTTGTATGAAGGGGCCGTAGATATGAAATGGAGAACCCTCGAAGCTGGTGATCTGAGCATTGACATGTGCAAGCACCAGTGGTGTCCTACAAGGTGGACATATCTTCATCCATGCCCGGCCGGCTGCGCTCAACATTGGTAATGATGAAGCGATTTTAATAGGATTATCATTATCTTGCCTTAATGGAACATGGAAGCATTCTTACTATTTATGTTATTACACAAGAGCTGGGTTTCTATACTCACAGAGAATACTAAGGTGTGACATGGGTTATCTTCTACATTTTTGGTATATTCACAAGATATTCCATATAAGCATGAAGGGTCGGGTCCAAAATCACCTAGACTGGTGGCCATATTTAGGACAGTGCTTGCCATTGACTGCTTTGGAGAGATTCGGCTCCTTCCATTGTAATCTATGGGAGTTATGGAAAAACCAGTGGGTGCCCGCTTCTCCACTGCAGTCTAGGGGGCACTGTTTCTGTATAACGGCATACAAGGGTCACCGGACCTGACTCCTGTTCTGCCACGTCAACTCACATTTATGGCACATGATGGGAATGTATAATTTTGCTTTACGTTTACAGAAAAACTTTTCAATAGGCGATCACTTTTCTCCCCAATAATTTCCGCACCTTTACCGATAATACATTAATTGTGACTGTATTTTTTTTATTTAACTCTTGTTGCATCTTTGACCTTTAACACTCCTTTGATAAACCATCCTAAAGCCCTAATTCATAACTGTTGAATAACGTTGATTTAGAAATACATGGTAAAATTAAAAAAAAAAAAAGAAATATAAAAAAAGCCTGTTAAGGACTGTGTTAGTCTTTGCAGTGATGCAGCTTTGCAAAAAGTATTGATCAAAGCAATATCCTACCATTGACTATACAGCTCTTATACATACTTACAGTCTATGGATAGAAATATTGGGACACGCACACATTACACTTACAGGAACTTTTATGACTTCCCATCCTAAAGCTATAGGCAATAACATGGAGTTGCCCCAACCTTTGCTGATGTATTGGTTTCCACTCTTCTACAATGACTTTCTGCTAGACTTTGCCATTGTGATTGGTGATGTAAGGCTTGCATGTAGCTGCTGGACCGCGAAGCTCTCGGAGGAGGTTTGGCACCTGCAGATATGGAGTCAGCAGAGTGTTGGTGATTTCTTTTTTTTTTTGCACTATACTCAGTAACATTACAGAAAGGAAGGAAGAAATAGCATGATCTGTCTTGTTACACCGGCGTACACCACCATGTAGAGCGCGTTCGAGGGTGCGTCACAAAGTAACGCATCATCGCTAACACATCCTGAATTTGACCTGCGTTAGGATGCGTTACTATAATGGCGGCCAATGGGTGCGTTAACGCATCCGTTACATAGCGTTATTGCCGCTTTGTAGCAGATGCGTTGAGAACCCACCTTAAGGTGCAGTGCCTCCCAATAAGCACGGAGTCTAAGCTCATCATCTACTGCCTCATTCTTGTCACATCTCCACTTGTAAATGTCACAAATTTAGTATTTTCTCTCCAGCTGGATTGTAGTCTTGGTTGCATTGACTGTCAAACCTTTCTGGTTTTCATCGGGTAATATTTTTGGTTAGACCTTTAGCAATAGAAGATTAGAATATATATATTTTTTTTTATCAGACATCAAGGTTAATTCCAGAATTCTTCACATCTCATGTTCGCAAATTGAAAATTTCCGTTAAATGTATTAACTTGATTTGCCAAGAAAGAAAAAAAAAAAAGTTATCCTAGTTTGTTCTATTTTATGGAAATCTTTTTTTCAAAATGGTTTTGTAATAAAATCTTTAAAAGCTAAAACTTGTGTTGTGTTCTCTTCTTCTGAAAGTATTTCTACGAGTGAGTAAACCAAGTTGCCCTACACCTGTCTTGTGATTTGGCTTCCCATACGTGGCATTATTATTTGCAGAAATGATCACCACTGCAGTGATCTTCCAGATGGAGAAAGGGAAGCTTTCATCATTTTTTTGTGGCATCCTCTTCTAGGCTACGGCTGAAAGTCTGGCCATCTTCGTAATCTGTAGCCACAGATCCAGCAGGTTTTACGTGATTACGACGGATCTTGTCATAACCTCATAATGCCACATGTAGTAATTAGTGATGCGCGAACGTGCTGGGATAAAGTTTATACGGGCATGCTCATGTGCTAACCGAGTGACTTCGGCGTGCTCAAAAAATATGTTTGAGCCCCTTCGGCTGTTAGGCAATCCCTGCATGTGTTGCAACTGTTGAACAGCCACGGGGACTTGAACATATTTTTCGAGCACGCCAAAGTCACTCTGTTAGCACACGAGCATGCTCGGATAAACCTTATCACAGCACGCTTGCTCATCACTAGTAGTCATGTATCTAGATTCACTAGCAGTACAAGCTGGGCACTTGCCACCTTGCATTTTTTGTGTCTTTGCCATGTGACTCTTAAAGAAATTGTTTGGTCTCCTAAAGCACCAGGAGATGAGCTATGCTGATGTTGCAGCTAGAGCAGATTGTATGTATGTACAGTTGTGTGTGTATATATCTGACAAAGACTCTTAATTATTAATGCTTTCTTGGTCTACAACATACATGTTTATCATTACATGGGCAGCACGGTGGCTCAGGGGTTAGAACTGCAGCCTTGCAGCGCTGGGTTTCCTCAGAGTTCACCGGTTTCCTTCCACATTCCAAAGACATACTAAGAGGGAATATAGATTGTGAGCCCCAATGGGAACAGCGATGATAATGTCTGTACAGCACTGTGGAATTAATGGCGCTATATAAGTGAGTAAAATAAATAAAAAATTGTGATCATGTGGACAGGAGAGCTGTGTGAAATGTGGAGACTTAAAGGCCATGCAATGCTCCTCTGGGAAATTAAATATGCAAATTGACTCTTCAGAGAGGGAGAGGACTTGTCACCTACTGGAAGTGGAAGTTAATATTGATCCTTAAACGAGCCTTGTCATGTGACTTTAGATAAAAGCCAAACCAGAACCCCTATGTGCAGACACGTGTATTGAGGTGTTGCCCTCCTCAGTGATTTATAGGGTGCTCGCCGCACAGTGAGCTCTGACTTCACCGCAGCCGCCACCCTAATGGATGCAAGCGTCTGCAGAAAAAAAATTTAAAATGGAAGTGCAGCTGCAGAGAAAAAAATATGCTTTCTCGAATGTCTAAAATGGTAATTACCTGTAGAATACCACTATATGGCTGCAGATAAATACCATTTTTGTCATGTCATACACTGCGATAGTCATAGAGCAAGCTAATGGCTTCAAAAGCCGTCTCAAGGGCTTCTGTATAATGCCCTGTAGCTATCACATGATATAGCACAGCAAATTCGGGAGGGACTAACGCAGCAGTATAAAAGATGAGGAACGGCCAGTCTGTGACATTTTATGCTTTTACAGTGTAGGGATAAGAGGTCTGAGCAAATGGCTCATTCCACATTGGACCTTTTTCTAGCTCTATCTTATTGTGCACTACTGCAGTGCTGAAGCAGAATGAAAATGGTCTGTGAATACTAATCCAAATATTCACGTCTTTAAAATATATATATTGTGTATATATGAGAGGTTCTGTACTTGAAAAGTCACTCATTGTGACTGAATTCATCTGATATATACTGCAGTTACAGTACCTTATTAATATGGGTTTTGTTTGTTTTTTTTTTATTCACACTGTAAACAAGGAGGGGATGTATTAAAGCCCTCAGTGATAATTTTACCACTCAGAATCCTGAAACCAAGGCTTGTGTGTCACAGAAATTGAGACAAACCATAATTTATTTTTTTTAAAGAGGAATAAAATCTCCATAATCCAAAACTCTAAACAAAACTGTCTCCCTCACAAAGTGTGTCCGTTGTAAATTTTAGTCCATATAATAATAGTCCAATATTAGATCCGTACCTGCCACCCAAATACCGCTGTTAGTTAAATTCGTTTTCCCTAGCCAGATAAATTGAGGTCACGGCTATGTTTGCATTAAAGAACTCAAATCGGCTTCAATAGAGTCCTATGGGACGTCTGAGTGTTATACATGTATGTTACTGGGAAATTAAAGGATTTTTAGTTTTGCGAACTTGTTCACTACTAATTTAATTTGAGGGTAAAAAGGCTGGCAATCTTGAATTTTTAACAATCTGCCCAATTCTATATTCTACTAATATATGTCTAAGGGTACCGTTACACTTAGCGATGCACCAGCGACCCCGACAACGATATGGATCGCTGGTGCATCGCTAAGTGGTCGCAAGTGAGCTGCCACACAGGCAGATCTCACCAGCAACATAGCAGCGGTCGGGGGTCGTTACCTGTCAGACGCGGCGATCCTGACGTCCTCCCACCCGCATCCACACGTCGCTCGTCGGCGCCACAGGAAGCCCAGCAGGAAGCGCCCGACGAGAAACGGTCCAGGACGTTCTCGCGCGATCAGCGATAACCAGCGGGGGAGCCGGTCGGAGGTAAGTATCACACATAGCGATATCGCTAGCAATATCGCTATAACGTCACAAAATCGGTGACGTTACAGCGATATTGCTAGCGATATCGCTTAGTGTGACGGGGGCTTAAGGGTTCACTCACACTGATGTATGTTTTCTCATGCAAGAGAATCTGGCCAATTATGCTAATGACACTCGGCTCAATGTCTGTCAGATATTAATCAGAGAGTCATCTGCGTTTGATCCAATTCTCACTTGAGAGATTTGCAGGACAAGTGCAGAGAAAATGGAGAACTTAATTTCTCCATCTTTTCCATTGTCTCTGCGAGTATACATTAGTCTGCACAGGGATGACATATGAGCGCAGTCCAATGTTCACACGCAACCATAGACTCGTGGGTGCTCGTGATCCAAGTATTGGATGCGCTTGCAGCATACTGCAATGGTTTTCTCATGACGGATCGGATGAGAAAATAATCGCAGATCTGCACTGCCCCATATATAACATTGGACCGACTGCTATCCAGTAGAATATCGGATAGCACTCATCCATGTAATATGGCAGTGTGAGTGAACCCTTAGACTACAAACTAACCCTTTGTGGTCTTGTACTGCTCCCTTGCATCTCTACTTAGTCATGTCTGAAAGTGTTGGCATCCTTGAAATTGTTCCAGAAAATGAAGTATTTCGCCAAGAAAAGTATTGCAATTCCACATGTTTTGTTATATATACGCATGTTTATTTCCTTTGTGTGCATTGGAACAACACAAAAAACAGAGGGGAAAAAATGCAAATTGGACATAATTTCACACAAACCCCCCAGAAATGAGCCAGACAAAATTGTTGGCACCATCAACTTAATATTTGGTTGCACACACTTTGGAATAAATAATTGCAATCAATCACTTCCTATAACCATCAACAAGCTTCCTGCACCTCAACTGGAATTTTGGATGACTCTTCTTTTGCAAACTGCTCCAGGTCTCTCATATTTGAAGGTGCCTTCTCCCAACAGCAATTTTAAGATCTCTCCACAGGTGTTCAATGGGATTGAGATCAGGACTCATTGCTGGCCACTTCAGAACTTTCCAGTGCTTTGTTTCCATCCATTTCTGGGTGCCTCTTGAAGTATGTTTGAGTGTCATTGTCCTGCTGGAAGACCCATGATCTGGGACAAAAACCCAACTTCCTGACCCTGGGCACTACTTTGTGACCCAAACTCCTTGGTTAATCTTCAGTTTTCATGATGTCTTGCACACATTCAAGGCACCCAGTGCCAGAGGCAGCAAAACAACCATAAAATATATTTGAATCTCCACCATATTTGATTGTAGGTACTGTGTTACTTTCCTTGTAGACCTCATTCTGTGTTTGGTAAACAGTAGAATGATGTGTTTTACCAAAAAGCTCTATCTTGGTCTCATTTGTCCACAAGGCGCTTTCTCAGAAGGATTTTGGCTTTCTCACATACCTACGTACTCTGTGTCAGAAGTGGAGTCCTCCTGAGTCTCCTGCCATAGCATTTAATTTCATTTAAATGTTGATGGATAGTTCTCGTTGACACTGATGCACCCTGAGCCTGCAAGACAGTTTGAATTTCTTTGTAACATGATTAGGGCGGCTTATCCACCATCTGGACTATGCTGCGTTGAAACCTTTCATCAATTTTTCTCCGCCATCCACACCCAGGGAGATAAGCTATAGTGCCATGGGTTGTAAACTTCTTGATTATGATCAGCGCCGTGAACAAAAGAACATCAATATCTCTGGAGATGGACTTGTAACCTTGAAATTGTTGATATTTTTCAACAATTTTGGTTGTCAAGTCTTCAGTTTTCTTCTCTTTCTGTTCTCCATGCTAAATGTGGCGCACACAGACACACAATGCAAGGACTGAGTCAGTTTCTCCCATTTTTATCTGGTTTCAGGTGTGATTTTCATATTGCCCACACCTGTTACTTGCCACAGGTGAGTTTGAACGAGCATCACATACTTGACACAAAGTTGCTTAGTCACAATTTTGGAAAGGTATCAACAATTTTGTCAGGCCAATTTTGAGAGATTCGTGTGAAATTATGGCCAATTTGCCTTCTATTTCTGTCTTTTTTGTGTTGTTCCCTTACACACAAAAGTAATATGTGTGTAAAAAAGCATGTGTAATTGCAATAATTCTCTGGAAGAAATTCTTCATTGTATAGAACAATTTCATGGGTGCCAACACTTTCAGCCATGACTGTATCTTCTCCATGCATCAGTATTTTGCATCCATAAAGTCACTTCCGTCATTTATGTCAGACTAGTGCTGTTTGTTAATATTTTTAATACTATGTATGTTTTCTATTGTTTCCTTCATCGTTTGAGATGCAAATGAATTGACTGTTATTAAAAGTGATTATTCTTGCGTCTAAATTGACACGGAGTTAATAAGAAGCAGACTTTATGGTCCACACTGCCATACTTATCAGAGTGTTGTATAGTTTTTGTGGCGATCTTATGTACTGTCCTTAACATTAGTGAAGATTTCCAGTTTTACCTATGTATTGTGTCCCAATTTACAGTTTTTCCTATATGTTATGTGTGTCCTAATTTATTTCTACATGCAAACAATAGTGTAACCTGTACTGTGTCCACGAGGTGGCAATGTTGCCGTGCTTTTCATATAATGTTTTTTTTATTCTTTTTTTATTTTCCATTTCATAATTTTTTTATCTTTCTAATTTAACCAATAATATAATGTGCCAACAGGTGTTACATATAGGTGATGTATTTTCTGCATTTGGAGTTCATTTACATAACTCTTTTAGGTGGTCTTCACACAGATGCATCTTTTAGCCATAATTTTCTGATAGCGCTGTAAAGTTGCATCCTTTTTTGAAACTGGCACCAAACAAATAAATCGGACGACGTGTCTACACTACAGCATGTTGATATTTGTTGCACAGTCCAATATTAAAGAATAAAAAAAATAAAATGGAAAAGTTACATAAGCAAAACCTATTGCCTCTGCTACCGATTTCTGCGCCTTGCAGAATGTTTCCATGCTTCGGATTTGGCGTAACGTTTTGGCCAAATGCATGATTTCGGTCTGTTTTGTTTTATACATCTTTATTGGTTTAACAAAGAGAAATAACATTACATGTGACTGATATGATCAAGCATTATTAGTTTCTTACATTTCCAGTTTGATCTTACTAATCGTATATTCACATCTCATATATTACTGCTTGATACTTGTTGCTATTCAGTAAACCAGGTAGTATCCGTCTAAGTTTCAGGGTCCGATAGGAGCAAGAGAAGGTCGTCTGCGAACGCTGCTACATGTGAAGAGTCCGAGATCTCGATACCCCCTATTGCTGGATGCTGTCTAATACTCTGAATTAACGACAAAGCTGGTGAAAGGGGGTAGCCCTGACATGTGCCGTTTTTGATCTCAAAGGGTGGAGAAAAATCCCCGTTTACCCTTACTTTCGCAGACGGTGACTTATACATTTAATAATAATAAATTTTATTTCTATAGCGCCAACATAATCCGTAGCACTTTACATTTCGGAGGGGATTTGTACAGACAATAGACATTACAGCATAACAATAATCACATAGATTATAACAAATACCAAGAGGAATGAGGGCCCTGCTCGCAATCTTACAATCTATGAGGAAAAAAAAAGGGAGACCCGAAAGGTGGGTGGTAACAGTTGCCCTGATTGTATGGACCAGCCATAATGTTAAGTGTGTATCAGTACAGACACAGAGGGCTAATGGATGCATAAAGCATGTGGGAACATGATGCGGGAAATCTGGTTATGGTAAAACTTTTGGCTGTGCCACACAGGGATAGATTAGGTCAATATGTTGAGGCGATAGGCCAGTCTGAATAAATGCGTTTTCAGGGCACGTTTAAAATTGTGGGGATTGGGGACTAATCGTATTGACCTGGGAAGTGCATTCCAAAGAACTGGCGCAGCACGTGTAAAGTCTTGGAGACGGGAGTGGGAGGTTCTGATTATTGAGGATGCTAACCTCAGGTCATCAGCAGAACGGAGGGCGCGGGTAGGGTGGTATACTGAAACAAGGGAGGAGATGTAGGGTGGTGCTGAGCCATGGAGGGCTTTGTGGGTGAGGGTAATAAGTTTATACTGAATTCTGGAGTGGATGGGTAGCCAGTGTAATGACTGGCACAAGGTAGAGGCATCGGTGTAACAATTGGTGAGGAATATGATCCTGGCTGCAGCATTCAAGACAGATTGGAGGGGAGAGTTTGGTAAGAGGGAGACCGATTAGAAGAGAGTTACAATAGTCGAGACGAGAATGAATAAGAGAAAAACAGTAAGAGTTTTTGCAGACTCAAAAGTAAGAAAAGGTCGAATTCTAGAAATGTTTTTGAAGTGCAGATGACAAGAGCGAGCCAGTGATCGAATGTGGGGGGCAAAGGCAAACTCGGAATCAAGTATGACCCCAAGACAGCGGGCCTGTTGCTGGGGAGTAATAGTGGAGCCACACACAGAAATGGCAATGTCGGGTATAGGTACATTAGTAGCGGGAGGAAACACAAGGAGTTCTGTCTTTGACAGGTTCAGTTTCAGATATAGTGAGGACATGATGTTAGACACAGCGTTTAGACAATCGCCTGTGTTTTCTAGAAAGGCTGGCGTGATGTCAGGAGAAGAAGCGTATAATTGGGTGTCATCAGCATAGAGATGGTACTGGAAACTAAATCTACTGATTGACCAATAGGGGCAGTGTACAAGGAGAAGAGGAGGGGGCCTAGGACTGATCCTTGAGGAACCCCAACAGTAAGGGGAAGGTGAGAGGAGGAGGAACCGGCAAAAGATACAGTAAAGGAGCGGTCAGAGAGATAGGAGAAGAACCAGGAGAGAACGGTGTCCTTGAGGCAAATGGAACGGAGCATAGTGAGGAGGAGCTGATGATCCACAGTGTCGAATGCTGCAGAGAGATCCAAGAGAATTAGCATGGAGTAATGACCATTAGATTTAGCTGTTAGTAGATCATTAGAGACTTTACTGAGGGCAGTTTCAGTAGAGTGTAAGGAGCGGAAGCCGGATTGGAGAGGGTCGAGAAGAGAGTTATCAGAGAGATAGCGGATAAGACGGGAGTGGACCAGGCATTCCAGGAGTTTAGAGATGAAGGGAAGATTAGAGACAGGTCTATAGTTAGCAGCACAGTTTTGGTCGAGGGATGGTTTTTTAAGTAGTGGATGTATGATGGCATGCTTAAATGAAAAATGGCGTCTATAACTGTGGGAGGAAAACCAAACCTCGCGAGAGTCTCACGCATGAATGTCCAGTCCACCCTGTCAAACGCTTTCTCTGTGTCGGTGCCCATTAAGACTAGGGGTTTGTGGTAGCTGTGCGCATGCTGCATCAGGTACAGTACTCTAAGGGAGTTGTCTCTTCCCTCCCTACCCCTGACAAATCCTACTTGCTCAGGTGAGATGAGTGTCGAGGATCAGGCCTATCCTTGTGGCTAACATCTTTGCAAATAATTTTAGGTCATTATTTAATAGTGAGATTGGCCTGTAATTACTGCATAGTTCGGGATCTCTACCTTCTTTGTGTATTAAGGATATGTGTGCTTCCAGTGTCTGTCCTGCAAAGGCCACACCCCCAGTACACCATTGCACAGCTTCAATAAAAACAGACTCAACATGTCCTGAAAAGTCTTATAATAGGATGCCGGGAGGCCATCTTGCCCATAGGACAGTCCGACAGGGTAGACTGGAGTTCCCCTATCGTGAAAGGGGCTGTCAGTTCCTGTTGTTGTGTTTCAGATAAGGTAGGGAGGTTTATAGATTGTAGGAATTCCTTTATATTCATTCACCTTTTTTCTAACTGTTCGGCTAAGTGCACACGTACCGGAACTCTCGCGGAAATTACAGCGAGAATTCCGGAATTCCAGTCCGCGGGAAAATCGCATTTTAAATTCCCGCGATTTTCCCGCGGAAAAACTAGCATTTTGCAAGCGTATTTAGCTTGCAAAATGCTAGCGTTCTCCAAGCGATCTGTAGCATCGCTTGGAGAACTGATTGACAGGTTGGTCACACTCGTCAAACATAGTGTTTGACAAGTGTGACCAACTTTTTACTACTGAGGCTGCCTATGCGGCATCAATAGTAAAAGATAGAATGTAAAAAAAAAAAAAAAAATAGTGTTATTCTTACCTTCCAACGTCCCGCGCATCCGTTCCCAGTAATCCTTTGCAAAAATGCCCACGATGACGTCAGTTCTCGCGGGATCGCGACGTCTTGCGGTAATTCGCGATGACGTCGCGCGAATGACCGCGAGACTTCGCGATCCCGCGAGAACGGACGCCATCGCGGGCATTTTCGCAAAGGACTACTGGGAACGAGAGCGTGAAGAGAAGCAGGAAGACTGCGTGGGACGTCGGAGGGTGAGAATAACAATATTTTTTATTTTTAAATTCTATTTTTTGCAGGGATATGGTACCCACAGCCCGGAGGACAGTCTCCTCTCCTCCGGACCGTGGGTACCATCCGCAAATGTTCTGCTTACTTTCCGCATGGTGGGCACAGCCACATGCGGAAAGTAAGCGGAACAATGCATTCCTATGGGTGCGGGATCGCCGCGATTCCACAAATTAATGAGCATGCTGCGGTTTTTACCGCGAAGCGATTCCGCCGCGGTAAAAACCGCAGCATTGGCACAGCATTGCGGAATCCCATAGGAATGCATGGGATGCTTATTTTTCGCGGCAAAATCGCGCGGTTAAAACCGCCGCGGAAACGCGAAAAAAACGCCACGTGTGAACTCAGCCTTCTACATTCTCTCCCGGTCGCAAATCATACAAGGTTGAATAGTACTCCCTGAAAGCTGAAGCTATCCCGTCTGAGTTTGTAATTTTGGCTCCATCCGGCCCCTTTACCGTATATATATAAGAGACCTAGCCTTACGCTTTTTAATCATGGTTGTCATAAATTTTGACATTTTGTCTCCATGAGCAAATACCCTGTGTTTCCATCTAGTATAAATTTTTATTGAGTCTTTGTTTAGTAAGTCTCTAAGAGATTGTCTCTTCTGTGAGAGGAGAGCTAAAGCATCAGGGTCCAGTATCATTCTATGATCTTGTTCTAGTGTTTGGATCTCTTTATAAAGAGTGTCAGTTTTTTCTTTTCTGCTTTTATTCTTATGCGAGGCCATAGAAATCAATTCACCTCTTATTACGGCCTTGTGAGCCTCCCAGATAGTAGAAAATTGAATATTTTCACTCAAGTTGATCTCAAAGTACTCTTGAATTTTCTTTTTTATTTTATTTCTGGAAGGTTCATCTGCAATTAAAGTTTTGTTTAACCTCCAAGGGATATTATTTGGTCTATGGCATATCATAAGTTTGTTTATTAAGATGGAGTGGTCGTAGTGAACGCTCGGAATTATTTGTGAGTCTTTCAGATGTAAGGACATCTGGAATGGGATAAAAAGATAGTCAATTCTACTATAAGACAATTGCGCTTGTGACAAATGTGAGAAGTCTCGTACAGTGGGGTGGAGAAATCTCCAAGTATCAATCAGTTGGTTCAGATGTAGGGTTGTTCGGATGCATGTTAGTGCATTCTTAGGAACACTAGATTTCCCAGTAGAGGAGTCTATTGGTGGTTCAAGAGGAACATTCAGGTCACCTCCCAGGATCAAAGTGCCCTCTACAAATTGACTTGTCTCTCTCATAATTCTGGAAAACCAGGTGTCTTGTTTTGTGTTGGGGGCATATACACATCCTATCGAGACCAATTTGTGTGCCAACTTCCCTTTTATGAAAATATATCTACCATCTCTGTCATGAACCACGTCGATATACTGAAATGGTGTATTTTTTGCAAGAGCAATTGCCACTCCTCTCCCCTTCCTGGAAGAGGAAAATGAGTGGAACCATGTATTATAGTAGTGTTTCTCAAAACTCGGGGTTTTATCCTGTATAAAGTGGGTCTCTGCAGGAATGCAATGTCAGCCCCCAATTTCTTAATATGTGCCAATACCTGAGCTCTTTTAATTGGCGCGTTCAGTCCTCTTACGTTGTATGATGCTATTGTCGTTTCTTGCATACGATTAGCCATGTCGGGTCAGTAGGCGCCGGGGCTCAGGACAAGATGAAAGGTGATTCGCCGATGGACATGGGAAAGGTTGGGGAGGGGAAGAGAGAAAGGTAAAAGACAAAAGCATTAGCATATATTCAACAAAAAGGGCTTGTTGCCCTAAATCAACAACGTTCTTTGTAATAAGCAAAATTACAAATACCACTGTAATACCCATCAGGGAGTGTAAAGGAGAAAACATGACTATTTTTCAATTTGTTCCATATGTTAACTAGGCAGTCACTGTGGATCAGCTTAAAGGATCCATACAGAGATGGTTAGGAGACAAGGGTCCCTAATTCAATCGCTGGAGGAATGCTGCTTCCCTGCTTGCCTTTTTCTGCTTCTTTGTTCTTTAGAGTTGCTCGCTCTTCTCCAGGGTTCTTGCAATGGCAGATCCGGAAGACTGAAATTAGTGCGGGCGAGACGAAGATCAGGCAGCGAGTCGAGTTGAATACCCAGCTCTGCACATACTTTGGCAATGTCGGAAGATGACTTAACTGTAAATCTTTTGCCGTCTGCTGTGATGAATAGACCGAATGGGAAAAGCCATCTGAAAGGGAACTGTCTCTGCTTGAGGGCGCATGATTTCGGTCTGACCTCTGATTTTTATGGTGCTGTAATTAAATCCTAATAGACTTCTATCGGGCCTGGGTGTATCATTATATGGCTCTGATTGTATAAGATTGTGCATGAAGCTAACAGAAGAACACGTTAGATTATGGAGGTCTTTTCCATACTGGATACTTTACTGGGTACTTACTCCTTGTGCCGCCCTCCATCCTTTTGTACTCCTCTCCCATGTGAATAAGGCATAATATTAAAGAGAATGTATCATCAGAAAATGGCTTATTTTTAAGTCAGGTTTTTGCTTTAAATTTTTTTTTTTTAATTTTTGTCTTTTATTTTTTTTTCAAAAAATCCTGTAATCTTACCAGTGGCTACTGTGGCTATTTTAGACACATAGTTCTTGTCTTTTCGGAAGAGCTTACAACAGACTCATCAGAAGCAGGATTACCAGGAGCAATCTCGGTTGCATAGGTCGCGACCACGCATGGCAAATGAGGGGCCTACTGATGCCAGCATAAACATCAACTGGATGTGCATCCTCAGTGTGTATAATGTTTTTTTTCCTTTGTATTAAAGAACAAAGGCAGAACCAGGGACATATACCACGATAGGGGATATATACCAGGATGGTGCCTAAAAAAAGTAATATATGTTTCGAGATGGGGCCCATAATAAGAGACATATATACAAGGATGGAGAGCCCATCGGACTCTAGCTACACCAATGATGAATACAATGACAGGTAACATCTACCCACAGCTTACAAGACAGGATCCACAAATCACAATAGGTGATGTCACAGCTGACCCTGCTTCTCTTTCTTCACATGACTTTGCACATGTTCATTAGATCCTTCAATACAAAAGACAGGATGTGTCCATTGCTGCTAATGTGCATGTGAATTTCATGAAACAGTAGGAAGCATGAGAATAACATGGCTCCAGTGGCCGATATGAATATTGTAAGAATTGTAAATTTTATTTATAATACAGATTGCGATACGGAAAAAAATCATTGACAAAATAATATATTTAGCAAAAATACCTGATTTAAATATTAGGTTATTTTCTGATTATAGCTTTCCTTTAACTCTAAGGCTTTGTTCACACATGGCATTTTTGCTTTTTTTTTCTCAACATTTTAAACTGTATTTTACATTACCAGCAAAAGCTATAAGATTTCAGAAATCTCATGCACACACATTGTTTGTTTTTTTCCTGAGAGTTGGAAAATTGCTCAGTTTTTAAAAACTGCTGCATCTCACTTCTTGCAGTCCTTTTTTCTGCATTTTTTCATTCATAGAAAGCAATGAGTAAGTGCAAAGACGCAGCAAAAAGCAGTAAAAACCACATATCAGGTTTTTCTGCATTTTTAGTGAAAAAAAATAGGTACAGCAGGATGTGAAACTCATTTATTTTTGTGATTTTTTTTTTCTCCCAATTTTAAACCATAATGTCTTGGTCTCCTCATTTGAGAATGGCATTTAGGATATGCTAAATTTAATTGGGATTGGGATTGAACAATACCTGACCAACTCAAGGGCCGACCAACGTGTGAAAGTAAACAGTGTCCTACAAACTCAATGCTCTGCCCATGTCCTAGGAAAACTATTCCCGACCAATTCATCTTTCCTGGCTATTTCTTTTGTAATTGTGTTTTTTTCATGAACTCGTGAACTTTTTTGTTCAGAATAGTCACTATTTTTTTCAGACAGAATTTAGACATTCACTAAATAATTTGATCAAGTTGCTCCTTTTTCCAAAAATGGATTTATGGTTTCACATATATCTTGTATTGGTGACCTGTGTTCATGCTTCTGTGGTGGAAGCAAAGCTGAACTTTATGATCCTGAAAAACACAGCAAAAAATGCAGCAAAACCTGCTTTTTGTAAGGGTGGTTTCACATTAGCGTTTCAGGGCGTAGCGACAGCCTGCGCACGGCCGCCGCTAAGCCCCACCCCCTGCTGCGCCTCCTCTGGTAGCTACGCCTACCGGCGTATGACGCTGCATGCGTCCTGCGTCCCCTATATTTATCACTGGGGACGCAGGCCGTGCGCAGTATGCATTTGGTGGCGCATGCGTCCTTTTGACGGTGCGCCGACCAGCGCCAAACTCAACCTGTTGCAATTTGGTTGTGCTCGGCGCACCGTCAAAATGACGCATGTGCCGCCAAATGCATAATGCGCACGGCCTGCGTCCCCAGTGAAAAAGATAGGGGATGCAGGACGCATGCAGCGTCATGCGCCGGAAGGCAGAGCTACCGGAGGAGGCGCGGCAGGGGGTGGGGCTTAGCGGCGGCCGTGCGCAGGCCGTCGCTGCGCCCTGAAACGCTAATGTGAAACCACCCTAAGCAATTTCTTTACTGCCAAGATGTGAACGTAGCCAAGATAGCAGCTCTGTGATAAAATATTTTAGTTCAGTAATTATTCCTCTGCGCTTTATTCATCCAAAATTCTTTATGCCATTCACATTCTTGTGTACATGTCACATCCAGAATGTTCATTGTTTATTCTATCACATCCGTTCACCCAGCTGTAAAGTGTCTCATGTCAGCTTTATGGCTTACTGTAAAGTTATTTTGACCTCTATTTTTCGACCTTCTAACATTTTTTATTTAAGACATGACAATGGAGCAATCAGAGGCCATGTCATATTTATCCAGGGCAGTTTAAGAAATAAAATCTGAATTTATTGTTTTCATGCCCTGTCAAATACATGTAAAGCTATGTGCACACGTTAAATATTTGGTGCACAAACTTCTGCATCTCATGGCAGGAAAAATGCAGAATAAAATGGGTACATTTTTGCCTTGTTTTATTATTATTTTTTTACATGTGATTTTGGTGGAGATTTTTCTCCAATCATTATTATGAGTGAAATCTGCAGCAAAAACGCTGAAAGAATTGACAGGCTGCATATTTACATCTGCACCAAATCTGAAAGTGAAAAATAAGCAACATGTGCATAGGGCCTCAAGATTTGTGACAAATCTGCCCAAAACAAAAGTGACAAAAATGGACAAATCTGTAACGTGCCAAAACACAGAACAAGTAAGTCTTTCAATAATAGTTTTTCTCTGTAAGGCTGAGTTCACACGTGGCGTTTTTTTCGCCTTTCCGCGGCGGTTTTAACCGCGCGATTTTGCCGCGAAAACGCGAAAAATAAGCATCCCATGCATTCCTATGGGATTCCGCAATGCTGTGCTAATGCTGCGGTTTTTACCGCGGCGGAATCGCTTTGCGGTAAAAAACGCAGCATGCTCATTAATTTGCGGAATCGCAGCGATTCTGCACCCATAGGAATGCATTGTTCCGCTTACTTCCCGCATGTGGCTGTGCACACCATGCGGAAAGTAAGCAGAACAATTGCGGATGGTACCCACGGTCCAGAGGAGAGGAGACTGTCCTCCGAGCTTTGGGTACCATATCCCTGTAAAAAATAGAATTTAAAATAAAAAATATTGTTATTCTTACCTTCCGGCGTCCCACGCAGCCTTCCCGCCTCTCTCCACGCTTCCGTTCCCAGTAATCCTTTGCGAAAATGCCCGCGATGGCGTCCGTTCTCGCGGGATCGCGAAGTCTCGCGGTCATTCGCGCGACGTCATCGCGAATTACCGTGAGACATCGCGATCCCGCGAGAACGGACGCCATCGTGGGCATTTTCGCAAAGGATTACTGGGACCGGATGCGAGGGACGTCGGAAGGTAAGAATAACCATTTTTTATTTTTTTTTTACATTATATCTTTTACTACTGATGCTGCATAGGCGGCCTCAGTAGTAAAAAGTTGGTCACACTAGTCAAACACTATGTTTGACGAGTGTGACCAACCTGTCAATCAGTTCTCCAAGCGATGCTACAGATCGCTTGGAAAACGCTAGCATTTTGCAAGCAAAATACGCTTGCAAAATGCTAGTTTTTCCGCGGGAAAATCGCGGGAATTTAAAATGCGATTTTCCCGCGGAATGGAATTCCGGAATTCTCGCTGTAATTTCCGCGAGAGTTCCGGTACGTGTGCACTTAGCCTTAGTTCTACTCCTGGTTTTGGAATCCAAACACACAGCTCCTAACCTCCGATTTAGCAGGACTGTCCCAGCTTCCATACTCACAAACATCTTCAATACCCCTCCTTGGAAGGGCTGCTCTTTGCATAAATTATTCACTTCTCTTGCGTTCTTGTCCCAAACTCGCATCCCCGTGTTCACAGGCAGCAGTCCCACGGATGAGCCACAGCTCATAATGATCCACATAGGAGAATTTGGTAATCTTGACATGTAGTGCAGGCAGTGAACCCAGAAGTGGATTATATATGTAAATTGGATACAGCAGTTTATTCCTTTGTACTTGCATACTGAGGTGAAGAGAAAGTCAGATTTTCTTTGTTCCTATAACACTATTAAAAATAATAAAAAGCAATTACAACATTAGAATTTTTTTGTAAAAATCTCCCCAGTAATAGAAACCTCAAACTTCAACATCACAGGCAGGAGCTAAATCAACTCTGGTGATGTAATGAGAATTTTGTGTACATGATCTGTATGGCAAACTCTGCTTCTACCAGCAGATTGTACTGATAAAAATCCACTGATGTGTACAATATACAGTATGTCTCTGTTTTAGAGGGAGAATAAAAGATTTTTTTCATCCAATAAAATTACTAAAAAAAACCACGTAAAGTAGTAATTTTCATTGCTTTTATTTAAATAATAAACATCACAAATCAACAAATAACGCAGACAATATTTGGTGTCCCTCTAATTGTAATGACCCGCTCAACACAGCAATCAGAATATTTACGGGATCGATAAATGGCTTAAAAATGGTGTGATTTATATTTTTTCTTCTTTAAACCCATTTAAACAATGTAGTAAAAATGTAAGATGAGGCCGGGGTCACACTTGCGAGTACAATATTAGGTTATTTTCTGATTATAGCTTTCCTTTAACTCTAAGGCTTTGTTCACACATGGCATTTTTGCTTTTTTTTTCTCCACATTTTCAACTGTATTTTACATTACCAGCAAAAGCTATAAGATTTCAGAAATCTCATGCACACACATTGTTTGTTTTTTTCCTGAGAGTTGGAAAATTGCTCAGTTTTTAAAAACTGCTGCCTCTCACTTCTTGCAGTCCTTTTTTCTGCATTTTTTCATTCATAGAAAGCAATGAGTAAGTGCAAAGACGCAGCAAAAAGCAGTAAAAACCACATATCAGGCCTTAGGAGGATGATGAAGATGCGCCCCCTGACCCCTACATTCAGCGTCGGACTGGAACACCTTGGGCTCACCAGAGAAAATCATTCTTGGGGCCCACTATGTAGCTGCATAGAGTTAAATACCAGACCACCAATTATGCGGTAAAACACGCTAATATCCGGGTATAATATAAGGTTGTACATGTCTTAATTATGTAGCAGGAGTTGGGGTAGCCCCCTCATAGAATATAAAGCAGCCCCCTCACATAGTATAATGCAGCCATCTCATAGAATATAATGCAGCCATCTCATAGAATATAATACTGCCCCCCTCATAGGGTATAATACTGCCCCCCTCATAGGGAATAATGCACCCCCTCATAGGGAATAATGCACCCCCTCATAGGGTATAATGCACCCCCTCATAGGGTATAATGCACCCCCTCTTAGGGTATAATACTGCCCCCCTCATAGGGTATAATGCTGCCCCCCTCATAGGGAATAATGCACCCCCTCATAGGGTATAATGCTGCCCCCTCATAGGGTATAATACTGCCCCCCTCATAGGGTATAATACTGCCCCCCTCATAGGGTATAATGCACCCCCTCATAGGGTATAATGCACCCCCTCTTAGGGTATAATGCTGCCCCCCTCATAGGGTATAATGCTGCCCCCCTCATAGGGAATAATGCACCCCCTCATAGGGAATAATGCTGCCCCCTCATAGGGTATAATACTGCCCCCCTCATAGGGTATAATACTGCCCCCCTCATAGGGAATAATGCACCCCCTCATAGGGTATAATGCACCCCCTCATAGGGTATAATGCTGCCCCCTCATAGGGTATAATACTGCCCCCCTCATAGGGTATAATACTGCCCCCCTCATAGGGAATAATGCACCCCCTCATAGGGAATAATGCACCCCCTCATAGGGTATAATACTGCCCCCCTCATAGGGTATAATACTGCCCCCCTCATAGGGTATAATACTGCCCCCCTCATAGGGAATAATGCTGCCCTCCTCATAGGGTATAATGCTGCCTCCTCATAGGGTATAATGCTGCCTCCTCATAGGGTATAATGCTGCCCCCTCATAGGGTATAATACTGCCCCCTCATAGGGTATAATACTGCCCCCCTCATAGGGAATAATGCTGCCCCCTCATAGGGTATAATGCTATATAGATATATAGATATAGAGTTAGATAGATATAGATAGAAAGATAGATGTAGAAATAGATAGATATAGAGATAGATAGTAGATAATGGATAGAAAGTAGATAATGGATAGATATAGATAGAAAGATTCATAGAGATAGATAGAGATAGATATAGAGATAGATATAGAAAGAAATATAGATAGATGGATAGATAGATAGATATAGAGATAGATAGAAAATAGATAATGGATAGATATAGAGATAGATAGCTATAGATAGAAAGATATAGAGATAGATAGATATAGAGATAGGGATAGATAATAGATAGAGATAGATAGAGATATACAGATATAATAATAATAATAATAATATAGACATATATAGATAGATATAGAGATATATATAGAGATAGATAGATATAGGAGATAATAGATATAGAGATAGATAGATAGATAGATAGATAGATAGATAGATAGATAGATAGATAGATATAGAGATAGATAGATATAGAGATAGATATAGAGACAGATAGATATAGAAAGATAGATATAGAGATAATAGCTAGATATAGAGATATGTATAGAGATAGATAGATATAGAGTTAGAAAGATAGATAGATATAGAGAGAGATATAGAGATAGCTAGATAGATAGATGGATAGATAGATATAGATAATAGAGATAATAGATAGATATAATAGATAGATATAGAGATAGATATAGAGATAGATCAATAGATAGATAAAGAGAGAGATAGAGATAGAGATAGATATAGAGATATAGTGTTAGATATAAAGATAGATATAGAGATAGATAGATATAGAGATAGATAGATATAGAGATAGATATGGATATAGAGATAGATATGGATATAGAGATAGATATAGAGATAATAGATACATATAGAGATAATATATAGATAGCTATAGAGAGAGAGATATAGAGATAGATATAGAGAGAAACAGATATAGATATAGAGATAGATATAGAGATAGATAGGTAGATAGATATAGAGATAATAGATAGATATAGAGATAGATAGATATAGATATAAAGATAGATAGAGATAGAGAGAGCGGTAGAGAGAGAGATAGATATAGAGAGAGATAGATACAGAGATCGATAAATAGATAGAGATAGATATAGATAATAGATAGAGATAGATAGATAATAAATATAGAGATAACAGATAGATATAGAGATAGAGTAAGATAGAAAGATATAGAGATAGGTAGATATAGATAATAGAGATAGCTAGATAGATAGACATAATAGATAGATATAGATATAGATAGATATAGAGACAGATAGAAAGATAGACATAGAGATAGATGTAGAGATAGAAAGATAGATATAGAGATAGAGCGATAGATAGATAGAGATAGATATAGATAATAGATAGAGATAGATAGATAGAGAAAGATAGATAGATATAGAGATAGATATAGAGATAGAAAGATAGATAGATATACAGAGAGATAGATATAGAGATAGAGATAAATAGATAGATATAGAGAGAGAGATAGAGAGAAATAGATATAGAGATAATAGATATAGAGATAGATAGATATAGATATAGAGAGAGATAGATACAGAGAAAAGATATAGAGATAAATAGATAGAGAAAGATAGATAGAGATAGAGCGATAGATAGATATACAGAGAGATAGATATAGAGATAGATAGAGATATATAGATAGATAGCTATAGAAAGAGATATAGAGATAGATATAGAGAGAAATAGATATAGATATAGAGATAGATATAGAGATAGATAGAGATAGATATATAGATATAGATATAAAGATATAGAGATAGATATAGAGATAGAGCGATAGATAGTGAGAGATATAGATATAGAGATAGATAGATACAGAGAAAAGATATAGAGATAGATATAGAGATAGATAAATAGATACATAGGTATAGAGATAGATAGATATAGATATTAGATAGAGATATATATAGATAAAGATAGATATATATAGATGGTAGCTAGATAGATAATAAATATAGAGATAATAGAGATAGATAGAGTAAGATAGATAGATATAGAGATAGATAGATAGACATAATAGATAGATATAGAGATATATATAGAAAGATATAGAGATAGATAGATAGATAGATAGATATAGAGATAGATGTAGAGATAGAAAGATAGATATAAAGATAGAGCGATAGAGATAGATATAGAAAATAGATATAGAGATAGATATAGATAATAGATAGAGATAGAAAGATAGATAGATATAAGAGAGATAGAGAGAGAGATATATAGAGATAGATAGATAGATAGATAGATAGAGCGAGAGAGATATAAAAAAAAAAACAAAACACAATACTCACCTCTCCTCCTCGCTCCCACGCTGATCCCGGCTTCAGTGTCAGGAGCTGCCCCCTCTGCCAGACACACAGCGGGTGCGCAATGTAGTGACGTCATCGCGCACTGGCTGTGAGTCAGGAGCAGAGGGGACTGAGGGCGGCGCCGGCCCTGATTTACAGCTGTAGTCTGCAGAGCAGCTTACTGGGCTGGGGGCGGGGCCTCTGGGGGTGGAGACCTGAAATGATATTCACTGCTTCGCAGTGAATATTCATTTCTCTTTAGCAGCGGGGACAGGGGCTCCTGCCTCCTGACACCCGCTGCTGCTCCGCTGGCAGGGGCCCCCATAGCAGCTGCATGGTGTGCGACACACCACTGGCTGGGGGCTCCTGGAGCAGCGGGGGCCCTAGGCAACTGCTGGCCCTGTATGCCAGCAGGTGCCAGGGCCCACCAGATGCCAGGGCCCACCGGAGAATCCTCCGGTTCTCCGGTGGGCCAGTCCGACGCTGCCTACATTAGAAGCCGAGGTGGCCATGATGGCTCTAGATGAAGCCAGAGATTCAGTCATGTTACGACCCGCCAGGGAGTGAGACACGTTTAACAAGGTGCTACAAATTTTGGAGGAAACTCATGGGGACCCCACAGACATAGGGGAGTTGAGGATGCATCTGTTTAGCCATATGGAAAGGGAAGTGGAGACGGTGACTCAGTACCTGAACCCTCTTCAGGAGATCCATACTGCTATCATTAGAAAAGACAGCATAGGCGTAGGACCTACTGACATGTTGCTGCGAGATCAATTGGTGACAGGCTTGCGGGACATGCTGACGAAACAGCCTTTTCGGTAGAACCTGCGGATGAATCCTCGCATTACCTTTTCTGAGATAGAAAGCGAAGCACTACACGTGAGCAAGAGCAGGGGTTGTCAGTCCCGGTAGGGAAGGTCCGAAGCGGAGAGGTATCTGTAAACATGATCTCCGAACCACAGTGGGTGGAGGAATTGCGGAAGGACATCCAGGATATTCGACGAGAGTTGGCTGATGTAAAGAAGAAGCCAGGGGGCAGAGATGGCACAGAACTCCGCCATGAATCAAGGATGTTCCGTCGAGAGAGACCCCTCACCTGTTATAATTGTGGAGAAATTGGACACATAGCTCTGGAGTACCCACGACGGGGCAGGTCCCTTCAATGTCGCCCGTTAAACTAGAGTGCTCCTAGCCCGGTGGATGCCACCCAGAGCCTGAACAGTCACAGTAACAGAACTCTCACAAATTTAGTCTCTACATGCCCTCTTGTCTGGGCCGAATTGGACAGTCGAGCAGTACGTTGTCTGGTGGATACTGGCTCGCAGATGACTACGATGCCTGAAACTTACTCCTCTAGAAGGAGTTGAAATCCAGATCAATCCAGCTACTATGGAACAACTACCCCCAGGGCTCCTTGTGGTGCGAACACTAGCCATTGTACACAACGGAACGGTCCCAATACGCTGTGTCAATTTAGGAGAAAGAAACATCACACTAATTCCCAGAAGTGAAGTGGCTCGAATTATGGGCATGTCCGAAGAAGTGATACCACCTCAGGTTTTGCAGTTGATTGTGAAACAGGGAGACCCTTGGACCATGGCTGTGGATGCATCTTTGACACCAGAACCCCAGCATATCGGAGAAGGGCATTGTACATTGGAGCAGATTCGGGCTGAGCTGACAGACCCTACTCCGCTACATATCCAGCAGGTGGAGGCTCTCCTAGGGCGATATTGGGACATGTTCGCATGCCATGAAGATGAGTTCAGCTGCACTACGGCAATTACACACAAGATACCGACGGGGAATGCCGCACCCATAACAGAGCGGTATCGACAAATTCCACCACAACTGTATCAAGAGGTGAAAGGTATGCTATCTCAGATGCTGCGGAAAGGCGTCATAAGGGAGAGTCAAAGTCCGTGGGCCGCCCCCATTGTACTAGTGCAGAAGAAGGATGGCACCCTGCATTTTTGTGTAGACTATCGTAAACTCAATGCTTGCACTGTGCGAGATTCCTATCCGTTACCCAGGATTGAAGACTCCTTGTCTGCACTAGGAAATGCCAAATTCTTTTCACCGTTGAATCTAGCCAGCGGCTACTGGCAAGTACCGATGTTGGAACAAGACCGAGCAAAGACCACCTTTATACTTCCTATGGGACTATATGAATTTAACCAGATGCTGTTCGGTTTGGCCAACGCCCCTGGAACGTTCCAACGATTGATGGAGAGGTGTTTAGGTGATTTAAACTTTGAGGCCGCGCTCATCTATTTAGACGACATTATAGTCTATGCCACTACGTTTGGGGATCATCTACAAAGACTGGAACAGGTGTTGAGTTGCCTTCAGAGACATGGTCTAAAGGTGAAGCCTCAGAAATGTCATCTGTTTCACACCCAAATCGAGTATCTGGGTCACGTCGTTTCTGCTGAAGGGGTGAAGCCGTCCTGGGAGAAAATCGCTGCAGTGCAGGATTGGCCTACCCCGAAGACGATGAAAGATTTCCGAGTGTTCTTGGGGCTGACCGGGTATTATCGACATTTTGTGAAGAACTTTACCAGCATAGTGAACTATCTCCAAGACTTTTAAAGGGAGTACACTCAGGCACCAAGAACCGGACTATATGATGGGAAGAATGGCAGGAAAAGGCATTTCAAGAACTGAAGAAGGCATTGACGGAAGCACCCGTGTTGGCTTATGCGGACTTCTCTCAACCGTTCATTCTCCACACTGACAGAAGCTTGCATGGACTTGGGGCTGTGTTGGAGAGAGAAGGTGATCACTTATGCGAGTCGGTTCCTTCATGATTCCGAAAGAAATCCCGACAATTACAGTTCCTTCAAACTAGAGCTGCTGGTGTTGGTGTGGGCTATGAAGGAGAAGTTTGCGGAATATCTATCCGGGTCTGAAATACTGGTGAGTACTGATAACAACCCTTTGGCCCATTTGGAAAATGCGAAGCTAGGAGCGCTGGAGCAATGATGGGTAGCTAGAATGGCAAAGTTTCGATATAAAATCGCCTACAAAAGAGGGGCTGAGAATACTCATGCTGACGCCTTATCCAGGGTGAAACATGGGAAACCAGAGCAGAACAGAGATGAGGAATTAGAAGATGAGGAGATTCCAAGTTCCGAGATTCTGCCAGGACGGTGGTAGCAACGCAGGAACAGGTGCAGGTGCTGGCCCGGGAGGGTGTCTTAGGGCGGTCCCGTGACAAGTGGGTTCGGTTACAGCATGAAGATGGGGAACTTGCCCAACTAAGGCAGTGGGTGACGACTAAGCAACTTCCCAGTCAAGGAGAGAAATGACCTGTCTCCAGAGTCTCTATGGATTCCTCGACAATGGGAAAGACTTCAAATGAGAAATGGACTGCTGTATCGGAAAGTTCTTCTGCAACGGGAACTGGGTGTCACCTGGCAGGTGGTAATTCTGGAGACACTGTTATCTAAGGTGGCCACAAAGGTGCATGAAAGAGAAGCACACCGGCCAAGAGAAAACCTTTCAGTGGTTACAGCGATTAGTTTATCATCCTCGACTGAAGCCTGTAGAAGAAGAGACCTGTAGGCTATGCAGGAGCTGTGAGTTAGTAAAACCAACAGAGCAGAGAGCTTTTACGCAAACCATCGTGACTTCTGTCCCTCTGGAGGTGCTAATGATAGCTGTTTTCTTTTTAACTCTTCTCAGTATTTGGATTTCACAAAACTTTATTGCGATAGTTATGTGCAGATTACTTGCGGTTTTTATGAATTTCCACTGCATAAATGCATGTGCATTTTTTTTTACTTATGCATATAAAACTTTGCGTACCTGCAAGAGAAAGTAACATATTGCGGGTTTGAAGCATACGCCGCTAGTCAGATAGCCCTGAGTAAAATAAAAAGATTCTATAAATCCCATCCACTTTGCTGGAACTGTAAGATGCTGCTTTTGTTGGATTAGCAAATATATGCAGCATCAAAAAATTGCCAAAATTAATTCTGCACATACAGCCTTAATGGGGCTGTCCATAACTTTAATATTGCTGGCCTATCTGTAGGACAGATCATTAAAGAATAGGTCATCAATGACTGATCAGCTGGGGTCTGGCACTCGGCACCCCCGCCGATCAGTTGGCATCGGTGCTAGTGGCGGCCGGAGGTACTTGCGGAACTTTGCCGTCTAATTATAGTGGCCACCGGAGGGTACTGCACATCCGTCTCCTATTAAATTCAATAGGAGGCGGATGTGCAGTAACAAGCCCCAGCTACTACAGTACAAGTAGACGGCCAAGCTCCGTAAGTAAGTACCTCCGACTGGAGATAACAGCTGATCAGCGGGGGTGCCAAGTGCCGGGCCCTGGCCGATGAGACATTGATGCCCTATTGTAAGAATAGGGCATCATAGTAAAAGTAGTGGATAACTTCTTTAATATCAGATTGGTGGAGGTGTGACACCCCTGCCAATTAGCCATTACCGGTACTGGTGGTGGCCGGATGTGACCAGTTGTGGGGCCGAACAGCATAGCTCTGTCAGCTGTATATTCATAGCCAATCTAATTAATTAGGGGGAATGTGCAGTACCTGACTGCAGCCACTATACAGTTAACGGAGCTGTGCTGTTCCGCGTCACATCTGGCTGCCGCGACACTGATTGGCTGCGGCCGGGTAACGCACCTCCACCCACCAATCAGATAGGAATGGGCCATCAGTATTAAAGTTATGTGCAACCCCTTTAACAAACAAGTTATCCCAATGTACAAACAGACGTTCTGTTGCCAAATTCCGCTGTGCTACCTGTCTATATATATATGCATGTCATTCATATTACCTACTACATATCCCAAATATGCACTATATTGGTACTCACCTAATCTGCATAAGGTTGTAAAATAATATCCAGCAAGCAATGTAGCCGTCTGAGCGAGCCGTGCGTGTTTACTTTTAATATGGAGATGCCAAGGAGCGGGCAGTAAGTACAGTACGCTCTTGTTAGGATACTGTACCCTTTTAGAGTGTTTTTGTCATTTGCATAACCCATTAAGAAAAACCCAATTATCCGCTAGCAGGAATGTATACAATGCTTAGTCTCAGTTTCCTCTGAGACCTGACCAGCGGTTTCTTTCCTTTCTAACCTTCTGGTAAAGCTCTGCAGAATGCCTATAATTCACGCTGCAGGATATCATTAGACTTACAAATTTCGAGTGGTCACAAATTAGATGTGTGAAAATATGTTCTCCAAATATAACGCCGAGAAAGACAGGAACGGGCTAATCACTGGTGTCTGCGTAATGTAAACTCAATCCCTAAATGTTATTGCAGTCAGTAAAATCTAATCATGTCATACTGAATGTGTTTTACTAAATTACTGTGATTATTACTTTAAGCCACCACTGGGATAGCTAGTAATTGAGCGCAGCTGCTGCGAGCCTTCATTGTGCGCCATCCTGCAGCTGGAATGCTCCGGAGATAATACATCATTGAACGCAGGAGGAAAGCTCCCTTATGTATTGTGTGCTCGCTCGATAACCATCTTTTTCTGTACTTGTAACTCTAGTGCTTTTCATTTGTTTATTTCATCTTGTGATGTTGGGTGCTGATGCTGAACTATTGATAAACTCAAGTGAAAATGTAATGGCAGGAACAGACGGCCGTAATAGTTAGACAAGTATTTTGACGGATAGCACTCGTCCCCATTTTACTCTATGGGGCTGTGCACATGTCCGATTTTCTTCCTTATGTAAGGGAGTGACAGGGACCATCGTGTGCCCCTCCCCCAAAAACAAGGTTTACAAGAAGTGTATTCGAATATGTGATTTTATTGTGTCTTCTTAGCAGTGTAAGATGTAAAGTGCATAGAGCCTTATAGGCACTAAGTTATGCGGTTCTTCTACTGTATGGTGATAAGTGTACAATGTTATTAGTGAATAACATGTAGGGAAAGCACAGTTTAATTCTTAGGTCAGAGATAACTAGTAACTTTTGATACACGAAGACATAAGGTATAGTATAGGGCTGATAGTTTAGAGTAAGAAAGGAAAATTTGTAGTGATAGGCGTAGTAATTATAGGAAATAGTGCACAGGTTCAGATACAGTTAATGTTTGGGACCAGCCCAGCATGGGAGGCGCCAGGGTCATATAAAGAGAGCACTACTTGGTTAGATTAGATTGAGAAATAGATACAATTTTAGTAAGAGTTCAAGATCAGAGGGCACAAGAAGAATGCACTGTTCTGGCAATATGAGAAACTCAGAAACGATCTTCAGTGGATTTCTGTTATATCTGGGCCTACGGCCTGAAATAAGCACTGGGAAGTGTGCCTTATTCCCTTCCAACTAGTAGAAGCTGGACGGGGAAACGCGTGAGGGAGACGGGACAGGTCTTGAGAATACTGTGGAGCTGGATGGAGTATCCCGGGGACTGAAGGAGCCAGTAAGTGAAGGGATAGCCCAGGATGAACAAATGGAGAACATGAAAACGTACTGTGCTTTGTCATTAATTGAACTCAGACTGTTAAGTAAAGTTGAACTGGTTGTTAAGAAGCAAGTGTCCCCTGATTTATGTTAGGCTGGTCCTGGACCAAAGGATTTGGATGCAGCTGAGGCCTCCGGCCTGAGAGTGAGTACACGGCATTGTACACAGCATGACACTAAGGGCCTGAGACACTGTGTATTTGTGGGGTGTCAGACTGTGGGAATGCTGCACCTCAACCATGACTACCACTCTGTGCACCTTACACTTGGACAGAGCTCGTCCAAGGAACAAAATTGCAGTATGCCAGCATTTGGTTCAATATTTGGATCGCTTTCAGCCATGCAAGTCAATGAGTCCATGGAAAACATTGGACTTCACTCGATAACATACGATTTCCACGGATTGACAGAATGGAGGAGAGGGAGACATTTTCCTTTTTCTCATCCAAGAGAGTCGGATCACACTCTAATCAAACTCTGATCAGATTCTGATCAGAGTGTGATTAGCATAATCGTCCCGATTCTCTCGAATGAGAGAATACACGGTTGTCTGGCCTTAGGCGCCCAAAAAATGCAGCGTCTTACAGTTCCAACAAAGAGGATGGGATTTATAGAGATTTCCTGCCCACTGTGCTTCTTTTTTACTCTGCGTAAGCTGCATGTTTGTAATCCGCAACATGTTTCTATGTGTTCTACGTTAGGATTTTCCCCATAGAATTCCTTTAGATACAAAAAAAAAATTCAGGTAAAAAAATTCTTAATGCATATCGTAGGTGGAAACGCATTAAAAACAAATTAATCTGCACATGAAGTTTTGTCAAAGCCAAATACCAGGAAGCATTAAAACAAATCAACTTTATTTTAAATAAGACAAACCCCCCAAAAAAGACAAAAACTGCTGCATCAAAAACACTATAAAAAGGCAAGTAAAACCTGCAAGTAACCTAATTTACAGAATGGGTGCAGAAATGATGCAGAAAATCAGCAACAACAAAACTCACCAAAAGCTCATTATAGGTACATAACCTTAATGTAAGACTTGCCATAAACTGCATCATCACAGAATTTTCTGAGAAATTTACAAGAGATCCAACATTTCTATCTTTAAAGAAAATGGTTATTTTTTTATCTCTAAAAATAAATGGTGTGGTTCATTAAGGCTACTTTCACATTTCCGTTTTGAAGCATCAGGTGCGATGCGTCCAAAAATGGAAAAACCGGATCCGGCGCCTGCTGCCACCGGATCCGGCTTTTTTCCCATAGACTTACATTATTGCCGCATTGCGCCTGATGGCCATGCGGCGTGTCCGGCTTTAGCCGGAAACGGCAAAAAATGCCTGTCCGGCGTCTGCAATAAAACGTTCCATGCAACGTTTTTTGACAGTGCCGGACCGCTTTTTTGCAGAGCGCATGCCCGAAGACTCTCTTTCCCTCTCCCTCTCCTGCACCGTATCCGGCAAAAACAGATGATCCTGCGGGCTGCGGCTCCTACCGGATCAGGTTTGACAACTTTTCGCCGCAGCCCGCCGGATTTAAAATCCGGAAATGTGAAAGTAGCCTAAGACTGGTGTTACGCCCATGAGTTTTAATTAAAAGCTCACCGGAGAATGATGTGACAAATTCATTAAGGCTGGGGTCACACTTGCAACTGCAATGCGAGAAACGCGCGCATGAATACCCGGCACTGCCGCTTGCACTCGGGACTGGAGCGTTCGGGTGCATAGAAATACATGCTGCCGCACACTCCGGTCCCGAGTGCCGGCAGCAGTGCCGGGTATTGATGCGAGAGACTCGTGCGAGTTTCTCGCATTGCACTCGCAAGTGTGACCCCGGCCTAAGAGTCAATCACCATTTAATGAATTTGGGTTGTCTTCTAATTGGGGTGTGCCTCGCTAGAAATGTTACTCCAGTCATAGGTTGGAGTTAATTCTTTCAAAAGAAACGCCAGCACTCTTGCAGAATTTGATTGACGGGCCAAGTCATGCTGGTGTGAATACTCTAAAAGTTGCAACATTTTTGCACAATTCCATGTTGCTCAAAAATTTCCAAAGTGTTTGGGGGCGAAAGCACTTTGAATCGTCCCCAAAGTCTTTTGCATTTGAACGTACATCAGTTAGCAAGAGTTAGCCCCCCATTCATCAAGACCGTCGATTTTTCTCAACGGTCTTGATGAGGGTCCGTGTAGAAGTCAGACGCTCCCGAGGACAATGCTTATTAATGAATCAGCAGCGTCTGACCTCTGTGTGCCACGCCAGAAATCTTAAGTCCCAGACTGGAGTAAGATTTCTGGCGTATGGAATGCTAATCACTAATTAGAGGAGCTGTGGCGTCACATTTTTAGCGGAGCTGGGAGAAACTGTTGTGTAAACGGCAAAACTCTGAGCTGCGCAAACATTGCTACTTTTCAAAGCAATTCATGCCGGAATTCTAGCAATATTGTTTTGGTGAATCGGCCTGTTAAGTTTGAACTACATTACCTGTCTGGTAGCACTGAACAATCACCGGTCAGCTACTTGTTTGCTGGTCGGCGATCATTTAGTGGCCCATTTACACAGGTGGACTGTGCTTCAGATACGCACTGAAAGTCCTGTTCAAGAACGCTCTGGATGTAAAGGCTCCCATTGCTCTCGGCAGCATGGTCCTGTTTATAGTGAATGATGTGCTGCAGAGAACAATGATCTTTTGTGCAAACCAAAAGATCATTTCACCCACAAACGATTGTTTTACTTGTTCTTTGGTTAATGGCTAGACTGCAAAATTATCACGAAACCAGCTTTCCTTAGGAACATTTCTTCACGATAATCTGGCAGTGTATCCATTGGAGGGCCACTGCCCCTCAAGAAGATTTTGGGGCAGTTAAGGGCCATTTACACTGCGAGATTATTATAGTGGCTTCTCTCAGAACTGCAACAGGTGATTGAAAGGGGTCTACAACATGAGGTAAAAGTGGGAAAACAGGATGAACCCGGTCCACAGGAGCACAAAGAACAGAGATCTACTTTTAAAAAATCTTCATTTATTATAATATAATATAGTCCACATCGCGTTTCGACAGATTAATCTGTCGAAACGCATTTGCCACCTGATGAAGACAGATTAAACTGTCGAAACGCGTTGTGGACTATATTATAATAAATGAAGTTTTTTTTTAAAGTAGATCTCTGTTCTTTGCGCTCCTGTGGACCTGGTTCATCCTGTTTTCTCACTTTCACCCTTCCTCATCCGAGGCACCTGGCTGGAGCAGCATTGATCTACCACCCCTTATCCATATATGTGCAGTTGGTGCTCCCTTTGACCGTCCTTTCTGCAGTTTGTACCACATGAGGTAGACCACTTTCAATCACCTGCTTCAGCTCTGGGAGAAGCCACAATAATAATCTTGCCATGTACATAGGGAGAGACCTGTCAATCACCTGCACCATTGCTGGGAAGAGTTGGCCAAGGGAGGAGCCAGGCTAGTCTCTTCTAACTTATTGATCAGTGAATGCCTGACCACTGGGACCCTGCAGAGCGGGGAAATTTTATTCGCAACAGGCCACTTTTAGCCTTTTAGAATAAAGCAGCAGTGCTCATGCCCGACCACCTTTCCATTCATTTCAATATGGCTGCGGCAGCTCACTGTAGTCCAATAGCGAATATTGGAGCCGTGGTCAAATGTGTGCCCTGCTACTCCATTAGCGTGGGAATAAAATGTCTTGTACTGCAGATCACTGCGGGTCCCATTGGTCTGACCCTCATGATCAATAAGTTGATGGTTGATAATTTTGTAGAACCCCTTGATGGTTTTGCTCATCTCTAATTAGGACAATTTAGTAATATATATATAATTATCTGCATGTTTTTATTGATATTTTAACAAAAAAATATTTTTGTGACAATTGTTAATGCTTCATTCATCATCCTTATGAAAGGAAACTATTCATGGATCTGATTAGCAACAATGTTTAAATGACGACTCCATGTATAGCAGGAATAATGGCGTGAGCTGTAGAAAATCATCGAGTCAAAAGTTGTTATGTTGACTGCACACCTCACGGTGCCAAGGTGCATTTTATATAATGAAGTGGTACACTGAAATGTTCGAGCATGGAATATTGCCAGTTATGACAGAGTACAAGTATTCATTTCCATGTATTTTCTTTAATTTGAATGTGCACATTCATTTACAAATATGTATGCTGAAATGACTGCATTTGTGTAAACCTTGCCCCAACAGAGCGATGTTGATTGCCATAGACATGGGTATGTATCTTACATTTTATGGCTGGCCATCTGTTACCGCAAACATTTTTTAAGCAGTAATCCTAGAAGTGGGTGTAATAATTCTGGTTATGATGGTATGTGATTTATTTTGTAGCCATATTCCTTTTAGCACTTTTCATACATCCTCAGAATAGGAACCAAAAAGAAAAACCTAAAGTGAACTGGAAAATGTCCCATTTCAGCAGAACATCGGCTGACATCCATATTGCTGTCCTAGTTGCTTTGGGACTACTTAAATCAGGGTCTCCAGTGATGGACATAGACAGAAAAGGGCCCTTGTGCAAGAACAATGTGTGGGCCTGTAACGGAGGGACAGGACTGTAGTCGTGACCTGCGATACTGTAACATCGATGTCCAGTCCTTCCCCTACAGAAAACTGTATTCTTCTCTTTAGCATACCTGCATCTCTACATCCAGATTCCCCTGGGCACTACCCAGGTGACGACGGTCCCTCCTTCCGGCAACCACCAGTAACGGAGACACAGTCCAGGTTAACTTGAACACTCTCTTTCCTCAATACTTCACACGTTACATCCACAGATGGCACATCATGATATTCACTTGGTTCCTCATCTTTCCTTGCTTGGTAAAGCATCCGGCCCGTCTGTACTGATCTCGTTGAAGCTTCAACTTCCTTCATTTCCTCAGTCCAACAGACTCCTGCCCTAAAAGCATCTGTCCAGGCGATAAGTCGCCACATCTTTCCTTTCCTGTACTGGCCCACTGCTATGACACACAGTGGCCGTGGGTAACGTGGGCTGCAGCACTTTAACATTATGTGGCTGCCAAGCTGTCTGGGCCTATAGCTCATGTGGACACTTAAGCACCCTGGCCCCATCTCCTCTAACTTCTTAGAAACTTCTCTCTTACTACCCGGCAGCCCCACCTACAATTAACCCTCAATAAACATCCTATAAACTATACCTACAAGGCCCAATAGTATGCCCCCAGCTAGTGGCCCACAACAGAACTACACTTACCCTATGTATAAGAACTATATACTAAAGTGCCCTCCTCTAATGTACCCAAAAGGATGCACTTACCCTAGACTGAGTGTAGGAGGGGAGGCCTCCGCCAAGTACCCGGGCCGGAACCAAGGGGACCGTCTTCTAGGTTCCTGGGGTATCTGTTTCCAGGGAGCAGAGCTGGGGGATGGACCGCTGAGACTGACAGGGCAGTTGGGGGAGGAGTCCAGAGAAGAGGGGCGGAGAGGGCCAGACTGTGTGAGTCAGCAGAACGAGGGAGAAGAAGGTGGAGACTTGGTGAGGGCCAGAGAAGGAGAGCCAGGAGCAGCTACCAGAGAGGATGACAGTGACAGGAGGGAGACTCTCGGTGAACCGCAGGGAGACGGCGCCGAGCTTACTGACAAAAGAAGACTGCTGCCTCACTCCAGCTCTCGGCTGCGGCCTACTCGCAGCCATCCGCAGCCGACACCACCTCACTCCAGGTCGCGGCTGCGGCCTCCTTGCTACTGCCTGCAGTCACCGCCGCTTCACTCCCGACAACGGCGGTGACTCCTCCCTTGCCGCCCGCAGCTGCCACCCCCCCGCTCCAGTCCACGGTAGAGACTGGGCCTGTGCCCGCTGCAGATCCTCCAGTGTGGCCTCAGACTGCGCCTTTGGCTTTTCAACCGCCACTTGCCGCTGCCAGTCCCTGTCAGGGCGTTGCGACCTCCACTCTCCCACTCCCAGGCGGTATCCCGCTGCCTCCGCTGGGGGACATCCTGCCAAAGAACTCTCCGCAGGCCTGTTGTGCCCCTGCTCCTCCTGGGCGTCAGAACGCCCAAAGACTACGCCAGATCTTCAGTGGCTGGGCCCAGTGGTTGCGACGCCGACACACCGTTGAACGGGACGCCGAGGGACGTCAGGACGGATAAGTGACACATAGTAACTAAGGACCCGTAGACGGCTATTCCGCGGCCCTATAGTGACCGGTCTTTGCCGGAGTAGTCATGTTCTCCCAATACTTGTTTATGTGCATTTGCTCCCTGCAAGGATAACTACTGTTATTCTGTTGGTTGCTTAAAATAGCCCTAACGGCATTTATCTACAAAAGTTACTGATAAAAGTTTTATCTTTCTTGCGGTCACTGCATCCTGCGTACCTGCTATTACCACATGTACATTAATATCAATATACATCACTCTACATTATATATATATATACCAAAATTAGTCCATAATTATATAATCTGGCACTTTACATTATATACAGTATAACACTAAGAAACGCAGTATCAAAAGCATGGTAACACATGTATAAATGTGACAGTACCAAAAAAGTGAGCGGTAATACATATTCCTATGTAGCAGTACCACAAGCATTCAACATATACATTATCAACATTAGCAACATGTAAACATTAACAGATCAAAGACAATTATAGAAGGGAAGCAAGTAGGTAATTCTATCTCACATCCTTACAGGCCATTTGCAATCCAATATTTCATCATAATGTACAATTTCACCTGCATTGGAGGTAATAGTGGGTCTCCTTACCTCTTGGTCCCCTGTTGTTAGGCGTCTGGTTTCTGCGTCTGCTCTGCAGGAATCCAGAGCCTCACATTCCGCTCCTGCTGTCTATCTACTGCAGAGAAGATTACTTTGCAGCAGACCGCTCCAGAGACTAAGTTCCTCTGTGCTCCCATTGTAGATCGGGAGTCATGTGCCCAGGTCCTGCTCCAGATCTCATTGGTCCATCTCGGCAATCTGGAAGGTCCCGCATGGCTTTAAAAAGCGCGCATGACCGTTCGGCCATGCGCTAGTATAGACTATACTTGCTATGTGTGAATGGTGATGGATGTATGTTTCTGGTGACTGACTCATTATAAAACCTCTTCCCTCTGATATTACGCATGTGGATATGGAATTAGTTTAGCAGTCAGCGCCAGTCAGTGGCAAGCCTTAAGCCACTGTGCGCACCGCTATGCTAGCGTCTGACATTGCGCTTGCTTTCTGGCTTTGTCGTTGAGCGGCAGTGTCCTACGCTGCGCTGCAGTTGCAGCGCTCGCAGAAGCGATGCCGCACACATGGTAGGTCAAGAGGGACGCAGCTCCTCTGTCTTGGGTCCTGCTCCTGTGACCAGATACCGTGTGTGCATTTACCTGAGGCCTGTGTCACTAACAGGTTCAGCATTTTGTATGTTTTTGTTGCGGCACCTCTGTGTGTGAACAGAGCCCGCTCTGCGCACTCCGGGTGAAGTTGAACCCGTGCGCATTATACCACCATATCGGCACCTCTGTGTGTGAACAGAGCCCGCTCTGTGCACTCCGGGTGAAGTTGAACCCGTGCACATCAAACCGCCATATTGCTCCTCTGTCATTACCTAGCAGCGGTGTAACACCTACTGCACGGTGGACCCCGAGCGGCGAATGCACTTTATTATTTATTTTTATTTAGTGCGTTCCGCTGTTCCTAACACCTGTTTAGCTGCACAGGTTGGACCAATAATATGTCTGCCCCTGCCTTTTTCACCTTTCCCTTTTAGGCTGGGAAGGTCCCAATAGTTGTGGACCTTCCCAACCTGATGATATCAGTTCTCAGCTGTCTGCTTTACCTTTGCTGGTTACCAAAAAAATGGGGGGGACCTGAAGTAATTTTTTTATTAGGTTAACACATGTACAGTAAGCAACACTCAGAAGGCACAACTTATATATATCATGAGTATCTATCTATCTTTATCTCTTCACATATAACACCTAAAAATCTTTAATTTCTATTCTGTATTCTATTCTGATATGTGTCACACAGATGGCACAAGGATGTCACATTTTATGTAATCTGTGTGCGTGTCTGAGGTTTGTATTTTCATCCATGCTGGCTCTGAACTCCGATGACCTTTCTGATGGCACCGCGAGCATGAGAACTTTCTCATGGTGATGTTAGCAAGGTCAAAGGAGTTCACCATAAGGCACTGAACTGAACAAGCACGCACAGCTCAGTATCTTTGCTGGATGGCAGGCTGTATAGTTGCATCATGCAACAATGCATCCTGCCATCTAGATGTAGCAGAGCTAGATGTGTCACTGGACAATTGGATTATTATCTTCTCAGCAGACAGATGAGGAATATGGTTGTTTAATTATTTTTATTCTTTTACAGGAGACATTGACTTCAGTGGATTGGGCATTGCGGTGAGTTTACATGTTTCTAGTAAATTTAGGTTCATTAAAGGAGTCTGTGTCATTTCAAATAATGAGGACTTTATTCTGAGTGTTACTTTTTAACCATTTGACTATGGGGTTAGTAATTTTTACATAGAGAATTCTCTCTGCACAGGTTAGCTTCAAGCTGAAAATTGTAGGGTTAGGTGCAGTAAGATAAGGCGCTAACATTACTGAATGTAATTGACCATAGTCAATGTTTTCACGTATAGTTGAGTAGAACATACGTCAGTGTGTTTGACCTTGCTGGATTGCTTCCAACCAGATGGCAAGGACAAGGCTAGTAAATAGATCTCACTTGTTAGCTCCTAGCTTGTTGCTTTCTGCTGAAAATACAGCTCATTATAAATAGAATGGGAACATTCTAATTTTTTTTCACCTTGAATCTAGTTAAGCAGAAATTATTACAGATGTCCAGTGAAACGTCTTTGCCTGTACACAGCAAGGGTTTAATAAAGAACGACTTTGTGAAGCCCAAATGTTAATAATTTATTACCCAAAAACAAATATTACTTACAAATGTATGATCGTATATTCATGTATTCCTAGATGTTGATTATCTAGCTTCCCAGCTACACATCACTAACATAAGGGAAGGCACGCAGTTTATAAGCATAGTGCATTGCTAACAAAAAAAATATATCACTGAAACATTCATAGCAAAAGTAAATTTTTCGAAGATTCAAGTTTCATTTAAAGCAGGCATTTGAGGTGACTGTTCAGAAAAACCTGTTGTGTGTGTCATATTTCTGGCCTTTACAGTACTTGTATCCTGCCTTTTCAGCCTTTTACTCTTTTGCAGGCTCCAACTTTGGTTTTCGGCTATGAGTTAGTGGCTGGAGACTATCTACTATGATGTCTCTTGTAAACTGCACACAGAGACATGGGGGATTTCCTGTTCCCCTTTGCCTATGTAACACATTCTCAGCAGTATTAAGCAGTGAGCAGTGTAGCTGTGAATCCAGTACCTATAAGAAAGCTGCATTCCAATGGCACCTAAGTAATTCTCCAAGTATATCGGAATATAAGAGAATAGCTACAAAGTTCTTATCAGATACAGCATAAATTCTGTGAAACATTGTAAAGTAAACTATATGTATAACCATAACTGAGGAAGATGCATTAAAGAGCTGGGCTCCTATTTCTACATGTGGTGGTTATGCCGCAAGATTAAAAATTATTTGATATTGTTTACCCCTGTCGGTGACTCCAGAAATTTATCTCTTACACTTAAAGTGATATGTAAAGGTTTGGGCACCCCTGGTCAAAATTGCTGTTATTGTGAATAGTTAAGCAAGTTGAAGATAAAATGATCTCTAAAAGGGCTAAAGTTAAAGATGACACATTTCCTTTGTACTTTAGCCCCCCCAAAATAAACCTTATATTGTCATTTTTTAGATTTTGAGAATTACAAAATTTATACCGATCTGCCCAGTACACACTGTAGTGGACAACCTCTTTAATACTTGGCGATATGTTCTTTTTATGAAATTTTGTGCCCTTTTTTCTCCATACATACCATTGATCATTGTGACGGGACTTGTTTCCAAAACGCATCAGGCTTGTTTAGATGTTCTTTTTCATATTTCTGATGCTGAGTTTTATGGTGAGGACACAGGAGAGGTTTTCTTCTGATGACTCTTCCATGAAGGCCATATATGTGCAGGTGTCTCTGAACAGTAGAACAATGTACCACAACTCCAGAGTATGCTAAATTTTTTGAAGGTCTTCTGCAGTCAAGTGGGGGTTCTGATTTGCCTCTCTAGCAATACTAAGAGCAGCTGTCACTGAAATTTAGTTAGGCGACCAAAAAAAAGTAATTCTCACGTTTTGACTTTTTTTCACTACACCATTTACCGATCAAATTAATTCTTTTTATAGCTTGATAGATCAGGTGACTCTGAACGCGGAGATTCCAAATATATGTCTATTTTTTTTTTTTTAAATTGTTTTATTTTGAATGGGGCGAAAGGGGGGTGATTTGAACTTAGATTTTTTTTATTTTTGTAATATTTTTAAAAACTTTTTTTTTGCATGCTTCAATAGTCCCCATGGGAGACTAGAAATTGGGATAACCCAATAGCCTCTGCAATACACAAGCGATGATCAGATCACCTCTATGTATCAGAAATGCTCACTTGCTATAAGCGCCGACCATCGGGCAATGACAACCATGGAGGTCTGCTAGAGATCATGTGATGGGGTCACAGATGGGTGGGATTAGTGATGCACTTCCAGTGTAATCACATTAAATGCCGCTAACAGCGGCATTTAACGGGTTAACAGCTGTGTGTGGATCGCGACTCCTCCCGCAGCTGTTAGGAGCACATGTCAGCTGTTCAATACAGCTGACATGTTCCGGGAAAGATGTGGGCTCAGCGCCAGAGCCAACATCAAAGGGAGGGACACAATGTGCAATGTACTAGTACAGAGCATGTTGTGAGGGGGTTAAATATCATTTCACCTTCAACTTGCTTAACTGTTAACAGCAACAGTAATCTTGAATAGCGGTGCCCAAACTTGTACATTCCGGGCAATACCCCTAAGGATAAGCTTCTATTAAAAAGGCATTTACTAGCAGATGTAGGGATCCTGATTCACACTTACTGTACATATGAAATACCACCTTCACCTACCCAATGGATGCAAAAAGTTGACAATGTGTATTGATGAGAGGAAATAGCCATTTGGGAGTACAGAAAAGATTTACAGTTCAAAGAGGTCTGGTCACTCTGGATCCAAATCAGAAAACTCCATCCCCTCTCACCTCTCCAGAATTTACCGGATAAATACGAGTGGAAAGAGTGGGCAGCTTTACCATCTGAGAAAATAAAGAACCTCATCCACAACTACCACAAAAGACTTCAAGCTGTCATTGATGATAGAGGGAGCAATACATGGTATTAAGAAATAGAGTATGTAAACTTTTGATCAGGGTCATTTGGATGTTTTGGGTTGTCATTATGATTTAAAAAGAGACAACACAGTAGTTTGACAATAAATGGCTTCACCTAACCACTAACCATGAGTGGAGAAAAAGTTTTGGTGTTACCATTCATATACTCTGAAAAAAGGCCAAGAAAGCAAACATTCTACTGGGGTATGTAAACTTTTGAGCACAAGTGTACAGTGGGGAAAATAAGTATTTGATACACTGCCGATTTGGCAAGTTTTCCCACCTACAAAGAATGGAGAGGTCCATAATTTTTATTGTAGGTACACTTCAACTATGAGAGACAGAATCTAAAAATAAGAAATAGAAAATCACATTGTATGATTTTTAAATAATTAAATTGCATTTTATTGCATGAAATAAGTATTTCATCACCTACCAACCAACAGGAATTTTAGCTCTCAAATCTGATCAGCTGTCATGTGCCCTTAACCCCTTCACGACCTTTGACGCCACGTAGGCGTCATTAAAAAGTCATGACAATACGACCCATGACGCCTATGTGGCGTCATGAATTGATTGCCCCCCTGCGGGTCGGGTGACCGGGGTCACTGAAAGGTCACCCGACCCGCACACAAAGGACCCTTCAGAGTTAACACCTGGGGGTGTGGCTTAGCCCCCACATGCCTACGATCGCTCTGATTGGCTGTTAAAAGTGAAACTGCCAATCAGAGCGATTGTAATATTTCACCAATGAAAATTGGTGAAATATTACAATCCAGCCATGGCCGATGCTGAAATAGCATCGGCCATGGCTGGACACCGAGACCCGACCCCCCCACACCAACTGACGGCACCGATCGGCTGCCGCCACCGTCTGACTGCACCGATCGGCAGCCGCCGTCATAATCTGCCACCCCTGCCTTCCCTCCGCCCCCCCAGCCCTCCGATCACCCCCTCAGCCCTCCGATCACCCCCTCTCACCCTCCTTTGTGCCTCCGATCTCCCGCTATCCGTCCCGGTGTCCCGCCGTCCAGCGTCATGGGCGCCGCCATCTTGGAAGATGGCGGGCGCATGCCCAGTGCGCCGAATCAAATCTGCAACGCTGCAGATTCATTCATTTATTTTAATCACTATAATAAACTTTCATAGTGATCAAAATAAAAAAAAAGTAAATCACCGCCCCTCTTATCACCCCCATAGGTAGGGACAAATAATTAAAAAAACAAAATATATATATTTTTTTTTCCATTAGGGCTAGGGTTAGGGCTAGGGTTAGGGTTAGTGTTAGGGCTAGGGTTAGGGCTAGGGTTAGGGCTAGGGTTGGAATTAGGGTTAGGGTTAGAAATATGGTTAGGGTTGGACTAAGGGTTAGGGTTGGACTAAGGGTTAGGGTTGGACTAAGGGTTGGAATTAGGGTTAGGGTTGTAATTGGGATTAGGGTTAGGGTTGGGTTGGGATTACGGTTAGGCTTGTGGATAGGGTTAGAGTTGGGATTTCGATAGGGGTGTGTTGGGATTAGGGTTGAGGTTAGGGTTATGATTAGGGTTGGGATTAGGGTTAGGGGTGTGTTGGGGTTAGGGTTGGAGATAGAATTGAGGGGTTTCCACTGTTTAGGCACATCACGGGGTCTCCAAACGCGACATGGAGCCACCATTTATTCCAGCCAATTTTGCATTCAAAAAGTCAAACGGTGCTCCCTCCATTTTGAGCCCCGACATGTGCCCAAATAGTGGTGTACCCCCACTTATGGGGTATCAGGGTACTCAGGAAAAATTGCACAACAACTTTGGGGGTCTAATTTCTCCTGTTACCCTTGGGAAAATAAAAACATGGGGGCTAAAATAATTATTTTTGTGGAAAAAAATAATTTTTTATTTTCACGGTTCTGCGTTATAAACTTCTGTGAAGCACTTGGGGGTTCAACGTGCTCACCACACATCTAGATAAGTTCCTTGGGGGTCTAGTTTCCAAAATGGGGTCATTTGTGGGGGGTTTCCACTGTTTAGGTACATCAGGGGCTCTGCAAACGTAACATGATGCCCACAGACCATTCCATCAAGTCTTCATTTCAAAGCGTCACTACTTCCCTTCCGAGCCCCAACGTGTGCCCAAACAGTGGTCCCCCCACATATGGTACCAGCGTACTCAGGACAAGCTGGACAACAACTTTTGGGGTCCAATTTATCCTGTTACCCTTGTGAAAATAAAAAATAGCAGGCTAAAAATTTATTTTTTGAGGAAAAAAACTATTTTTATTTTAACGGCTCTGCGTTACAATCTTCTGTGTAGCACCTGGGGGTTCAAAGTGCTCACTAAGCATCTAGATAAGTTCCTTAGGGGGTCTAGTTTCCAAAATGGGGTCATTTGTGGGGGAGCTCCAAAGTTTACGCACACAGGGGCTCTGCAAACATGACATGGTGTCCGCTAACGATTGGAGCTAATTTTCCATTCAAAAAGTCAAATGACGCTCCTTCCCTTCTGAGCCATGCCGTGCGCTCAAACAGTGGTTTCCCCCCACATTTGGGGTACAAGTGTACTCAGGACAAACTGGACAACAACTTTTGGGGTCCAATTTATCCTGTTACCCTTAGGAAAATAAAAAAATAGCGGGCTAAAAAATCATTTTTGAGGAAAAAAAATATTTTTTTATTTTCATGGCTCTGCATTTATAAACTTCTGTTAAACACTTGGGGATTCAGAGTGCTCACTACACATCTAGATAAGCTCCTTGGGGGTTCTAGTTTCCAAAATGGGGTCACTTGTGGGGGTTTCTACTGTTTAGGCACACAGGGGCTCTGCAAATGCAACATGATGCCCGCAGAACATTCCATCAAAGTCTGCATTCCAAAATGGCGCTCCTTCCCTTCTGAGCTCTCCCGTGCTCCCAAACAGTGGTTCCCCCCCACATATGGGGTATCGGTGTACTCAGGACAAATTGCACAACAACTTTTGTGGTTCAGTTTCTCCTGTTAGCCTTGTGAAAATAAAAAATAGCGGGCTAAAAAATCATTTTTGAGCAAAAAAAAAATATTTTTTATTTTCACTGCTCTGCGTTATAAACTTCTGTGAAGCACTTGGGGGTTCAAAGTGCTCACCACACATCTAGATAAGTTCCTTCGTGGGTCTAGTTTCCAAAATGGGGTCACTTGTGGGGAAGCTCCAATGTTTAGGCACATAGGGGCTCTCCAAATGCGACATGGTGTCCGCTAGCGATTGGAGCTAATTTTCCAATCAAAAAGTCACATGGCGCTCCTTCCCTTCCGGGCCCTGCCGTGCGCCCAAACAGTGGTTTATGACCACATATGAGGTATCGATGTACTCAGGAGAAATTGCCCAACAAATTTTAGGATCCATTTTATCCTGTTGCCCATGTGAAAATGAAAAAACTGAGGCTAAATAAAATTTTTGTGAAAAAAAAGTACTTTTTTTTTTTACGGATCAATTTGTGAAGCACCTGGGGGTTCAAAGTGCTCACTATGCATCTAGATAAGTTCCTTGGAGGGTCTAGTTTCCAAAATGTGGTCACTTGTGGGGGAGCTCCAATGTTTAGGCACACAGGTGCTCTCCAAACGCGACATGGCAACCGCTAAATATTCAAGCATATTTTCCATTCAAAAAGTAAAATGGCGCTCCTTGCCTTCTGAGCCCTGCCGTGCGCCCAAACAGTGGTTTATGACCACATATGAGGTATCGGTGTACTCAGGAGAAATTGCCCAACAAATTTTAGGATACATTTTATCCTGTTACCCATGTGAAAATGAAAAAACTGATGCTAAACGAAAATTTTGGTTGGAAAAATTAAAATGTCCATTTTTTCATTCCATGTTGCTTTAGTTCCTGTGAAGCACCTGAAGGGTTAATAATCTTCTTGAATGTGGTTTTGAGTAGCTTGAGGGGTGCAGTTTTTAGAATGGTGTCACTTTTGGGTATTTTCTGCCATAATAGACCCCTGAAAGTGACTTCAAATGTGAGGTGGTCCCTAAAAAAAATGGTTTTGTAAATTTTGTTGTAAAAATGAGAAATTGCTGGCCAACTTTTAACCCTTATAACTTCCTAACGAAAAAAAATGTTGTTTCCAAAATTGTGCTGATGTAAAGTAGACATGTGGGAACATAACTCTCTGGTTTAACAGAATAAAAATTCAAAATTTGAAAATTGCAAATTTTCAAAATTTTCACCAAATTTCCATTTTTTTCACAAAAAACGCAAAAATTATCGACCTAAATTTACCACTAACATGAAGCCCAATATGTCACAAAAAAATAATCTCGGAATCGCTAGGATTCGTTGAAGCGTTCCTGAGTTATTACCTCATAAAGGGACATTGGTCAGAATTGCAAAAAATGGCCAGGTCGTTAAGGTCAAAATAGGCTGGGTCATGAAGGGGTTAAAGGGAATCTGTCACCCCTTTTTTGAGATATCATATAGTGATATCATTCAATTGTGTGTCACATAAGGATTCTCTTAGTACTTTTGCTTCCCCCTGACCCTGCACCTTTCAGGCATAAATACCTTTTTATATCGGTTCAGATGTACTGTATGTAAACTGCCACGGTCCGTTCCGATGGGCGGGGCATATTCGCCTGCTCCCCCCTCCCTGTTTTGCTCTATGCATTTCTTCTTGTGTAGAGCAAGACGGGGGGGAGCAGGTGAATAAGCCCCGCCCATCGGACCAGACTGTGGGAGTTTACATACATCTGAACCGATATAAAAAAGGTATTTATGCATGAAAGGTGCGCGGTCAGGGGGAAGCAAAAGTACTAAGAGAATCCTTATGTGACACACAATTGAATGATATCATTATATGATATCTCAAAAAAGGGGTGACAGATTCCCTTTAACAGCCGAGGGTGGAATCGCAATCCACCAGTGGCAGTTAGCATGTTAAAAGTTGCTGTCAATCTCTGACAGTGGCATCTAACATGCCCATGCCAGAAGTGCGTCACTAGCTCTGCCCATCGGCGCTCCTGTCACATGATCATGGGGCGTCGATGGGTTGGCATGACAACCCAGGGTCTACAAGAGACCCCTGGGGTTGTCATTGCTAATCTGTTATAAGCACCGCACAGTGGCCGGTGTTCTTAGCAGAAGATCGCAACTTCAAGTCTCCTAAGGAGACTATTGAAGCAAGTAAAGAGTACAAAAAATTTTTTTGAAAAATCTAAAAGTTCAAATCACCCTCCTTTTGCCCCATTCAAAATAAAACAACAAAAATACACATTTGGTGTCGTTGTTTTCAGAAACGCCCAATCTATCAAAACATAAAAAGAATTAATCTGAGCGTAAGGAGAAAAAAATTAAAAATGCCACAATTAAGTTTTTTTGGTTGCCATAATATTGCAATAAAATGCAATAACAGGCATTCAAAACATCGTATCTACCCCAACATGGTGTCAATAAAAATCTCAGCTCCCCCACATAGACTCCCTATGTAGAGTATGAGCCCAACATAGCATATTATATATAGTATCAGCCCCACAAAGCTTATTTTATACAGCATGGGCCCCACATAGCCCCTCTATGTACAGTATAAGCCCCACATAGCCTCTTATATAGTATGAGCCCCACATAGTCCCCTATACTCTTATATATAGTTTGAGGCCCCACATAGCCTCCTATCTACAGTATGATCCACACATAACCTCTAATATACAATATGAGCTCTGCATAGTCCCTATATACAGCATGAGCCCCACATAGAATCTTATATAGAGCATGAGCCCCATATAGCCCACTATATACAGCCTGGGCCCCACATAGCCTATTATATGCAGCATGAGCCCCCATAGCTCCCTATCTACAGCATGAGCCCCACATAGCCTCTAATCTACAGTATGAGCCCCACATAGCCTCTAATATACAGTATGAGAGCCACATAATCCCTATATACAGCATGATCCCAACATAGCCCCCTATATAAATACAAATATCCCATACACACTTTGAAAAAAAACAACACACCTTGCTCCCGTTACCCGATTTTCTGCCTCTGCTCTCTCTGTACTCTCCACAGTGCACAGCTGACGTGCTGAAATGACATAATCAGGACTACTGTCTCACAAGCTAATTGGTGGAAGATGGAGCTAGTGTTGCCATTCTCCACCAATGTGTTTACCATTGTCTGCATTCAGAGGATGAGTAGCGTGGTGACAACGAGCGGCGGCAGATTGATGGTGGGCAAGCAGAGGAGGGCACTGTGAGGCCCATGGGCCACTGTTTCAGGCCTTCAGCTGTGCTATTCTGAGAGCCACATCCAACCCTCTGGCTGTTTCAGTCCGACCCAACTTTGCCAAGGTCTGGTCTAGCCTAATTTGAAGTCGTTAAGTTATAAATCAGGGGAGTTGGCGATTGATAAGTATTTTAATGCCCCTATCATTCCATCACATACATATTTAATGAGGAACAGGTGATACATTTTTTGCTAGGAGTGCTTCTTTGAGTTGTTAAAAAATTCTATTCAGCCTTTTCTAAATAATGACCAGGGCATGGACAATAAATGTCATGATCCCAGTGCAGGTTTTTGAGCGGCACACCTGGGGTTAATGTCTGGAGCTCGGTGCAGGTTTTGACCTGCACACCTGGGGTTAATGATTGTGGCCTCTTTCTGGTTCTGGGAGAGCTTCTTAAACCCCTGGGAAGCTTCAATCCCTGCCATTTATACTTTTGCCTTTTGCCTAGTGTGCTGACCCCTGTGTGCCTGTTCGTTGTTATAGCTTGTTTATATGGTTCTGACCCGGTTCTGTTTCCCGTTGTGAGTTTGCCTGTTGATTTTGTACTGCGTTATTATCTCTGTGTATGACTTTGCCTGTGACCTGACTACTCTCTGCTCGCCCCTCTTGTACCTTTGCAGCTATCTCTGTGTGTGACTCATTGGCTACGTCTTGACTATCCTCCCTGTCTATGCCCCCTGGTAACTTTGTCTTGCAGTTATTCTGCTAGGAATTCTCTTGCAGCTCCTAGCTCTGTGGAGTTTAGGCCATGCCCCTAGCAGTCACGAGCTTCAGGTCCTGTGGCTCTGAAGTAGGCATCTACTTGGCTGCTGCCCGCTCCACAGGTATCTTTGAGCACTGTTCGCTTTACTCAGGACACGCGCACTGGCTCAGTGAGCAAGTTCAGTGCGGTGTTCCTGACAATAAAGAGATGGTTCAATCCGCATCTGTATAACCTTTTAGGTCAGGTAATGCTTGCTTTTGGAAAAAAAATATATATCAGATCTCCTCACATGTAAAGCCCCCATAAACTTCCGATAGCTGTCCACTAAATGATGTTTCATTTGAATGTTTGGCCGGCAGCTATCTACGAGAGAGACAACGGTTTATCTCTTAGAAAACAAAAGGACCAACTGTCTTAAAGCTGACATGCCAAATATTTACCCCACCTGACCTCACCTGTTAGACTGACAGTCGAACCTGTCCATATTCATGGGTAATCTATGTAACTTTTTTTAAATTTGTGAGATTTTGTGCATTTCTAATTTGTTTGTAAAATACACTGCTCCAAAAAATAAAGGAAACACTAAAATACCACATCCTAGATATCTCTGAATGAAATATTCTAGTTGCAAATTTTTATTCATTGCATAGTGGAATGTGTTCAGAACAATAAAACATAATAATTATCAATGTAAATCAAAATGAATATCCCATGGACGTCTGGATTTGGAATGATACTCAAAATCAAAGTGGAAAATCAAATTACAGACTGATCCAACTTCATTGGAAATGCCTCATAACAAGAAAAAGATGCTCAGTATTGTGTGTGGCCTCCACGTGACTGTATGACCTCCCTACTGTACAACACCTGGGCATGTTCCTGATGAGGTGGCGGATGGTCTCCTGAGGGATCTCCTCCCAGACCTGGACTAAAGCATCCGCCAACTCCTGGACAGTCTGTGGTGCAACGTGACATTGGTGGATGGAGCGAGACATGATGTCCCAGATGTGCTCAATCGGATTCAGGTCTGGGGAACAGGCGGGCCAGTCCATATCTTCAATGCCTTCATCTCGCAGGAGCTGCTGACACACTCCAGCCACATGAGGTCTGGCATTGTCCTGCATTAGGAGGAACCCAGGGCCAACCGCACCAGCATATGGTCTCACAAGGGGTCTGAGGATCTCATCTCGGTACCTAATGGCAGTCAGGCTACCTCTGGCGAGCACATGGAGGGCTGCAAAGAAATGCCACCCCACACCATTACTGAGCCACTGCAAAAACCGGTCATGCTGAAGGATGTTGCAGGCAGCAGATCGCTCTCCACGGCGTCTCCAGACTCTGTCACGTCTGTCACATGTGCTCAGTGTGAACCTGCTTTCATCTGTGAAGAGCACAGGGCAACAGTGGTGAATTTGCCAATCCTGGTGTTCTGTGGCAAATGCCAAGCTTCCTGCATGGTGTTGGGCTGGGAGCACAACCCCAATCTGTAGACGTCGAGCCCTCAGACCATCCTCATGGAGTCGGTTTCTAACCGTTGGTGCAGACACATGCACATTTGTGGCCTGCTGGAGGTCATTTTGCTGGGCTCTGGCAGTGTTCTTCCTGTTCCTCCTTGCACAAAGGCGGAAGTAATGGTCCTGCTGCTGGGTTGTTGCCCTCCTACGGCCCCCTTCACGTCTCCTGGTGTACTGGCCTGTCTCCTGGTAGCGTCTCCAACCTCTGGACACTACGCTGACAGACACAGCAAACCTTATTGCCACAGCTCACATTGATGTGCCATCCTGGATGAGCTGCACTACCTGAGCCACTTGTGTGGGTTGTAGAGTCCATCTCATGCTACCACGAGTTATATTATGTTGTTTAAGTGTTCCCTTTATTTTTTTGAGCAGTGTATAATACAACTTATTATGAAATCTTCATATATTCAATATAAATAATTCACATTGGTTTTGTCAGTCCGTATGCTCTATGTATACCCACCAGTTGTAAGCTACTATTATGTATCATCCTTCTAGTGTGAGGCAAAGAGTAAAAAATGCAGATGACAGGAGGAATGCAGTAACCCTCTATTTTCTTGTCAGAGAGTTTTCATTTTCTTCTGAGCATTCAATTTAATAGATGTAAGTGGTCTTTACGTATTGCTAAATATAACTAGTGACCTCAATGTCCGACTCTTCCATCACATATAAGGAATCTGACTGTTTTTCCAAGTCATCTGATGAAATTATTGTTTTCCATGCACTGATAACACAAGATTACTAGAATAAGATTTGTTTGTAGGGATCCATTTTTTTGGACCATATTTCCATGTTATTGGCAAGAACAGGACAAACTTTTCAGATGATATTTCACAACTGCTTTGATTTCTTCCACAGAATACGAAACTGAAATCTACTAAGATTTGTCACATACTCATTTCATCACTTTCTTTACACATTTATGTCCAAGGACATGAAACATTCTGGGAATAATTACAGAAGGAAGTATGGTTGTCATGTATTTCAGGTTTTTCATAACTTAAACAGCACGTGTTAGAACAGATCGGTTCATGGAGGATTGAGTATGAGAATATCATAAAATTCTCGGTTTCACGTGAGTTAAAGCATTTTGAGATTCTATTTGCGGTTCGAGAAAAAAAACTTGCTCGGCACCATTTCCCACAGAGAGCAGGCAAAAGTCATTTTGCATTGTTATACAGGCCTCCCCATAATGTCCAGCAGCTATGACATCTAGCGGATTATCAAATCTTGTACAGTGGTGGTCAGTAACTGGGTCATCATAAATCGATTCCCAATGGAGCACAGTTTAGAGTTGTTTTCCATCTCTAGAGTCACTGGGTAAGTGTCTCTCTTTTGTAGTCAGCAGGGTCCTCTCTCTCCTGTAGAGTGTAAGCTCTTATGGTCAGCTGGGTCAGCTCTCTACCTCTCATCTCCCCCATGTGTATTTTACGTCATCCTGGGCAACGTCTTAAACTTTATCCAACAGTTATCAGAGGAATGTCTAGTGCCTATGATAAAATGTGGGTGCCCTGCTTTATGACAATTCCATATTGAACAGTTGAGCTGTGGCATTGGACTGCTTTAAGCCACATTCACACGTTCAGTCTTTGATCAATACATCAGTAATTGTCAGCCAAAATCAGGAGTGGAACAATCAGAGGAAAAGTATAATAGAAACATGTCACCACTTCTGCATTTCACTGCATTTGATTTTGGCTTATAAATACTGATGCGCTGTGTATGCAGATTAGGAAGAGTTCACAGCTCTCCTGGGTACCTCAAGGGAGCAAGAACTGCTGGATCTTAACAGACCAAGATCAGCTCTGTAGTGCAGAAATAAGGCTGAATTTTCCCTGTGACTGGGGATTGTATGCCAATCCTAGTTACAGGGGAAATCATATTTTAAAAAATGTATTCAATGTTATAATGCCCCCCAAAAAGTCTTTTATGACCTTGTAGGGGTACAATGTGTGAAATAAATAAAAAATACATAAGTAAAAAACAGCAAAAAATAAAAATTGTACTAAATGTAAGAAAAATATAAGCAGCTGTCAGTCTGAATTACAGTTTCTAGCCCTACCTCAACTGAAAAGAAAAAAAACCCTGACCTGTCCACTATATAAAAATAATTGTTACAGAAAGAAGAGCACAATTGAAAATGTATTTTAATGGTGTTTTGTTTTGGTGTTTAAAAAGAGAAATTCAGATTTTTATCTAAGGCTGAGTGCAGACGTACTTTTTGGCCCTGCGGATTTTTCGGCGCAGAATGGAAGAACTCCGCAGGTCAAATGACCTGCATTTTTCCTGCAGATTTCTTCCTTTTTTCCTGCGGTTTTCATGCGGTTTTTGTGCGGTTTTCCATCGCGGTTTTCCCCCTGCGGATTTGGTGACAGGGGAGATGGAAAACTGCACAAAAGAAGTAACATGCTGTGGATTTTGTACCGCGGGAAAACCGTGTGGAAAAATCCGCAGCGTCTGCACAGCGTTTTTTTTTTTACATTGATTTTAAGGCTACTGTACATCACAATGCAGAAATGCAGCGTTTCTGCTCGGTAAAATACGCTGTGGATCCGCTGCAAATCTGCATCGTGTGCACACAGCCTTAATGTATAATTCTCATCAGAATCAGCCATGGAGCGCACTGTTGCTGTGCATTAAAAATAATATTGCACAGGGATAAGATCCTCCTGAGCATACATCAAAATTGACAAGTGACATATGCTTAGTAGAGCAGGGACTAGTCCAGCCCCTTAAACAAGTGTCTTGGATGAGGTTGCAGCGGTGACCACAGCTTCTGCCCCTGATGACTTCTCGTTTGAGTATCCCAGGATGCACTGGGGATTCTCAAGCAAAATGTCATCCAACAGGAAAAAAGTTTAAAAAAAAGTAGTTAGGGTAGAGAGGGAATGGAAGGAATTTTTTCTTTTTTGATATAATAATCTACTTTTATTTCCTTAATAGAATTAAATGAATAGAGGATTGTTATTAGAGGCAAATTATACAGACACAGTATTCATAAAATCAATGGCAAAACAATTATATCAACAGAAATATATTGATCAATGTGCAATGGGGAACATCAGAATAAACTCTAGGTCTATAGTCCAATGTAGTTCTAGATGGGAGGAGAGGGCAAATGCTGTACTTGGCAGCAAAAGTCTCTAAGAACTTCCACAGCTTTCTGGACCCTGACAAAGTCAGGAAGGAATTTTTAATAAAGAATATTAGAAAAGAAATTAGATTATTACATTATATGGGTGGACATTTAGGATTAAATCACTGCTAGTTTTGGACCACCGCTTTAATTCATCCATTCTCATGACTTAAGCCCCCGTTACACATAGCGATATCGCTAGCAATATCGCTGTAACATCCCCGATTTTGTGACGTAGCAGCGATATTGCTAGCGATATCGCTATGTGTGATACTTACCTCCGACTGGCTCCCCCGCTGCTCATCGCTGATCGCGCGAGAAGGTCCTGGATCATTTCTCGTCGTCAGCTTCCTGCTGGGCTTCCTGTGGCGCCGACGAGCGACGCGTGGACGCGGGCGGGAGGACGTCAGGATCCCCGCGTCTGACAGGTAAGTAGCGACCCCTGCGATGTCGCTGGTGAGATCTGCCTGTGTGGCAGCTCACTAACGACACTTAGCGATGCACCAGCGATCCATATCGCTGTCGGGATCGCTGGTGCATCGCTACGTGTAACGGTACCCTAAGTCATGAATTTACATAGAACAGTTATCTGTCCTGTTTCCAGGAAAATGTGTCTGAGTGATAAATGTTTATCTTAGACAAAGTAATTTTAAATGGACAGAGCGGAACAATCCTGATTTTTATTTACACCCACGCTGTGATCACATCAGTACATACCCTGCTATTCTCAGAACAACCTCTCCATTATTTCAAAGAGAAATTGCTGGCAGTGAAAAGAACTTATCAAAGGTTATTGTTTGGTTTCTTACACCTTGGAGATATATTTTTAAAATGTAGTTTAAAGGTCAAATTGTTTTCCTGAAACATTTCATATGTAAATTATACAGCGCAAACTCATCATAACAGTGCCATTAGCATATACATTCTGGAAAGTTATTATACATAGAATCATAGAATGGTAGAAGTTGGAAGGGACCTCCTGGGCCATCTGGTCCAACCCCCTGCTCAAAGCAGGTTTCACTAAATCATCCCAGTCAGATGTCTGTCCAGCCTCTGAAGACTTCCATGGAAGGAGAACTCACCACCTCTCGTGGCAGCCTGTTCCACTCTTTGATTACCCTCACTGCCAAAAAGTTTTTTTCTAATATCTAATCTGTGTCTCCTCCCATTCAGTTTCACCCCATTGTTTCTAGTCTTTCCTTGTGCAAGTGAGAATAAAGATGATCCTTCTACAATGTGACAGCCCTTTAGATATTTGTAGACAGCTATTAATTCTCCTTTCAGTCTTCTTTTTTGCAAACTAAACATTCCCAAATCCTGCAACCTTTCCTCATAAGACAGGGTTTGCAGACCGGTCACCATTCTGGTCGCTCTTTTCTGAACTTGCTCCAGTTTGTTGATGTCTTTTTTAAAATGTGGTGCCCCAAACTGGACACAGTATTCCAGATGAGGTCTGACCAAAGAGGAGTAGAGGGCAATAATGACTTCACGTGATCTAGACTGTATGCTTCTGTTAATACATCCTAGAATTGCATTTGCCTTTTTTGCTGCTGCATCACACTGTTGACTCATGTCCAGTTTATGATCTATTAACTGAAGAAACCCTATTAAAATATAACTTTTATTAAGTACAAAAATGACAATATAAAATTGCACAGATGTCCCCTATTTTAAAGCCTAGTAAAAAACGGGCTGTTACAATGCTGGAAAGAGATAAGGTATAACAGTTAAACCAAATCTAACCAGCTGTATCTGCCAATACAATCCTATGGTCAGAAAAATCTGAATCCAAGCAGTTAAAAACTGCAAAATACTATTCTAGCCCAAAAACCTAAAAAAATGGAAAAAAGGGAAATGGACATAAAGAGAATATATAAAAATTGATAATACGTGCTACCATCTAATAACAATTTCACTCAGCCGATGTGAAGAAAAGAGTGACCTGGCCCTATACAAAATGACTGTCTGAACACCTACCTAGGTGCGGAGGTTGGCACCCTAAGAAATACGAGACTGGCGCCCCCGCTCATGCGATGGCTATTTATAAGCCTCAGTTTAAATTAGCAAGGGTACTACAGCCACTGCAGATATCAGATATATAGCACGTATTATCAATTTTTATTATATTCTCTTTATGTCCATTTCCCTTTTTTTCCGTTTTTTGAGGTTTTTGGGCTAGAATAGTATTTTGCAGTTTTTAACTGCTTGGAATCAGATTTTTCTGACCATATGATTGTATTGGCAGATCCAGCTGGTTAGATTTGGTTTAACTGTTACACCTTATCTCTTTCTAGCATTGTAATAGCCCGTTTTTTACTAGGCTTTAAAATAGGGGACATCTGTGCAATTTTATATTGTCATTTTTGTACTTAATAAAAGTTATATTTTAATAGGATTTTTTCAGTTAGTAAGGTTATAGGTAACCCTTATTCACATTATATTTGTAAGTTGGTGTCCAGTTTATGATCTATTAGTATACCCAAGTCTTTTTCACATGCGCTGTTGCTTAGCCCTATTACTCCCAATCTGTATGTTTTTTTCATTTTTATTGCCCAGATGTAGTACTTTGCATTTTTCCCTGTTAAAAACCATTCTGTTAGTTGCTGCCCACTGCTCCAGTTTATTTATATCTTTTTGAATCCTCTCTCTCTTATCTAGTATTAGCTATCCCTCCTAGCTTTGTGTCAACAGCAAATTTAATCAGTTTACCCTCAATTCCTTCATCTAAAACATTGATAAAGATGTTGAACAATACAGGGCCATGGACAGAACCCTGTGGTACCCCATTTGAGACATTCTTCCAAACAGATGTGCAGCCAATTACGACCACTCTTTGGGTCCGATCACTAAGCTAGTTATGAATCCACCTACCAGTGGCCTTGTCCATTCTATACTTAGTTACTTTTTCAATAAGGATGGTGTGAGATACTTTGTCAAATGCTTTGCTGAAGTCAAGATATACTATATCTACAGCATTTTCCTGATCCACCCAGTCAGTGATTCTGTCATAGAAGGAAATTAAGTTAGTCTGACATGACTTATTAGTTACAAACTCATGCTGACTCTGGTTAATCACTTAATTCTTATCCAGGTACTTATATACATGTTCAAAGATCTTTCCTGGCATAGAAGTCAGACTCACCGGCCAACAGTTGCCTGGGTCCACCTTCTTCCCCTTTTTGAAGATAGGAACAACATTTGCTCTTCTCCAGTCTTCTGGGACTTCTCCTTTTCTCCAAGAATTTTCAAAGATTATGGAGAGTGGTTCAAAAATTTCTTCTGCTATCTCCTTCAGTACTCTGGGGTGTAATTCATCTGGACCTGGAGACTTGAATTCATTTATGTTAGCTAAGTGTTTCCTCACTATTCCTCAATATGTAACTATATTTCTGCACCAGCATAGAAGAGGGTTCTTCACGGTAAGAGCAGTGAGGCTCTGGAATTCTCTTCCTGAGGAAGTGGTGATGGCCAACTCACTGAATGAATTTAAGAAAGGAATGGATGATTTTCTTGTGAGTAACAGTATAGAAGGTTATGAATAACATAATATTATAGGTAGATGGTTGACCCAGCTTAGGGGAAGGAATTTTTTTCCCGATGGAGAAAATTGGCTTCTACTCTGTGGGTTTTTTGCCTTCCCCAGGATCAACAATGCAGAACAGCTGCACTAAAAATAGGCTGAACAAGATGGACATAAGGTCTTCCTTCAGCCTTCAAAACTATGTTACTATCTTTCTGTTTATAGATATTCTGGATTCTTCTATTCCTTTAATAGGACAGTGAAGATCAGTTGATGTTTCCTTTCTGAGAGAAAACAGATGCAAAATAGGAATTTAAAAGTTTGGCCTCAACATCCTTTCTTACCATTTCATAATTTTCATCCTGTAAAAATCCTATAGCATCTTTGACTTTTCTTTTACGTTTGACCTATCCCCAAAATCCTTTTTTATTGCTTTTGACGTCTCTTGCAAGCCTTAATTCATTGTCAGCTTTAGCTAATCTGATTTGTGCCCTTCAGGTTCTGCAGCCAGCATTATATTCTTCTTTAGATATGCCTCCCCCTTTCCATTTGATAAATATTTCTTTCTTCCTTTTTAGCATGTGTTTAAGTTCTGTGGTCATCCATCCTGGTTTCCTTAAATGCTTCCTATTCTTCCCTCTTTTTGGAATTGTTAATGATTGTGGTTTGAGAATCTAATATTTCAAGATTTCCCATCCTTCCTGGACATTTTTGTTCTTAAGGATATCCAGCCATTGGATCCCTCTGATTCTCTTTCTGAGTCCCTTAAAATCTGCCTTTCTGAAATCTAACCTTGAAGTCTGAGTCTTTACAGGTCTTCCTCCTCTAATTATCCAAAATTCTAAAATAGCATAGTCGCTACCTCCTAGGGTCCCAGCCACTCTTACCTCCTCAACCATTTCCTCCCTGTTTATAAGGATTAGATCCAAGGTAGCAGATCCCCTTTTTTTCTCCCCTACCTTTTGGAAGATAAAGTTGTCAGCAAGAGAGGATAAGAATATGCTTGACCTGTTAGTTTTGCCTGAGAGAGATTCCCAACAAATGTCTGGATAGTTGACATCTCTCATGACCAATATGTCTTATTGTTTGAGAACTTGGCCATTTGATGCATAAAGAGTCCATCCATATCTTCAGCTTGCACAGGCGGCCTGTAGTAAATGCCTACAATGGTGTCCTTTCCATTGTTCTCTCCTTGTATTCTTACCCAGTTTCCACAGAACTCCCAGTCTCTGCAGCTTCAATCTCTGCGCAGATATATGCTTTTCTAACATATAATGCGACACCTCCTCCTCGTTTATCAAGTCTGTTTCTTGCAAATAAGTTGTATCCTTCTAGTCTTGTATTCCAATCATGTGTATTGTCCCACCGAGTTTCAGTGATTCCAATAACATCATATTTCTTTTCCTGCGTTAGTAGTTCCAATTCTCCTTGTTTGTTGCCCATGCTTTGTGCATTTGTACAGAAGTATTTTAGTTTGTGATTGGTTTCTCTTCCTCCAATATTTTTATTATTTAGATTCTTTTGTCTTTGTTCTTCCTTTCCAGTTCTAATAGCAGAGTTCTCAATAGTATTTGTCAGGTGTATGGCTTTTTCTGGCCTTTCCCACATTGTTCTAGTTTAAAGCTCTCCTGATGAGTGTAGCAAGGTGACTTCCAAATACATGTTTTCCAGTCTTCTTAAAGTGCACCCCATCTCTACTAAGTAGTCCATCATATAGGTAATTCACTCCGTGATCCAGAATTCCAAATCCTTGCTGACTGCACCATCGACGTAGCCAGTTGTTCACCTGCAGAATCTTATTCCAGCTCCTTGTTCCATGGCCATCTACTTGAAGGATGGAAGAGAAGACCACCTGCGCTCCCAGTTCTTTCACTTTCTTACCTAAGTTTTCACAGTCACTGCCAAGTCACTGCAGATGGTTTCCAGGTCTTTTCCCGTGGTGTCTTTTGTCCTCACATGTATTAGCAGGAATGGGTAGTCATCTGTAGGTCTGAAGAGTCCTGATATCCTGTCAGACACATCTTTAATTTTTGCACCTAGAAGGCAGCACATTTCTCTTGAGGTTATATCCGGTCTGCAGATAGCGGCCTCTGTTCCTCTCAACAGGGAAATCCCCATGACCACAACTCTCTGTTTCTTCACAACATTTTTCTTAATCCATCCAGGAGGACTTTGAGAGTATACAAGGTTGTTCTTTGTGGGTAAAGTCTTATCTTGATGTATTTCTTCATTGTTCTCCTGCGTGAGAGCCTGGTACTGGTTCCTGAGCAGTATGGGTGCTGACTGCCTCCCAATCCTCTTGCTTCTCTGGGTCACATTTTTCCATTTCTCTGTTTCGTCAGATGCACTTCGAATTTCTTCTCTTTCTGTAACATGAAGAGATAATTCTGCTCTGTCTAAGAACTCTTCACCTTACTTAATGATTTTCAATGTAGCTAACCTCATTTCTAGATTTTGCAACTTTTCCTCCAATAGGGACACAAGCTTGCATTTCTGGCATGCGAAGTTTGGCTTTTCCACATGGTCAGAAGCTAAATACACCTTCTCCAATACTATGGGCTTTAGGTTGAAGCCATTAATAAAACCCATGTGTAGACTTCCGCAAAATACAAGCTTTCATACTACACTTTAGATCAACTACTGGATACATCTCTTAGATTAGTGATAAATTCCATTATAGCAGTTGTTTTTTGACTATAGCCAACAGACCATTTATGTGCAGGGAGATATATTTGTAGAAAGCTGAGCCTAGGATGTGTAAGTGTGTGTCTATTGTTGGACTCTGCAATATCAGGGATAACGTTAGTGTCATATTGAGCACATTTACTTCACTATAAATCAATATATGATGCAAGGAAAGTTGAGGCACTTACCAATTCTCATTAAAATATCACTTTGTTACGGTTTCCATAAACAGAGACAATTGTGTGGTGTCGTGTCCCCGCCACGCTCCCGTCCTGCCCCACCTGTACATGTTTTGGCAAAGCTGGATGAAACTGACGTGAACACTCCAAAAACTGCAAAAATGTTGCAAATTTTCAATCAATTTACACCAGAACTTTTGCATAATTGTCTTGATATATAAAGGCCTATTGTACATTTTGTCACTAGATAAACTATAAATTGCCACATAATGTCATAGAAAGTTATGAACATGGAAATATAACATTTATAAGGGTTGTCCGGTCTTGTTATAAAAGTCTTCAGTCACTCTTTGTGTCTGCAGACTTTTAAATTTTTACACTGTACATATAGCATGCTGTCAGGTTTCTCCGACACTGTCGGCAAAATAGGGCACTGTAATCACTCTCCGGCACTTTGTTATCTCATTGAACTATAATCTAATTGTATTAAATGAAATATATCCATTGTCACTTGTCCAAGAGGATTGTGAATCCAGACATCTCTATTGTTAAGATTATGAGAGCCTGGATGTTATTTGATTGACAACCTGCGCTGCACACATACTGCGGAGAAGGCTGCCAATCAATGTGCAGGGGAGAGATTACAGCTCACTTACTATGTAGTTATTCACATCTCAGCCATTTTAGCCTCGGGTTGTAAAATCCTTTAACTTGGTCTGAAAATGAAAAAAGCAACAAGGTTGGTTGCTATGACCAACATATCTTCTAGTTTCCATACATGAGATTTACACTCTTAAGGAAATGTATACAGATTTATTAGAGAGAAACTGGACAGATATTGCTTCATAGGAGTCATAAATTGCAGTAACTGGCAGTGATCACAGTGGTCATTTCCACATCAGTTGGACATTATTGGCAAATCCTCAAGATATGCCATCAATATATGTCATGAAGCAACTTCTTTTTGCGCAAAGCTGAAGATATCAAATACTAACAAGACCCCCGGAGACTTCATCTCTAAATATCAAGACAAACAAGAACGGACATCTATGCGGTTAAACTTCAATTATGCCTTAAATCCAAGACAGTGAGGAGACATTGGTAAACTCTCTATTACGTGTGGTTAGAACCCATGGAAGGACCACTAAGATGCCCACAGGGGGTCTCCTTTGAAGAGAACTTTAGATACAATAAGAATTTTCAAGTAAATAGGTGGGATGTTATTGGATGCAGATGAGAAAATGTGCCAGAAGAGCCTCTGACCACACAGGATATTCCCTTTAGTACCCTAGGGACATGCCTGTAGGGATATATAGCTGTGCTGTGGTTAGGTTTGTGGAAAATTCCTCAAATGTTTAGCGCTAATCTTATCCTATCATTATTGTGTTAAAAATAAGATAAAGGTACTTTCCTGGGATAAACAGACCCTCAAAATCAACCATTATCTTATAACGTCTTTAGAAAAAGAATGTTCATCATTTTGAAGTATTATTAAGAAAGCTAATATTGTCCATGGATCGGAATATTTTATACCTAACTACATTGGGTTCTTTTAGCTGGCATCACCAATCAGAATGAAGGGTCCCATGGTCTTCTATCAAGTGTCATAATTTTTTCTTTTTGCAATAAATTTAGATCACCAAATAAAATGAAATGGACATTATAGATGCCGCCGCCGCTGCCTGCATGCTGGATGTGAATTTTTTTTTTAAATATATTATATTCAGTATATAAAATATGGGGCAGGTCATTGAGGGATCAGTATGAATATCTAATCAGAGCACCACATGAAGACCCCCCCCCACAGGCCGCCACTGGAGCACGAGCATATCATTAACTCAAAACTTAAAATAACGATTAAACAGCAACCACAAGTCGGATTTCCTCAACCAAGGTATCTTAAAGATTAAACAGCAACCACAAGACGGATTTCCTCAACCAAGGTATCATAAAGATTAAACAACAACCACAAGACGGATTTAATCAACCAAGGTATCATAAAGATTAAACAACAACCACAAGACGGATTTCATCAACCAAGGTATCTTAAAGATTAAACAACAACCACAAGACGGATTTCATCAACCAATGTATCATAAAGATTAAACAACAACCACAAGACGGATTTCATCAACAAAGGTATCATTGTAATCGGTATAACGGCGCTGACCTGACACTGTCTGTAGGTTACTGTGCACAATCCTGCTGACAGATTCCCTTTAAATTATTATCAGCCAAGCGTTATTAGTAATTAATGCAGAAATCCTGATATTTCCTTTTTCTATAACAGTGGAACATTTCTTAAACATGTTTTATATTTCCTCAATAATATGATAAACAAATGTGAACTAACAACATGTGAAACAGATTATAGCCCTATTCCACAAACTTTCTCAAGCACCTAGTATGATACAGTTCTGACACAGATAGTAATCACTGTAGCCATAGAGTAATTTATATGCTTCTCACTGCAGAACTGGAAACACATGTAAATACATAGCATTTTTTTTTCATGGAGAGACATAGTTGGAGCGTTTCTTAGAGGGCTGTGAATACAAGTCTGTTTTTTTTTCCTTGACAGAAAACAGAGACAGACACATGACACAGGGGGCAGTTGGGTTACATTTGATTTACCATCTGAGTGCAAGGATAGATTTTCCGAAAGTCTCCCCATTGATAAATGACTTACTGACCTTAACTTATTAAAAGTTCCACTGTGCGTCTACGAGTAGTTTAAGCACAATTATTTGCACTTTTCTAAAAGCAGCTATTATTGCTGAAACTGGGTGCCTTTAAAATAGATCTAAAATCCAGGTTGTTAGTGTAATAAATTATTTAGGCAAAACGTTAATCCATCTTTGTACACAAACTAAAATGGTAAATTTTAGAAAAAAAATTTTTAGAGTTTTTTTGGTAAATAAAATAGTTTAATAATTTTATTTCGCAAAAACTTAAATAAAACAAAAACGTACTTTAGTTAATAGATGATATAAGGACTTTGAGAAATAAAAAATATTCAAACCATATAAATCGTGGCAAGGCAGTTCTAGGTATGCTTAGTTTGTTGGAGTTATTTCTCATGTCTTATATCTAGAGATGAACGAATAAATTAGTGTGAAATGGAATTCCTCTCAGATTTTACAAAAATTCACATACGCGCAGATTCATCCATATAGCGGCTACAGACCTCCATTTTTCTGAACAGTAGAGGGCAATCTAAAGGTTAAAAAAATGCAAATCCTCAGTCCAGCGGCACCCCACCACACTCCCTCCTCTCCGTCAACCGTCTGGTCCCCATTGCAGCTTCTGATCACCACCGCTCGTACTGAAATTCCAATCCCCAGGTCTTTCACCGGCTGAGCAGACCCTGAGTTCTGCAAGTTCACATGCAAGGTCACAATGCCCATCTTGATGTCACAAAATTGTGACCTTTTGTGCACACGTACAGAATCCTCCAAGGCCTCATCAGATCCAGTGATGTCTGTTTTGGTTCCTGGACTGGTCTTTGCTCTCCCAGCTTGTCGCGTTCTTTCCTTTGAATGCAAAAACAAAATTATTGTAATCTCCGTCCATTCATTTGTCGTTATCTTTAATATTTGATGTGCTACTATGCTAAGTAGTATTTTCCATATATATATTTTTCTGTAAATGATCTGCTACATTGAGATTTCATATAAGCAAAGATTCACTGTCCAGTGATTGTTTGTATATTCTTTGAAACCGGCAACCTCGGCTGTTTTGGGCGTAAACTTTATCATGCAGGGTATTTTGTAATGTTCTACTTGATTGGCGGAGGAGGGGTGAATGTTTCCTTATTGTTGATACTCTGCACTATTTTCAGCCTGTTGTCTTTTTAAGTGCTTTTAATTCTGTCCTCTGTATATATTTGTGTAATAAAATTCTTTGTTTATATGTAGATCCCTTTTGTTTCTGCATGCGTCTTTTTATGTAATTTGGCATTTTAAATATGCATTAGCTTCACCCCCAATTAATAATGTTGTCCTCTTAGTTTGTATTCCTTTACACTTTCCTTTCAATGTGCACTGACAGTGCGCTCTCTTGCCAACTCATCACTTCTCATGAGATCCGGCGAGAGAGTGCACTGTCACTGCGCACTAAAAGAAATATAGCACTGTGATCAGAGAGCACATACTGAGCATGCATTGGAATTGACTACTGATGCAAGCTCAGAAGAGCAATGAGTAGCCCGGTACCTGAAATGGACATCACTGATTACCCTTTATTTCAGGCTGGGGACAGCAGCTGCGGGAGTAATGCAGCCCTGACCCCTTGATGACATCTCCAATGCATGTTTTAGTATCCAAGCAGCCACTGGGGATTCTCAAATGAGAATATTATAGGAAGAGAAGTAAATAAAAAGAGCAGGAAGATAGAGCAGAGGGGGACCTGTAGGAAATTTTTAATAGACATATACAGTATAAGAAAAATGACTAGATTATCAAGTTAAATAGAGACACATTTAGAATGATACTCAAATTTGGTTTCGGACCAATACTTTGAGGTAGAGATGAGCGACTTTTCCTTTTTTCGGGTCGAGTCGGGTTTCATGAAACCCCACCTTCTTAAAAGTCGCGTCGAACTAAATCGGCCGACTATAGGGAAAAGTCGGGGTCCGACTGAAACACGAAACCCAATGCAAGTCAATGGGGAAGCAAAGTCGGCAGGGAGTGGAGGACAGTAAACACACCTACAGTGCCCATTTCAATGCCAACAACATTAATTCTTATTACTTAAGCTTGGCAACCTTAATTTACTTTATAATAATAGTTACGCATTGAAAACTGGGGGTTATTTGGCTCAAGTTGTGGGGGGTAGGGCTAGCGGCAGGTTTTCGTATGCCTGGGCCAAAGAGTGTCAGTGCGCCCTTTTAACACATATCACAATTCATAATGCTCCGATACGGTACAGAAATATAGGTATAGTACAATGACAAATGCTTCACTGCTTACATGACATGACTGCTATCTATTTTAAATTCTACAATAGCTCAAAAAATGGACAGTATATTACTCCATACAGTATTATGGCCACCACCTAGTGCGCCATACAGAATAATGAGCCTCATATATTTCTCGATACAGAATAATTGGTCCCATATAATGTTCCATACAGTATATGATGAGCTCCACATAATGCTACAGTATATGTTGGTCCCCAAGGATGATGCTCCACTGTGTTAAGGGCTCAAATAATGCTCCATAGAGTTCATATATAATGGGCCCCATTTCTAATACTCCAATGTATAATGGGCCCTGTAAATGCTGCTCCAGTGTCTGATGTCCCCCATTTGGAATGCTCCAGTATATGTTGGTCCCCATGGACGATGCTCCAGTGTGTTATGGGCCCAAATTATGCTCCATATATAATGGGCCCCATTTCTAATGATCCAGTGTATAATGGGCCCCGTAAATGCTGCTCCAGTGTCTGATGTCCCCCATTTGGAATGCTCCAGTATATGATGGGCCAAATGGATGATGCTCCAGTGTATGATGGGCCCTATATATAATTCTCCAGTGTATATTGCTCTCTAAAAAATGCTCCCAACATTTAAAAAAATTAAATACCTCTCCTCGCTGGGCATTGCTCTACTCTGGACTCCTCAGCATTGCCATTTTAAAGCTCTCTGCAATTGTACTATTTCGGTAGAGGGCATACAGACGTGATGTCATCGCGCTCTGTAACCTGAATGTCACTGTCAGGAAAGGCGGAAGACATCACGGCGGTGGAGCAGGGAGAGGTATGTATTGCAAGTGCTGTGGCCCTGAGCAAGCATGGGGGGCCCACTCGTGGGCGACGGCACTGGCACAGGACCCCTCATAGTACGACGGTATGTCTGACGGCGAGTGGGCCCTCCCACCGGCATAGACACTTTTGCGTATTATGAGGGGCCCTGTGCCACTGCCGTCGCCCACGAGTAGGACCCCCCCACCTGCTCAGGGAATCGGCACTTTCATCTGCACCTTCCTCTGTGTCACCATGTAAGGTGGTATAGTATGCGGGAAGGGGCACCTGAGTTTCATCAGTGTCACATTCTGGCTCTGTAGAGTGCGAGGGGAATGTAGTGCTGTGGGTCAATGTACCAGCAGAACCATCTACCAGTGGCTGTGCATCAGTGCACTCCATCTCCGATTCATGTTGGACTGGGGAATTCAGAATTTCACTTGATAACACAGGCATGGCCTGTGAAGAGCTCCATGGATTAATCTGAAGTGTGGGCTGCCGCATCCTTCACTTTTAGTGGGGGTGAAGGAGACAAGGAAAGGGGTGGTTCCTGACCAGAAGCCTGCACTGATGACTCAGTGCTTGCATTTTTTTTAAGCTTCAGATGAGGAGACGATAGAGCTGGAGGCTTTTTGGGCAATGTAAGGCAAAATCAGTTCCTGATGCTCCGGCTTTAAAAGCATTTTTTTCCTACTCCCAGAAAAGGGAGCCTTAAAGGCCTTCTTGTGCCAGCTAATGATGCAGGCTCAACACCTCCAGCCTCATCTGCTATTGTGCTTTTGGCACTACCAGCAGATGTACCACCACCACCATGAGTACCAGCTGGCCCCCCCACACCCACGTTCGCGGCCTCTTCCACCATACGTAATAATTTTTGTGAAAATGGACTCAAAATACCAGCAGATATATGGTACTGTTTCAGAAGAGGACAGCTCTATACAGTCTAGGGATAATTGTAAATCTCCGCATATATTTCATGAGTCAAACACAGATGGTCACAGGCTGAGTATGGATTAGACAATAATATAAAAATTTGCAAAAGGGTACAGTATCACTAGATACAAGATATATATAGTATAGTTTAAACATACTGAATCTCTGTATACATTTCAGGAGGCAAACACAGACGCTCTCAGGCCCTGTATGGATCCGACAACAATATAGAAAGTTGAGAAAGGGTACTATGGCGCCCCTGAGGGTACGGTCACCACAGAGGTACTGCACCTCATCCAAAGGTATGGTATCCCACCCTCAGGTAAGGAGGGATCACCACTCAGGACTCCTAACCCTGCACTGAACACACACACTAGTTAGTCAGTGCTTTCTGGGTGTACCCAGCGGGAGGATGGCCTCATCCCAGACTGACTAGGAAAGGGTGTTGGGGGTTAGTGTGGAAGGTAGGTACAGTGGGAGAAGCTTAGGTAGTGGAGTGAGTGTGTGCATCCAATCAGAGAGAGCAAGCTGACAGTTGATGGGTGGAGCTAGTCTGAGGTAAATGGATCTTTCTAGAGAGTTGTCAGTCGGTGACAGGACAGAGTAAGAGCAGGATTGCTGTGAGAGGGCTGAGGGTCAGAGAAGAGAGAAAAATCTTGTCCAAGCTCCTAGACTGGAAGGAAGTGGTCCTTGGGTCACGGGAAGTGCAATAAGCCACCTGTGAAGCCCGTTTCTAGAGAAGGAAGGACCAGGCCTCGTTGGGGAAGGTGGCTCTTGAAGGTAGTGGAGAAATACAGGGCTCAGCTAGAAAGACGAAGGCTGAGGTAACTCTAAGTGCCTCTGTCGCAGCCACATTCAATACTCAAAAATGCAGCAGTTGGAATAAAGGATCCAGGAGCCTGACCCACGTTGCCCGGTGTGATCCGTGGCTGCCAGCTTGGGACACTGTTTGCGAAGGCGCACAGCAGGAAGGGAGAGATCAGCGCAGAGACATGGCCTAGAAAGGATACACAAGGAGGAGTCTTGAACAGGTGTCCTGATCTACCTTGGAGTTTGCCGGACCCCTCCCTTGGATGACACAGTACCAATCGGGTCATCTAGTGCACAAAACTTTTGAGGAAAAACTCAGAAAATGCACCCAAGTGTGTCCTTCGTGTCTTTTCCAACTCGCCTGCTATACAAGCTACACTCACCATCACCGTCAACGGCTCACAAACACCATCTCAACTTCCCTGGGATACAGCTCTGGTCGTGGAGAGCTTCATCATCTTGGCTGCTTTAACACCGGCCCAGAGGATCTGCATTGCAGCGTCGGCTACCCTAGCCGAGTACCACGGGTGGTGTCACAATCCCCCTTTTCCAAATTAATTATCATACCATCTTCCCCCTCATCTGAGCTGTCATCTTCTTTATTGGACACCCAGGGCCACGGACCAGGTCCCAATCACCACCGTGACATACTTCCCCCTAAAAAGAGCCTGAAAGGCCCGATACTGAGTAACCCCCGGTCCTGCGTGGCGTTTCATTTTGACACCAGATAACAGGGATATATTGTATAGTTACAACATTATAAATCTACGTATATATTTTAGGAGGCAGACACAGTCGCTTTCATGGCCAGTATGGATTCGAGAACAATCTAAAAGGTAGAAAAAGTGTACAGCATCACCATATACAAGGTAAATATAGTATAGTTTCAACATTCAAAATCTCCATATTTATTTCAGGAGGCAGACACAGACGCTCTGAGGCCCAGTATGGATTACACAACAATATAAAAAGCAGTAAAAGGGGAATGGATCCCAAGCATACTGCTGTATACAGTGTTGTGGTCATTTGGCGATCTAATATATATTTCAAGAGTAACACACAGCCTCTCACAGGCTCCATATGTATCACACCATAATTTAAAAAGAAGATCCACAAGAAATAATCACACATGTGGGCCAATGTTCCAGGTGTCAATGATGCACTTTGAGTGGTGGGTGAAGGATGAATTTCGGGCACAAAGGGTACTGGATCAACAGATACAAGGTACATATAGTATACTTAATATACACAAAAACCTCTGTATGTATTTCCGGAGGCAGACACATATGCTCACACGCTCAGTATGGATTTGACAATAATGTAACAAGTTGAAAAAGGGTACAGTATGACCAGATACAAGGTATATATAGTATAGTTTATACATTCAAAATCTCCGTAGACATTTCATGAGGCAGACACAGACGCTCTCAGTCCCAGTATGCATTAGCCAAGAATATAAAAAGTATACAAAGGTTACTGTATCACCAGATACAAGGTACATATAGTATTGTTTAAACATTGTAAATCTCCCTATTTATTTCTGGAGGCAGACACAGACGCTCTCAGGGTCAGTATGGATTACACAATATAAAAAGCAGTAAAGGGTAATGGATCAGAGGCGTACAGCTGTATACAGTGTAGGGGGCATTGTAAATCTCAGTATATATTTCCAGAGTCCGAAACAGATTGTCACTGGCTCAGTATGGATTACAACCGAATATAAAAATGAGAAAAAAGAGAAATGTATTTGAAACGTACACCAGTGTACAGTGTTGGAGTACTTTGAAATCTTCATTTATATTTCAGTGTCAGTCAGCCAGTCCAGACTCTCCACTAGAGGAAGGTAGATGGATAAAAGTACAGACGTAAAGTCGAGTGATTTTAGATGTTTTTGAATTAGTAATCGCGTGAAAACTTCCCAGGAGAATTCGCAGAGGCGATGCTGACCCTCAATAAGTTTAACTGTGGATACAGCTAAAACGCAAATTAGTGAAGAAAGGGTTGCTGTATCGCAGTAGCGTCGATCCCATCACCGTAACTCATCTCCATCAAATTGTGATCACAGGGAGAGCAGTAGACATTGTCCTCACTGCCTATCATGATCTGTCTGGTCACTTTGGAGTGCAAAACACACAAGCCACAGGCCGTAGGGGATTCTATTGGATTGACATGAGAGGAGACATTGAAAAATGGTGGCAGGAATGTCACACGTCTCTGACTATGAAAAATGTGAAAGGTGATCATAAAGCACCACTGCATCCGATTGGGAGTTGACGTCCATTACAAATGTTAGCCATTGGTAATCTGAAGGTAAAGGCCAGCAGGACAGGATATAGCTACATCTTAACCATCATCGATCAGTACACAAAATTTGTATTGGCCGTCCCTGTGACGGATTTAACTGTCCTGACTACACAGCGGTGGAGCAGGGAGAGGTAAGTATTGCAAGTGCTGTGTCCCTGAGCAAGCAGGGGGGACCCACTCGTGGGCGCCGGTACTGGCACAGGGCCCCTCATAGTACGCCAGTGTGTCTGACAGCGAGTGGGCCCCCCCACCATCAGAGACACTTTATTGTACTATGAGAGGCCCTCTGCCAGTGCCGTCGCCCAAGGGTGGGCCCACACACCTGTTCAGGGCAACAGCACTTGCCCGGGTGCGGCAGGTGTTGAACCCGGGCCTGGGGTGGAGGGGCAGCCCATTTAGGGTGGTTTAAAAAATGGCAGATGTTGATGTGTAGGCTGGACTTTCAGCTGCTGCAAATGGAGGAATTGGAGAAGTCAGAGGAAGAGGAGGACAAAAGCGAGCTTTTTTTCTGGCAACCTATGTGTTATCAGAGGAGGGTGGGACAAAATCTTTTGAAACTCATGCATGGTTCATTTTAATGAAGGTTAGATCATCAACATTTTGGGTCGACAGACGGGTCCTTTTTTCTGTCAGGATTGATCCAGCAGCACTGAAGACTCTTTCAGATAGCACACTAGCAGCAGGGCAAGCGAGCTCCTGTAAGGCATATTGTGCCAATTCAGGCCATGTGTCCAGTTTTGAGGCCCAATAATCAAAGGGGAATGACCTGTGAGGGAGAACCTCGATATTGGAGGACAAGTAGTTTGTAACCATACTTGACAACTGCTGTCTCCTGTCACTTGCAATCGATTCTGTATTAGCTGTCGTGTGCGCGGGACTTGAGAAATCAGACCACAACATGGTCAGGAAACCCCTGTCTCCAACGCCAGTTCGGCTGTGTGCACCACGAACACCTCTTCCATTTTGCCCACTACGGCTCGTGGGAGAACCAGCTCTGCTGCTGTGTGCTGGGAATGCCTCAAACAACCTGTTTACCAGAGTTGCTTGTTTGTTAGCCAATATTAGCTCTAGGTTCTACTGTGGCATGATGTTGTGTAATTTGCCTTTATTGCATGGATCGAGGATGCTGGCCAACCAGTAGTCGTCATCACTCATCATTTTGGCAATGCGGGGGTCCCTTTTTAGGATCCACAAGGCATAGTCACACATGTGGGCCAATGTTCCAGGTGTCAATGCTGCACTACCAGTGGTGGGTGGAGGAGCACTTTCTGGCAAATCCACATCCCTCCAGTCATGCACAAACCCTGTACCTGACCTTGGCACCCCCACATGTTCTCTTGCCCCCTGAGAAGCATCCTCCTCCCCAAAATAATCATACCCCTCATCCTCCTCATCTTCCTCTTCTTCCTCCACCTCGTCCATGCCAGTTCCCTGACCAGACAATGGCTGACTGTCATCAAGGCTTCCCTCCTCCTCCTCCTACTGTTGCTCCTCAGCTGCAGACGCCTGCTCCTTAATGTGCGTCAAAGTTTGCATGAGCAGCCGCATAAGTGGTATGCTCATGCTTATGATGGCATCGTCTGCGTTTACCAGCCGTGTGCATTCCTCAAAACACTGAAGGACTTTACAGAGGTCTTTCAGCTTTGACCACTGCACACCCAACAATTCCATGTCTGCCCTCAAACTGCCTGCCCGTGTATCCTCCCACAAATGCATTACAGCCTGCCTCTTGTCGCACAGTCTCTCAACCATGTGCATGGTGGAGTTCCATCTTGTAGCAACGTCTATGATTAGGCGGTGCTTGGGGAGGTTGAGTGATCGCTGCAGCTTCTGCATACGACTGAAGTGTACGTTTGATCGACGGATGTGCGAGCACAGTCTTCGCACCTTATGGAGCAGGGCTGTTAACTCGGGATAATTATTTAGGAAGCACTGCACCACCAGGTTCAAGGTGTGAGCCAGGCAAGGTATGTGTGTGAGTTTTGAAAGGGCTATGGCTGCCACAAAATTCCGCCCATTATCACTGACTACCTTGCCTGGCTCAAGATGTAGACTGCCCAGCCATGACTCAGTTTGTCGCTGTAAATAGTCGGCCAGTACCTCCGCGGTGTGTCTACTGTCACCCAAAGACATCTTTTTTAAAACAGCCTGCTGCCGCTTAGCACTAGCTGTTTGATAGTGGGACGTGCTCGTGCGACTGCGCTCTGTCGACGAGCTTTCGCTTCTGGAGGAGGAGGAGGGTCGAACACCTACAGCCAACTGTTTCCTATACCATGGGCTACGCAGCACTGTTCCACCGCCGCTGTCCCCTGTGGAGCCTGCATCCACCACATTAACCCAGTGCGCAGTGATGGACACGTAACGACCCTGGCCATGCCTACTGGTCCATGTATCTGTTGTGAGGTGCACCTTTCCACTCACTGACTGTTTTAGTGCATGGACAATGCGGTCTTTCACATGCCGGTGAAGGGCAGGGATGGCTTTTCGAGAAAAGAAGTGCCGACTGGGTAGGTCATAGCGTGGGACAGCGTAGGCCATGAGCTCTCGGAAAGCTTCGTTTTCTACCAAACGGAAGGGCATCATCTCTAATGAGATCAGTTTGGCAATGTAGGCGTTCAAAGCCAGTGTATGCGGATGAAAGGATGAGTACTTTCTTGTCCTACTCAGAGTGTCTGGTAGGGTGAGCAGGACTTGAGAGCTCCATATGGGGGAAATAGCACTGGACATGATGGACTGAGAAGGGGTTGGTGATGGTGAGGGTGTTGATGGCCTAGATTTAGTGTTTCAGCGTGAAAATATTGTGATTGCTTGACTGCTTTGCCCTAGCGCCGACACCTCAACATTTCTTGATGGTGGTGTGCTTAGCGGTGTCCTTACAGTGGGGGAGCGATGAAGTGTTGCCGGCTAACTTCAGTCGGAGCAGGTGCACATGTGCTACCTGAGGTTTTGTAGTCCGTCCATGCTTGCAAGTGCATGTTGGTTAAATGTCTAAGCATGCAACTGGTATTCAAATTTCTTAGATTTTTCCCTCTGCTAAAGGTCCTTTGGCACTTCTTACAGATAACCTTTGCGTCATCATTAGGATTTTGTTCAAAAAAAGTGCCACACTGCACTCTTCCTACTATGGTAGAAATTTTCAGGGCTTGAACACTGTGCTAATTTGACAGTCTGGCCAAGCTGTCCTGCAACTCTTTTAGTTTTCTTGCCAAGTTTTTGACAGCTACGGGCCTGCCGGATAACCACTGCTGCGAAGACGATGCCTGCTGTGGATCCTTCTCCTGTTCTGACCTATTGTCACCATCACCCTCTTCCCCCAATGGATGCCAATCCGGGTCAACAACTGGGTCATCCATGACCTCGTCTTCAATATCATCTGCACCTTCCTCTGTACCTTCCTCTGTGTCACCGTGTAAGGTGGTATAGTATGCGGAAAGGGGCACCTGAGTTTCATCAGGGTCTGATTTGGGCTCAGTAGACTGCGAGGGCAATGTAGTGATGTGGGTGAATGTACCAGCAGATTCATCTAGCAGTGGCTGTGCATCAGTGCACTTTCTGTCAAATTCATCTTGGACTGGGGAATTCAGGATTTGACTTGATAACCCAGCAATGGTATGTTAAAAGAGCTCCATGGAGTAATCTGAAGTATGTGCTGCAGCATCCTTCACTTTTGGTGTGGGTGAAGGACACAAGGAAAGGTGTCGTTCCTGACCAGAGTCCTGCACTGACGACTCTGTGCTTACAGTTTTTGTAACTTCAGAAGAGGAGGCAATAGAGCTGGAGGCTGTTTCTGCAATGTAAGCCAAAACCTGTTCCTGATGCTCCGGCTTTAAAAGCGGTTTACCTACTCCCAGAAAAGGGAACCTTAAAGGCCTTCTTGTGCCAGACGATGACGCAGGCTCAACACCTCCTGTCTTAGCTGCTATTGTGCTTTTGCCAGAACCAGCCGATGCACCACCTCCACCATCAGTACCAGCTGCGCCCCCCACCCATGTCCGTGGCTTCTTCCACCAGAATTCCTCATGTTTGGCAAAATGTACCAAAAATACCAGCAGAGAAATGGTACTGTATGAGTAGCGTACAGCTGTGTAAGGTGTATGTAAGAAGTGAAATCTCTGTATATATTTTGTGAGTCACAGATGCTCACCCAGTATGTATTTCACCGTAATCCAACAAGCAGATATTTTCTGTACTGTATCAGAGGTGTACAGCTGTATACGTTGTTGGTGAAACTGTCAATCTCCGTATATGTATTTACGGAATGTCACACACACACGCTGACTCTGTGTAGATGTGAGCGTAATAAGAACACCAGATATCAGATACTGTTTGAGAATCGGACAGCTCAATACGGTGTATAAAGAAATGGAAATGTCCGTATATGTATTTATGGAGTGTCACACACACACTCTGACTCTGTGTAGATGTGAACGTAATAAGAACACCAGATATCAGATACTGTTTGAGAATTGGACTGCTCAATACGGTGTATAGAGAAATGGAAATGTCCGTATATGTATTTATGGAGTGTCACACACACACACGCTGACTCTGTGTAGATCTGCCCGTAATAAGAACAGCAGATATACAATACTGTTTGAGAATCGGACAGCTCAATACGGTGTATAAAGAAATGGAAATGTCCGTGTATGTATTTATGGAGTGTCACACACACACGCTGACTCTGTGTAGATGTGACCGTAATAAGAACACCAGAAATCCGATACTGTTTGAGAATTGGACACCTCTATACGGTGCATGTATGGAAAAATATTAATCTCCGTGTATTTTTTTACGGAGTCACACACATATAGCATGTATTTTTCCATGATACCAGCCGGTACACGGTAGTGTGTGAGGAGTGTACACCTCTATACGGTGTGTGAAAAAATTTACGCTCAGTATCTACTGTGCAGAAAAAAAGGAATAAAAGGATTTTTGCTTTTAAAAAAGCAGTCTGCACAGCAATGCAGCTACCAGGGAGCCTTATAAGGCAGCCTAATAACCAACAGAGCTGCTGCACAAAAATATATCCTCCCCTGTCACTGCACACTATACTGATGTGTTGTACAGTGACATTCGCTATCAGCAGAAGCAACTTCTTTTTTTTTTTGCCCTGCCTAAACACTCTCCCTATTGAGAACGAGCAGCAGCAACCTCTCCCTATGCTAAGATCGGCAGAAGTAAGATGGCGGTCGGAGGTCACGGCCTTTTATAGGCACTGTGACGCCACACAAAGCCAGCCAATCACTTGAATGCCCTTCTCTAACATGGTGAGGGCCACTGCCTATGTCATCGCGTTGTCCACAGTGTGCGTCATTGATGATTGGATGAGAAAAGGCGCTGGAAGCATTGTGGGTAACGCGACTTTGGCGCTCAAGTCGGCGACCTCATGGCCGACCTCACGCTATGGTCGGGTTTCGATCGGCGAAACTCGACTTTGGCCAAAGTCGGCGGATTCTGAATGTAGCCGACCCGTTTCACTCAACTCTACTTTGAGGATCACATCAAAAAAGATGTCATGCAGCAAGCATAAAATAAGTTGTTTGTCCATATAAGTCATTTGGTCTTGTGGAAGTGTAGATGCTCTGTGAACTTACTTAACTAGCCTTTAGTTCTTTATTTCCTGTCGCTGATTTAAAGAAAGTATTTTCCATTTCACTGTACAGAGATTCTCCGCATTCATCTTAGCTCCTGTCTTTAGAAATTCAGACACATTAGGAACAATTTCATATTCAGCCAATTACTCTTTCGCTATGTTTTCAGGATGTGAGTTGAAACCCATAAAACAGGGATGTCAAACTCAAATACACAGAGGGCCATAATTAAAAGCTTGGATAAAGTCGTGGGCCAATATTAATATTTATTTTAAAAAAAATGTGTACATTTGAGGAAATTTGTCCTTATCATCAAATATAAAGATACACTTTTTTGTATGAAAATAAATTTAAAGGGGTTGTCCCACGAGCAAAATACATTTTAATTGATAGATCTTGTAATAAAATATTGGAATAATATGTTATTTAAGAGCAGTAATAAGCATATGGTCCAATGGCCTACTTTAAATATGTAGTAACAAAGGATAAAAAAACTTGAATAATACAGAATAAAGTATGATGCAAGCAAAAGTTCCCCCAAACTCAGTATGATACCCCCAACAGCACCCTCCACACGCATGGTATGATGACCCTACTATACCCCTCTCCCTCCATCCCCCGGCAAAGAGTGGTGACTTCATCACAGTATGATTCTCCAACACACAGTATAATGGCCACAAAAAGTGCTCCATACATTATAATGGCCCCACATAGTGCCCCATACAGAATGTGGTTGTTTCCTGAAGAAGAGGTTGGAGTACCTCGAAATGCGTCGATTCACACAATGGAATAAGCATATGTTTTTATCCCATTAATTCTCTTCCATCCTTTATGGGATATTGACAGCTGTGCAGGAAAGCCGCCTATCTCTGTCCATTTTGCTTATGATCTATGACCTACGGTCTGCAGCAGCTGTTCAATCAGTTTTTTTCATTGTTGCAATTGCAACTAATAAAGGTGAGCATACACCCCTCATTTGTTCACCCTTTGTATCATGAGCACCCTATTTGTGCTATTGCTCACTAGTTTCTTCACTACTCTTCTTAACCCAAGGAATAAGTCCCCAGGTAGTGGTATTATGAGATTTTTCTAGGGAGGTAAGGTAACAAAAAAATGCACTGCACTGTCATTTTGATTTTTCTTTCACCTTACAGTCTGAGTTAGTTAGCTTTATATTTTAATAGAACAAACTTTTATGGATGTGACCGTAACAATTATTTTAAATGTATTTATTTTTAATGCATGAGTACAGCACCAGAACCACCATCAGTACATGAATACATCACTATAACCATCATCTGTGCGTAAACACATCACCAGAACCATCATTACATCACAAGAATCACCATCAGTGCAAGAATACATCCCTAGAACCACCATCAGTACATAAATACCTTATCAGAATCACCATGATCACATCGCAAGAACCACCATCACTATAGGACCAGAACTACTATATATATGAATACAGAACCCAAACCACCATCAATACATGAATACAGCAATATAACCATCATCAGTACATGAATACAGAACTCAAATCAAAATCAGTACAGGAATACAGGACCAGAACCACTATCAGTACATGAATATAGAACCACCATCAGAATATGAATGCATCAACAGAAATAACATCAGTTCATGAATAGATCACCATAACCACCATCAGCACATGAACACGTGACCAAAACCACCATCTGTGAATGAGTACAGCACATGAGTACAGCACCATAATAATCCTCAGTACATAAACCAGGACCAAGCAGAGGTTGTTCCTTCAAACAAAACAAACCGTGTTTTACTGACCATCCCAGAGTCCACTGATGAGTTTCAACCACTGTGATGGTGTTTTAAATTGGCTGCTGGTCTGAAGTCACTTCGACAGCATGGCAGCAATCAGTGAGCTCTGCCCCACTCATAGCCACAGAGCTGAATGTTTGGCTGCTGCTTTGTCGTTCATGAGGTCAGCGCAGCAGCCAATTCCAGATACTGACAATGGAGATGGTACGTAAAGCATGTTCTTTTTTGTTTTCTTTTATACCAAACTCCGCTTGCAATGTCAAATCATTACCCATCATATACATCCGTATCTCATAGACCTACAACTCCCAGTATGTCCTGGTAAGGTGATACTGGAAGTTGTTATCAGCCACCATCAGACTGTGGACCATACAGGAACCACAGCAGTGATGACACGCAGGTATTACCTCAAATAAACATTTATATCCAGGTACCTTATAAGTGACATCTTCTCTCGTTTGAGTTGTTCTTTTACTTTTCTTCTCTGTCTGGTTCAGACGCCATGGTCCAGACACCATGATGACTTTTCACATCCACAGCTCGTCACTGCAGGCTTCTTTCTTCCCAAGCACATGCCGACACAGTGTCCTGAAAAGTGTCACTATGATTATCCTGAATAAGAATATCTGTTCTACGCTCTACCACTGAATAATTGCCCCTCACTATGTTTCCTGCATATGACCCTCACACCGTCCTTATGGTACATAGTCACTACATGTTCCTCTCCTATAAAATAATGCCTGTACACCATCGCCTTTATGAACTATGGCCTTCAATCTGCCCTTCTCCATACTGTACAACCAACAAGCTGCCCTTCTCCATACTGTACAACCAACAAGCTGCCCTTCTCCATACTGTACAACCAACAAGCTGCCCTTCTCCATACTGTACAACCAACAAGCTGCCCTTCTCCATACTGTACAACCAACAAGCTGCCCTTCTCCATACTGTACAACCAACAAGCTGCCCTTCTCCATACTGTACAACCAACAAGCTGCCCTTCTCCATACTGTACAACCAACAAGCTGCCCTTCTCCATACTGTACAACCAACAAGCTGCCCTTCTCCATACTGTACAACCAACAAGCTGCCCTTCTCCATATTGACCCTCACAAGGTCCTCCCACAATGCTCTCTCGCACATTTCTCCTTTCTCTTACAGATTTTTCCCCGATACTGCCCTTTCACACTAACAGCAGCCTACCCATATAACAGTCCTCTGTGTCTTCAGCTCCTATGTAGCGCTTACTTTAACTCAGTCTCTGGTGCCTCTACTGTGCAGCTGGAACATTGAGGAAGGGGAGGATAAATGGTCCTTTTCTATCGTGCCATTCGTGTGTTCAATTGTGTTTGTGCCTATAAGAGTAAGTCAGCAGGAACCCGCATTTTCTGACTCTGATAACCGGCTGAGTCCATTCCTGGCAAAATGCCCTCTGGAGGATACCTCAGACCACCAAAGCAGCAGTGGCAGAAGTGCCCCTATATGGGGGGGCACCCGGCTCACTCCCGACAGATGATGTCACAGGAGAGGAGGAACTGGACGATCCTTTTGTTCTCCCTGGAGATGTCATTGAATGACAATTTTTGTCAGTGGGTCTCTCACTGAGGCAAGGGGGCCGAGTCGACCATTCCTCCATAAAATAAGTAGAGACAGATATCTGTCGGCTGACTAATCTTAGGAATCCAGATATCCAATTTGCACAAGGACTTTAACCCCTTTAGAAATAAGCAATTTTTTGTTTTGGTGCGTTTGTTTTTTTCCTCCCCTTATTCTCAGACAGAACTTTGTTTTTCCATTGACATAGCCATGTGAGGGTTTGTTTTTTGTAGGACAAGTTGTACTTATGAATGATACCATCCATTTTATCATTTCACATGCTGAAAAGCAGGAAAAAATCCAAGTGTGGTGAAATAGCAAAAAAAAGCACAATTCCGCAATAGTTTTTTCTTTTTTTTATTTACACTGTTCATTTTTACCGTAATATTCTCTTTGACAGGAAGGTGTTGGAGACAGAACACCTTCACCGAAGGTGGATGGCCGCCACCAGTGGTACGCAGTCTGACAAGTGACACATCCCTGAATTCTGTGTTTCACTATCTCCTGCTGTCTTCAGATTATACAGCAAAAACCTGCTGACATATTCTCTTTAAAGCTGTCTTCCCTAGGCATTTTTCTTATTTAGGATTCTTTTTCTTTAAAGAAGTCGAAGTAAAAAAAAAAAAAGTCTGTAAAACCTCTTAATTATGGCTGTGATATAATGCTATAATGCAAGTGATTAAAATACTTACTCATTGTAGTCTTCCCCAGTTTCCAGCGCTGCTCCTGTCCTCTACCTCCTGTCCTCTTCTGGACCATATGATCTGAAAACAGACTAACTGGTTTCCACAAGGGTTTATGTGTGGAGTGGATGTTGCTTTCTCAATCTAAAAACATAGCGGATGCATGGCACTTTGTCAGGTTGGTGCTCAGGTAAGATAACACTCCAAGACAATAATTTAAATAACCTGGCACTCCAAAATTAGATTCAAATGGTGATTAGTTTTATTGTGTAGATTGTGAGTCGTTGCAGGCAGGGTCCTCTCTCTTCCTGTACAAGCCATGACTTGTATTGTTTAAAGGGAACCTGTCACACCCCCAGGGCGTTTTTCACGAAAAGAGCCACCTTCAGCAGCACTAAGGCTGCATTCTGTGAAGGTGGCTCTTGTGTTTCTGACCCCCATTAGCGCCAAAATATAGACTTTTATAAATCGTTCCTCATACCTGCATTCTGTCACAGAGGTATGGAGTGTTGCCGCCTCCCAGCTGTCCATCAACCCCCCTCTACAGCGTCCCTGCACCGCCTCCTTCTTTTGTATTTGCCGTTACATGTTGTCGGGCGCCTGCGCTGTGACAACAGTTCTCGGGCATGCGCAATGGGCGCAGCCCGAGAACTGCCATCAAGCTATCGCACCTGCGTGTTTCTGCGTCCCAAGATTCCCAGCCCCGCAGTGTGAATACTTCATAACACACTGTGGGGCGGGATCTGGGGACACAGAAACACACAGGCGCGATAGCTTGATGGAAGTTCCCGAGCAGTGCGCACTGCGCATGCCCGAGAACTGTTGTCACAGCGCAGGCGCCCGACAACATGTAACGGCAAATACAAAAGAAGGAGGCGGTGCAGGGACGCTGTAGAGGGGGGTTGATGGACAGCTGGGAGGCGGCAACACTCCATACCTCTGTGACAGAATGCAGGTATGAGGAACGATTTATAAAAGTCTATATTTTGGCGCTAATGGGGGGTCAGAAACAGAAGAGCCACCTTCACAGAATGCAGCCTTAGTGCTGCTGAAGGTGGCTCTTTTAGTGAAAAACGCCCTGGGGGGGTGACAGGTTCCCTTTAAGATTATTGTACTTGTATGTATTATGTATACCCCTTTTCACATGTAAAGTGCCATGGAATAAATGGCGCAATAATAATAAATAATAATATTAATAATTGTGCTAGAATCATGCACTCCACTGTGTCACTGTGCAACATTTTGGTCGTACAATGGACCTTCATCAGACTCGGATTGCAGAGTAAATCATAGAAGAGGTTTGGCTTTAGTAAACAGTGCTATGTTATAGCATATGTTTGCGCTTTCCTCCAGCAAACATACTGTATGCTATAACATACAATTATCAGGTCGGTAAGTATTTTAATATCCTTGCACTACATCCCACACATAATTAGGAAGATTTATGAAAAAAATTACTGAGATTTCTTTGAAAAATTATTCCAGAAAGTCTCCATGGAAACCAGACAATACTTATTAATGGTAATCTAATTAAATGTAGTGTCTTCTGCCAACAGTCCAGCTTAGCTGAGAATGTGTGTTTATTTGGGGAAAAGGACAGCAAAGCATCAGGAGCATTGAAAATAAGACAAGCTACAGAGCAAAGATCAGACTAATCATTTATTCGTATAGGCACAGTGGCTCCACTAATGATGGCTATACTCGTCTGGAATGAAACATTTCAAAGATCTACACTGTTTTCTTAATCCTTGGGAAATTACTCTGGGTGAGAAGATGATAATACATTGAAAGAGTTGTGCAGGTTTCTGACATATATGGTAAATTAAAAACAAAGAAACAAAAAACTATGGAAAAAAGCGCAACAGAAGTTTAATTTTTTCCATTGCCTTTTACCAGTTTCTATAGGTCTCTTTTAGTCCAATGTTTTGGTGAACACCGACGATGTTGTTCCCATAATGTTTTGCCATCATCGGCCACTGGCTAACTCTCCCTAGGACTGCAGGGGCTCAGAGTAGTTGTCGAGAAGCAGCATCCTTATCATGCAGATACAGTTGGAAGCTAGGGGTACAAAGAGTCAAATGGGGGATATTACCAAGTGGGGGCACAAATATCAACATTATTATTGTATGGAGACACTAAAGGAGGCTCAGATGAGGCATTATTACAGTGTGGGTATAGAAAGGGATTACTTTTACTGTATGGAGCAATAGAGGGGGCCCTACTACCATGTGGAGGCACCGAGAGGGGCATTGTTACCCTATATGGACACATAGTGCGTACTTTTACTGTTGGGGACAGAACAATGGGATACTATGATGGTGTAAGGCACCGAGGTGGATATTATTACTGTTTGTAGAGCTTCAGAGGGTGTAGCGCTAAGTAGGTTTGAGCAGAAAATTGCAAAGGGTGCTGAAATAATAATGAGCCATGTCTATTTTTCCATTTCATAGAGACAAATCATGGATAGAATAAGTCATCATGGTGACCTGGGCAGTATGGAGTAGAAATTGTAAAATGAGCATCTACATGTATCAATGTATAATATGTGCTGTATTCACTAATAAGGTCTACTGAGCACCTGTCACAACACAGCTGTCGGGTGACCCGGGACCAGGGTCTATATGCAGTCAAAGGGATCCCTGATGAATGAAGCAGAAGCCTTCTGAAACGCGTAGGAAAGAAGTTTGATCCTCTAAGCACTTCTTAGCCGATCACGTGACTTACCACATGACCGTGATGTCACGCAAGGTCCTGTACTTTGCCGGCTTAAATTAGCAGACTCTATTGGCTAGCGAAAGACCGCTGATGACGTCGCGCTTTCGCGAGAGTGACATCATCTCCGGTCCTTCGTGCTAAGCATTACTGGGACCGGAAGATGCCGGGAGCGTGGAGAGGAGATCGGGGGCCGTCGGAAGGTGAGTATATCTCTGTGCCCTCCTGATGCAATAGCATCGGGCCTCCATCTAGTAAATGTATAATACTCTCTGCGCCCTTGCCTGTCCTGCCGCTACTACAACCCACCATCAGGCCTGTGTCCTTCTTTTTACCTTCCCCCATTACACGCATCTTCTTCAGCCTGCTTCATTCTCGGCCACAGCTTTCAGTCAACTAAATCTTTGACATGTCTGCACTCTATGTTATCGAGGTGCACCTCTTAATGTTATGACATACGTGGCCTGACGCCATAGACACTCAGTTGACTAGGATGTTTCAGCATGCACTAAGACGGTAAGGTATCCAGGAATGTCAGAGGCCTAGTCGGTCTGAAATCAAAGCCTAAAGGGAAGCAAGCCGAAAAAGATGAGCTGGATGGGACAAGGTGAAAAGAAAAGGGACATCAGAACTCACTGGAGGCAGGACAAATGAATGGTGAGGTATTCATTTTTTTAGATAACTTTTTACAGCAATATGGCAGCCAGCTGGCTGCTATTTTCTGGATTCACTCAAGGCGTTTTACAAGAAATCCATATTCTGGAGAATATAACTCTAGATATAACTATAGCGACTTCAAAAATATTGCCATACTCTGCACTGTCATGTCCCACAACTTTGGAATCATACAGTATTCTATTGTTGCTGTTGCATTGTTATACAATAAGGTTTGACTTTTAGAAGTTTGTCCTCCCTCTTTCACGATCTTCCTCCCTAGCTCTGATGTCAGTAACCCCTTCCTTCTTCTTCCTCATTTTCTATATGTCTGCCATCTTAGGAACCTCATGTCTTGCAGCTCTGGTTCAGAATAATCTTTTTTAGCTACTGCAGATGTTACACCCACGTGCCGCTAATCCTTCTTGTGGAACCTTCATATGTGCCTCTGCAGCTGAGTCAGGCTATTTAATGATATTTCTTCGTGTGAGTACTGGTACATAAAGACATCCATAGAAACAGAGTCTCAAGCAGCCTAGATATGGATCAGAATATGCACAGTATTCTTCTTTTTGTTAAGCCATATTTCAAAGAAAAGGTAATCATGCCCAGTTTCCTCCAGTAGACCAAGGCTAAAACAACTCGTGGTGCCATGCAAAAACACTGAACCATAACATCAGGATCACAAATGATACACCTGACCCATTCACTGGTTCCACATAGCCTTGACATCAGACCCTAAAATTAATTCAGACCCCAGATTTCAGAGCCTCAAATTTATTTACTGTATATCCCTTTCTTCAAACCAATTTTTATCAGACCCCATAAATTGTTCAGACCCTAAATCCCATTTAAGCCGTGCGTGTGAAACATCGCACTGCACTCAGATATCACGCTAGTGCAGTGTGATTCCCGCGGATGCCAGCAATGGAGCAGATGGGGAAATTAATTTCTCTGTCTCCTCCGCAGATGTGCTCCAATTCTCTGATGCGAGACGATCGGAGGACAGAGTTCTGACCCCCGGCTCATGATTGCATGGGATATGATATGCTAGTGTGTATCCGGCCTAAGGCAGGATAGCCACAATTCTACACACACATAGCAACAATAATTTAACTTATATAGCGCCAACATATTCAGCAGCACTACACAATTAACACTGATATGTCTCTATAGGCAACTCACTTAACGCTTGTTTTTTATAGTAGGAAGGTACTCCAACTCTTTAAGGAAGCTTTAATAGTCTATTGACAAGTATTGGACCATTAGGTTGTGTTCACACCATGATTTTTCGCAGCCAGTACACTCCTTAACCTGTCTGATAAAGCACTAAATAAATGCTTAAAAGAACTGCACTGGACACCTCTCACCGCCCGTCAGTACAATATCAGCGGCATCGGTATCTTCAGGATGTACATACCATTGAATGGAAGGTTGGATCAATCAGCAGAAGGCTCCATGATCCACCATTCAGCCTGTGCTTGTGAGTCTGAGACTTTGTGCATGACGATGACGTCACTACATCACTCATGCCTGCAGTGCAGAGCATCAGTACTCAAGCTGCACACACCGGAGCTGCGCGCCGGAGGAACAGGGTGAGGTGAGTACTGTTTTGTTTTGTTTTTTATGTTAGTAGCTGTGGGACCCTCATACTGAGTGGGGGTCAGCTGTGGCGACTTCATACTGAGTAGAGGGTGGGCTGCCAGGGACATTATGTTGAGAAGAGGGCTGTGAGATCAACATACTCAGTGGAGGGCTTTGGGGCTATGTTTGATTTTAGAGGAGAAGGCCGGGGAAACGAAACCTTTCGCTTTGGGTCCCTATATGTATGCCCCTGTTTACATGTATTGTTATTTACATTAGATATATCTAATGGGGAGAACAGATCACAAAGTGTAAAACATTTTATTTTAAATTGTGATCTTGGCAGATATATCATCTTACTATATTTTGCACTTTTTACAAGACAAGTAACATATAAAGTAATGCAGCATCACCTACTAGCAGTAAAGCTAGCCTAACACTAATTATGCAAATCCATTAGACACCAACCATTCAGCCTTACGTATAAGTAACATAGCATTATAGAATGCTAGCTTTTCCAATCATTTACCAGTCATTAGTCACATGAACATGAATTGTCTTTGTATTTCATGCATTGAAAATGTGGCATCATTATGCCAATAATTTACAATACACATTACACCTATATGTATTGGTTCAAAACATTGACCTTGATTCATCAGTGTTGATGAATCGGGATTATATTATGCAGCAATACTTTGTGTTTTCCAGTTCGAATTCACCCGATTGTACTGATTTTCCAAGGAAAATCGATTCGCAGAGAGGTTATTCTCTGCAAATTTAATGTCCTTTTTTATTCTCTAGGGTCTCTCCAACCCCAGATTATAATAAATGTGAGATTTGAAAAAAAAAATTCTTATACCCACATCTTTGGCCCCTTCGCTCCTCACCATCACCCATACGTTCCTCACTACATCTTCTGATTACCTTCACTTGCAGTGAAATCCTTATGACCTTGACGTGTGCCACGACCTTGCGCATGGCTCGCAGAACTTTCCGGGGCCTCATCAGAACTGGAAGTCCCAGCTTAGTTTGAGAGGTTATGGAGATTTCAGCACGATAGGCGGTGATCTAAACAAGCGAAAAGGACCAGACGGTGGGAATGAGGAGCGGAGGGGCTGGAGAGTTGAACAGTATGATGAGCATAAGGGTTTTTTTTAACATTTTTAAAATTTTGATAGCCCTTTAATAATACAGAAAAATGGCAGCTGTTGGTTGCCATTTTGCTGAATCTGCCCGAAAGTGAATTATAAAAATTTGGCAACTATAGAAATTTGGTAGATTCAAGTATAATTAAATTCCCCTCAAATATATTCGCTCATCTCTACTGACATGTATAGTTGATGGAGTTTTTCACTTTTTGAGGTTTATTATTTGCAACATAACCTATGAGATAATATTGCCTGTGTGTGCAATGATAACAGCTAGTGATGAGTGATCGTGCTCAGATAAGATGTTATTTGAGCATGCTTGAGTGTCTTCGGCGTGCTCGAAAAATATATTCAAGTCTTCACGGCATGCATGTCTCACAGCTGTCAGACGCAACACATGCAGGGATTGCCTGTTTGTTAGACAATCTCTGCATGTGTTGCAGCAATCAAACAACTATGAGACATGTAGGAGCAGGGACTTGAACATATTATTTGAGCACGCCAAAGACACTCGGTAGGTACACAAGCATGCTCAGATAACATCTTATCCCAGCACGTTTGCTCACCACTAATAGCAGCATTAAATTTTAAACCTGGTCTATACTTGTCCTATACAGCTTAATTGAAACCGCCTAGGAGTTCATCTAGTGCACACTAAATACCTAGCTCAACACTGATTAGCACTTTTGTTTCATCATTTTGTAGTTATATTCCTGCTATTATAAATGTATCACACAGATTCCCTGATATGAAGAACTTTTCTTGATAATCAATTATTGGCTTCCAGCATTGGAATGGAGAATTCCAGCTTTACAGATTTTAACATATCATCCATTAACTATTAAATAGTTTGCAAGGTTACGTCCATTGACCAGTTTTGGTTCCTTTGATCTAACACTTCAAAAGTAATCATCAAATAAGAACCTTTGTAATATATGTTATCAGAGAAATAATCTACCCAGGACTGCTCATTCATTTTCAAAATTCTCAGTTCTCGAGTAAAATCTGTCTTCAGTGAATACAGATGTTTTATCCTGAGACAGGAGATGGCAGTTTCTGCCGATAAGATTCTATGTAGACGGGAAGAGGAGGAGCTCTGCCTCTCGCTCCTCCTCCTCTCCCTAAGCGAGTTCACGGGAGAAAACTCGCCAACATAACAGAGTTGAAGCTGATTTGTAGGGAGGAATAGGCTAAAATTCCTCTTAGCCAATGTGCAGAACTAATCAATATTTACCAGAAACATTTAGATGCAGTTACTAAAAGCACAGGTTCACATATTTTTGCCACCTTCATACATGATATATGATCATTTTCACCATTTTAAAAATGGCCATCTATTATTTTGACTTATTTGCTTTGATTTGGTTCTTTGTCTAGCTTTAGGACTTGTGTGAAGATACGATGTAGTTTTAGGTCAATTATTTTTCACAAATATGGAGAATTCTGAAGGATGAACAAATTTTAAAGCACCACTGTAAATTTAGAAGAAAATAAGAACCCAAAAATGGGCATATATCAATAAATCAAAAGTGGGAGGAAACCCAAATTTGGTAATTACATTTTTTTTTTATTTTACATAAAGATATAATTATGTTTCTTTAAAAAAAAAAATGGTGCCTGCAGTAAGGTAGTATTTCCTGTTGTCACTTTTTCACCAATGTTCCTTGCAACAAAACAGAAAAGTACCAATATCTCTGTATGTAAAATATATATATGCAGCCTGCTCTGATTTACTATTAGATGTCCATTTATAAGTATTGGATAGATTTTTAACTGAAAAACAAGTTTCAAAAACATATGTAGATACTGTATATGCAGAGATTTGCATAAGCGAAGATGTGTGAGATAATATAGTGATATGCACTTCCTATCACTAATCCCGTTACAGAACATGACAACCCCATCCCACCTTGTAGTCCGCAGCCTGAGATGACTGACAACAAGAAACAATAGATTACATTAAACTATAGAATAAATAGAGATGTCTTTAGATTTATGCTGCTTAAGCCAATATATGGATCTAAGGGATAATATTTCTCCTTGCAAAGCGTGACATGTCTGACATCTCAGTGTAAGGAAGCTTATAAGCCATGAAATTCTCCTCAGAAAGATGCTCTCGGAGCATTGCATGGCTTACATGCCTCTCATACAGCCAAATCAAATCTCTTGCTTTGCACTGAGGAGGAGAAACACCCTGAAACACGTGTCTGCAAATTGAGATTCTGGTTTGGCTTTATCCTAAGTCATATGGCAAAGCTGGTGTGGCGCCCCTGAGGCTCAGTCGCTACAGAGGTACTGCACCTTCTCCTAAGGTGTAGTGCCCCACCATCCGGGTAAGGTGGAAACTCCTTTCCACACTCCAACACTCGCACCCCACATAACAGGGTAGTTCTGCACAACCACATTGCGCGGCTCCTTGCTCAGAGAATAGCAGAGCACCTTTGGTGGTTCTCTGCTTGGAACACTGGACGTGCTGGGAGGTGGGTGGAGTTAAGATACATAAAAGAGTGGGACAGTGTAGGATGACAGGTCAGTCTGACAGAAGGTCAGTCGGGTAGGAAATCACTCAGACAGGAGTGAGGATCCCTGGAAGAAGGGATGGAGGAAGGAGTGCTGCAGCTGCCTCAGTGATCTGAGCCAGCTGGCACGGGAAAGGAAAAGAAGGAAAAAGACGTAGAACTGAAACCTAAGCTTCCATAAGAAAGAAAGACAAGTACGGAACGAAGGAGTAGAGAGAACAGAGAGGACATGGGTTAGAAGAGGAACCCTGTCTATAGGTTCTCAGCGCAAGGCCGGGGCCCGGTCCCCGAGGTTGTATGGACACTTATGGTTCTGCAGCAGACACTGGTGGAGTAGTTGGCTGTAAATGCAATACTCCCATCTAAGACTTGGGGCACAACAGCAATTGGATAGAGAGCCGGGACTCAGGAGAAGGGAGTCCCCAAAGCAGGCTACAGCTGTCTGCCGTACAAGTAGAGTTCTTGGGAACATCAGTGATGAGGAACTCCAGTGTAACTCAGTACTAGGAGATCTTCACACTTTAAGGCGCTATAGAGGAGTCATTCAGAAAGGTACATGTTGGCGGAGTGTTGGAGAGGAGATCCTAACTTGCCCGGAGGTTGATTGAGTCTCTGACCCGGAGGACACGGCCCGGAGGCAGGCACCTGTGTGTGTGTACAACGGACTGTGAGTAAAGCTTTGGAACTACAAGCCCAGGTGTCCTCCATTCATTTGTGCGCTAACACATTCAGCATCGCTACAACTGGGTACCATTCTCCACACCGCCTGCACCTCTCCTCTTCCATTGCATCCATGCTGCCCTGGGGCTACAGCTTCACCTGTGGGGAGCTACACCATCTAGGCTGCAACACACCACCAGCCCCAGAGGATCTGCATGCAGCGTCAGCTTAACATCCTACTTGCCGAACACCACAGGTGGCGTCACGAACTATTCCATTAACTACATTCCACCATTTACATTCCCCCCATTGATTTGGGCGCCCAGGGCCACGGACCAGGTCACCGCTGCTGTGACACATCCCGCTGACGCCGGCCCAGTACCGAGTGCCCCCGCGGCCCTGGGAGGGCGACCCACTGGTTAAAGGATCGACATTGACTTTTAGGATTGCTACTTCCAGTAGGTGGCAGGTGGTAGGTGGCAGGTGGTAGTTCTGGTCATCTTCCTCTCTGAAGAGACACTTTATTTAAGCCCAATATAGATCTTAGAGGAAGCAATCAATTAGTAGATCAGAAATTTATTGAACATGAATTCTTTCCTTGTTTCTCATCCACTGAGTTGCTTTATTTCTTACCAATAAAGAAAACTTTAACATCTCTAAAAGTGGAATAAATCTATTGCTTAGTAATCCGTGCAAATATAAAAGAGGAAAAAAAACTACAATCGACTACAATATCTTGTAGTAAACAATAGGTTATAACGTGCAATAGTGCAATTTCTTCTTTGCTGCTCCAACAAGGCAAATCTTTGTATAAAAGTCCACAGAGTTTTATATACATCGTTCCCTAAGTCTAACTATGCATTTGTCTTGAGTTGCTGTTTTTATTGGCATTTTGTGCAACAGATTTGATTTTTCTCGGACGGCGCAGTTTCTGATCCCAGCGCTGAAAGTGGAAAAGAAAATTTATGTTAAAATAAAATCAGAATAACACAAATAATAATGATATACAAGAATTACATTAGTTGAGCTTCATACAGTGTGGCACATTCTGCCATTGTTTTTGGGTACTATGATTTAGTGTTCCATGGGGACAGTATTCAGTGTGGCACTGGCCACGGTAAAAGGTAAGGACATCTGTTTTGTGTTTTTTTTTATAGGTAGAGTGTTTTTTTGGTGTATAGTACAATATTAGAGTTAATATAAAGCGGTTGTCTGGTCTTAAACTAAAGTTCTGCAGTTACTCTATGTGACTACAGACTTGTGAATCCTCACATTGTGCGCACTGAGCGCTGTGAGGATTCTCCAATGCCGGCATTGGGCACAGAAGTCATATGACCACAAGTATTCATACTCTCGGTGACAACCCGACTTGACTGTGTCCGGCCTCGCTGTATACACTAACACTGAGTGAGGTCGCGCCCATCTAGTCAGAAAGTGGCCTGGAGAATGCATATCGAATTACTGCTGGCATCGGAGAATCCCCAGAGCACACATTGACCGCTATGCGTGGATTTACAAGCCTACGGTCACATAGAGGGCTGCAGATTTGTAGTTTAAGACCAGACAACCCCGCCGATCCTAAGTACAAGCTCATGAACGCCCCACTATGTATCATCTATAGGAGTTCTAGTTGAGCAATCAGCTTTCTCCAGTTTTTTGACAGACAGGGAGGCACTACATGCTTTGCTGCTGTTTAATTCCAGTAGGACATATCAGAGCTTCATTCTCAGGATTGACAATAGTCCAACTGCTGGGATAGGTGATGACTTGCAAGGTTGAGTTGGAAATAATCATTTAAGAGTAGGTAAACAGTACAATAATGTATATAAAGGCTACGTTTTCTACTATCTGATTGCCTGACTAACCATTGGTCGTTTTATGATTCTTTTTTCCTCAATAACTTCCAAATTCATAAGGCCAAGACATTGTGCAGAGTTTAGACACTGCCCCACTGATCACTCATATTCACTTAGAAAGGTCTCTATAGAATCAAGTATTTGACAAAGAAAATGTAGCTCTAGTCAAGGGTAAATTGCCAAAATCAATGAGATTATAGCTTGAGTTGGGCGTCTTCCTGACAAATAAAGAGGTTGTCTTAGGATCCTATCTTCGTGAGTGACCCAGCTTCCTGGCCCAAACTGCCCACTCGCCAGTGATGCCACCATGAGACAAATTTGCTTCTGCAACATCGGAGCGCTGTGTCGCTGGAAGTGGCCACATCCAGCAATCTGGCCAGCTTCAGAGCATGCTCCTTGCCTATGAAACCGTTCACCTCTGATTGACAGCAAAGGTGGCCAGTATACTTTGCAACAAGCTGTAATCTATAGAATTAAAAGTCACTGATTTTTAAGACTAGGGAGGATTTTTAATGAGAGGTAAATTATACAGTTGCTTGTTTTTTCCAAGCACTTAGCAATCTTTCCCTATTTAATAAGATGAGAACGCCTTTCACTCTACTTTCTGATAGTCATGGAGTGATATGCGCTACCAGGGGTGGATTAAAGGTAGCCAGGGCCCGGGGCAGTTCAGACTCTGTGGGCCCCCCTCGTCACGTGACGGGGGTCACGAATCGTAGAGCCACACTCTACATAGAGAATAATGGGGCCTCCAGCACCGACCTCCACCCGCAGAGCCACACTCCACATAGAGAATAATGGGGCCTCCAGCACTGACCTCCACCCACAGAGCCTCACTCCACATAGAGAATAATGGGGCCTCCAGCACCGACCTCCACCCGCAGAGCCACACTCCACATAGAGAATAATGGGGCCTCCAGCACCGACCTCCACCCGCAGAGCCGCACTCTACATAGAGAATAATGGAGCCTCCAGCACCGACCTCCACCCGCAGAGCCGCACTCCACATAGAGAATAATGGAGCCTCCAGCACCGACCTCCACCCGCAGAGCCACACTCCACATAGAGAATAATGGAGCCTCCAGCACCGACCTCCACCCGCAGAGCCGCACTCCACATAGAGAATAATGGAGCCTCCAGCACCGACCTCCACCCGCAGAGCCGCACTCCACATAGAGAATAATGGAGCCTCCAGCACCGACCTCCACCCGCAGAGCCACACTCCACATAGAGAATAATGGAGCCTCCAGCACCTACCTCCACCCGTAGAGCCGCACTCCACATAGAGAATAATGGAGCCTCCAGCACCGACCTCCACCCGCAGAGCCGCACTCCACATAGAGAATAATGGGGCCTCCAGCACCGACCTCCACCCGCAGAGCCACACTCCACATAGAGAATAATGGAGCCTCCAGCACCGACCTCCACCCGCAGAGCCACACTCCACATAGAGAATAATGGAGCCTCCAGCACCGACCTCCACCCGCAGAGCCACACTCCACATAGAGAATAATGGAGCCTCCAGCACCGACCTCCACCCGCAGAGCCGCACTCCACATAGAGAATAATGGGGCCTCCAGCACCGACCTCCACCCGCAGAGCCACACTCCACATAGAGAATAATGGAGCCTCCAGCACCGACCTCCACCCGCAGAGCCACACTCCACATAGAGAATAATGGAGCCTCCAGCACCTACCTCCACCCGCAGAGCCACACTCCACATAGAGAATAATGGAGCCTCCAGCACCGACCTCCACATAGAGAATAATGGAGCCTCCAGCACCGACCTCCACCCGCAGAGCCGCACTCCACATAGAGAATAATGGAGCCTCCAGCACCGACCTCCACCCGCAGAGCCGCACTCCACATAGAGAATAATGGGGCCTCCAGCACCGACCTCCACCCGCAGAGCCGCACTCCACATAGAGAATAATGGGGCCTCCAGCACCGACCTCCACCCGCAGAGCCACACTCCACATAGAGAATAATGGAGCCTCCAGCACCTACCTCCACCCGCAGAGCCACACTCCACATAGAGAATAATGGGGCCTCCAGCACCGACCTCCACCCGCAGAGCCACACTCCACATAGAGAATAATGGAGCCTCCAGCACCGACCTCCACCCGCAGAGCCACACTCCACATAGAGAATAATGGAGCCTCCAGCACCGACCTCCACATAGAGAATAATGGAGCCTCCAGCACCGACCTCCACCCGCAGAGCCGCACTCCACATAGAGAATAATGGAGCCTCCAGCAACGACCTCCACCCGCAGAGCCGCACTCCACATAGAGAATAATGGGGCCTCCAGATCCGACCTCCACCCGCAGAGCCCCACTCCACATAGAGAATAATGGAGCCTCCAGCACCAACCTCCACCCGCAGAGCCACACTCCACATAGAGAATAATGGAGCCTCCAGCACCTACCTCCACCCGCAGAGCCGCACTCCACATAGAGAATAATGGAGCCTCCGGCACCGACCTCCACCCGCAGAGCCGCACTCCACATAGAGAATAATGGAGCCTCCAGCACCGACCTCCACCCGCAGAGCCGCACTCCACATAGAGAATAATGGAGCCTCCAGCAACGACCACCACCCGCAGAGCCGCACTCCACATAGAGAATAATGGGGCCTCCAGCACCGACCTCCACCCGCAGAGCCGCACTCCACATAGAGAATAATGGGGCCTCCAGCACCGACCACCACCCGCAGAGCCGCACTCCACATAGAGAATAATGGAGCCTCCGGCACCGACCTCCACCCGCAGAGCCGCACTCCACATAGAGAATAATGGAGTCTCCAGCACCGACCTCCACCCGCAGAGCCGCACTCCACATAGAGAATAATGGAGCCTCCAGCAACGACCACCACCCGCAGAGCCGCACTCCACATAGAGAATAATGGGGCCTCCAGCACCGACCTCCACCCGCAGAGCCGCACTCCACATAGAGAATAATGGAGCCTCCAGCACCGACCTCCACCCGCAGAGCCCACTCCACATAGAGAATAATGGAGCCTCCGGCACCGACCTCCACCCGCAGAGCCGCACTCCACATAGAGAATAATGGAGCCTCCAGCACCGACCTCCACCCGCAGAGCCGCACTCCACATACATGGCTGCTCTCAGTGCTCTGTGCTGTGCGCACAGGACCTGTGATGAGGTCACAGGAGGGGAAGAGACAGGGGTCACATGATCGGGGGCCCTGACACCTTACCTCCTGTGATCTCATCACAAGCCTTTGCACGCTACCAGCAGCACCAGCGTTCACGCTACTTGTAGATGCTGCTGGTAGCAGAGCACATAATGCCGCCCCCACGGTCACTCACTTTTAGGTGGGGAGAAGATGGAGTGCCATTGCAGCAGCCAGCAGGAATGTGGTGGGGGCCCCCTTAGAAGCTCTTGTGGTGGGGGCCCCGGGGCTGAAGCCCCGCCTGCCCTGCCTATAATCCGGCCCTGCGCGGTGGCGGATTATAATGGGGCAATTTACTGGCCTGGGCTGTGGGCCCCTTAACCCCACTGGGCCCGGGGCAACTGCCCAAATTGACCTCATTATAATCCGCCACTGTGCGCTACATATAATGCAGCACTTAGTAGCAAAGACCTACAACGTGGAAAATAAGTATTGGATACACTGCCGATTTTGAACGTTTTCCCACCTACAAAGAATGAAGAGGTCTGTAATTTTTATCATAAATACACTTCACCTGTGAGAGACAGAATCTAAAAATAAAATCCAGAAAATCACATTGTATTATTTTTACATAATTAAATTGCATGAAATAAGTATTTGATCTCCTACCAACTAGCAAGAATAATGACTCTCACAGAGCTGTTAGTTTTTCTTTATGAAGCCCATCTACTCTGCACTCATTACCTGTACTATTTGCACATGTTTGAACTCATTACCTGTATAAAATACACCTGTCCACACAATCAATCACACTCCAACCTCTCTACCATGGCCAAGACCAAAGAGCTATAAGGACACCAGGGACAAAATTGTAGACCTCACAAGGCTGGGATGGGCTATAGGACAATAAGCAAGCAGCTTGGTGAGAAGTAAACAACTGTTGACACAATAATTAGAAAATGGAAGAAACACAAGATGACTGTCAGTCTTCCTCGGTCTGGGGCTGCATACAAGATCTTGCCTCGTGAGGTAAGGATGAGTCTGAGAAAGATCAGGAATCAGCCCAGAACTACACGGGAGGACCTTGTCAATGACCTGAACAGAGCTGTGACCACAGTATCAAACATTACCATTAGTAACACACTACATCATGGATTAAAATTCTACAGGGCATGCAAGGTCCCATTGCTCAGCCAGAACATGTGTCCAGGCCGGTTATAAGTTTGCAGATGACGATCTGGATGATCCATAGGAGGCATGAGAGAAAGTCATGTGATCAGATGAGACAAAATTGAACTTTTTGGTATCTACTCCACTCGCTGTGTTTTGAGGAAGAAGAAAGATGAGTACAACCCCAAGACCATGAAGCATGGTGGGGGAAACGTCATATTTTGGGATGCTTTTCTGCAAAGGGGATAAGATGACTGCATCGTATAAAAGGGAGCATGGATGGGGTCATGTATCGCAACATTTTGGCTAACAACCTCTTTCTCTCAATAAGAGCATTGAAGATGGGTCGTGGCTGGGTCTTCCAGCATGACAATGACCTGAAACACACAGCCAGGGCAACTAAGGAGTCCCTCCGTCAGAAGTATTTGAAGGTCCTGAAGTGGCCTAGCCAGTCTCCAGGACTGCACCCAATAGAAAATCTTTGATGGGAGCGGCAACTCAGTGTTCCCCAGCGACAGTCCCGAAATCTGAAAGACCTAGAGAAAATCTGTATGGAGGAGAGGGCCAAAATCCCTGCTGCAATGTGTGCAAACTTGCTGAAGAACTACAAGAAACGTCTGACCTCTGTAATTGCAAAAAAAGGTTTCTGTACCAAATATTAAGTTCTTTTTTTCTATTGTGTCAAATACTTATTTCATGCAATAAAATGCTAATTAATTATGTAAAAATCAGACAATATTATTTTTTGGATTTTTTTAAGATTCTGTCTCTCACAGTTGAACTGTACCTACGATAAAAATTACAGACCTCTCCATTCTTTGTAGGTTGGAAAACTTGCAAAATCGGCAGCGTATGAAATACTTATTTTCTACACTGTATATCACTTTTTAGCTCTAAATTGCCATTGTTGTTTACTCCTATAAGCCAGCTGTGGAGCTGTAAGTGTTGTTCTTACCTTAACTTTTTTTGCAAGACGATCCCTCCACTTTTCAGCAAGAGAACCTTCCACTAACAGAAGTCTGTGTTGAAAAAAACAAATATATATATATTTATCTCCTGTGTGGTAATACTTTGCATTTAAAATACATGTCTACCTTTTATACACAGTGTGAGCCTGATAGTGCGTGTTGTAAAATGAATACTCGGCTTGATGTCACTTGCAGATGCGGCACTGGTCTCTGCACACCAGGTATTCTTCTTACAACATGCACTGACAGTGCGCACTCTTGCCCGCTCGTTACTTCTGATCAGAGCTGCCAAGCAAATGCACTGTCACTCTGCATGTTGCACAGTGGCAAGAATCTATTGAGCATCCATCGGAATTGACAACTGACACATGCTCAGCTCCTGAAACAGGATCACAAAAGTCCAAAAATGCATGCTAATCTACGAGGCTGGGCTCTGAGCAGAATCAGTCTCCTTCCCCCTCTGGCAGCTGACAATATATACTCCCTTCTTACTTCCTTTAGAAGGGTAAGCTCACACAGGGCGTTTTTGCAGCGGTTTTTTTTGCTAATTTTCAGCTGCATTTTTCATTAGCAGCAAAGCCTATGAGATTTCAGAAATCTCATACACACAGATTGTTTTTTTTGTGATCAGGATTTTTTGTATTGCAGCATTTAGACATAGAGCATGTCACTTCTTTCAGCGTTTTTCACCTATTGACTTGAATGAATGGTGTAAAAAACACTGCAAATAAGCTGGTTGACTTTTCTTGCAGCGTATTTGCTGCAGAAAAGTCAAGGACAGCCTGATGTGACATCACTCGGCGCTGCTACATCTAGATGGCAGGCTGAATGATAATTCCATACAGCCTGTTATCCAGCAGAGCAGACCCGAACCCCATTCACTTGAATGAATGGGGTTTGGGTCAATACAATACAGTGTTTGACACGCTGTCATATGCATGAAAGAGCATAAATCCTCCCCGCCGGTCAGAGAGCCGCGGTTCCCATGCTGTCAAAAGACAGTAGGGTCCTGCAGCTGTGATCGGAGGTATGAAGTTTACCTCCGGTTACTGGTGTCAGATGATGGAACTACTGCTCCCATCATCTGACACCTACAGCCGCTAATAACAGTGAGAGCAGGAGCGGCGGATGGGGGTATTCATCTACCGCTCCTGCGCTGTACATAAAAAACGGCGTGGGGTCCTCCTTAATTTTTGAACCAACCAGACAAAACTTACAGCTGGGGGCTGCAGCCCTCAGCTGTCAGCTTCAGCAAGGTTGGTTCTCAAGAATAGAGGGGCCCCCACGCTATTTTTTTAATTAAATAAATAATTTTAAAAATGGTGTGTGGACCCCCCATTTTTGACAGCCAACCTGACTAAAGCTCACAGCTGAGGGCTGCTTTTCTCATGTTGGTAAGAGGCCCCCCACAGCCTAAAAACAGCAGCCCACAGCTGCCCAGAAAAGGCGCATCTATTAGATGCGCCTATTCTGGAGCTTTGCCCAGTTCTTCCCACTTGCCCTGTAGCAGTGGCAAGTGGAGTTAATAAGGGGTTAATGTCACCTTGCTATTGTAAGGTGACCTAAAGCCGGCTTAGTAATGGAGAGGTGTCAATAATACACCTATCCATTACCAATCCTAGAGTTGCTAAAGGGTTAAATAAACACACACAATAAGAATGAAGTCTTTTAATGAAAGAATACAGCACACATTTTTTCCATCTTTATTAAACTGCTATTCCAATATCGAAACCCTCATTCTCCTGCAAAAAAATTAAAATAACAAACCAACAATATCCCATACCTGCCCGGCGCTCAGTCAAGTCCTCGGCGTAAATCCATCTCAGGGGTTTACAACTGGGAGTGGTGCTAATGTGACTGCTCCCGGCTGTAAACTACTGGGGAATAAATGAGAAGCAACCAGCGCGGACTCAGTGAGTAGCGATGACGTCGCTCAGTCTGTGCTCGCTGCCGGCATGAACTCCTGTGAACTCAACACCGTGGGAAAATGACGATGCTGCGGTCACAGGAGTTCATGCCAGCAGCGAACACACTCAGTGAAGTCCCCTCACTGAGTCTGTGCTCGCTGCCAGCCTGACCTGAGATGAGCACTTCACCTTGGGAAAATTACAGTGAAGAGGATACCTCAGGTAATCCATCCATTCCATCCATCACACCATCCATCCCATCATCCATCCCACCATCCATCCCAACATCCATCCAACCATCCATCCCACTATCCATCCATCCCACCATCCATCCATCCATCCCACCATCCATCCAACCATCCATCCATCCATCCCACCATCCATCCCACCATCCATCCCACCATCCATCCAACCATCCATCCCACCATCCATCCATCCCACCATCCATCCCACCATCCATCCCACCATCCATCCCGCCATCCATCCCACCATCCATCCCACCATCCATCCATCCCCCACCCTGTCAGTGGGATTTTACCATCCCCCTCCCTGTCAGTGGGATTTGCACTTGAATTGCCGGCTTTTCAAAGGAGGTACGGTTCTACAGGAAGTTTTTTTTTTTTCCTCTGGGGGCACGCAACTTTATTAGCATGCACAAAGAGACACAAAAATGCACCAAAAAATGCACCTAACCCTGCATTTTTGCCGCAGCTTCTTTCCTGCCAAGAAGATCAGGTTTTGCTGCAGAAAAAAAAGCATCAAAAACGCCCTGTGTGAACTAACCCTTAGGGTACGTGCACACGCTGCGGATTCCGCTGCGGATTAATCCGCAGGGATTTTGCAAAAACCGCAGATAATCCGCAGGTCAAAAGACCTGCGGATTATCTGCGGTTTTGCCTGCGGTTTGGTCCTGCGGATTCACTATCTCCACAATGGTGGAGATAGGAACCCGCAGCAGTTTCCGCAGAAAGAATTTACATGCAATTCTTTCTGCGGATTCAAAACCATAGCAAATCCGCGCGGATTTTTCCGCAGCATCTGCACAGCGGGTTTTTTTTTACCATTCATTTGAATGGTACTGTACACCGCAGCTAAAACTGCTGCGGGTCCGCAGCGGCCAAAACCGCTGCGGAAACGCAGCGGAATCCGCAGCGTGTGCACACAGCCTAACACTTTGGATATTGCTATGAATTTGCATCAGATTCTCAGGAAATTAATGATGTCGGAGCATAAACTTACACATAGAGTAAATATTGTAAATGTTCTTACCTGGTGCGCTCCTTATCTTCATATCCCATTATGATATACTCCTCATTGACCACCAGCTGAGGGCACAGGCAGCCGGAGTTCGTGTATAGGGTGACTGTATCTTTGGGAATGTTCACCAAGGAAGACTTTAGAATCTCCTTGACTTCTACGACTGCGGTGGCATCATGGCATTTCACCTTTACTTCTTTCACTTTTGCGCGAATTACTGGAAGAAGCAAATAATAAATAAATTCTCAGCCTAAAGATATTTTTAGAAAATCTTTTTAAATGATAACGATTTCACAGATGACTCATTTGACAGATAGATATGTGGGAAGCAAAAATCTCTTTTTTTTTAATCTGAAACGATACAATTTTTCCATAATTGTAATATGGCTTTGACTACTCATCTGCTTGATCCTTTGAAATTCTCCATTTAACATCTGTCAACAGCCCAATCCCAATGCTTTTGCCCTTTGTATCTTCAGTAATTTTTAACTCATTATCATCTTACTTCATCAGGAATATACCGCTTCTCTGCATTCCGGCTTCCCACCTGCCGGGGGCGCTGTACTCCTGAGAATTATCAGATCAGCATGGTTTTGCTGCTAATATTAAAGGGGTGGTCCAAAATGCAAATTAATTTTCATCCTAAAATGAATACTTGTCTTGCAGAGACTAGCGCCACACCCGCAAGTGACATCAGTGATGTGGGCGGGGGTCATACAGAGCTCAGCATTCTGAGCACTGCTAGATCTGCAGCAGAGAATACAGTGAAAGTATCAAAATAACAGCATGCAGACTAGGCAAGTGACACATCACTGGAATCAGGGTCTCAGCCCCTACATAATGGTGCATTCAAATTACATAGCAAAAACCTTCACTTTAAGAAATGTTGATGATTGAATGTAATTATCTAGTAGTCTGAATGGAGAGTGAATGGAGATCAGCTTATGTCAGGGAACCCTACTATCAAATGGGGACTGTTCAAATAAGAGGACACATTTGAAATGAATATGTCATCAGACTTTGACCTACGGTTTAACCTCTTCGCGACCGCCCACAGTAGATAAACGTTGGCGCTTGCTGGGCTTTGTGCAGCGCCGACGTTTATCTACTGTCGGCGGTTTTGTGCCCCCCGGGACCCCCTCATACCTTATAACGCGGGGATCCCGGTGCACAATGCATGCTGGGACCCCCGACGTCATCGAGACCTGATTGGTTCAGGTCCTGATGACGTCGCGTCACAGCAGCCAATGAGAGAGCTCGCTGGGAAAGCTGCTTGTTTCCCGGCGATCTCCCTCATTATAACGCGACTTCTCCTCTGAGCTCATGCTGACAGATGAGCAGAGGTGAAGCAGCGTTACAGTGTGACTAGATCGCTGCCTGGCACAGCTGTGTCAGGCAGCGATCTTGTCACACAGTAACGCTGCTTCACCTCTGCTCATCTGTCAGTGTGAGATCAGAGGAGAAGTGGCATTACTATGTGCCGGGCAGCGATCTTGTCACATAGTAACGCTGCTTCTCCTCTGATCATCTGCCAGTGTGAGATCAGAGGAGAAGTGGCGTTACTATGAGTCAAAAACACAAAAATAAAAAAAAAAGTAAAGAAAAAATAAGCAGGTAGGCAGGCTAGAGGCTAGGTCTAGGGTTAGGGCTAGGGTTAGGGCTAGGGTTAGGGTTAGGGTTAGGGCTAGGGTTAGGGCTAGGGTTAGGGCTAGGGTTAGGGCTAGGGTTAGGGCTAGAGTTAGGGGTGTGTTGGGGTTAGGGTTGGAATTCGAATTGGGGGTTTCCACTGTTTAGGTACATCAGGGGCTCTGTAAATGCAATATGACGCCCGCAGACCATTCCATCAAAGTCTGCATTCCAGAACGTCACTACTTCCCTTCCGAGCCCCACCGTGTGCCCAAACAGTGGTCCCCCCCCCACATGTGGGGTACCAGCGTACTCAGGACAAATTGGACAACAACTCTTAGGGTCCAATTTCTCCTGTTACCCATGTGAAAATAAAAATTGGGAGCTAAAAGATCATTTTTGTGGAAAAAAAATTATTTTTTTATTTTCACGGCTCTACATTATAAACTTTAGTGAAACACTGGGGGGTTCAAAGTGCTCACCACACATCTAGATAAGTTCCTTGGGGGGGTCTAGTTTCCAAAAAGGGGTCACTTGTGGAGGATTTCCACTGTTTAGGCACATCAGGGGCTCTGCAAACGCGACATGACACCCGCAGACCATTCAATCAAAGTCTGCATTCCAAAACGTCACTACTTCCCTTCCGATCCCCACCGTGTGCCCAAACAGTAGTTTTCTTCCACATATGGGGTACCAGTGTACTCAGGACAAATTGGACAACAACTTTTGGGGTCCAATTTCTCCTATTACCCTTGTGAAAATAAAAAATTGGGGGCTAAAAGATCATGTTTGAGGAACAAAAATGATTTTTTATTTTCATGGCTCTACTTTATAAACTTCTGTGAAGCACTTGGGGGTTCAAAGTGCTCATGACACATCTAGATAAGTTCTTTAAGGGGTCTAGTTTCCAAAATGGGGTCACTTGTGGGGGTTTCCACTGTTTAGGCACATTAGGGGCTCTCCAAATGCGACATGGCGTCCTATCTCAATTCCAGCCAATTCTGCATTGAAAAAGTCAAACGGCACTCCTTCCTTTCTGAGCTCTGCCGTGTGCTCAAACAGTGGTTTAGCACCACATACGGGGTATCGGCGTATTTGGGAGAAATTGCACAAAAAATTTTGTGGTTCATTTTCTGTTTTTACACTTGTGAAAATAAAAAAAATGGTTCTGAAGTGAAATGTTTGTGAAAAAAAGTTAAATGTTTATTTTTTCCTTCCACATTCCATTCATTCATGTGAAACACCTGAAGGGTTAATAAACTTCTTGAATGTGGTTTTGAGTACATTGAGAGGTGCAGTTTTTAGAATGGTGTCACTTTTGGGTATTTTCTGTCATATTGACCCCCCAAACTCACTTCAAATGTGAGGTGGTCCCTAAAAAAAATGGTGTTGTAAATTTTGTTGTAAAAATGAGAAATCGCTGGTCAACTTTTAACCCTTATAACTTCCTAAAAAAAAAAAATTATGTTTCCAAAATTGTGCAGATGTAAAGTAGACATGTGGGAAATGTTATTTATTAACTATTTTGTGCAATATCACTCTCTGATTTAAGGGCATAAAAATTAAAAGTTTGAAAATTGCAAAATTTTCAAAATTTTAGCCAAATTTCTATTTTTTTAACATATAAGCGCAGTTCATATCTAAGAAATTTTACCACTATCCTGAAGTACAATATGTCATGAGAAAACAATGTCAGAATCAGCAGGATCCGTTGAAGCGTTCTAGAGTTATGGCCTCATAAAGTGACACTGGTCAGAATTGAAAAAATTGGCCTGGTCACGAATGAAGTTGTTATGCTAAATGTATTTTTTATATACCGTATATATATATTTTGTCATGTTTTTTATTATTTTATTTTCCATATCATCACCTGTAGAAAAAAAAAATAATGAAATCTTTCAGTTGCCCCGCTGACCACTGGGACTATTCTAGACTTATACTTCCTGTTCTTTCAGGAAATACACATGTACATGAGCAATGATAGACTGTCATTCCCTATCTTTTGTGTTATAGCATCTGATGAGTGATGGCCACTGTGAAGTAATGAGTAGCTGTGGCATCACCTAATATGTTATCCTGTGTTATCTTCTGTATGTTGACCTGTAAGCTGTCATTGTAATGCTGCCTGTGATGATAATGAACTGTGTAAAAAAACAGGAAGTATGAGTATAAATTTGCCCCAGTGGCCAGTTTGAAAATTGCAAGTTTTTTCATCCCCCCTCCCCCATACAGTGATACCAAATTTAAAAAAAAAAACACAAACGTCTCATTTTTTTCTGATGCATTTCTTTTAAGAGAACAAAATGGGATAGCACAATGTTTCCTCACTCACCATAGTTGTAGTTATTCTTGAGATAAGTCTTTTGTGAAGCTTTCATTGGCTTACATCTACAATGCTCTGGAAAAAAAAATAGAACATAGCATTAACACTCAAATGGTAAACCAACATTGACTATCCTGCCATGGTAATCCCATCATAATTACAAAGTATAGTAATCATCAATATGTAACCCCTGATCTGTTCTAAGCCCATTTATAAAAATTGTCATGACTCAGGACGAGGTTGCTCTAGGTCCGTCCTGGTCAGGTCAGGGTTAAGTGAGTTCACCTCTTTCTGGTTCTGGGGCAGCTATTTAATGCTGGTAGTTCCTGGGTTCAGTGTCGGTGATACTTCCGTGTACTCAGAGGAAGCTGACCCAGGTTACTCATCTGTAATCATTGTGCCTCTGTGCATGTGAGCTTTGCTGTATATGACCCGGTTTGCCCCCTGACTTCTGCCTCTGTTTTCTGCTCGGTACTGATCTCTCCTTCCAGGTTCTCTGACCCCTCGGCTTGTCTCTGTTTGCTCTTTTGTCTTGCCCCTGGGTACCTCGCTCTCGGCTGGTTTCTGACTCTCAGCTTGCTACTGACTACGTTATCGTTTTTGCCCGGTACTTCGCGTTCTCGACTTGTTCCCCGTCCTCACCCCCTGCGGTCAAGTGATTTCTTAGTGTCAGGTCCTGTGTGCCTTATTCCTTATACTCCCTGCACGCGTACCTGTGCCTGCTAGAGCCCCCTAGGCTTTCCTCAGTGACACTAACCTGGTGTGATTACAAAAATGAACAATTGCGCCACCTTATTTCACAATAGCCGTACGACAGTGAACTATGGGACACTCAAAGTTGGTTTATTGATGTTGCAGCAAGTAAAGAAACCAAAGTCAAAGGAACATTGTCAGTAAACATTTATAAATCAAGAACATCATGTTGGAAATTGTATTTTTCTGAACAATCACATGATACAAACCTATGGTAAACCCTATAGACATAAAATAAATATAATAACTAGTGATGAGCGAACGTGCTCGGATAAGGTACCACATTTTGTAAACAGTGACCAAGCCATTTTTTTTCAAATCTGACCAGTGTCAATTTCTGTGACAGTAATTCTGGAACGTTTCAACATAAGTTAGTCATTCTGAGATGTTTTTTTTGTGACGCATTATACTTTTTGTTAATGTTAAATTTAGGTTGATAATTTTTTGCGTTTATTTATGAAAACAGCAAAAATTTGACAAAAATGTTAAAAAATTAGCAATTTTCAAACTTTTAATAATTGTTCCTTTAATCCAGATTGTCATACCACATAAAATAGTTACTAAATAACATACCCCTCATGTCTGCTTTACATCAGCACCATCTGTAACATGCTCTTTTATTTTGTTAGGCTGTTAGAATGTTTAATACTGTACAAGCAATGTTTCATTGTTTGAAGGAAATTTACAAAACTTATTTTTTTGAGGGACCTATTTAGTTTTGAAGTGACTTTGGGGGTCCTATATATCGGAAACTCCCAAAAGTGATTCCATTTTAAAAAGTGCACCCCTCAATATATTAAAACTGTTGTCAGGTAGTTTTTTAACCCTTTTTAATTTCCAGAGTATAAACATGCTGTACACATGTTAAGTGAGATTCTTCACCAGTGCAGAAGGGAAATGACAATGTTATCTACAGTACTATATGAAGTTTGTGATTTTGTCATTTTCTCTGCACTTTCACTGACCTCTTATCCCTATAGAAAAAGCAGCTCATTGAAATTCACTCAATGGTTACTGTGTCTATAGCACTGTATCTCTGCCAGACATTCTGCCAACATTTGGGCTTGCTTTCAGGAGAATGAATTGTGGTGCTTTTGCTCTATCAAACATTCCAGGGCAGCAACAGAGTTATCTGTTAATCCTCGTCTAATGCCAGAACTGAAAAAAAATAAAACTTTATGGTCACATAAGGAAATTTGGGATTTGTACCCTTTGGTCTTATTTTCAGTCTTTGAAGTAAAAAAAGGAAAAATACTATACTAAACAAACTGTCCAATCATAATCATTGTACTAATCTTTATTTTTATGGCATTGACACATTTTGCAGCTCTTTACAATGGCTAAAAAGCACATAGGTAAAATTATTATTATTATTTATTTATATAGCACCATTGATTCCACGGTGCTGTACATGAGAAGGGGTTAATACAAATTACAGATATCACTTACAGTAAACAAACTAACAATCACAGACTGATAGGGAGGGGAGAGGACTCTGCCCTTTCGGGCTTACATTCTACAGGATGGTGGGAAAGGAGACAGTAGGTTGGGGGGTTGCAGCAGTTCCGGTATTGGTTGAGGTGATATCACCGGTAGTGGTGAGAGAGGAGGTAGCGGGGTCATTGTAGGCTGTAGGCTTTCTTGAAGAGGTGGGTTTTCAGGTTCCTTCTGAAGGATCCAAATGTGGTTGATAGTTGGACTTGTTGGGACAAAGAATTCCAAAGAATAGGGGCTATTCGGGAGACGTCTTGGAGGCGGTTGGGTGAGGAGCAAATAAGTGTGGAGGAGAGAAGGAGGTCTTGGGAGGACCGGAGATTACGTGAGGGAAGGTGTCGGGAGATTAGTTCAGAGACATAAGGGGGAGACAGGTTATAGATGGCCTTGTAGGTCAGTATTAGTAATTTGAAATGGATACGCTGAGGGAATGGGAGCCAGTGAAGAGATTTGCAGAGGGGAGAAGCAGAGGAGTAGCGAGGAGAGAGATGAATTAGTCGGGCGGCAGAGTTAAGGATGGACTGGAGAGGTGCGAGGGTGTTAGCAGGGAGACCACAGAAAAGGATGTTGCAGTAGTCGAGGCGAGAGATGATGAGGGCATGCACAAGCATTTTAGCAGATTGAGGGTTGAGGAAAGGATGGATTCTGGCAATATTTTTGAGCTGGAGGTGACAGAAGGTAGAAAGAGCTTGGATGTGCAGTTTAAAGGACAGGGCAGAGTCAAAGGTTACTCCGAGGAAGCGGACTTCCGGTACTAGGGAAAGTGTGATGTCATTAATTGTTACAGCTAGGTCGGGTAAGGAAGATCTGTGAGATGGAGGAAAGATGATGAGTTCAGATTTGTCTACATTGAGCTTGAGGAAGTGAAAGGAGAAGAAGGAGGATATGGCTGATAGACACTCTGGGATTCTGGACAGCAGAGAGGTGACGTCTGGGCCAGAGAGGTAGATCTGAGTGTCATCAACATGAAGGTGGTACTAGAATCCATGGGACTTTATGAGTTGCCCCAGACCAAGTGTATAGATTGAGAAGAGTAGGGGTCCTAAAACAGAGCCTTGGGGGATTCCAACAGAGAGAGGGTGGGATGAGGAGGTGGTGTGGGAGTGGGAGACGCTGAATGTGCGGTTGGAAAGGTATGAGGAGATCCAGGATAGGGCAAGGCCTTTGATGCCGAAGGAGGAGAGGATCTGTAGTAGGAGGCAGTGGTCAACTGTGTCGAATGCAGAGGACAGGTCTAGAAGCAGGAGTATAGAGTATTGTCCATTTGATTTGGCTGTAAGTAGGTCGTTAGTAATTTTGGTCAGGGCTGTCTCATTGGAGTGATGGGGGCAGAAACCAGATTGTAGATTGTTCAAAATTTGAGTTTTTTAGAAAATTTTTCCAAGATTGCGGAATAATAAAAAAAAAATAACCAGTACTTAACTATTAAAAGGTACCTGACAGATGAACATGCTGCCATATCCACCGGTAACAAGTATCAGACAGTGGCTGCATCAGGGGAGTATCTGGGGGGGAAGGCAGAGCATTTGCCCGGGAGGCAGCCGGCGGGGGGCGCCATCAGTCCGAGATGTCTCACCGATGGCTACATTTTTGCTGCCTCCTGTAGTGGGAGTCTTCAGTTCTCTGAGTCGACTGTCAAGCTGACAGCTGGCTCACAAAAAGTGCCAACTCCCGGGAATCAATTGTACTCGCGTCTTTCAGATACCGACACTTCGAGGTGAGGGTGATGTCAACAGTGTGATCAGATCACGTTATTGATGTCACAGAACGGCGCCTACAATGTGTGTGGTAAGTATTCCAGTGGAGATGAATACACAGAAGATTTATTTTAATAGAGAGGGAAGCGATTTGAGAACAAATTATGGGGAGCGAGGGAAAGGGATGGGTGTAGACACAGTACAGAAAGTGAGGGAAGATAGGTGCAGACACAGTATGAGGAACGAGAAGGGAATGGTTGCAGACAACATATTGGGAGAAAGGGGGGGGAATAAATGCAGACACAGCACGGGGACCAAGAACGGGTGGATGCTGACACAGTATGCTGAACGGGGGGGATGGGTGCTGACAAAGTATACAGAGCAAGGCAGGATGATTGTGGACGTCGTGTTGGGTGCAATAGGGGGGAATGCGTGTAGGCACAGTATGGGGAACAAATGAGGGGGGATGGGTGCTGACACAGTATGGGAAGCAGGGGAGGACAGAATAAACACCAAGGGGCTCAAATATGTGAGGACACAGTATGGATAGCAGGGGATGGATGTGTGAGGAAACAGTATGAGGGAGGGGGAAATGTGTCAGGAGACTATTGAGGGGAATAGTGTGAGGAGACAGTATGGAGGCGAATTCACATGACATGGCAACTTTACTCACATGTGATATTTATTCTTAGTCATGTGAGACCTTACTTTTCTTCCTGGTTCTCTCAGTTTTTCACTGAACATTGAGAGGAATATGGAGAGCAGCTTGTCGGCACATGACCCTAAGTATGCAAATCACATATGTATGAGTGGTCACATGACAACTACTCATATCGCTTGGGGGGGAAACCGCCAAACTGAATTCTTGCAACAGATGCCAGAAAACCAAGATAAACCTCTGGGATACACAATTCCAACCATATATGTTGGACTGCAGCACAGGCGCTGATTAAGGTATGGTAATAGTTTTAGGGCGGAGGCTCATATTCTATATAGGAGGTTACATTGGGTTCATGAATATAGGGGCTATATGGGGGCTCATACTCTATATAGGAGGCTATGTGGGAGTTCATACTTCATACTGTATATAGGGGACTATGTTGGGGCTCATTGTATATGTGGGGCTGTGTGTGGGCAAATACGGTATATAGGGGGATGTCAGCATGCTTAATTCTGCTCAATATTAAGTTATACAATTAATATTAATATAAATAATTACAGTATAATTAATATTATAATATTAATATCGTACAGAATTTAATTCGGCCTATTGATTCAGCCCTACAAAACAGTCACGGTCTGTCCTGTGGCCCCTTGGTGAAAATTAATTGTCCACCCCTGATCTAGTGGCAATGTTTCAGCCTCCCAACTGAACCTTGATAAAGGCTTCAGTTGGGAAGCTGACATTGCACTTACACAGGGGAAGCAAATAAGGCGGGAAGGAAGAAAGGAAGAAAACTGTTACCAGCCAAACCAGAAGATCTCTACAAATGGAACAAAGACCCATCTATAAACAGCTGTTTCTGTGTTCTTGCCTCCAATCAGTGCAGCACCAGAAGTGAGTGTGTCAGTGGTTTCAGCACTCATGTTGTGTGCAATACACACTCCTTATCAGTAGCATAACACCCGGGGGGGGGGGGGGCAGAGTGTCTGCTACAGAGCAGCCAAGATCTCCCTGCACTGTGACGTGGCCACTGTGTTGCACTTGGGCCGGAGGGGTCCGGTGCCAGCTGGATACCGATACAGTTGAAAGCAATGTTGAGAGACGTAGTGTGACGATGCGTCTACCATCATTCCCACTCTGCGTCTGATGTTACTGATGCAGACATTGGCAGCAGGCGTGGTGATGTCACTACATGGCCACGCTGTGCTGAGATGTGTGGGAGCTCAGAGTGCTCGCTGCAGAGACTGGAGCATCGGGGGAAGGAGGAGGAGAGGTGAATATTGTATTTTGATTTATAGGGAGTGAATTATACTTTATAGAGGCCTATGAGGAGTGTATTATACTATAAAGAGACCTATAGGGAGTGCATTATACTGTATGGAGGCCATTGGGGAGTGCATTATAATATATAGAGGCATATGGAGACTTTATTATACTATATAGAGGCCTATAGGAAGTGCTTTATACTATATGGAAGACTATGGGATGCATTATACTATATGGAGTCCTATGGGGGAGTGCAATATACTGTACAGAAGGCTATGAGGAGTGCATTATACTATATGGAGGCCTATAGAGAGTGCAGTATACTATATGAAGGACTATGGGGTGCATTATACTATATGGAGGCTATTTAGGGGGCCATCATACAGTGAGAGAGCTAATAGGGGGTCTTTGTACAGCCATTATACACTCTTGGGGCCATCAAACAGTTTGGGGGCTACTAAGTGGTCAGTATACAGTGTGGGAGCATTGTACTGTGTATAGGATAGTTTTACATGGGGGAGGCTCGGGACATTATTAAATGTTAAGTGGGTACTTGTAGTTATAGAGGCACTTTGGTTATTGTGGCTGTCAAAGGGGCACACAGAGGGCATTATTACTTTGTAGGGGACAAAACGTGGGCACTGTTTTGTAGGTCACTTGCACAGGGCATTAATATGTTCTAGATGTTTGTTTTATCATATAGTACCACAAAACATGTGCCGTGATAGGGACACACATGGAAGCAGCGGCTCAGTATTGGGGTATCAGTAAGATGACGCGTTTGTACAGGTTGGGGATAGATGTGGATGGGGCTGGAAATGTAAGAAGTCATATGTGTCTTTGTTGTAATCTCTGCAGCTGAGTCCTGGCTGGAGAAGCTGTCATGTCGGTCTAGGCCAGACGGAGAAGATGGGAAAAGTGAACGATTCCATTAGAAAGAACTTCAGCTGTAAGTCACTATCGATATGTTCTGAAACACTGATATCTATCACTTTATGGTCACTATATGGCAGTAATATCAGTTTTTGTCTTTGTGTAGAGATTTTTTTTAGTAACAACCCAGTCATCTGCTGAGGTTCTCCTACATCCACCATTAGGGCACACCACCATAGATGTAATCAAGGTTACCTGGTTAGGGGTCCACTCAGAAGTTTCACTCCCCCTGAACCAAATCCCTAGCTAACCCTCTGCTCCTCATGGTTATTACTAACTTTGTTCCGCTTGTTAATTATTTCCTCCCACCTAGAGATTTATAGACTGTACTAACTAAGACTATTCTATTGGTCAGGCAATAAATGGTCGCTTCCAAATAATAAACTCAACCTAATAATATCATCTAACCCAGAGACTCGCTGTAGTATGAATCTCAGACAAATACTCTCTAAATAGAAAAAGTATAAAACTGGTGTTTTGTTAGACTGGATTATTTTACCGGAATCCTGCTGATGCATTCTATTGGTAGAGTAGACATTTTTCACACTAGGAGACAGATGCTATTTGGTCAGAACATATCTGGGCACCGAACAGTGCACCGTCCAAGCCAAATGCCCAAAAATGGTTACAATGTTTAAAGTACAAGTGTGAAGAAATGAATGAACAAAGATTGCATTATAAAGGCAAAAATAAAGTTTACTTTGCATGAAAAATATATCTTTGGTTCTCAGCTTGTCTGGATTTCAGACCACTTCCTCACCCCATCAGAAAATTGTAGGTCTCAGGTCCGGGAAAAGCCATCTGTATAATATGAAAGTGCACTTCTGTTTTGTCCTACAGGAATTCGGTGATATTGGCTATGTCACATTTTTACTTAAAAAAGGAATCCATCATCAAATTTGATTTTCCTGATGTAAGGGCAGCACAAAGTAGTAGTGAGTGACACCATGATTCTAATGTTGGGTAACATACTGGGCTTCTTGCTGTAGTTTTGATACTATAAGGCTGGTTTTACACATGCCATGTTTTTTGCGGCCTGTTTTTAAGGGCCGTTTTTGTGGGCCGTATTGCCGTGATTTTTGCGGGAGAAACTGGCCGCAAAAACCTTCTCGGATCGACATTTTCCCCTGTTATAACAAATAGGGGAAAAAACGGCGATCCATAAATATATTGAAATGCATTGCGGCCGTGTCCGTAAGCCATGAAAAATATCGAGCAAGCTCGATATTTTTTCATGGCCGCAAATACGGCCCTCACGGCCATACGGAGCACGGCCCTCCTTCTAATTTTTGCCGGACGATTTTGTGGCTCCATAGAAATCTATGGGGACCTGATCTAACTTGAGAGTGGGGTCCCAATGTGTGCCACTGTCTGTTACAAAGTGGACAGATTTCCCATTCATTTTTATGACCATCCCTCCTGTTAGGCGTCAGGTTTCTGCGTCTGTTCTGCAGGAATCTAGAGCGTCACATTCTGCGGTCTCCTGCTGTCTTTCTACTACAGAGGAGATTACTTTGCAGCAGATCGCTCCAGAGACTAAGTCCCTCGGTGCTCCTACTGGGCATGCTCACGAGACGATCTCCCATTGGAGATCGGGAGTCATGTGCCCAGGTCCTGTTCCAGATCTCATTGGTCCATCTCGGAGATCTGGAAGGTCCCGCACGGCTATAAAAAGTGCGCATGGCCGTTCCACCATGCGCTAGTATAGTCATACTTGCTGCTATCTGTATGAGGACGGATGCATGATTCTGGTGACCGACTCATTTGAAACCCCTTCCCTTTGATATTACGCATGTAAATAGGGACTGAGTTAGTTTCAGCGCCAGCGCTCCTCTGCTTGAACTTGCACAGCTGCTAGCGTCCGACATTGCGCTTGCGCCTTGCCTTTGTCATTTGACGGCAGTGTCCATGCCGCGCTGCAGTAGCAGCCTCCTTGCATTCGCACTTGCAATGCCGCACACACGGTAGGTCTAGACGGACATAGTGCCGCCATCTTGGGCTACTCCTGTGACCGTATACTGTGTGTGCGTTTTTTACTGTGTACTGTGACTACAACAGGCTCAGTTATTTGTGTTTGTACTTTTGACATCTCCGTGAGTTTAACTGAGATTGCTCTGCGCACCTGGGTGGAGTTTAACCCTGTGTGCAATTCCTCCATATTGCTCCTGCCACTACTTAGCAGCGGTTATTTCACCTACTGCACGGTGGACCCCGAGCGGCGAACGCACTTTATTTATATTTTTATTTAGTGCGTTCCGCCGTTCCTAACACCTCCATTGATGGCTGCTTGTGACAGGCCTCCAATCTCAAGATAGATGCAGGTACCATTAGTAGGATCTGCATCTTCTAAACATTTATAGCACCTACTGTAAATATGGCATAAATGTACGAGATTGCTTTAAGTATCTCCTTGTCTAGATGCATATCTTAGAGGGGTTGTCAACTACTGGAAAACCATTTATTAATGGACCCAGGGAGCTTAAAATAATTAAATAATTAATTATACTCCCCTCCCGGACCAATGCCTCACCTCCATACTCAGTGATTCATATCTGCTGGTCTGCTGCTACCAACATCTGGTGGGGACATGCAGGCACTTCAGCTGTCTAGTATGGAGGAATGGTGCTGGTCTAACAGCATGAGTAGTTTTTCACCTCTGTGGGCCAATTTAGTTCCAACCCCTAAAAGCACAGTAAGGATATACCAGCAAACACAAATCTGTAGCAGAAATATCTTTAACTGTAACATACTGTATAGTGTACATTGTCTGAATGCGTGATTCAGAAATCCATGCACATGCTGCAGAAACAGCTCCATTCAGATGTACAGAAATACCGATGCAAATCCTCATACATGTAAATCTATGCTGCAGTTGACATTTTTTTTGCAACGGCTGGTGTTAGAGAGAACTCTGATGGTAATTTAATCCAGATCATGCTTAAATTAATATTAACTGAAGCTCCCTCTGTCAGCCTGTGCCACAGCTGATGTCAACTGGATCTCCCTCTGTCAGCCTGTGCCATAGCTGTTGTCAACTGGAGCTCCTTCTGTCAGCCTGTGCCACAGCTGTCAACTGGAGCTCCTTCTGTCAGCCTGTGCCACAGCTGATGTCAACTGGAGCTCCCTCTGTCAGCCTGTGCCACAGCTGATGTCAACTGGAGCTCCCTCTGTCAGCCTGTGCCACAGCTGATGTCAACTGGAGCTCCTTCTGTCAGCCTGTGCCACAGCTGATGTCAACTGGAGCTCCCTCTGTCAGCCTGTGCCACAGCTGATGTCAACTGGAGCTCCTTCTGTCAGCCTGTGCCACAGCTGATGTCAACTGGAGCTCCCTCTGTCAGCCTGTGCCACAGCTGATGTCAACTGGAGCTCCTTCTGTCAGCCTGTGCCACAGCTGTTGTCAACTGGAGCTCCTTCTATCAACCTGTGCAGAAAAAACCCTGTTTGGGAGAGAAGAACAGACAATTCGCGGCGCCCTAAGTGCGTAAACACAATATTGTAGTCTTTAAAGGGTGCACAATTTTATGCACTCACCTGATAGAAAACTAATATAGCTTTGGATTATGTATCCTCAAAAATCCTTCCTTTTGGGATACTTCTCAGAAGACAGGGCTTGCAGCTTGCCTCGGGTGGATCCAAGTGAAAGAGCCAGGTTCAGGCTCACACAGGATGAGTAAATCAAGGAAAACACATCCAGCCCATAAACGGCAGCGCTTCCCAGGACTCACATCCAAAGATGATATTCCATATTTTTTTATTTCATAGGTTAAAAAAGAGATACAACGCGTTTCGGATACAGTGTATATCCTTCATCAGGTATCATAAAAACACAGTACAAATCCTAAAAGTATAGAATTCAGTTACACTTATATATAGTAGCAACCTTTTATGCCAGTCTCAGAAACTTGATTTAGGGTGTGGACCAAGTTCAGGAACACAGTTCAGGAACACACCCACTGATTGATCCAACCTTGACAACATGGATGCAAGACAGAAAAAAAAAAAAAAAACCCAAAAGGAAAAAAAAAACCCAGAAAAAAAACAAACAAAAAAAAAACGGAAAGAAACGTTTTGGATATATCATCTGGGAACATTATATCCAAATGGATTGAATGATATCATAGAGAGAGTTTGAACGTTGTCTTTTTTTTCTGGGTTTTTTTTTTCCTTTTGGGTTTTTTTTTTTTCTGTCTTGCATCCATGTTGTCAAGGTTGGATCAATCAGTGGGTGTGTTCCTGAACTGTGTTCCTGAACTTGGTCCACACCCTAAATCAAGTTTCTGAGACTGGGATAAAAGGTTGCTACTATATATAAGTGTAACTGAATTCTATACTTTTAGGATTTGTACTGTGTTTTTATGATACCTGATGAAGGATATACACTGTATCTGAAACGCGTTGTATCTCTTTTTTAACCTATGAAATAAAAAAATATGGAATATCATCTTTGGATGTGAGTCCTGGGAAGCGCTGCCGTTTATGGGCTGGATGTGTTTTCCTTGATTTTCTATCAACCTGTGCCACAGCTGATGCCAAATAGAGCTCCCTCTGTCAGCCTGTGCCACAGCTGATGCCAACTGGAGCTCCCTCTGTCAGCATGTGCCACATCTGATGTCAACTGGAGCTCCCTCTGTGAGCCTGTGCCACAGCTGATGTCAACTGGAGCTCCCTCTGTCAACCTGTGCCACAACTAATGTCAACTGGAGCTCCCTCTGGGATCCCCATCCCGAGATAGCGGTTATGGCATCTGGGGACCTAACAATAGCCCTCAGGTCTGTCATAACAGCACACCAGAAAAGGGGGAGACAGGGCGCTTCCAATGCGTAGGTCTGTATGGAAACTAGATGAGTGCACAGCAAGTGTTAGGCTCACCTGATAGGGTTGTGAGAGTCACAACACCTATAATCGCATAAAACAGCTGCAGCAGTCTGCACGAGGTCCAAGGACTTGGTACAAAGAGAAGGCTGGTAGTGCAATAAGAGACTGCGCTGCTGTAGTAGAATTCAAGGTATCTTTATTGCCAACGCGTTTCCTGAGCCAGTCCCAGCTCACTGAACATGCCCTGATGAAGTGAGCTGGGACTGGCTCAGGAAACGCGTTGGCAATAAAGATACCTTGAATTCTACCACAGCAGCGCAGTCTCTTATTGCACTACCAGCCTTCTCTTTATAACAGCACACCAGTTAGTCCTAATTAGTGATGATGAGTGAGCGTGCTTGGATAACGTTTTATACGAACATGCTTGGGTGTTATATCCGAGTATCTTTGGAGTGCTTGAGTAATATGTTCAAGTTTCCATGGCTGCATGTCTCAAAGCTGTTAGACAGCAGCAAAACAGGGACTCGAACATATTATTCGAGTACTCCCAAAACACTCAGATAACACCCGAGCATGGTCAAATAACACGTTATCCCAGCACATTCGCTCATGACTAATCCTAGTTGCTGTTCGGAGGAGCAGGTGGAAATGACTGCATTTAAAACTTTTTGAGAAGTCAAACTTGAGTTTGGGACTAGAAAGAGCCCAAGGCTCATGTGTCACCACACTCATTATCTGAACACAAGAGGTCCCTACAAAACATCTGGATTTCAGGCTAATTAGAGACCAGCTCAGTTCACAAGAAATGTGAGCTCAGCCTATAAATCCAATTATGGTAAACAAAAACAATGAGATCAGTAGAGCAAGATTATATGGCAGGTATTGTATGGAATTGTTTAGGGATGTCAACTGAATAAAGAAGCTGATCATGTAGATCATGTGTAATTATCAGCTTACAAATCAATGATGTCTTTCCGTAATTGATGTTTGCAGAATTGGGATATTACAATTTTGGAGCATACATGTTATAATGCTTCTCTCTATAAATTGACCGTAGGGAGGTTTGCATATCTCTAGAATATAATATTGGTAGACTTATCAGAGATCTAAAGGCACATTGCGCAAATGTAGAAATTGGGGATAGTGCTATGCAAAGTAATTTGTGAGAGCTGCAATTTAAGTATCATTCAAAAGTAATTACAGATGGACTATGTCTTATATATTTGGCAGGCACGTTCATTGCCTGCACATTGGTGGGAGTCTGGGTCCTGACACCCCCACTGATCGTTCAATAGACCCATGAACAGTAAGGTGTCTACGCAAGCACACAGAGCAGGGGTCCCGATTCAATAGAAAGCATAGGCTCTGTGTATTGAGATCGGGGGAGTCTCAGGACCTGGACCTACACCAATCTGCAGGAATTTAAAGTGCCTGCCTAATATGGAAAAACATTCAAAGATTAGTTACTCTTTAATCTTTTTCATTGATGTCTTCTGACTCCACAATAACTTCTTAAAGTTACATTTACAGAGTAGTAGCTTTTGTTCATGGACGTGTAGTGGCCACTGCGGAATGCTGCAGAACAGATACAATTCTCTTGAATAGGAGCTGTTCTTCGGTTCCCAACAGTAACTGCTACACATTCAATAGAGCTGTGAATCTTTGTTCCTTTCAATGTGTTTACATCACAACCACCACCAGCGATTTAAACATTGATGGCTGTGTGTGGAGTTATTTAGAGGGCACACCGAATTTACATTGTTATACAAGCCGTACACTGACTAATTTACATTGTAACAAAGTGTCAGATCTTCAGTGCTGTCCCATGAAAACATACAATAAAATATTTGCAAAAATGTGAGGGGTGTACTCACTTTTGTGAGATACTGTATATACCAGCTTGGGTAACATATATAGTAGGATACTAGGATGGAGGTCATATATACCAGGATGGGTGACATTTCTACACAATAGGGGAGGTGGTGCAACTTGAGGGTCCTTATAGGATTTGAAACACTACAAGGGCCCATACATCTGATCAGCATGCTGGGTCGGATGGGGTGGGGGGGAGTGTAGGGAAAATCAAGGCCCATTTGAACTCTAGTTACGCCATTGCTTGTGCCCATATCTTTGAGAAGCAACTGAATATAGCTGAATCGGTAAACAGTTGCTGAAGGGCACAGAAGGTCATCACAATTGGGAGATGTAAACCAGATGGTGGTGATGACTGAAGTTCTGTGTTTCAGAATCCAGTATAATTAATAAGAGCAATGATAATAGTCTATAATACATCATGGAAACTCACCGCTCACGGCTCCTCCACATTTTCCATTGTTTGAGTCAATTGGAAAGTCCGGCATGGATTCTTAAAATGCAAAAAAAACCAGTGGTCAATAAAATGATGGTCAACAGTCAAAGACTTCTTATCATTTCATGTGTCTTGAGAATGATACTTCACTACTGATCAGGATCAGAGTTGCGTGCACTTGCTACATTGGACACACATACTGTATATACATCATGGGAAACGGTGTTCCTTCATCTAGGTTTTTGGTAAAAGTCATATAACTACGGAGGAATCAAAAGCAGAATCCTCCCTTTAGTCACAGACAACACATGGACTGTAGACTCATGGCATCGGGTGCTGTCAGCGATTTTCACAGACCCATAGATTTGTGTGGGTGACTTTCATCGATGACTCTGATCAAAAACTAACATGTCTACGTGATTTATTTGTGAACGCAAAAACCCCCCCCCCAAAGACATGTGAATTGCACCATACATTATAATGAGTACGTGTTTCATATTGAAAACCATGGATGAAACACGTATGTGAAAAACGAACCTCTGGATGAGATCTTACACTTTTACTAAGCAGATCTATTTGTCAATTTCTCAAAATTTGTCAATGATCATTCAATCCTGTAATTGGATGTTATAAAGCATATTTGCCACATTTACCATTTTTTTCAGCTCGATTTTCAGAGCAGGGGAGTGAGTAACATTTACAAACATCCATATACACTTGGCTTATATAGATCGCTCAGTCAGATGTTCCTGTCTCAGCAATACCAGAAATATACCCCTTGTGTCTCCTGAATAAAAGGCTTGTTATTGGAAGTCTCAGCCATCTGGGTTGTGTTTATTTTATGTCATGTAATAGGATAATTACTGTATAAATGTATAAGATGCAGGAAGCAGATCTCAAGCGTTGAAATGTCCACGTTTTGCAAAAATGACTCACTGTGATTGACAGCACGGTCAATGCAAACATAAATACTCCTATTGACTAAAAGTGCTATGTGCAAACTGGATGTAACGGCATTAACTCAACTTCTGCAGATCAGCAAAGGGAATCTATCAGCAGGTTTTTGCTATGGAATCTGAGAGCAGCATGATGTAGGGGCTGAGAGTCTGATTCCAGCAATATGTCACTTACTGGGCTGCTTGGTGCACTTCTTATAGAATCCCTGTTTTCTCTGCTGTAAATTTAGCAGTTCTCTAAGTGCTGGGCTGTGCATAACCCCGCCCACACCCCTGATGGGCCTGTGCATACTGTACATTTTAAGAAAACTGCCAATCAGTGATATCAAAAGGCGCAATAGGCGCGAAAAGTCACAAAAATGCGCCAAATTGCTGGTGCACTCAAAAATACACAACAGTGAGACTGGAGTGAAATTGCACCAAATTTTGCAACATTTTGAAAAGTGATGAATCATGCTGAAACATCTGGAATCGCTAAACTCTGTGTGAGGATCCATTAAAGTTTCCTTCAAATTGTTTTCATCTATTCACGACAATGACATTGAAAGTATGGCCCAGCAGCTGGCATTGCCGGAAATGGGTGACAAAACCGGAGCCATTACTTTTCACCAACCAATCTGCAGGATTTTTGTGCATACTGAAAGGGCTGACAGATAACATGTAGGGCCCATTCAGATGTCATTTTGTCTTGTACGAGTGCTGCCTTTCTCATATATAGCACTTGTATCTGACAATCTTTGGATCGTTCACATGTCTGATTTTTTCCTTGGAAAGAGTGGTCTGTAAAAAAGCACAAAGACTTGACAAACCTCCATCCTTTTTTTTTCACCTGACAAAAAAACATACAAAATCCTGACTAAACAGTGATGGTAAAAACTGATACTGACCAAACAGTGATGGTAAAAACTGATACTGACCAAACAGTGATGGTAAAAACTGATACTGACCAAACAGTGATGGTGAAAACTGATACTGACCAAATAGTGATGGTGAAAACTGATACTGACCAAACAGTGATGGTAAAAACTGATACTGACCAAACAGTGATGGTAAAAACTGATACTGACCAAACAGTGATGGTAAAAACTGATACTGACCAAACAGTGATGGTAAAAACTGATACTGACCAAACAGTGATGGTGAAAACTGATACTGACCAAACAGTGATGGTAAAAACTGATACTGACCAAGCCCTGATGACGCTCTGATCAAAAATACTGATCAATTTTCATGACAAAAATCACTGATGTCTGATTGAGCCCATAACGGGGAAATTCATAAAAACTAGTCTTCTTATAATGCTGTATATCTGCCCCCAACCAGACCTGTAAGAGAAGAAAAATAACTTTTATTCTACTCACCTACGAGGGATGTCGCTCTTCTTGGTCCGGCGCCTCCCATCTTCTTACAATCCTACTTCTTGGTTCATGTGGATGACGCATCCCTATGTCACCCACACAGGATCCCCAGCATCGCGCTTCTGCATACGTGTACTTCTCTGTCCTGTTGAGGGAAGAACAAAGTCCTGCAGAGCGCAGGCGCCGGTAAAGGTCAAAGAGCCCCGGCGCCTGCGCACTGCAGGACTTTGTTCTTCCCTCAACAGGACAGAGAAGTACACCTGCTCATGAGCGCGCTGCTGAGGAGACTATGTGGGTGACAGGGACGCGTCATCCACATGAACCAACAATGAGGATAGTGATCGTAAGAAGATGGGAGGTGCTGCCCCAAGACCAGCGACACCCCTCGGATCGGACCGCCCCGCAGGTGAGTATAATAAGTTGTTTTTTGCTTACAGATCAGGTTGGGAGCAGATATACAGCATTATAGAATGCTGTATATCAGCCTTGAAAGGTGGTGGCCGTAACTCGTATTGGCCAAACTTGGTGACGGGTTCCCTTTAAGAGGTACTGTTTCCTACTAGTACTAGTACTAAATTGGTGCATTTTTCGGTCAACCCATGCACCAGACGGGAGTACATCTCAACTGTAATTTGTACCGGCTCCTATTGTGGCCTCAGAAATACTGATGTGAAATTCTGAGGTCAGTGGTCTATATGGAGTAGCAATATCTATGATAATAATGAAGATAATGATGATTCTGTTGCAAGCTTTTCTTCTTAAAGATTTGTACACTCATTTTATGAGTTATGTTCGTATCTATATATATAAGAGGCATCGTGATTACTCGCTAATCCCGCCCCCTGCACAGTAGCTCTGCCCCCACCCCATTACCACACACAATCCCACCCCCACCCCATTACCACACACAATCCCACCCCCACCCCATTACCACACACAATCCCGCCCCCACCACATCACCACACATATTCCCGCCGCCCACCACATCACCACACATAATCCCGCCCCCCACCACATTACCACACATAATCCCGCCCCCCACCACATCACCACACATAATCCCGCCCCCCACCACATCACCACACATAATCCCGCCCCCACCACATCACCACACAAAATCCCGCCCCCACCACATCACCACACATAATCCCGCCCCCCACCACACCACCACACATAATCCCATCCCCCACCACATTACCACACATAATCCCCCCACCACATCACCACACATAGTCCTGTCCCCCACCACATCACCACACATAATCCCGCCCCCCACCACATCATCACACATAATCCCGCCCCCCACCACATCACCACACATAATCCCGCTCCCCACCACATCACCACACATAATCCCGCCCCCCCACCACATCACCACACATAATCCCACCCCCCACCACATTACCACACATAATCCCGCCCCCCCACCACATCACCACACATAATCCCGCCCCCCCACCACACATAATCCTGCCCCCCACATCACCACACATAATCCCACCCCCCACCACGTCACCACACATAATCCCACCCCCCCACCACATTACCACACATAATCCCGCCCCCCACCACATCACCACACATAATCCTGTCCCCCACCACATCACCACATATAATCCCACTCCCCCACCACATTACCACACATAATCCCGCCCCCCCACCACATCACCACACATAATCCCGCCCCCCACCACATCACCACACATAATCCTGCCCCCCCACCACATCACCACACATAATCCCACCCCCTCACCACATCACCACACATAATCCCGACCTTATGTTTCGTTATGAAATTTGTTTAGATGCTGGAATGAATAAAAAGCGCACATCTTACTGAATCCAGTTTGTTTTTGATTTTACACTGTGAATAAAATGTATCATTAGTTTTATTCAGATTTTTAATGATTGCTATTGTTACTAACTTCATTTTAATTTAATTTACCACTTGCGTAAGCGCTATTGAATGTTGTCATTATTTACTTTAGTTTAATCACCAGCAGCGTTAATTAGATAGCAATGAGCATGCTGAGCGTTAGCTGGCTGGAAATAGCTAGTTCTTTCTATAATTCCTTAACGTACTGGTATGTGACAGGATAACAGCAAAAAGAACAGTAATGTATCATTTGCCAATTTTTTATGCCAAGGTTTTTGATGTATTTGGCAGTTTTAACATAATTGCTGCTTGCCAAGCCATGGCTGGTCTTTTTCATAAAATATATGTAGATAGATAGATAGATAGATAGATAGATAGATAGATAGATAGATAGATAGAACTAGTGCCTTGAAAAAGTGTTCTTACCCTGTGAACTTTCCCACATTTTAGGTGTTTGTGTGATATACCAACACTAAGCAGTAAATATTTGTGAAACGTAAAGGAAATGATACATGGTTTTCTAAATATTTTAAAATATAGATCTGAAAATTATCATGTGCATGTATGTTAAACCCCCCGAATGTTTACTTTGTAGGATCACCTTTCGCTGCAATTACTGCTGTAAGTCTTTTGTGCTATGTCTTTACCAGCTTTGGACATCTAGAGGCTGAAATGTTTGCCCATTCTTCTTTGCATTCACACATATGAAAAAGCTTTGATCTAAACCACCCATTGTAGCTCTGGCAACATGATAAGGGAAGTTGTACTGCTGGAAGATGAATCTATGCCCCAGTGTCAAGTCTTTTGCAGCCTCTAATAGGTTTTCCTCCAGATTTGCCCTTAATTTAGCTACATCCGTCCTCCCATCAACTCTGACAGATTCCCTGTCCCTGCTGAAGAAAAGCATTCCCACAACAATATGTTGCCACCACCATGTTTGACAGTGGGGATGATATTTTCAGGGTGATGTCCAGTCGTAGTTTTCCGTAGCTTTTTCCATTTAGGCCAAAGAGTTCTACTTTGGTCATATCTGAGCAGAACACCTTTTTCCACAGGCTAGCTGTGTCCCTTACATCACTTTTTGCAAACTGCAAACAGGATTTCATATGGCTTGCTTTCAAAAAGGACTTTCTTCTTGCCAGTCTTCCATAAAGGCCAGATTTATTTAGCAAACCACTAATAGTTCTCCTGTGGACAAATTCTCCCACCTGAGCTGTTGATCTCTGCAGCTCCTCTAGAGTGACCATAGGCCTCTTGACTGCTTCTCTAGTCAGTGTTCTCCTTGCTTGGGATGTCAGTTTAGGTGGAAAACTAAGTTTTGATTGGTCTGCAGTTTTGAAATAGTTTTTCCATTTTTGGGTGATGGATTGATCAGTGCTCTGTGAGATGTTCACAGGCTGGGATTTTTTTTTTTACAACTTAACTCTGCTGAACTCTTCTCCAACAACTTTATCCCTGACCTGTCTGGTGTGTTCCTTGGTTTTCATGATGCTGCTTGATCTTAAATGTTCACAAACTTCTGGGGCCTTCACAAATCAGCTGTAGTTATACTGAGAATAAATTACACACAGGGAGACTCAGTTTACTAATTATGTGACTTATGGAGGCAATTGGTCACATAGAATTTTAGTTTGGGCTATCAGACTACAGGGGGCTGAATACAAGTGCACGTCACAATTTTCAGATTTATGTTTTTAAAATAATTAGCAAACCAAGTATCATTTCCTTCACAAATACTTACTACTTTGTGTTGGTATAGCAAATAAAATCCCAGTAAAATACATTTAAGTTTGTGTGTGTAACTTGAAAAAATGTGGAAAAGTTTAAAGGGTATAAATACTTTTTCAAGACACTGTAGATAGATAGATAGATAGATAGTAACAAATGAATGAAAATGAAGACGCAAAAATAGTTAAAATTAACTTTGCCCTGGAAGTACAACTGGCTCAAAGTAAACTTTCAGCAATGAGCCATAGACATAATAAAAAATATACAAAAAAAAAAAAATAAAAGAAACACAAAATCCCCTGATTCCAATGTTTTGTTTCGTACCTAGAAGCAAATTTGTAACATTCAAAATCCTTCATTCACTATCCAGCCAAGTAAAATGACCTTTCTTGAGTCCTCCCATTCTTTTCAGAGAGCCTTGTGCACAAAGGCTCTTGGCTGACACTGAATTAGGCTAAATTATCCATCAGAAGTAATTATGCAACAACTGTTTGCCAGACTACTGACAATGTGTAAAGAAACTTCCCATTAGACTTCAAAAGAAGAGTTTCATTAGGATCCTTTATGCTTGTCTTTACTTACTGTCCACCGTGACTACAGCAAAATCCCTTTAAAGACACCTGGCAATGGTACCAGGGGCACATAATCACAAAATTAGCCAAAATGTAAAATCTGCATAGGAAAGGTCTTCTATCCTAGTTGGAAAATGTCGACATTTAATTAATATTTTGCTTTTCGTAAAAATGTCCTCATCACTGTGATATAACATAAGAAGGAATTTTAAGAGATGTTAAAGGGGAAACTCATGCACCTCTGTAAAAAAATTGGAATAAACATCTTTGCAGCACAATAATTTTTTTTCGCTGTCACATGCAAACCTGTGTCACATTGACTAGTAAAGACAAGTTTGGAAAGTAAACTAGCATGGAACAAGAAAATCTAAATTTGAGATATAGGCAGGTACGGTAGTAAATGTATGAAAAAATACTATACTATAAAGTACTTCTTCAAAATAAACAGCACAAAATGTATCACGTGGGCAAAAAAAAGTGATCAAAACTAGCCCAGGCATTTTTGCAAATTTGATGCACAAAGCGACAAAACTGAACCAGACCCACAAAATTGAAAGCTGCAAAAAAGAAACCTGGAAAAAGTTGAAGACAAGACACTATATAAATTTGTTGCAAGTGCACTTTACCTGTCCACTGGTTTATGACATGGACCCAGGGGAACATTGTGTGTTGTGGTTCTCACATTGTGCACATTGTTTTTGTCATGTGCAAGAGCCCCTCCTACAAAAACACTGGTTCAATTTTTTGAACTGTGTTAAAGCCGGTAAAGTAAATGGCTTTAAAGAGTTTTATGTTCTGTTTGATGGACACTCACAATAGGAAACTTAGTGTTTAGTCTTAAGAAAAATACATTTGACACTGGCCCTGTAAGAAACTGGAATAACAATGGCCCTTGTGAATACAGTGAGCGAGGTAGACCGCCCTGTTTGATTTACATGAAGTGAACCAGTTAGTCCTGTTGACCAGCTCTAGACTGCTGAACTAAGAGAGACTGCGGAAAGAGACCCTTCAAGAAAGAAGTGGCCATAGGACAGAGCGACTGGATAGAGACCACATTCTGACAACCATTCTGTGAGATAAGGAATCTCTAGCAAGTGATAAGTGTTATACCCTAAAATGACCTGTAGTGACAGACTACACCAGCCCGACCGATTGCCCTGCATTTGCCTCATGGAAGATTAATATGGCCTGAGTCAATGAGAAGACCTGACTTGTGTCCTACAACTTTTAGAGACAGCTCCCTGACCCTTCAGGTCAGCACCCTGCAACATTATCGCGAGGGCCCAATCATTACCATCACAACCCAAGGTCGTCATGATGACCTCCTGGTCAGCCAACTATGGCAAGCCTATTAGATCATGCTAAGAGCATGGTCTAAAAGGCTTCTGTCAGTGCAGCAGTGACAGGTATAATGCATTGAAATGCTGTTTAAAAAGTTAAAAGTTAAAGTCCCATAGACGGACTAAGCTAAAAAGTAAAAACAAAAGTTAACATATTTTTCACAAATTATAAAACAATAAAAATTAAAAAAATATTAAACCAATAAATAGTTATATTTATGTAGAAAAAAGCAAAAAAAATACACAGATTTGGTATTGCTGAGTCTGGAACAACCAGACTTATAAAACTATCACACTTTTCAACCATGTCAGTGATCACCGTATAAAACAATGTAGCATAAAAACAATGATTTTTCATCATACCACCAAAGAAAAGTGGAATAAAACACAACCAAATAGACAATTATAAATAAAAATGGTATAGCTGACAACAAACTGCAATACGTCAGCGGTGAAATAAAAAAGGTACAGCTCTCAGAATATACCGATGCAAAACAATTCTTTTTTCTGAAATATTGTTTTTAGGTAAAAACAGCAAAACATATCATAAATTACATAAATGTAGTATCGCTGTAATCGTACTGAGCCGAAGAATAAAGCTGTCTTACCACTTTTACCATATGGTGAACGACATTAAAAAAAACAACTAAAAAATATTTCATGAATTGCTGTTTTTTGTTCATTCTGCTTCCCAAATGTCAGAATCGAAAGTGGTCAAAAAATGTAATGTGCCAAAAGTGGTGTAAATAAAATCATCAACTTGTCCCGCAAAAAACAAGCCCTCACATGACTGTCAGTCGAAATATGGAAAATTATAGCTCTCAAAATATGGCGATGCAAAAACTTTATTTTGCCCAAAAAAAGGAGTCTTTTAGTGTGTGACAGCAGCCAAACTTAAAAAAAGATATAAATCTGGCATCTCTATAATTGCACCGACCCGAAGAATAAAGTAGTCTAATGACCTATACCGCACGAGGAATGGAGAAAAAAAAATACAGTATATATATATATATATATATATATATAGACCTGATGTTGATTTGTCCATTCTGCCTCCCAAAAATATCAGTAAAGCTCGGCTCACATTTATCCTGCACTCTGCGCTGAGTGCTTGCACTGAGGTTTCCATGTAAATCTCTTAAATGAGTGGTTCAGACGGAACCCCAGGTGGAAGATTTCATATAATGACGCAGATGAAGGGACTGTGGATTCCGTCTTGCCAATGATCCAGTGTCCATCTTTTTAAGCGTTCATAAAAGTGCGGTCAGCCATAGTTTGCGCACCTCCTAAAAAAAGGACACCGCTGAACAGAGGCCAGACAGAATCCAGAGTATCTCTGCTGCCTCATTATAGTGAGTGGACCCGTCAATCAAATATTTAGAAACAAACCCCAATGTAAAGCGCAGGATAAATCTGATCCAAAATGTTACTTAAATGTTCTCAATAAAAGCTTTAACTAAATCCACAAAAAAGTAAGTTCCCAATCAGGTCTGTCATCTGCTAACTGAAATATAGGGGGCTTCCGCGTTACTCGATAGTTCAAAGGCTCTGGAAAGCGCTGTGGCTCCTTCCCCGAAAACAAAATCTAGCAAATTATGCACTTCCAAATTCAAATGCCTTTCTCCCTTCTGAACCCCAGTGTGCATAAATCACATTTAGAATCCAAATGGTTAGGATTTCTGTAACGATGAGAGTCCGCTTGATTTATAAAGTAGGTGCATGTCTCCAGAAGCACGAGCTGGGCACAATGTACTGGACACTACAATAGCAATTCTGATTCAGCGACACTCACTGCTGCTTGTTTCTGGAAAACACTCATGGAGGAAAAATCATCACTACACCTGTAAATAAATTTCCAGAGGGGTGTCCGTTCCAAAATGGGGTTACTTGATGAGGATTCTGCTCTTCTAGCACTTAGGGACTTTGTATATGGAGTTCACAAACTATATAGTCACATAGTGCTACGTCCCACCTGAGTCTCGCCGTGTGGCTAACCAGTACTGTATAGCCACGTATGAGGTATTGCCACATTCAGTAGAAATTGTGTGACAAATTTTAGTGCTATATTTAGCCATTTCCTTATGTGAAAATGTAAAATTTGGGGGTAAAACTATTTTTTTGTGCTAAAAATGTAATTATTTTTTCTTCACTACCCAATGGTATAAAATTCCATGACACACCCATGGTGTCAATGGGATCACTGCATCCCTAGATTAATTAATTGAGAGGTGTAGTTTGTAAAATGGGGTCACTTATGGGAGGGTTCTTCTGTGGAACCTCAGGGGCTCTTTCAGTGGGTCATGGCACCTGCAAATAATAACAACCAAATCTGCACTAAAATATGGCGGTCTTTCCATTCTGAACTTTCCACCATGCCTAAAAAGTAGTTCCCGATTACATGTAGGATATTGGCACACTCTGGAGAAATTGCAGAACAAACTGTAAGATCTATTTTTTTTCTATTAGCCCTTATAAAAATTGAAACCTTGGGGCTAACACAACATATTAGTGGTAAAAATATAATTTATTCATTCTTCACTGCCAACTGATATAAAATTCTGTGATGCACATGTGCTCTCAACATGCTCACTGCACCCCTATATGAATTTATTGGGGGGGCTGTAGTTTGTGAAATATGGTCACCTATGGAGGATTTCTGCTGTTCTGGTACATCAGGGGCTCTGCCAATGTGACATGGCACCCTCAAACCATTCCACCAAAATCTTGTCCCGGTTCCACCCCTCAGTCTGTCTGGGATGCAGTTACGGACAGCTCAGTCGTCCAATCTGGTACAGGGGCATGCTGAAGCTTTCAGTACTTTGATTGACAGCTCAATTGACCAGTCTTGTGCAGAGGTGTGTTGAGCTGCCAGTGTGTTGATTGACAGCTCGGCTGTCCAATCTGAGACTGGATGGTTGTCTCCTCTCCAGGAGTTTATTGTCCAAGGTGATTGCCAGGCTACTTAACTGGGCTCATACTCCTAGACCTCTGCCAGACATACAATCAGCTACTGTGTGGTTTGTCTCTCTGTGCTTTGTGTTCTATTGGTAGATCTTTCGTTGCCCGACCTTGGACCTCGCTCTGTCCATCCGTCTGTTTAACCCCTTCTGATCTGATCCACTATCCTCCTGGTATTCTGACCTCAGAAAGTTACTTGATTACACGCCTGTCTCTTCCTCCTGTTTATGACGTACCTTCCTGGCTTTTGACCTTGGACTCCTCGACTATCTCATCTCATTGCTCGGTCATGATAAGTGACTCAGCGTCACAAATCTGAACTCCAATATGACTCTCTTAAACTTGAAGTGTTTAAAAGAGGCTCAAATGCCTGAACATATAAACAGCAAGTCGGTTTCCCATAAAAATGAATAGCAAGAAATTTTCTGAGCATTTTGTGAGCACTATTTCCTGCATTTTTAGGAACAAAGCTGCTGAAAAAGACACAGTGTGAACATGCACTAGCTAAACTGAGGAGACAATAAGAGAATTATGGAAATTTATAAAGCTTACAGATTTTATAGCTAAACCTCAGTGAAAATTAAAAATAATCAAATACAATTGAAGAGATTTAAAGAAGACCTATCACTTACTCAAAAAATGTAGTTAAATATTTGGAAAAGTCCTTGAGCTCCCTTAACATTCACACTTGTTCCTTTTGGAGTGCAGAATGTGAAATCTCTGCTTGGAGTGCAAGAGGGCGTTTCTTCAGAGTCTTCTCTGGCACTTTTATCATTCCCTCCCAGATGCTGCTAATCACATCACTAGTCTCAGCGTCTCAGATGCTGCCGAGCTGTGATTGGGAAGGAAGATTGAAAACGCCATAGAAGACTCTGAAGAAATGGCAACTTGGACTCCAAGCAGAAATTTCACAAAAGGAACAACTGTGAATATCTCTACAATGGAGCAACACAGTGCAAAATAGAATAAAGTGTCAGAATCTGGGGAGCTTGGGGATTTTTACAAGCTACTTAAATTTTTGGGGCAAGTGACAGGTCCTCTTTAAAGAGATGTCAGGGGCCTTTACTTGAGGTCAAGTAAGATTCTACTGTCTTGTTATTTACATAGTGATGATCCTCAGAGGAAGCAATCAAATTAGTTACTGTATATCTGTAATGCATCTTTGCTCAGGGGCCCTCTCTAGTAAGGTTTCATACAATTATTACTAATAATTATCATAATAATGACTTGCTACTTTTGTGACTATAAAAAATGGCTAAAGAGTTAAAGAGTGCAACAGATACATTTTGGCATTGGAGAGCAAAACTCAGAGTCACGTGGTACAATACAGGTATGGAGTTGATAATTTAAGAAGAAAGCCACCAGCAAAAGATTAACTGCACTGCTATTTACCAGATGTCCATTACCAATTCTAAACATTTTTAGGGGAATGCTTCTTTAAGCATACATATACTTTGCTCTGACAGATATGTTTAAAAGAAGTCAAACCCATCGTATTTGCAAGAATGGGAGAGAAGAGCAGGAAATAAACACAAACGTTTGGTCTGAGGTCTGAATTGATTTCGGTGTATGGTTTGGGGTTTAAATTTGTTAACTACAGATACAGATTTATTTTTCGAGTAGAATACCCGTCTAATATGCAGTGCAATAGACCAGCCAGATTTTTTTTCTACTGAAACCTTGATATACAGAGTGGGCTGTTTATATGGATACACCTGAATAAAATGGAAATTACAAGTTTATGACCGCTTATAAAATGTGTTCAAAGTGCTGCCCATTGTGTTGGATTGTCAATGCAACCCTCTTCTCCCACTCTTGATACACTGATAGCAACACTGCAGAAGAAATGCTAGTCTAAGGGGTCAGATTCCTTGTAGGAATGCTCGGACCTGACATCCATAGTGTGGTGGTGCACCATCTTGCTGGAAAAACTCAGGGAACGTGCCATCTTCAGTGCATAAAGAGGGCAACACATCATCATGTGGCAATTTCAGATATCCAGTGGCATTGAGGTTTCCATTGATGAAGAATGGCAACCCTATCTTTGTACCACATATACCACACCATACCATCAATTATGGGTGTCAGGTTCGAGCATTCCTACATGAATAGCCTCCTGGAAAGTGGATTGGTCGTCGTGGGCCAGTTGAATTGCCACCAAGGTCTCCAGATCTGACCCCCTTAGACTTTTATCTTTGGATTCATCTGAAGGCAATTGTCTGCAGCATCTGAAACAACGGATGCTGGAAGCATGTGCTAGCATTTCTTCTGTGGTGTTGCTATCAGTGTGTCAAGAGTGGGAAAAGAGGGTTGCATTGACAATCCAACACAATGGGCAGCGCTTTGAACACATTTTATAAGTTGTCATAAACTTGTAAATAACTCATGAAAGAATAAAGTTATGTTAAAACCAAGCACTTTATTGTTTTTCTTGTGAAATTCTCAATAAGTTTGATGTGTTACATGACTCTCTTCCCATTGGAAAAATAAAGTTGTATCCAAAATGGCTGACTTCAAAATGGCCACCATGGTCACCACCCATTTTGAAAAGTTTCCCCCCTCCCATATACTAATGAGCCACAAACAGGAAGTTGATTTCACCACCCATTCCCATTTTATTTAGGTGTATCCATATAAATGGCCCACCCTGTATATATTGTGACGAGTTGACTCACTCGGCTACTTTGAAAACTGACAGATCAGGAATGCTTCTTGTGGTAAAACACCTGCTGGTTTATTAGAGAATAGCATAAACAATAGCAGGGTGGATCAAAATAGACATGGCCTTTCTGGCATAACGGCAAAACAAAGGTAAAATCCAGCAAAGTCCTTACGTTTGCGGGATTCACCTGCTCAAACCACCATATGTCTTCAGCTCCTCCTGGAGCCATTGTCAGATTTTCCTCATCAAAAAAAAAAAAAAATCAGTGGCTGCATATTTAACTCCCCAACCACACCCTTGAGGTGGAGATATGGTGAGTAGGTGTTCCGCCCAACTTTCACCTACTCTCCAAAAACCTAGTCCCTTGTAATGGCTGGTTAACCCCTTCAGCACATAGCATGCTGGAGAGAAATCGGAATTCAGGAGAGAGCATCTGCATTACCGTGTAACTTCTCTGGTCTATGCTCTACGTGGAAACTGAAATCTTGTAGGCCTAAGAACCACCTAGTCAACTGGGCATTCTTACCATTCTTTTCCCTTAACCATCTCAGGGGAGCATGGTCTGATATTAGTTTGAACCTTTGGCCTAGAAGGTAACATTTCACCTGGTTCAGACTGCAGTAGTCATTTCAAAACCACCGCTCATCATCAGGCTTCAGCACGAGGACAATGGGACTCAACCATCCACTTTTTTACTCCTCTATGACACCGAGGTCTAGCATTCTCTTAAACTCATTTGATATTTTCTCCTGGCCAATAGAACCTTTACATTATTCTCTCCTGAGTTTTTCTCTACCCCAAGATGTCCCTACAAAACACGCGAATGGACCATGTCTAAAACCGTCTGCCGATATTATCCTGTAACCAACAGCTGCCCACTAACTCACCTTCCCTCAATTTGGTCACCCGATACAATAAATCACTATTGACTGCAAAGTGTGGGAACCTTGAGTCAGCCCCCGGCTCTTGAGTAACCCTATTATATACGGTAACATTATCAAATGCTACTTTAAGGTAAGGTTTCTAACTTGAGCAGTCCCAAAGTTCTCTTCGGGCACTTCTAACTCATTGAAGTTGCGTTCCTCTGTCACCATCTCATCCCCCTCTCCAGCGAAGACACCTAGGGGAAAGGCCTCCATATTTGATTTTGATGGAGTTTCTTCCCGAGGGATCTGGATTCTGTCCGAGACACTCTGTACAGCACCTTTTTGCCACAAGTTCCAAAATAATGAAAAATCCTGCCCCAGTGTGAAGAAATGAACTAAGTCTTTTACCATCCCAACCTCATGGGACTTAATACCACAGTCTGTTACCATGGCTACTCTGGCCACAGGGTATCCCTTGGCATCTCTGAATAGGCGGCGGATGCCCACAAACTTATCAGGTATTAACTGGTGGAGCAGTGTAGCACTGATTAGGGTCACTAGACTTTCAGAGTCCAAAAGTCCAAGAACCAGTACCCCATTGACTGAAACGGTACATGCCTGTGGCCCCTCGCTGGGTTGACAGTCCACACTGCAGGCCGGATAGGTGTAATAGGAACACCGGCCTAGGCTGCAGTTCAATGGTTCAGGGGATATATGACACCTGGCTTCTACGTGTTCAGGATTGTAATATCACCAACAGACCAAGTCCTTAACAACAGCCTTAGCGGACCCCCTCAGTGGGATTGGGACACCCCCCATTTGTGGGTCTAGATGCCCTCCGTGGTGAGCCCTCCACCCTTTGGGTTTCCCAGTATGGAGAAGTGGCGATGTCTGGTTTCCAGAGGGATTTCTCGACAACCTGCTCTTCCGACCACTGCTCTGGCAGACGTTTCTACCATTCAGCCTCCCCCTTGAAAACAGTCAAAAAGGCTTCCATTCCACATCATCCTTTGGGGTCATCTTTTGCATGGCACGTCTTATCGTTTTCCGGATGTACGAGTCATCACCTGGAGTTAGAGAGGAGGCTGCTGGTCTCCCACGAACGGCCTCTTCAAGGAGTTCCATCTTCCACGTTAGCACCTCCTGCTGCTGTCGCTGCTGCTACTGCTGTTGGAGCTACTGTACCAAAAGTTTGGTTCCTATTGCACCATATGCTGCTGTTGACTTTCCAGCTGCTGCTGCTGCTGTTAGAACTGGACCAGATGCTTGACAAGCTTCTCCATGCTGCTGGATGTCTCGTGCTGGATAGCGGATTTTACCCAGGACATGCAGTTTGTCCATAGCCACTATACGTGCTCCTGGATCGATGCCCGCATTCGAATCTCCTACTGTGATGGGTTGACTCACTCGGCTGCTTGCAGAGGTAGACACAGGAACGCTTCTTGTGGTAAATCACTTGCTGGTTTATTAGACCACAGCATAAACAATAGCAGGGTTGATCAAAATAAACATGGTCTTTCTGGCATAATGGCAAAACAAGAGATAAAGTCCAGCAAAGCTCTAATGTTTGCGACATTCGCCCACTCAGACCACGATATGTCTTCAGCTCCACATGGAGCCACTGTCTCGATATTTTCCTCTCCAAACACACAACACACACAAAAAAAATCAGTAGCTGCACATCTAACTCTGCAACCACACCACTGAGGTGGAGATATGGTGAGTAGGCATCCCGCCCATCTCTCACCTACTCGCCAAAATCCCAGTCCCTTGTAAAGGCTGGTTAGCCTCTTCAGCACATATCTCCCCTCACATACAGTGCCTTGCATATAATATATATATATACGGTGTATATATATATATATATATATATATATATATATATATATATATATATAAAATTTGGGTATGTATCTATATGATATCCGAAGCATGGGAATGCTGTGGTAACTTTGTACATCTTAATGTACACACAAATGTCTACACAATTAAATTTTGGTTTTGCATATTGGTTAGGACAGGAGGCCAATGTTGAATTTTTGAACTAGAGACGATGATTCTTTAGCTTCTATTCTGCAAGAGTTCCTGATTTAGGGATTGTAAATGTGAAATTCTGCTTATTTACATGAAAGTATTCTGACTGTAAGTATGTGGTTCCAAAGCATTTTGACAATACAATGCTTATCATGATCGTAGGCATGACTTTGTGTGTCCATGACCAACTTTAGAAGTTTTTATTATGTGGAATGTTATTATCTGGTGAGATATATATTCCCTACAATTACGTTTATATAAATTTTTGGCAAAAGTAGGGACACTCTCCTTGCAAAACTAAGGAAAAACACTGTATAAGCTTCCACTATTCCAAAATCTCTTTCCCCTATTCTTTACATTATATGACACCTAGCTCTGACATTGTGATCAAGCAACATAGTCTATCACTTGCCATGGGCATCACCTGTTACTTTTTATGTTGGCATGTCCTCTGCTGAGCTATTCCAAGGTCACCTGTTGGGCTTTAATCTCATTGTAAAAATGAACTTTTAATGACTATATCTTTATGTGAAGGCAAAGCATAATAGAATGTTTTACATAAGCATTAGGTCTCATTCAGACATCAATGATTTTTCTGGTATGCAAAAACAGTCTGATATTCATCATTGGTTAATGTGTCCGTTTTTATCATCAGTGTTTTATTAGTGTTTTTTTTCAGAAAATAAATAAATTGCAAAGCTTCTCGTATCCTTTATATGTTAAAAATAGAGAGCACATGGATGGAAATGTGTATTGTCTGTGATTTTCACAGACCCATAGACTTGTATAGATGATTTTGATGCGTGACTCGGATAAAAAAAACCCCAGACATTTCTCCTTTTTTTTCAGGATCATTTTGTCCACAAAAAATAAAGAGGTGTATAGCTCTATTGAATGTAAGGCTAGGGCTGCATAGTGACTATGGACACGACACCTGTCGCAAAACCAAAGTTCGCCAAGTGTCGCTGCTACATCGCAGCGCAATTCAAATGAATTGGGTCACACTGTGATCTCTAAAATATTGTGACTGTGACAAGCAAATTACAAAAACTCTGACGTGGTTCAACTTCTCGTCACTTGCTTGTCACAGTACCCTCGGGGTTGCAACAAGACCCCATTCACTTGTTTTGTGCTGCAATGTAGCAGCGACACCTAGCAAACTTTGGTCGCGCGTCAGGTGTCACTGCCAAAGTCGCCGCGTAGCTCCAGCCTTATGGGTACACGTTCTATTTGTAAAGGACAGGGATAAAACACAACATGAGATTCATGGATGTTTGAATGAGCTCTTACACTGACAATTATAAGGAAAGACTATGAACTATAATAGACTTCTCAGAGTCATAAAAGTCAACAAATACACTCAGTGATATAAAGATATGTCAGCAATTCAAGGGGGATACAGCAAAATACAGAACACACTATATAGTTAGGTGTTCATCACTACAGTGATGTAATCAGTTTAAAATAGTGACATCATTGCTCTGTCCTCTGACACCCAATATGCAATCTTAGTCGGGTTTGATGATTTGACTAAGTTTTATAGTCAGTCATTTCAAGAATTTGTGTAACATAAAAATTTTTTTTTTTTAAATGTACGATATATCAGTTATAAAATGTCTAATTTATTGGCATTTGGCAGTATCAGTCGCCTAATGCATCCGTACGCATTAGACATCAGACGAATCCATCAATACTGGCGAGTTCAGCCTACGTTAGTCTAAGGCCTGTTTCACACATCCGTTTTTTGTGTCCGCCAAATGGATCCGTTTCCATTTTTTGCCGCAAACGGATGCTACCGAATCCGTTTTTTGGATGGATCCGCGGTAGCCGCTAATGCAAGTCTATGGGGAAAAAAAACGGATCGGCCAAAAACATGGCGGATCCGTTTTTTAACGGAAAATGACGGATTTGGACGGATTTCAAAAAACGGAAGTGTGATCCAGGCCTTATGTATGGAGGCCTTTCTAGTGTTCCTGTGTTCTTTATAAAAGAGCCGCTGTCAGACTCCTCCAGCAGATGTTTATCTCCTTGAAAAAAAAAGGACTGACCATTGGAAATTCAACAGGCAGAATCCTTCTTTTCCCCTACATCGTCTATGGGGGAGAGTTGAACAATACCCATATACATTAGACTGTCAGGCAATCCAGTTTATATCGGAGGGTTCTAGCAATTTTTGTCTAATGTGTATGGGGGCCCTAAGAGAAAAGCTGATTATACACTTCAAGATTTGACAATGAACAGTAGAGTTCACAATAACTTTTCACATTCAGGTGAAAAGGATTAAAAATCATTCCTACTCCTGCAAAAATTTGGAGCTTAGCAACTGATTCACATGAAACATTTTTGACCTTGAAAATTGTAGCAAAACTAATAATTTAATTACTGATTGATGGATTAAGTTTCATCAGTCAGAACCAATCTTTTTGGATTCATATTCACAATTTATCAATCTACCAACTGATCACGGACCATCTTTTGCCAATATTAATATTTGTCTACCTGTTTAGATGCTCTTACAAGGTTTAAGGAAATATCTAGAGCATTTGCAATAATTTGAACTTTGTAAATGTTGACCCGATTACCCATTTGCTACTTTTTCCTTCCTACAATGACAAATGTAAAACAATAGTAGGTATATACGAAAAAGTACAACTTACCGGTTCCTTGTTCCACTGTGATAATTGCCTCTGGAGAAATGCAGACTCCTCTGTCATAGACCGGTAGCTCTTCACATGCCAGGCTCTCTGGCCATGTATGCCTATACTTTATGAGAATAGGTTCACAGCCTGTTCTTGCCCTCTCACAAACTGATTTACATGGCTTAATAGGCTCATGCTGGAAATCAATGGTGCATATAGGGGCATACATGGCACAAAGAAAGAACAGGAGGTCATGACTGCATTCAGTGGCCAATAAGCCCTCAAACTGCTCAATGGCCAATATAGCATTGGCTTGGGTGCTGTGATGCAGATGGTTGGGCATCTTAGTCATGTTCCAAGGCATTGACTTGCACATGGGAATCCTTACAGGCTCGCATGATGCACTTTTTGCCCTAGGCAGAGTGATCAAAAGTCCCAAAGCCATTAAAAGGAAATAAAAATTCCCAGAAGGGGACATTCTTAGAGTTACGATGAAGTCAATGTCCAACCAACAAAAAAATTAAATTACATAAAATTTTATAGTAGTGGGAAATAAAAAAGTAAAAAGTGCAAAGGGTATAAAAAATATATATAAATCCTTGAGTACAGAGCTAAGAAGTCAATGCAAAAAAAAGTTAAAATTCATATTATAATAGATCCATTTGGTCGCAGTCTGGTAGAGCTGCAGTGAAAGTGTCTCTTGTTCTTGTCTCCTGGAGCAGAAGTCAGGAGTAAATGTAAGACTAGTCAAACCCCAGCTGCTTTTTACTCCTGTGCCCAGGACTCCTCCTCTCAGATGTCTCCAGCCCTCCCCTGTCTGGGATTTAGGAGGGGGGAAACAATTTTTTTTTTCTCTACAATAGATGCTAAATTCTCAAAAACTTCTTCCTGGCTCACACCTAAACTTCCCAAATCATGGCAATTAATCAAGCAATGCTATGTTTGAAAAATGGATCCCACTTTCTACACCAGATGCAGGAGATTCTGTAAACTAAAAGCCATTAGAAAATCCTTTTTTGTGGACACACAACTACTGCCACTCAGATGTGCAGCTCATTAGCTCAGTGTACCGTATACATTAGGTCACTACTTCTTGCTGACACTTGCCCGCACAAGATGAGCTCTGACGTCTCGGACTCGGTCTGTTCTCATTCCATATGTGCTCATTTTTATTTTGGACATATATTTTATATCTATTTATTGATATGGAAGATCACAACTTTTTGTCACTTTTTATTTAGACTTCATTTTCGGTCATTTTCACAATTACGAAGCTATGGATGACCCTGACCCTCTTCTGCAGGTCATAACTACTATGCCCCATAGTGAGTCAATGATCTTAAAGTCCTCAGAACCAAATAAACGTCACTATTAATTAATGAAGAGTTTTTCAAAGGAAGAACTACATTTAGTTAAATATATAAAGGACAGAGGGCCCCGAAATGCTGAAAAGCTGGCTGCCTTCGGGTGCCCCTTTACACCATCATAGTCCTAACCCTCCATAAAAATCTCCCCCATACACATTCAACAAAAGCTGGCCAAACCGGTTTTTGTTTGGGGTCATATGAATTGGGCGATTATAATGCAATCGTCTGATCCTTTTGTTTTGTGGGGAGATGAACAATTGACCCTGGATTCTGGCAGTGTAAGGAACACAGGAGCTCTCAGCTGAGCTAAGGGGAGTGAGAAGACATAGCTGTGGAATTAATTACAGTTCTGCGGATAGCTACTTATCGTGTATCACCAGCTTAAGAATCAGAATGAATTTCATTTTTAATATCTTCACATCCATTCTTCCATTCTTAAAGGACTGAAAATAGTTATACTGTACACAGAAAAACAGATTCTATATTCTTTTGACTCCCCTCTTCTCCTCTAAGATCATTTACTCGCTGACAATCTATAGGGCATCTAAGGGGGAATGTTTCTCCTTGAGGAGAATGCCAAGCCATAAGTAGACTTATAGACCATGCAATGCTCCTGTGGGAAATTAAATATATAAATATCCTCTAGAGAAAGGAAGAGGATTAGAACATTAGTGCCCCCTACAGAGAGGTAGCAATCCTAAAAGTCAATGTTGATTGTTTAATAAGCCTTACCACATGACTAAAGGTACTGTCACACTTAAGGCCCCTTTACATTTAGCGATGCATCAGTGATCCCGACCACGATACGACCCGGTCAGGATCGCTGGTGCATCGCTAAATGGTCGCTAGTGAGCTGCCACACAGGCAGATCTCACAGTGATGCAGCAGCGATACAGCAGCCGTTACTTACCTTTCACATGCTGCGATCCTGGCGTCCTCCCGTCTGCATCCACGCGTCGCTCGTCGGCGCCAGCAGGAAGCGCCCGACGAGAAATGGAGCTGTGCGATCAGTGACAGATAGCGGGGGAGCTGGTCGGAGGTAAGAATCGCACATAGCGATATCGCTAGCGATATCGCTGCTGCATCACCAAATCGGTGATGCTTTAGCGATATTGCTAGCGATATCGCTATGTGTAAAACCCCCTTTAGTGATGCACCAGTGATCCTGACCAGCGATATGACGCGGTCAGGATCGCTGGTGCATCGCTAAGTGGTCGCTAGTGAGCCTCTGGTGATTCCTTGCTTCGTAACCCGAGATGTGCTGGGAGGTGGGTGGAGTGGAGATCCATATAAAAGAGTGGGAAGGTTTAGAATTGCAGGTCAGTCTGACAGGAGGTCAGGCGAGAGTTCAGTTCTGAAGTTAGTTTTGAGTTCAGTTTAGAAAGAGTGCTGCAGCTGCCTCAGTGATCTGAGCCAGCTGGCACGGGAAAGAGAAGAGAAGGAGAAAGACGTAGAACTGCAACCTAAGCTTTCATAAGAGAGAGAAGGAACAGCGCGGAACGAAGGAGTAGGAGAACAGAGAGGAGTTGTGGGTTGGAAGAGGAACCCTGCCTATAGGTTCTCAGCGCAAGGCCAGGGCCCGGTCCCCGAGGTTTTATGGACACTTATGGTTCTGCAGCAGACACCGGTGGAGTAGTTGGCTGTAAATGCACTACTCCCATCTGAGACTTGGGACACAACAGCAACACGGATAGAGAGCCGGGATCCAGGAGGCCCCTGATCGGGCTACAGCTGTCTGTCATACAAGTAAGGTTCTAGGAACATCTGACAGGAGGAACTTCAGAGTAACCATGGTACTGGAGTTCTTCACACTAAAAGGCGCAATAGAGGAGTCGTTCAGGAAAGGCATTGGCGTAGTGTTGGAGAGGAGAACCCTGACTTGGAGGTTGATTGAGTCTCTACCCCAGAGGACACGGCACGGAGGCAGGCACCAGTGGGTACCACGAACTGTGAGTAAAGCTTTGAAACTGCAAGCCCTGGTGTCCTCCATTCATTCGCCGCTAACACCTTCAGCACTGCTACATCTGGGTACCAGCATCTATACCATTCTGCGCCTCTCCTCATCCATTGCACTACACTGCCCTGGGACTACAGCTCCACCTGTGGGGAGCTACACCATCTTTGCTGCACCACACCATCAGTCTCAGTGGATCTGCATGCAGCGTTGGCTCAACATCTTACTTGCCAAACACCACGGGTGGCGCCACGAACTATCCATATAAACTATACTATTAACATCACCGCCATTGATATTGGGTGCCCAGGGCCACGGACCGGGTCACTGCTGCTGTGACACATCCCCCTGACACCGGCCCGGTACCGGGTACCCCGCTGCCCTGGGTGTGAGGGCGACCCACTGCCACACAGGCAGATCTCACCAGCGACATAGCAGGGGTCGGGGGTCGCTACTTACCTGTCAGACGAGGCGATACTGACGTCCTCCCGCCCGCGTCCACGCGTCGCTCGTCGGCACCACAGGAAGCCCAGCAGGAAGCTGACGACGAGAAACGGCCCAGGACGTTCTCGCGCGGTCAGCGATAGCCAGCGGGGGAGCCAGTCGGAGGTAAGTATCAAACATAGCGATATCGCTAGCAATATCACTGCTACGTCACAAAACCAGTGACGTTACAGCGATATTGCTAGCGATATCGCTTAGTGTGACAGGCCCTTTAGAATGAAGGGAAAAACATCCAAAAATCACCTATCCCTAAATAGGATGTCTGATTTAGCTTTTTATCTTAATAGATGTGACAATGTTCATTAAGAGTCAACATAGACTTTTAGGATTGTTGCCACCAATTGATTTCACTAGATTTCTAGTCCTCTTCAAAGATGATATTTGGATTTGACAATCTATAATGATAATTATCTAACAATTTTCAGTTTGCCATTTATGTAATTTTAGTATTAGAGTGATTAAAGACTAAAATGGGTTCTCCAGCAAAGCAATAAAATAGTCACATTTTCCTAATGGCAACTGTGACAAGAGAAGAAATAAATATTTTCCTTGACTGACTGAGCACTGACGACATAGACTGGAGAAACAAATCCTTTTTGTTCTGTCAGCCAAGGAGAACATTTATTTATTCTCTGGTCACAGCTCTTCTCCAGCAGCTCTCCAAAGTATGTGTTGACAATACAGCTCCTCTGTCAGTTGAGACACACATTTTGGGTGCTGTGTTTCATCAGAGTGCAACCCAACCTGATACATGTCTAAAGGCCCCTTTACATTTAGCCAAGCTCCAGCGATCCGACCCGGTCAAGATCGCTGGTGCATCGCTAAATGGTCGCTAGTGAGCTGCCACACAGGCAGATCTCACAGCGACGCAGCAGCGATCGTTACTTACCTTTCACACGCAGCGATGCTGACGTCCTCCCGCCCGCGTCCACACATCGCTCGACGGCTCCAGCAGGAAGCGGAAGACGATAAATGGACCCGGCCGATCTTGCGCGATCAGCGACAGACAGCGGGGGAGCCGGTCGGAGGTAAGTATCACACATAGCGATATCACTAGCAATATCGCTGCTGCGTCACAAAATCGGTGACGCTTTAGCGATATTGCTAGCGATATCGCTATGTGTAAAACCCCCTTAAGACAGGCCACCGATTGAATTACGTGACCAGGGCCATTTTATCACATTCTTGGAGAACCCCTTTAGCCAAACCTACTGTCTTCTTCACCATTACCTGGTGAACTTTAAGTCCACAAGGGCAGGGTCATCCCCCCTCTGTATCAATTTTTCACTGTTCATTGTAATTTATATTTTGTGTGTAAACCCCTTGTTACATATACAGCACCATGTAATCAATGATGTTCGAAAAATTAATAATAATCTTAATATTGTGTGTAAACCACACCTTGCACATTCTATAAACTATTTTGGCTCCCAACAAGCATGATATTTGGTGGAGAAAAATAATTGATCAATTTTTAATTTGCTTACGTAGTACACCATCATATACCACAGCACTTTTCAGACATCATGACAGTCCCCATTGGAGCTCACAATCCCTATCAGGAAGTGTCTTTATATGGGAGGAAACCAACGCAAACACGGGGAGAAACATACAAACTCTAGATATTGCTCTTGTTGGGATTTGAACCCAGTGCTAACCACTGAGCCACTGTGCTGCCCATTCAATTCCCTAGTCTTAAAGGGGTTGTCCGGGCTTTTCACATAATCTCAGTGCATATCTGGGCTGCAGAATGCTGACAATAAGTAATTTACCTTCTGTGGCCAGTTTGCAGGGTTTGCTAGATATCAGCTCTTGCTGTAAGGAAAATGTCCAGGGGGGTGTGTTCTGGCATTGAAAGGAGAACTGGTCGTTTCCTCCTACTCTACTAAAAACATGCCCTCTATAGCAACAACCCCACCCTCCATAGCAACAGGCCCTCCCCCACCACATGAACAAGCCTATCCCTCCTCACACAGTAACAAATCCTCCCCCTCTAGCAGCCTCAGTGCAGAGAGCAGCTGCTCCTCCCCCAGACACACCCTGAACAGTGATCTATGGAAAGTGAAACTATTGAGGAGGAAACAACCAGTTCTCATTTCAATGCCAGAACACACCCTCCCTGGACGTTTTTCTTACAAGCAAGAGATGATATCTAGCAAACGCTGCAAACTGGCCACAGAAGGTAAATTACTTATTGTCAGCATTCTGCAGCCCAGATATGCACTGAGATTATGTGAAAAGCCCGGACAACCCCTTTAAGGATCAATGATCATCTATAAAGTAATGTTTCCATTAACGCAAACTCACGGTACCTTGAAAATTCTTTTGACAAAACAAAGTGCAGTTGCAATAAACAGAAATGAGATAACATGCCAGGATAGTTGAACTCTTCAGCTGGAATTATAACAATTTCTCATATTTAAGCCTAGTACCTTAGTATCCTTAATCCTACCCATAGGGCCAGGAAACAGTGCTCTTGAGATATTTCTATGGTAGTGTTGTGGTGACGTACAAGGTGCATATTTTTCTTCACTCTTTAATAACAGATAAATTATTCAGAAATTACACAGATTCCATATTTTGATCTCTGTAAGTTCTGTTGGTTTTCCAGTATTAGAGATGAGTAAGTCTGCCAAAATTTGGCAGATTTTTTGGATTGTGTCCACGAAACTTGATTTGCTTTGCATCAAACGTGCCTTATTATTCTCTTCGATCAAAGGTGAGTTAATACTCACCTCTCTCAAGCCCCCACCTGTCACTCCCACCAGTCTGGTATTTTTTCATGACATCTTTGGTATTCCCAGCACTGACGACTAGACTTTGGGACATCATAATGTGTGTTGCTGCATGACATTATGATGCTACAATCCTTAGTCATAGCCAGAGCCACCAAAGATGCCAGACGAGAAGAGTGAACCGAAGGGGTGTCGGAATGTCTAAAAAAAAAAAAGTCAGACCAAAGGGTGGACCAGAGGCAGTGACAGGATGCATAAAGAGAAGGTTGGATCTGAATTTCTTGTCTCATTTGATGCAAACTTGATTAGCTTTGAATCCATTTGCTCATCGCTACCCATCCTACTACAATTAATGCATATATTTCATATTCCGAATACTTTACATTTAGCACATACAGATAGTTGGACCTGCGGGTATTGGACATGTCCTAAATGGGAGCACCTCTTCTTTGTTGCTATAGAAAGATCTGCATCCTAAATACCATTGTGGCTATTTTCTTCGGTCATCCTAGATCACTTAACCCCCATGGAGTTGCTATGAATAATTATACCAGTGGCCATTGTCAATAATTGAATAGCAATTATTCTATTAATACAAAATGTCTTAACACTACCATAGACAGGAGAAAACTAGAGTTTACCCTTCCCCCATTTTTCACACTGTGTCGCCTCCGGCTTACTAAAGTAATCTTATAAGTGTTCCCTGCTGTAATGTGAGTAATCAGGATGGAGAATACCTTGTTATAGCTTCTCACCTTCTTCTTCTAGACATTAAGGGCAAAGTGCTACTAATGGATGTTCTGTTTACCTTGATAAATGATTGCATCAACATCTGGGACTATACTAGGGTCAGGTTGGGTTTGTACACTTGGATTAGGATTTTGCCTAATGATGCCTATAGAGTAGGGTTGGACACACCATTGGTGCAACTTGCGTCGACGCAAGGGATAAGGGTGTCCACTTGTATCTCCAGCTCTGGTCATAAACACAGTGCTTTATGATAAATTACTGGACTGCAGAGAGCCCATATACTGTTCTTGCACAGGGGCCCTCTTCTGTCTGTGTCCGTCCCTGAAATACTTGTAATGAAATTGTTAACAATGCAAGGTGAATGGAAATGCTTCTAAAGCCATCTACTACTCCAACACATATAGGAGGGGAGCAAGGGCACATAATAGATAGAAGGGCCTGGATTTTGAATTGTTGCATTTTTGAGGAGTAGCTTGAATCCTCAATGCAAAATTTCCAACAGGGCTCCCAACTATAAAGGGTCTTTATTAGTATTGGTTTTCTCATATGGGCCAAAGGGACCTTGTGTGTTCCAAGCTTCCATGTCCCAGCTGCAAACTGTAATTATAGAAAAAAGGCGTGTACTCTGTTTGATGTAGGGAAGGTGCAGGCTGAACCTGGAACTATGGACAAAGAGACTGCCCCAAAGAATTAGCACGGAGGACCGTGAACGACAAGCAACCTAGATAAGAAACAAATCCTCCAATGGACTTTTTTCATATAAAAATAAATTTTTATTGAACAATGTCATAACAAATTTAAAAAGGGATGATGACACACAGAAAAACCAATGCAAAACATTGTGCGGGAGGAAAAGTTTTTTTGCCTTATATGTAATAGTAAATGACAAAGCCCAGATTTAAAAAAAATAATACATACAATAATAAAAATTAGAACAAGTGGGATTTGGAAGTCACAAAAAATAACTAAGAGCTCAAAAACAAATCCAAAAGGACAAATTATGGGGTTAAATATTTATGCAATTTTGCAGATGAAAAAATGCACCAATTATTCTTCCATAGGTATAGCCCAGAGAAACTACCTAAAGCTGAATTTTTTGCACACCATGGCCAAACGATATATAAATAATCCACATGAAATGAAACAATAGTAACACAGCTAAAATAATAATTAAAGGGGGTACGTTGTGGCGGTCCTGGACTTTGGGTAAATATTTGCACCTTTTTAGCCCTTTGATTATTATTTTAGCTGTGTTACTATTGTTTCATTTCATGTGGATTATTTATATATCGTTTGGCCATGGTGTGCAAAAAATTCAGCTTTAAGGCTCATTCACACGTCAGTATTTGGTCAGTGTTTTGCATCAGTGCTTGTATGCCAAAGCCAGGAACGGAACTTACCGAGAAAAAAATATAATTAAAAGACTCCTGTTCTTTATTTTGGAGACATTCCTGGTTTTGGCATACAAATACTGATCAAAAATACTGATGTGTGAAAGAGGCCTTAGGTAGTTTCTCTGGGCTATACCTATGGAACAATAATTGGTGCATTTTTTCATCTGCAAAATTGCATAAATATTTAACCCCATAATTTGTCCTTTTGGATTCGTTTTTGAGCTCTTAGTTATTTTTTGTGACTTCCAAATCCCACTTGTTCTAATCTTACATATTACATATAGGGCAAAAAAAACTTTTCCTCCCGCACAATGTTTTGCATTGGTTTTACTGTGTGTCATCATCCCTTTTTAAATTTGTTATGACATTGTTCAATAAAAAATTATTTTTATATGAAAAAAGTCCATTGGAGGATTTGTTTCTTATATAGGTTGTTTGAACCTGGAACTAGTCCAGTGAGAGTCATAAATATGACGAAACAGCCGCACTCAAAATATGGGATTTCAAATGCATAATGTAGATGAATTTATTGAAGTCACCACAGCAATAATAAAGTGTTGAGGTAACGTTTCGACCCTATACAGGGTCTTTGCCAAACCTCACTGCAAGAGATAGATATATACAAAATTAGTGACTGGAAACGATATGAACAAAGTGCTATACAAAGCCATACGTGCTGTACAAAAATTACGTATAAAGCACATATACATATATACATATCATTATACATAAGGTTCGCCCATGAAACAAAGGAATATAAGACACAGCGTTATACATGCAGGTTATATGCTATAAGATTACAATACAAGGACGAGTAAACTGTTGGCATGATGCAAAAAGCCAGATAATAGGGCAAAATAGTTGTCAAAGTTCATAGTGGGGTGGTGCAAACAAAGACTGACCTTTAAGTGCAAACTGTCATGGTTCCACCCCTCAGTGTGTCTGGGATGCATTTAATGACAGCACAGCCATACAATCTGACGCAGGGGTGTGCTGAAGCTGTCGGTGCTTTGATTGACAGCTCGGCTGTCCAATCTGAGACTGAGAGGGGCTAACTGTCTCCAGGTGTTTATTATCCCAGGTGATAGACAGACTACTTAACTGATCTGTTTCTCCCATACCTCTTCTAGAAGTACATTCAGCTAAGTGTGGTGTGTCCTCTATGCATCTTGCGTTCTCTATATTGATCTTTCGTTACCTGACCTTGGACCTCGTTTTGACCATCCATCAGTTTAACCCCTTCTGCTCTGATCCGCTATACCCAACTACGTTTTTGTCTCCTCCTTCTGTTTATGACGTACCTTCCTAGCTTTGACCTTGGACTCCTTGACTATCCTGACTCACAGCTTAGCCGTGAGAAGTGACTAGGGTCACACAAACCTGCACTTACAAAACTCAAGAAAAAAAAACAAATATACCCTGTAGTAAGTAAATAACATAATTACTTCCCATGGACAGGTGTCTGAACAGTCAGGTTTGGGTCCTGCTCTGCCCTTATCTATATTGAAGACAGCTGACACAAGGTGTGGTTTCAATATTAGAGATAGGACTTTCCTGACTGGGTACAACTTGTCAAGGTGGGATGGCTTTTACGCTTTTTGGATCAAAATAGGGTTAACTACGTTAACTATGTTATTTACATGTACTATTACTAATTACTTACTACAGGGTATATGCTCATTTTGGGATTTATCTGTGAAATGGCCACATTGTGAACATGCTCCTACACATTGCCGGTATACCAACTTATTCTCTGGCTCTTTTCCTTTGTTCTGCTGCACTTCCTATGGTGTTGCCCCAGATTCTGACCAACCACGAGACATCAAACTAATTTGTGACTGATGAGTGATCTGGGGAATTTTAGTTTTTGCAGCTCTCTCTATGACCAAATGAGTCTTACTTTAAAAAGGAGGTAATCTCTGGCTAGCAAATATCAGATTATTACTGTAGGGCTAGGTGCAGCTTCCTAATTCGCACATGAAAGTTTCACCTTGGGCTCACCTATTCATTAGAATAATGTCCCCTACATCAAATGAGCCGGGCTCACATTTCGGCAAGCTAGAGCACCTGAATAGACACCTGAGTCACTACAGGCAATGAGGAGAACTCTGTAAACAACCACTGAGCTGTGGACAAAAGCTGTCCCATATCTCATAGAAACATAGTTTTAGGGTATCTTGGAGGATTTTAAGGAAAGGAAATATATGCCAAACAGAAAACAGAAGCGAAATGTAGAAAATTAGCCAAAATAGATATTGAAAGATTGCATTTACCCCACTGAAATGGTAAATGTATCCTCGCTCCAGGCTTCTGCATACAAATTGAATAGTGTGATAGACGGTCAATAAGGGGGTGGAAAGCCTAGGCCTACATGTAAGTTGGGGCCCACACGCATAATTGGGAAAGCTCCACTTTAAATTGCATGGTCGTTTACAGGATGCCAATAACATTAACGCCTTTGGCAGAGAAATGAGCCACTTTTCGTGGTGAGTAGAAGGGTAGGGACTTGGTGAAGAAGACTTTATGTTTATTTTTTATTGGGCATTATTACTCTTAAGGAGGCACATCTATCACTTATAAAGGGGGCATGCTGATTATTAATATTCATTAAGGGGGCACTCTGTACTGAAGTTCAGTATTTAGGTTACCATAACACACAGGAGGTGCAGTAATTAGGGAAAATGGAGCAGACCCAGGCACAGAATTGGAATCAGTAGAAGGATGAGGAGCTTGTGTAACTTAGGAAGACATGGGAAAAGTGCCGGAAATGGGAGAAGTGAAATGTGTCTGACAAACTTTAAAGGCAAGTTGTGACTGAAAGAAATCTCCACGACCGTCTGTGCCTGATGGAAAAGATGGAAAAAGTGACAAATTTCAGTCAGAGAGACTCAAGAATTGGTATCTACAACTTTATGGTGGTCTTTGGCTTTGTATAGCGGTTGATTCTATGGAGGTGGCCCCTATAATTAGGGTGGGCCTCCGCAGTTGTAAACCTGCATTACCTATGCGGGGGGCCTTTTCATATATATTATGCCTCCCCACTCAACTGAAAGCTCTAGTTATGCCTCTAGTCTGATAGACTGAGTTACATATCCTTCATGTCCATCAGTTTTTATGCTAGTGATTATATTATATACTAGCTGAAGAGCCCGGCGTTGCCTGGGCATAGTAACCAACTGTGGTTAGTTATAACAAATTATAATGATTATATTGCACATAAAAAATATATATAAAAATATGGAGGATATATTGTACATAAAAACCGTGCATCTAATCCTATCCTGTGTGATACTGACTGCTGAGCCGTGTATCTAATCCTATCCTGTGTGATACTGACTGCTGAGCCGTGTATCTAATCCTATTCTGTGTGATACTGTCTGTTGAGCCGTGTATCTAATACTATTCTGTGTGATACTGACTGCTGAGCTGTGTATCTAATCCTATCCTGTGTGATACTGTCTGTTGAGCCGTGTATCTAATCCTATCCTGTGTGATACTGTCTGCTGAGCCGTGTATCTATTCCTATCCTGTGTGATACTGACTGCTGAGCTGTGTATCTAATCCTATCCTGTGTGATACTGCCTGCTGAGCCAGGTGTCTAATCCTCTCCTGTGTGATACTGACTGCTGAGCTGTGTATCTAATCATATCCTGTGTGATACTGACTGCTGAGCTGTGTATCTAATCCTATCCTGTGTGATACTGACTGCTGAGCCGTGTATCTAATCCTATCCTGTGTGATACTGGGCTCCCCCTGCAGTCTTTGTCAGAGTGTGGTCTGTGTTGGCACGGTAATAGCTTTACAGAAGGACGACAACACCATAGAAATGATAAGAATAATAGGCCTCAGTTACCACAACTGTCTACAAAGAAAACTGTTGCTGATAGCAACCAATCACAGCTCAGCTTTAATCTTTTAAACAGCTCTGGGACAGTGTGGCGAGTTTTGAGTGGCGACTTCTGTGTTTTGACTTTTATGTGGCGAGGTTGGTGTATGTGTGGTGAAATGTGTGCTGAGGGTGGTAGATGTGTTGAAGCACGTGGTAGTATGAGGCGCATTGTGTGTGTGTGTGTTCATATCCCCGTGTGTGGTGACTATCCCATGTCAGGGCCCCACCTTATTAGCAACTGTACGGTATATACTCTTTGGCGCCATCGCTCTCATTCTTGAAGTCCCCCTTGTTCACATCTGGCAGCTGTCAATTTGCCTCCAACACTTTTCCTTTCACTTTTTCCCCATTACGTAGATAGGGGCAAAATTGTTTGGTGAATTGGAACGCGCGGGGTTAAAATTTCACCTCACAACATAGCCTATGACGCTCTCGGGGTCCAGACGTGTGACTGTGCCAAATTTTGTGGCTGTAGCTACGACGGTGCGGATGCCAATCCCGGACATACACACACATACATATATACATACATGCATACATACATACACACACATTGAGCTTTATATATTAGACGTACCATCCCTTTGAAAGCCAAAAAGATCAGATTTTGTGCCAATCAAGCTTTGGGATCGGGCAAAATGTCTGAATACTAAAATGAATAAATATTTAAAAATTTACATTTTTGAAAACAACTAAAATATCTCTTGGATGTTTCTTTTAAATTAGTGTTAAAACCAGATTCTACATTTTTTTAGTCTACTGCTGCCCAGTTATGATAAAAAACAAAATCTGGGGACCTCAAAATTGAATTTATCGAATATTTGCCATGATTACAACCAGCATTGCATGGTATAAGTGATTTTGTCATTGAACTGTTTGTTTAGTTTTCTAACAAATTGATCTTTGACAACTTTATTGTCACTGTAATCACCAACAGTTGTAAGGAGAAACCCAGAGATAAGATTACACAAATCACCATAAACCTGTGCATTGTAGTCTTTATTCCATCAGTCCCACCTCGCTCTCATCCATCTTTAAGATAAAACATCAAAAATGTCCTAAATGATCTATAGTCACAATTCAGTTTTCATTACCTATTGTTTCTGGAAAGTATAATTTGCTTATGTTAACCAACACATCATGTGCATACGATAAGTTCCTGGAAAATTCAGAGTTAACTTTAAAAGAGGAAAAAATTTATAAAGCCAGATAAAAAGGCCCAGATTCATCATTGCGGTTTTTCCAGTTTTCTGGAGTAATTTTCTTTTTTCTAGTGGCTTTACTATTTGCACCATAGTCCTCATAAGCTTTGTGCCACTTTTTAAGCTTTTTTTAAGTCTTTTTTTTTTTTTTCATTTTTCTTTGGCTTATCCAGACAGATTCATGAAATTCAACTTTTACCAAATGTTGCATTTTTTTTGGCGTATCACATTCCAGTCCGTTTGGAATAAGGTTTCTGGTGGTTTTCAATTTGACTTACTTCTGCAACTTTTTAAAGGATTTGGGACAGCTGATGCTAAAAAGTCGGCAAAAACAGTTAAAGATCATTTTTGATTTTTCACCAAATCCGTGAACCACATGTCACGTTGAAGAATTCGGAGCAAAAATGTCAGCAAATAACACAAGACAAAAAAAGTGACTTTAATAAATCACAAATGATGACATAGACCCAATGTATATTCACTGTAATACAGAATGGACAAATGTAAAAGCCTTACTTGGACATGAAGGCTCCAGCTCACATTTCAGATATTTTTATTTATTTATATGGAAGTCAAAAATGCAATGGAAGCAAAGTTCTGAAGTCTTCAACCTATATAATTTTTATAGGCTATGGGCCCAATTTCATTATTAGCAATTTTTTATGTCACTTTTCTTTCACTTGTGTTTTTCACTGACTTTTTGTGCGCCAAATTAATCAAAATAGTGCATGTACTTCATGAATTTTGCGCAAAGACAAAGACAAAAATGGCCTTTTTTTAACAGGTTTTGTGACATTTAAGTGGGAAAATATCACGTTGTAAAGTGTTGCAAAAAATTCATAAAAAAAAAAACTGGCGTACATCAAGTCACTCCTGGGGGAGAATGAAGAAGAGTTCCACCAAATTTTTGGCCTCTTTTTAAAAGAAAAAGAAAAAGTTGCGTTTCATGATTCTAGCTAAAGCATCTGGAACAGTCACATCGACGTAAACCATCAGAAAACTAAGTGAACAACAAAAGACAACTTAAAAAAATTAGCAAATCGATTCATGATTTTGTTGCAAATCAAAAAGTCACTCGTTGAAAGTTCTTCATGCCAAATAAACTGGCAAAAATGTAATGATGAACCATCCGGTCCCTCTATTGCTAGATACATGAGACTGGGGCAACAAACCACTGTACACTAAGGAAATGCTTAGCGAATTGATCAGCACACCAGACTGGAGGGAAGGGGGTATTAGAGGTGTAAACTGTGACAAGTTTTGAGTTTGGTGCCAAAAATCGTCTAAGATCACTGATTTATTCCATTATTCATAACATGATAAAAGGAGAATTTACTTTGTAGTATGAGTTTGTGAATATGGTTCTGGTCAGTTAATAGTTAACATGGTTCTAAAACTTTTCAAAATGGACCAGTTCTATGGACAGTTCTTTTTTGACATTCCTTTTAAGCTAGAACCTCACTTTGTTTTTTCACTCACAGCACAAGTTCCAGTTCATTCTGTTGTTTTTGGAAAGAAAGGTTCTGAATGTCAACCACATTTTGGGAAACTTGGGATCTTCTGGGACTATCTGTTTTAGAAGGCACTGTCATACAAAAGTTCCCGAAAAGACAGCGCCATCATAACTTGGCAACACTGCCCTCTAGAGGTCAAACATTACTATCATTTCTATACTCGCATCACTGGCAAAACTCTTGATCTATAGCAGTTTTACTATAGTACCAGGACACAGCATTTTAATATTATATTCTGATCAGATGTTATAAATTGTTGCCTTGAAGGCCAGCACCGTCCTAGAGAGGTGCCGAGAGCTTGTCCAGGAAAAATGTCTGTTATAACAAACTGCACAATTGAGTGTTTTCTAGAACTTTCTGCTGACCTCTGAGGGTCTGTGGGTTTCCACAGCCTTAGGGCGCGTTCAGACAAGCATGTTTTCGCACAAAATAATTGGTTCCGCTAAGTTACAGCTTTGATAATAGAAGTGTTATTTTAAGTCAATGACTTACCACCGCTGAGGTAACTCTTGTCCTTTTCCATAATTGAAAGCCATTGATCTGAATCATGAACATGGTGCTGGAATGTGACAGAGAACTGACTCATATCTGTCTGGTCACTGATTTACCATCTCATTAAATATCTCCTCGATCGGGAAGATTAAATGCCGCCTTATAGTTAAACCACATTTCCAGTTATCAGAACAAAAATAAAACAAAGCTAAAAAAAACTTGTGTTCTAAAGTAGACAATTACAGTTATTTTCAATCTCTGATCTCAAGAATAATCTGTCCTGTATTTACCTACTTCTGGACAGGGAAACATTTTTTTTTTGCCTGGCTTGTCTAACAACTCTGAAATTGCGTACTCTGTATAAAGGCCACCATATACAACAGACCAAAGTTGTAATAAATAGACTATTTCAATCAGATTGATCAATTTTAGGTGGCAAACAATTGACTTTTGGGTGTTGAACAATCTCAGTTAATTGAAAGATTGATCTGGCATATGTGATATTTTCATACAACTGTCGTGCATTGCATAATGCGTATGTGCTGATCATTTGGAAAACTTTATTTCATTAGCGCCGTCCCTCCGGTGGAACGTTTTTGCCATCATCTAAATGTATGGCTTCACCTAAAAGATATTGGTAGAATGTAATTGGACAAGTGTATGGCGCTGTCGTGCAAACAAAGATTTGTATGAACCACAAATGATCTTTCATCATTTGATTGTCATTCCATGTGTATGGCCATCTTAAAGGGATTAACCAGCCTTAGACTACAAGTCTGCAGTCTGAATCATCACAACGCATGCACTGCGAGCTGTGAGGATTCTCCAGTGCTGGCTCCAGGAAAGAGAGTTCATGTGACCGCAAATTTGTGATTTGCATATTCCCGGCCCCATTTTGACTAGACTGTGTCCAGACTCGTTCAATACTCTTGCAATGAGTGAGGCCGCACACATCTAGTCAGCATGTGACCGTATGCATAAAAATCACATACTTGCGGTCAGGCACCCACCACTCCCGGAACCGGAGAATCCTCACAGCACACTGCGCACAATGTGAGAATTCACAATACTGCAGTCACATAGAGTGACTGTAGCCCCCTTGTACCTATCATGATGGTGGCGAGAAGACACCCTGTGTGCGGTGCATCATGAGGGGAAAACCAAGGAAGGTGAACAAGGAAGACCCTGGCGATAGGAAAAAGGTAGAAGGGTCGCCTCCTAACATAAACCTGAGTCAGATCCCTACAATCCCTATCATCGCTAGGGATACCGTGCACGATCACATGCCTAAGCCCTTGCTGGTTGCTTCAAATAGGTTAGTATAGAAGAACTACAACCAGGAAGGAATGGAGCTAGCAATGGGTGCATATAGTGGATGGGAGTGGTCATAAGTTGCTGCAGTTAAGTTCTAAGGGTATGTGCACTCGTTGAGTATTTGCTTGCTGAAATTTCTGCAAGGCTTCTGCATCTCTTGGCAGCATAAAGGCATGCGTTGTTGTGTGTGTTTTTGTACAGCAATGATTTTTTTTAGCTAAATAAAGATATTTGAAAAAAATGTATTGTGATGTAATTTCCTGGTTCAACACCTTCTTTTTCATTCTGATGCAGTGGCATCAGGGTAATGGTATTAGGGCTTGGTGTCAGCAGCTGTCCCTGACACCAACCCCTAGATTTAATAATGAAGAGGAGTCAGCTAGACATCCTCATTACAAAACCGGTAAGTAAAGAGTTAAATAATTACACACATACACATTGTCACCAGCCTATGTAGAAGTGTTAATAGAATGAACATACATAGGCTGTAACCAAACAGCAACTGACAGAGATCAGCGTGCACTGCGGTACCTGTTAATTTTTACAAAAAATATAAAAAAATGGTGTGGGCGCCCTCATAATTTTCATAACCAGCAGAGGGAAAGCCGATGGCTGAGGGGTGATGTTAATATTCTGGGAAACAGCCAATAGTCATAAAGGTTCCCAGGCTATTAATATCAGATCACAGCTGTTTGCTTAGCCTTTACTGGCTAGTTTGCAGAAGGGACCTCAGAAAAAAAGTGACATAGGGTCCCCCTATAAAATCTTACCAGCAAAGGTTAGGCAGACAACTGCTGGCTGATATTCATAGACTGGGAAGGGGCCATAGATATTGGCCCCCTCCCAGACTAAAGGCATCAGCTCTCAGCCACCCTAGAAATGGCACATCAATAAGATGCACCAAATCTGTAGCTTAGCCTCACTCTTCCCACTTGCCCTAGTGCATTGGCAAGTGGGGTGATAGTACTGGGGTTCATGTGAGCCTTATATTGGCAGCTGACATGAAGCCCAGGTTAGTAATGTGAGTCATCTATAATACGCCCCCATTACTAACCCCATAGTAAATGTTTGTAAATAAAATACACCGAGAATAAATTCTTTATTTGAAAAAAGTGACACAGACTTCTTTTTAAATCTAAAATTACCATACCCACCGAACATCTAATCCCGATACCAATGTCCCGTTAACAATCAAAAATCATAAACAACAGATTTGTCCTCCATAATCCACTTAATTCAGAGAGTCCCATGGAGATCTCACTTTTAGTACAGTCACATTGAGACTGCTCTAATTGGCTGCCAGCTACACACTGACAGGAGCGTCATTGCTCCTACAGTGTATAGCACTGAGCTGCCGTGAGAGGTCACAGGAGTTCATCAGCTGATGAGCTTCGTGACCTCACTTACGATACCACTGCTGCATGAGAAAGGGAAGAGGAGAGCCTGGTACGTTCTCCAAATAATGTATGTTTGTGTGTATGTAACATACAGTTTGTCAGCATGGAGAGTGTGCATAAGGGCAGGGTCAGACGGCCGTATAACGCGTGCGAGAATCGCATCGCACTGCAGGGATTGGCCTGGCACCTCTCCTGACCTGAGCAAGACAGCATGATGGATTACTATGCAGCTGTCAAGCTTAGGTTAGGAGAGCCGACAGCCAGTACGAGGTTTACCTTGCGATTCTCGCACGAGAAATACGGCAGACGGACCCTGCTCTAACATGCAGTCTGTGTGTAATCTATAGTGTGTGCAACATGTATTTTGTCTATGTAACATGAAAAAAAGGATAGGAAAAAGCAAAAGCCCAAAAACAGAATATCACCTGGTTGGGAAGGATTTCATACCTAGTTCAGACAGAGCCAACCTATACAATTTTTCCATGCACATAGACTTTCATCGTTCTCGGCTGCAGAAGTCCTGGTTGGTGCTTATAGTTCCCTCAGCAGATTATAGCTGATTGATGGGGGGTTTTAGCACCTTATAAGCATCTTCTTTCAGGTTACCCAGTTGTAAAAAAAAATAACTTACTAAAGTTTGAAATGACGACTATTACTACATATTATTACAAGCTCTAATCTCAGTAGCAATTATTTCAGTTCCCTAATGGCCACCTCTATTAGCTCATCCTTATAAATTTTTTTGTTTTATTGCTACTTGGTTTCTAGAGCATAGCTGAGCCAAAAGAATGTTCTATGAAATTGTAAAATGTCTTTCATCAGGTTGTCAGGTACACTGTGCACTGCTATTTCCAAAGTTCCATTCTAGGTTGTAAAGTGTCTCGGAGGAAGAGAGGTGGGAAGTTTTCATCATTCTATCATTGATTGATGACAAAAAGATTTTCATTGAGTTAAAATTGCCATGAAGATTAAAGAGGTTGTCACCTACTAGGAAAACCCCTTCTTGATCTAAATGTTTGCTCCCGATAAAATAAAAAAGATTCCATTCTGACGCCATTTCAGCGGTGTCAGCACTCGCAGTCCCAGGGCTCTAGTGCGGTTGTTTTGACCTGTGGTGCCCGGCTCCCAATCAGCGCTGGCACCACTGTCTGCACCTTCTGTCGAATTGAACATGAAGAGGAAGTTCGGGCTGCAGCTGATCCCTGGCTTCCTCTTCATGTTCAATTCGTAAAAAGGCGGGGACAGTGACGGTGGTCACCACGTGTCATGCAATGCCCCCAGGAAGAAGCAAGGTGAAACGTGCGTCAGGGTGAGGGGTCATTTTGCCTGTCCTTTTGTATTTACAGGTAACATGCTCATTTTCATTAATCTTGTAGTCTGGCTAGTCCTTCGTATGATCCAGGCTTTGCTGTTAACCACTATATGGAACTTTTTTTCTGGATTTAGTGAAGGTGGAATTTTTGTATTAGGATAGGAGTATTTTACAGGGGGATTTGAATGACTTAATTGCATGAACTATCTAACGGGCAATGTTGATGGTACTATATGTAGTTTCATGAATTATATAGCAATGAATTTTGATGATATTATGTGCAGCTTTTTAAATTATATAAACAATTTGCAAACAATTCAATTATTTGAACATATCGTCCCATGTGTCTTATCAATCGATTTTTATACACCCATAATCTTTAATAATTTTTTGTCACATTACTAAATAGCACCATTTATAATTGTAATTTTTAGTAATATTGTTCTACTTTATGTACTGGGATATCCATAATTTTGACCTGCTCTCCCCCTTTTTTGTTTTGGTTGAGGCACCTTTTCAGATTTAACATGTATGGTTTTATATGTTTAATTAATAAAGTATTGATTTTAAAAGAATATTGTTTAAAACACTTCATGATCACCATATCACCTAAGTTCCATAGGGTCAGTGTGATTAATATTATTGTGGAGTGTTGCCCTCTCTAGTATTGAGACAGCTTTTGGGTAGCATGTTCGTAGTGTATGCAGAGAGCCTGGTATGGGCGGGGTTAGCTGTGGTGTGGGCAGGGTTTGCTTTCTCAGCTCTGCTTCATTGCTAAATTTAAAAGCTCTGATTGTGTCAGAACTTCTGCACCCAGTAAACTAAGTGATACATTGTTAGATTCAGGGTCTCTTTGCCTACATCATGCTGCTCTCAGATGCGGTAGCAATAACTTGCTGACAGATTCAGTTTAAGAAGACAGAAAAAGATGCATAAGGTAAAAGTCTAAGGAACCAATGTCATATAAGTCCTTTCTTGATAGCCTTCATATCAGGAAGATGCAATCAGAAAATGGCCTATTGGCTAAAGTAGGTTTTTATGTTAAACGTAGAGTATGTTTTTAAAAGTGTTTATAATTTTTGTATTATTTTTATTTTTTCAAATCACTGTATTAAAAAAAAAATCTTGAAATTTCCAAGAGGCCTAATATTAGACTCCTATTTTCTGTTTATCTGCAATAGACTGACTCAAACTCTATTTGTTTGCATATATGTGAGGACAAGAGACAATCGGAAGACACTGGCAGACACATAGCAAAGGTCCTGGAAGACCGCGGGCAGGTAACACAGGTGTTGAAAGATCACAGACAGGAAGCAAAGGTCCTGGAAGCCACAGGCGGACATGTAGCAGAGGTTCTGAAAGACTAGGAACAGATAGCAGAGGTCCTGGAGGATTGCAGACGAAAAGGTCCTGGAAGACGAACAGGACATGTCCTGGAATCCACAGGCGGACAGGAGACGTCCTGGAAGCAGCAGGCAGACATGTAGCAGAGGTCCTGGAAGACCGGGAACAGCAGAAATCCTGGAATACTGGGAACTAGAGTTGAGCGACTTTTGTTTTTTTAGGGTCGCGTTTCGTTTCGTGAAACCCGACTTTTCCAAAAGTCGGGTCGAGCAAGATCGTCTGATTATAGGGAAAAGTCGGGGTCGTCCCGAAACACGAAACCCAATGTAAGTCAATGGGGAATAAAAGTCGGCAGTGAGAGGAGGACAGGAAACACACCTACAGTGCCCATTTGAATGCCAAAAGCATCAATTCTTCTTACTTAAGCTTGTCAACCTTAATTAACTTCATAATACAAGTTACGCACTGAAAAATGGGGGTTATTTGGCTAAATTTGTGGGGGGGAGGGCTGGCTGCAGGTTTTCATGTGCCCTGGGCGAAAGAGCGCCCCTTTAACACATACCACAACTCATCATGCTCCGATACGGCAGAGAAATAGCGGTATAGTACAATGAAAAATACCTCACTTTTTACATCTCATGACGAGGCCCATCTATTTCTCCATACAAAATCATTGGTCCCATATAATGTTTGAAACAGTATATGATGAGCTCCACATAATGCTACAGTATATGTTGGTCCCCATGGATGAAGCTCCACTGTCTTATGGGCCCAAATAATGCTCCAAACATAATGGGCCCCATTTCTAATGCTCTAGTGTATAATGGGCCCTGTAAATGCTGCTCCAGTGTCTGATGTCCACCTTTGGAATGTTCCAGTGTATGGTGGGCCCCATCTATCATTCTCCAGAGTATAGTGCTCCCCAAAAATTGCTGTCCCAACATAGAAAACAATCAAATAAGTCTCCTCGCTAGGGAATCCCTGTACTTGTCTGGACAGGTGCTGTAGCTTGCTTAACAGCTCGCCAGCCGTTCTCACGCCCAGTATGGATTGCACGTGATTGCACAAAGGTTAGAAAGGGTACCGTATCCCTGGATAACATGTATGGATAGCGTACACATTCAAAATATATGTCTATACAGCATGAGGCAGGCTCAGACGGTGTTAGGCCCAGTATGGATTGCACGTCATTGCACAAAGGTTAGAAGGGGTACCGTATCCCCGGATAACATGTATGGATAGCGTACACATTCAAAATATATGTCTATACAGCATGAGGCAGGCTCAGACGGTGTTAGGCCCAGTATGGATTGCACGTCATTGCACAAAGGTTAGAAAGGGTACCGTATCCCCGGATAACATGTATGGATAGCGTACACATTCAAAATATATGTCTATACAGCATGAGGCAGGCTCAGACGGTGTTAGGCCCAGTATGGATTGCACGTCATTGCACAAAAGTTAGAAGGGGTACCGTATCCCCGGATAACATGTATGGATAGCGTACACATTCAAAATATATGTCTATACAGCATGAGGCAGGCTCAGACGGTGTTAGGCCCAGTATGGATTGCACGTCATTGCACAAAGGTTAGAAGGGGTACCGTATCCCCGGATAACATGTATGGATAGCGTACACATTCAAAATATATGTCTATACAGCATGAGGCAGGCTCAGACGGTGTTAGGCCCAGTATGGATTGCACGTGATTGCACAAAGGTTAGAAAGGGTGCCGTATCCCCGGATAACATGTATGGATAGCGTACACATTCAAAATATATGTCTATACAGCATGAGGCAGGCTCAGACGGTGTTAGGCCCAGTATGGATTGCACGTCATTGCACAAAGGTTAGAAGGGGTACCGTATCCCCGGATAACATGTATGGATAGCGTACACATTCAAAATATATGTCTATACAGCATGAGGCAGGCTCAGACGGTGTTAGGCCCAGTATGGATTGCACGTCATTGCACAAAGGTTAGAAGGGGTACCGTATCCCCGGATAACATGTATGGATAGCGTACACATTCAAAATATATGTCTATACAGCATGAGGCAGGCTCAGACGGTGTTAGGCCCAGTATGGATTGCACGTCATTGCACAAAGGTTAGAAGGGGTACCGTATCCCCGGATAACATGTATGGATAGCGTACACATTCAAAATATATGTCTATACAGCATGAGGCAGGTTCAGACGGTGTTAGGCCCAGTATGGATTGCACGTGATTGCACAAAGGTTAGAAAGGGTACCGTATCCCCGGATAACATGTATGGATAGCGTACACATTCAAAATATATGTCTATACAGCATGAGGCAGGCTCAGACGGTGTTAGGCCCAGTATGGATTGCACGTCATTGCACAAAGGTTAGAAGGGGTACCGTATCCCCGGATAACATGTATGGATAGCGTACACATTCAAAATATATGTCTATACAGCATGAGGCAGGCTCAGACGGTGTTAGGCCCAGTATGGATTGCACGTCATGGCAGAAAGGTTAGAAGGGGTACCGTATCCCCGGATAACATGTATGGATAGCGTACACATTCAAAATATATGTCTATACAGCATGAGGCAGGCTCAGACGGTGTTAGGCCCAGTATGGATTGCACGTCATTGCACAAAGGTTAGAAAGGGTACCGTATCCCCGGATAACATGTATGGATAGCGTACACATTCAAAATATATGTCTATACAGCATGAGGCAGGCTCAGACGGTGTTAGGCCCAGTATGGATTGCACGTCATTGCACAAAGGTTAGAAGGGGTACCGTATCCCCGGATAACATGTATGGATAGCGTACACATTCAAAATATATGTCTATACAGCATGAGGCAGGCTCAGACGGTGTTAGGCCCAGTATGGATTGCACGTGATTGCACAAAGGTTAGAAAGGGTACCGTATCCCCGGATAACATGTATGGATAGCGTACACATTCAAAATATATGTCTATACAGCATGAGGCAGGCTCAGACGGTGTTAGGCCCAGTATGGATTGCACGTCATTGCACAAAGGTTAGAAGGGGTACCGTATCCCAGGATAACATGTATGGATAGCGTACACATTCAAAATATATGTCTATACAGCATGAGGCAGGCTCAGACGGTGTTAGGCCCAGTATGGATTGCACGTCATGGCAGAAAGGTTAGAAGGGGTACCGTATCCCCGGATAACATGTATGGATAGCGTACACATTCAAAATATATGTCTATACAGCATGAGGCAGGCTCAGACGGTGTTAGGCCCAGTATGGATTGCACGTCATTGCACAAAGGTTAGAAAGGGTACCGTATCCCCGGATAACATGTATGGATAGCGTACACATTCAAAATATATGTCTATACAGCATGAGGCAGGCTCAGACGGTGTTAGGCCCAGTATGGATTGCACGTCATTGCACAAAGGTTAGAAAGGGTACCGTATCCCCGGATAACATGTATGGATAGCGTACACATTCAAAATATATGTCTATACAGCATGAGGCAGGCTCAGACGGTGTTAGGCCCAGTATGGATTGCACGTCATTGCACAAAGGTTAGAAGGGGTACCGTATCCCCGGATAACATGTATGGATAGCGTACACATTCAAAATATATGTCTATACAGCATGAGGCAGGCTCAGACGGTGTTAGGCCCAGTATGGATTGCACGTCATTGCACAAAGGTTAGAAGGGGTACCGTATCCCCGGATAACATGTATGGATAGCGTACACATTCAAAATATATGTCTATACAGCATGAGGCAGGCTCAGACGGTGTTAGGCCCAGTATGGATTGCACGTCATTGCACAAAGGTTAGAAAGGGTACCGTATCCCCGGATAACATGTATGGATAGCGTACACATTCAAAATATATGTCTATACAGCATGAGGCAGGCTCAGACGGTGTTAGGCCCAGTATGGATTGCACGTCATTGCACAAAGGTTAGAAGGGGTACCGTATCCCCGGATAACATGTATGGATAGCGTACACATTCAAAATATATTAGAAACAAAATCAGTGTGCATAGAAATGCACGGGATGACATCACCACCTGGTGAGCCTCCCGGCAACCAATTACACCAACTCCAAAGAATTATGTCATAACAAGAGAAACTGGAGTGCACGGTGATAACAAGAAGGATACTTTTTTTATATAAAAATATAAATGTTTATTAATCATACAAAATATATAAATGAATATACCAAGTAGAATAGTGCACCAAGGAGCATATAAGCAAAGCACAAGGGCCACCCCTCTGGCAAAACAACCCTATTATAAGCAAATACTCAGGTCAAGTGACCAAAGAAAACATATATATATAGAGGAGGCAAGTCAGGAGGTTCCTGACATGGACCACAATATCGCCACAATATATCCCAAATGGCCAGATTGAATAAATAGTGGTGCCGCTTACCAGGATCTGAGAGGCCAGAAAGGGAGCCCCAGGTGCCTAATGTCCACCCCCGACGCGCGTTTCGCTGGCTCTGAAGCCTGCTTCCTCAAGGGGATAGTAGGTAGTGAGGAATAGGACCTTAAAATAGCTCATGTGATGGGTCACGTGATGCAAAAGAACCAATGACGGTGATTTGTAACGGCGCATGCGTGGTGTGCGCGCCAGGCCCTCCTCACAGCCCGGGCGTCATGCCAACCAATGCACAAACAGGACAAAAACTGTCCCGCTGCGCATGGGGGCATAAAGACGCCCTGCAGCTAGAGGACACAGGCGCCCACCACCGCGGATGCGCGCAATCACCCAGGCTCAGTAAAGTCTGCCGCCAAGATTATAGTAGTACATATGGGTGAACCCAAAAGCACATACTGCAAATAAGGGCATGTAAACCGCCCCGCTAATAATGTTAGAAAAAACACCCAAAAAATGCAATGAGGAAATGGGAAAAGCAAAACAGAAAAAACAATAAAGGACAATTATGAATGAGTGCACCAGCAACAATACCATATAAACAATAAAGAGGTGATACAAAATGGTATAAAGCTCAACAATTTTTTTATCAAAATCAAAAACAGGGTGCGGAGAAGGTGAGGAAGGAATCATCACAATATATCCATCAATTTGAGTCTTTTTGCCCCTTCTTTCTTCTCTCTTTTCACAAAAATTCCACAGCCGTTTCAGATTTTGAGAATTGTGAATGTATCACGAGTTTAAAGATAAGAAATCCTATAATCACACAAAAAGTTCAAAAAATACATTAAAAACAATAAATAAAAACAAGAATAAAACAAAGGACATAAGGCAATGATAGAACCAACAGATAGCAAAAATAAGCCATTTATACAGGAACTAGGACTTAAAGAAAAGGTGCAAAACTAAGATGTTCATTTAGGCCCTTGGGGGCCATAGTGTCCAACATAACAATCCAACGAGTCTCCATCTGGGCCAAAATCTTTTTATAATTACCCCCTCTAATCCCCAGATGGAGAATATCACTGCCACGTATTTTAAGAGACCCCGCATCACAATTGTGGTGGGTTTTAAAGTGGCGCGGGATTGTTTTAAGTTCCGAGGGGTCCATAACTGCTTTTGCAGCGCCAATATCACGGACATGTTCACGCACCCGTATACGCAGTTCCCTTGTTGTCAAGCCAATGTATATCCTGGGGCAGCCACAAGTGGCATAATAAACCACATTGGTGCTGCCACAGGAAACACGATGGCGAATATCAAAGGTGCGTAAGCCATCCGAGGCGGTAAAATTTGTACTCCGTTGGACATTGGCGCATGCGAGGCAGTGGCCACACGGAAAAAAGCCCGGAATTGGGCCACGAGAGCTAAAAGCCCTACGAGCTGCCGGAACGTAATGGCTCTTGACCAGTAGATCACCCAAATTTTTTGAGCGTCGAGACGTCATAGCGGGAAGGTCACCCAGAATGGACTCAAGGATCGGATCAGCCTTTAAAACATCCCAATGTTTAATGAGAATCTGTCGCATGTTTGTCCATTGATGGTTGAAGGTTGTGATAAAACGAGTGGGACCATCAAGTCCAGCTTTATCATGACCCTTCTTGGAATGCAATAGAACATTACGTGGAGTTTTCCTGGCCCGATCATATCCTTGTTTGATAGATCTGCCACTATAGCCCCGGGCCTGAAAACGTTGTTTGAGATCAACAGCCTGGGCCTCAAAAAGGACATCAGAGGAGCAGATGCGCCTCACTCTTAGGAACTGTCCAACCGGGACGGCCCTAATGGTAGCTGGATGATGTGCGGACTCTGCATGAATCAAAGAATTAACCGAAGTGGGTTTCCTGAACACATCCGTCCTGACCCGACGTAGGGGGTCAACCTCCAAAGATATGTCCAGGAAGTCCACCCTAGTACTACTATGATGGTAAGTCAATCTAATATTAAGAGAATTTTGATTAAGTTGATTCATGAATTCCTCGAGCTGCCGCACCGTCCCGCCCCACAACATCAAGACGTCATCAATATAGCGAAGCCAGCACAGCACATGGGAGGCGGCCGGCACGCCCGCGTCGCCAAAAATATCTCTCTCCCAGGAACCCAGGAAGAGATTTGCATACGCGGGCGCACAGGCCGCGCCCATGGCTGTGCCCCGCCTCTGAAGATAAAAGACATCTTTAAACACAAAAAAGTTGTGGGACAGAACATAGTGCAGCAGCTCGAGAATGAGACCGCACATAGGGCCGTCCAAGTCGGAGGCCCCCAAGAAGAGGCGCACCGCATCCAAACCATGAACATGGTCAATGCAAGTGTAGAGTGACTCCACGTCAGCAACCACAAAAATGGTCTCGTGTTCCACAAGGATGCCATCAACCCGTGCCAGAACGTCCGTTGTGTCACGGACAAAAGATGGCAGGGTCTCTACAATAGGTTTCAAGTAAAAATCAATAAATTTGCAGACCACATCACATAAGCCATCAATTCCCGACACAATAGGACGCCCCGGGGGGTTGAGGGCATCCTTGTGGATCTTAGGTAACAGGTAAAATGTCGGCACCTTTGGATTGGAAACGACCAAACCATCAAGAACCTTCTTGGAGATGATATTAGATTCATAAGCCTCAAGTAGAATCTTTTGAAGCTCAATTGAGAAGGAAGTCATGGGATTTGATGTTAATTTAGTGTAAGTACTTGAATCCCTAAGTTGCCTAAAGGCTTCACGTTCATATTTATCACAAGGCCAGACGACAATGTTCCCTCCCTTGTCTGCAGATTTGAAAACAACGTCAGGAAGAGCCTGCAACTGCTGGATTGCCTGACGCTGTTTAAATGTTAAATTATCAAATCTCTTTCTAGTGGATAATTTCTTAAAATCATCCGTAACAAGTTTTGTGAAGATCTCAATAGCTGGACTCAGAGACAAGGGAGGGAACCTTGCCGATCTGGGCAATAATGCAACTGGGAACCTACTTGTCTGGGGTGCTGCCTGTTCCTCAAGTAGGTCTTCAAGATTGTGTAAGGCCTCCATCTCAAGAGTATTCAAAGATGCCGACATTTGACCACGATGATGTAATTTTCTCAATAATAATTTACGAGAAAATAATTGTAAATCTTTCAAAGCTGTAAAAAAATTAAATTGGTTAGTAGGTGAAAACGAAAGACCTCTACTGAGTACATCAATCTGTGCCTCCGTCAAAACATGTTGAGAGAGATTCAATACCTGTGGTTTATTATGAGATCCATTCTGAGTAGACCTCCCGCTCGACGTCTTGCTCTTTGTAAATTGGCGTGTGGCTATACGTTGGCTCAGAGAATTACTGGGCGACAATCCCTGATTAGAGATAAATTTACCAGAGGATTCACCCTCAAATGATTTATTTGAACGTATTGAGGTAGACCTTGATCTAGAAAAAGATGTATTTCTGTATCTTGATCTTGAACGTTCATAGCCATGACGCCAATGATATACACGGGACTGCTGTTTATCCAAAATGTCCCGTTTAAACTTTTTAGATTTGATCACTTGTATGTCATGGGCCCATTTCTGCAGTTCAATATCAGTTTCTTCATTGAATTTTTTTAGGGAATCACTTGTCATATTTTTACGCAAATCGGTCTGTAATTGATCAATCTCAGCTTCCAAGGTTCCCAATGTATTGTGGTTCATTTCCTTTAATAAGATCATGAACCCTTTAGAACATATATTAGTTAATTCTTCCCACCTGTTTTTAAAATTTTCGTCAGATATAGGGAAAGAAGGGAATACCTGGACATGTAGTCCCCTTGGAATCAGATCAGACTGAATATATCTATCTAAAAACTCGTGGTTCCACCAAACCTTTGTCCGTTTTTTAAGGAGATCCTTAAATTGAGAAATAGATTCCTGTATGGCTAGATTGGAACTATCACTAGAATTGCCTGTACTATCCTGGAGCACTTCATTTATTTGAGCACGCCATGTATTGTCACGTGCACGGAAGTCCATATTGACACTGAAAAAAACTGTGAAAAACACAGAAAGAAACATTAGAAACAAAATCAGTGTGCATAGAAATGCACGGGATGACATCACCACCTGGTGAGCCTCCCGGCAACCAATTACACCAACTCCAAAGAATTATGTCATAACAAGAGAAACTGGAGTGCACGGTGATAACAAGAAGGATACTTTTTTTATATAAAAATATAAATGTTTATTAATCATACAAAATATATAAATGAATATACCAAGTAGAATAGTGCACCAAGGAGCATATAAGCAAAGCACAAGGGCCACCCCTCTGGCAAAACAACCCTATTATAAGCAAATACTCAGGTCAAGTGACCAAAGAAAACATATATATATAGAGGAGGCAAGTCAGGAGGTTCCTGACATGGACCACAATATCGCCACAATATATCCCAAATGGCCAGATTGAATAAATAGTGGTGCCGCTTACCAGGATCTGAGAGGCCAGAAAGGGAGCCCCAGGTGCCTAATGTCCACCCCCGACGCGCGTTTCGCTGGCTCTGAAGCCTGCTTCCTCAAGGGGATAGTAGGTAGTGAGGAATAGGACCTTAAAATAGCTCATGTGATGGGTCACGTGATGCAAAAGAACCAATGACGGTGATTTGTAACGGCGCATGCGTGGTGTGCGCGCCAGGCCCTCCTCACAGCCCGGGCGTCATGCCAACCAATGCACAAACAGGACAAAAACTGTCCCGCTGCGCATGGGGGCATAAAGACGCCCTGCAGCTAGAGGACACAGGCGCCCACCACCGCGGATGCGCGCAATCACCCAGGCTCAGTAAAGTCTGCCGCCAAGATTATAGTAGTACATATGGGTGAACCCAAAAGCACATACTGCAAATAAGGGCATGTAAACCGCCCCGCTAATAATGTTAGAAAAAACACCCAAAAAATGCAATGAGGAAATGGGAAAAGCAAAACAGAAAAAACAATAAAGGACAATTATGAATGAGTGCACCAGCAACAATACCATATAAACAATAAAGAGGTGATACAAAATGGTATAAAGCTCAACAATTTTTTTATCAAAATCAAAAACAGGGTGCGGAGAAGGTGAGGAAGGAATCATCACAATATATCCATCAATTTGAGTCTTTTTGCCCCTTCTTTCTTCTCTCTTTTCACAAAAATTCCACAGCCGTTTCAGATTTTGAGAATTGTGAATGTATCACGAGTTTAAAGATAAGAAATCCTATAATCACACAAAAAGTTCAAAAAATACATTAAAAACAATAAATAAAAACAAGAATAAAACAAAGGACATAAGGCAATGATAGAACCAACAGATAGCAGGCTCAGACGGTGTTAGGCCCAGTATGGATTTCACGTCATTGCACAAAGGTTAGAAAGGGTACCGTATCCCCGGATAACATGTATGGATAGCGTACACATTCAAAATATATGTCTATACAGCATGAGGCAGGCTCAGACGGTGTTAGGCCCAGTATGGATTGCACGTCATTGCACAAAGGTTAGAAGGGGTGCCGTATCCCCGGATAACATGTATGGATAGCGTACACATTCAAAATATATGTCTATACAGCATGAGGCAGGCTCAGACGTGTTAGGCCCAGTATGGATTGCACGTCATTGCACAAAGGTTAGAAGGGGTACCGTATCCCCGGATAACATGTATGGATAGCGTACACATTCAAAATATATGTCTATACAGCATGAGGCAGGCTCAGACGGTGTTAGGCCCAGTATGGATTGCACGTGATTGCACAAAGGTTAGAAAGGGTACCGTATCCCTGGATAACATGTATGGATAGCGTACACATTCAAAATATATGTCTATACAGCATGAGGCAGGCTCAGACGGTGTTAGGCCCAGTATGGATTGCACGTGATTGCACAAAGGTTAGAAAGGGTACCGTATCCCTGGATAACATGTATGGATAGCGTACACATTCAAAATATATGTCTCAGGAGGCAGGCTCAGACGGTGTCAGGCACAGTATGGATTTGACGGCCCAGATTACACAGCGGAGGAGCAGGGAGAGGTAAAGATTGCAAATGCTGGGGCCCTGGCCAAGCAAGGGGGGCCCACTCGTGGGCGTCGGTACTGGCACTGGGCCCCTCATAGTACAGCGGTGTGTCTGACGGCGGGTGTGCACCACCACCGTCAGAGACACTTGATTGCACTATGAGGGACCCTGTGCCAGTGCCCGCTCCCAAGAGTCGGCCTACCCACCTGTCCAGGGCAACGGCACTCGCACGGTGTCGTGCGCTAGGTGGTGACCCCGGCCATGGGGGGGAGGCAGCACAGTTAGGGAGTTTTAGAAAGTGGCATATGTTGATGTTGGACATTCAACTGATGCAAAAGGCGAAATAGGTGAAGTACCAGGAAGAGGTGGACCAAAACAAGCCATTTTTCTGTCACCCTATGTGTCATCAGGGGAAGGTGGGACAAAATCCTTGGAAACCCATGCGTGGTTCATTTTAATGAAGGTTAGATCATCCACATTTTGGGTTGACAGACGGGTCCTTTTTTCTGTCAGGATTGATCCAGCTGCACTGAAGACTCTTTCCGATAGCACACTTGCAGCTGGGCAAACGAGCTCCTGTAAGGCATATTGTGCCAATTCAGGCCAGGTGTCCAGTTTAGCGGCCCAATAGTCAAAGGGGAATGACCTGTGTGGGAGAACATCGATATGGGAGGAAAAGTAGTTTGTAACCATAGTTGACAACTGCTGTCTCCTGTCACTTTCCATCGATGCAGTATTACCAGTTGTGTGAGCGGTATTTGAAAAATCAGTCCACAACATTGTCATGAAACCCCTGTCTCCAACGCCACTTCTGCTGTGTGCACCACGAACACCTCTGCCAAGCTGCCCCCGGCCCGTACGGCTCGTGTGAGAACCATCACCGCTGCTGTGTGCTGGGAATGCCTCAAGCAACCGATTTACCAGAGTTGCTTGTTTATTAGCCAATATTAGGTCAAGGTTCTCCTGTGGCATGATGTTTTGTAATTTGCCTTTATAGCGTGGATCCAGGATGCTGGCCAACCAGTAGTCGTCATCGTTCATCATTTTGGCAATGCGGGGGTCCCTTTTTAGGATCCGCAAGGCATAATCTGACATGTGGGCCAATGTTCCCGGTGTCAATGATGCACTGCGAGTGCTGGGTGGAGGAGCACTTTCTGGCAAATCCACATCCCTCCAGTCACGCACAAACCCTGTACCAGACCTTGCCACGCCAACATTTTCACTTGCCCCACGAGATGCATCCTCCTCCCCTAAGTAATCATCCCCATCATCCTCCTCCTCCTCCTCCACCTCGTCCAGGAGAGGTCCCTGAGCAGACAATGGATGAATGTCATCAAGGATTCCCTCCTCCTCTTCCTCCTCATCAACATTGGCTGCAGACGCCTGCTCCTTAAGGTGCGTCAAAGTTTGCATGAGCAGACGCATAAGTGGGATGCTCATGCTTAGGATGGCGTCGTCTGCGCTTACCAGCCGTGTGCATTCCTCAAAACACTGAAGGACTTTACAAAGGTCTTTCAGCTTCGACCACTGCACGCCTGTCAACTCCATGTCTGCTCTCAAAGTGCCTGGCCGTGTATCCTCCCACAAATGCATTATGGCCTGCCTCTGCTCGCACAGCCGCTCCACCATGTGCAGGGTGGAGTTCCACCTTGTTGCAATGTCGATAATGAGGCGGTGGTTGGGAAGGTGGAGCAATCGCTGCAGCTTCTGCATACGAACGGAGTGTACAGGCGACCGGCGGATGTGCGCGCACAGTCTTCGCACCTTCTGGAGCAGGGCTGTTAACTCCGGATAATTTTTGAGGAAGCACTGCACCACCAGGTTCAAGGTGTGAGCCAAGCAAGGTATGTGGCTGAGTTTTGAAAGGGCTATGGCTGCCACAAAATTACGGCCGTTATCACTAACTACCTTGCCTGCCTCAAGATGTACACTGCCCAGCCATGACTCAGTTTGTCGCTTCAAGTACTCGGCCAGCACCTCGGCGGTGTGTCTGTCACCCAAACACATCATCTGCAACACAGCCTGCTGACGCTTTCCACTAGCTGCTCGATAGGGGGACACATCGTGTGCAACAGTGGCAGCTGCAGATGGAGTGCTCGTACGACTGCACTCTGTGGACGAGCTGTCGATTCTGGAGGAGGAGGAGGAGGGTCGAACGCCTACAGCCAACTGTTTCCTATACCGTGGGCTAGGCAGCACTGTCCCACCACCGCTGTCCCCTGTGGACCCTGCATCCACCACATTAACCCAGTGCGCAGTGATGGACACGTAACGGCCCTGGCCATGCCGACTGGACCATGCATCAGTTGTGAGGTGCACCTTTCCGCTCACTGACTGCTTGAGTGCATGGACAATGCGGTCTTTCACATGATGGTGGAGGGCTGGGATGGCTTTGCGAGAGAAGAAGTGGCGACTGGGTAGGTCATAGCGTGGTACTGCATAGGCCATGAGTTCGCAGAAAGCTGTGCTTTCCACCAACCGAAAGGGCATCATCTCAAACGAGATTAGTTTGGCAATGTGGGCGTTCAAACCCAGTGTACGCGGATGAGAGACTGAGTACTTTCTTGACCTACTCATAGTGTCTGGGAGGGTGAGCTGGACTTGAGAGCTGCATATGGTGGAAGTAGCGGTGGACAGGGCGGACTGAGAGAGGGTTGATGATGGTGATGGAGTTGTTGTTCTTTCTGATGGCCTAGAATCAGTCTTTCGTTGATATAACAGTGGGATTCCCTGACTGCTGTGGCCTTGCAACGACACCTCAACATTTGCTGCTGTGCTAACCGGTGGGCTTACAGTGGGGGAAACAATGTAGCGTTGCTGACTACCTTCGTTGTGATCAGTTGCACATGTGGCACTTGAGGTTTGGTGTTGTGTCCACGCTTGCAAGTGCATGCTGGTTAAATGTCTAAGCATGCAACTGGTATTCAAATTTTTCAGATTTTTCCCTCGGCTAAAGGTCTTTGCGCACATCTTACAGATAACCTTGGCCTGATCATGAGGATTTTGTTCAAAAAACTGCCACACTGCACTCTTCCTACTTTGGCAGACATTTTGCGGCCTAGCACGCTGTGATCTTTTGACCCTCTGGACAAGCTGTCCAGCAACTCTTTTGATGTTTGGAACCTGTCTTTGGAGTGCTCCGGGCCTGCCAGATAACAGCTGTTGCGATGTCAATGTCTGCTGTGGATGCTCCTCATCTGAGCTATTGGAAGCAGCACCCTCTTCCCCCAATGGATGCCAATCTGGGTCAACAACTGGGTCATCCATCACCTCCTCTTCTATGTCATGTGCACCTTTCTCTGTGTCACCGTGTATGGTGGTATAGTGTGCGGGAAGGGGCACCTGAGTCTCATCAGGGTCAAAATCTGGCTCTGTACACTGCGAGGACAATGTAGTGCTCTGAGTGAATGTACCAGCAGAATCATCCATCAGCGGCTGTGCATCAGTGCACTCCATGTCAGATTCATCTTGGCCTGGGTAATTCACCATTTGACTTGATAATCCAGGCATGGTATGTGAAAACAGCTCCATGGAGTAATCAGTAGTATGGCCTGCATCATCCTTCAATCTTGGTTGGGGTGAAGGACACAAGGAAAGGTGTGGTTCATGAACATGAGCCTCCAATGACGACTCAGTGCTTTTACTTTTTACAACTGAAGAAGAGGAGGCGATAGAGCTGGAGGCTGAGTCAGCAATGTAAGACAAAACTTTTTCCTGATGCTCTGCCTTTAAAAGCGGTTTGCCAACTCCTAGAAAACTAAGCGTTCGAGTCCTTATGTAGCCAGACGATGACGCAGGGTCAGCACCTCCTGCATTCGGTCCTATTTTGCTCTTGCCACTACCATCAGATCCACCACCAACACCATCATTACCAGCTGCCAACCCCCGCCCAATTCCACGGCCTCTTCCACCAGCCTTCCTCATTTTTGGTAGAAATGTAGACAAAATCCAAAAAACTATATAGTAATGTAAAACAAGGTACAAGGTGTCTATAGGACAGGGGAGTTTTAGAATTTCTGCACACACTTGTGGACAGTGGACACTTGTGGATTGTGTGCGGCCCACTGATATCTGAGCGCTATGTGACACGCTCGATGGCACAGCTGCCTGTGACCAAAGTGACAAGAGGATAATGGAGATTTTGAATCTCTGCGTACACTTTTGGACACTGGACACTTGTGGATTGTGTGCGGCCCACTGATATCTGAGCGCTATGTGACACGCTCGATGGCACAGCTGCCTGTGACCAAAGTGACGAGAGGATAATGGAGATTTTGAATCTCTGCGTACACTTTTGGACACTGGACACTTGTGGATTGTGTGCGGCCCACTGATATCTGAGCGCTATGTGACACGCTCGATGGCACAGCTGCCTGTGACCAAAGTGACGAGAGGATAATGGAGATTTTGAATCTCTGCGTACACTTGTGGACAGTGGACACTTGTGGATTGTGTGCGGCCCACTGATATCTGAGCGCTATGTGACACGCTCGATGGCACAGCTGCCTGTGACCAAAGTGACGAGAGGATAATGGAGATTTTGAATCTCTGCGTACACTTGTGGACAGTGGACACTTGTGGATTGTGTGCGGCCCACTGATATCTGAGCGCTATGTGACACGCTCGATGGCACAGCTGCCTGTGACCAAAGTGACGAGAGGATAATGGAGATTTTGAATCTCTGCGTACACTTTTGGACACTGGACACTTGTGGATTGTGTGCAGCCCACTGATATCTGAGCGCTATGTGACACGCTCGATGGCACAGCTGCCTGTGACCAAAGTGACGAGAGGATAATGGAGATTTTGAATCTCTGCGTACACTTTTGGACACTTGTGGATTGTGTGCGGCCCACTGATATCTGAGCGCTATGTGACACGCTCGATGGCACAGCTGCCTGTGACCATAGTGACGAGAGGATAATGGAGATTTTGAATCTCTGCGTACACTTGTGGACAGTGGACACTTGTGGATTGTGTGCGGCCCACTGATATCTGAGCGCTATGTGACACGCTCGATGGCACAGCTGCCTGTGACCAAAGTGACGAGAGGATAATGGAGATTTTGAATCTCTGCGTACACTTGTGGACAGTGGACACTTGTGGATTGTGTGCGGCCCACTGATATCTGAGCGCTATGTGACACGCTCGATGGCACAGCTGCCTGTGACCAAAGTGACGAGAGGATAATGGAGATTTTGAATCTCTGCGTACACTTGTGGGCAGTGGACACTTGTGGATTGTGTGCGGCCCACTGATATCTGAGCGCTATGTGACACGCTCGATGGCACAGCTGCCTGTGACCAAAGTGACAAGAGGATAATGGAGATTTTGAATCTCTGTGTACACTTTTGGACACTGGACACTTGTGGATTGTGTGCGGCCCACTGATATCTGAGCGCTATGTGACACGCTCGATGGCACAGCTGCCTGTGACCAAAGTGACGAGAGGATAATGGAGATTTTGAATCTCTGCGTACTTTTGGACACTGGACACTTGTGGATTGTGTGCGGCCCACTGATATCTGAGCGCTATGTGAGACGCTCGATGGCACAGCTGCCTGTGACCAAAGTGACGAGAGGATAATGGAGATTTTGAATCTCTGCGTACACTTTTGGACACTGGACACTTGTGGATTGTGTGCGGCCCACTGATATCTGAGCGCTATGTGACACGCTCGATGGCACAGCTGCCTGTGACCAAAGTGACGAGAGGATAATGGAGATTTTGAATCTCTGCGTACACTTGTGGACAGTGGACACTTGTGGATTGTGTGCGGCCCACTGATATCTGAGCGCTATGTGACACGCTCGATGGCACAGCTGCCTGTGACCAAAGTGACGAGAGGATAATGGAGATTTTGAATCTCTGCGTACACTTTTGGACACTGGACACTTGTGGATTGTGTGCGGCCCACTGATATCTGAGCGCTATGTGACACGCTCGATGGCACAGCTGCCTGTGACCAAAGTGACGAGAGGATAATGGAGATTTTGAATCTCTGCGTACACTTGTGGACAGTGGACACTTGTGGATTGTGTGCGGCCCACTGATATCTGAGCGCTATGTGACACGCTCGATGGCACAGCTGCCTGTGACCAAAGTGACGAGAGGATAATGGAGATTTTGAATCTCTGCGTACACTTTTGGACACTGGACACTTGTGGATTGTGTGCGGCCCACTGATATCTGAGCGCTATGTGACACGCTCGATGGCACAGCTGCCTGTGACCAAAGTGACGAGAGGATAGGGGAGATTGGATTGCTTTTAAAAAAGCAGTTTGTGGAGCAGTGGGTAAACAGCAATGCCAGCATGTCAGGAAGCCTTAAAAGGCAGCCCAACAACCAACACCACTGATACACCACAATATAGCCTCCCCTTGCACTGCACACACAGTGACTTGTGTGTTGTGCAGGCCAAATCGCTAGCAGCAGAAGCAGTTTTTTTTTCTTCTTCCCTGCCTAACGCTCTCCCTACAGAATCAGCAGCAACCTCTCCCTATACTAAGATCGGCAGAAGTAAGATGGCGGTCGGCGTGCACGCCCTTTTATACCCCCTGTGACGCCCACCAAAGCAAGCCAATCACTTGCATGCCCTTCTGAAAGATGGTGGTGACCCGTGCCTATGTCATCACGTTGCCCACAGTGTCCGTGGATCCTGATTGGCTGAAAAAGAGCGCAAAACAAACTTTTGAAACGCGACTTTGGCGCGTAAGTCGCCGACCTCGTGGCCGACCTCATCCTAGGGTCGGGTTTCGTTTCATGAAACCCGACTTTGCCAAAAGTCGGCGACTTTTGAATTTTTTCGACCCGTTTCGCTCAACTCTACTGGGAACAGGTATCAAAGGTCCTGTAAGACTAAAAACAGGTAGCAAATCCAACTCTTGAGTAACGAGAAAGTCTGAATACCAAGACCCAGATGTGTGTCCTGGTAGGGGCACATGATCACATGAGATCACTCCAGGCTATCTGCAAACTCCCACCATGGAGCACAAGAGAGATCAGATGACCAGCGTGAGAGGAGCAAAGCCCAGATCCAGAACAGGTGTGTAACATATACGCGTATACACCCTTGCAGCATCTATAGGGTCCTTAGTAGTCTATGGACTCATTTTATGTCAGTGCGTAAAGCTTTGCTCAGTATTAGTCAGTCTCATGTAAGAGCTTGCCTCTAGGGTCTCTTGTGAAATGAGTTTCATGGTCAGATTCTTTTGCTTTTTTGCAGTATTCAATAAAGGAGGAATATCTAAGAAAAATATAAATTGTCGTAACATGGCATAACAAGGATTATGGGGCTTGTACACTGTGCCAAGAATATATCAGCTTGACGTGGCTTGGTGCACCTGCTGAGCGCATCGCGTCATTGGTTATTGTTTTCAGATGTTGATTACTCATACAGTACGAATACATCAGAGCCTACAAAGTATTGCAAGTTATATATGCAGCTTATACTATGTCACAATATCTGGTGTTATATAAATGTGCTGAGACCCAGTGAAGCTCCATCTTTCATTGACATTGACAATAAAATAAAATAAAAAAAGGTTACATTTTACACATGGGCATATTATATGTTTCTCTTTTTACTTTCATTTGTTTACCTTTTTTAACGCCTTCCAGAAGAAAAATCCCGTTGATACATACACTGCCTTTAGACTTATAAGTCAAATGAGTATTTTGACCATATCATCATTTTTATGCAGATTTTCAACTCCACGCTGTATAAGCCTAAACGCTTACAGGATGAAGCAGATCAGGTAATGTGTAATTGTGTAATAAGGGAGGACACAACACCATTTATTAAAGTGTGCAGAATTATTAAGCAGCTTGTTTTCCTCAGGAAAATGAGCCAAATAAAGAGATTTCACGGAGTCTGAAAATTCAAAAATTGTTAAAAGTCTTGCACAATGATGCAGCACTCTAGAAATTTGGACCTGATCACACAACCATCAAAGTTATCAATAGTTTTGTGGAAAAATAGTCAATAAGGTCACAAGAAAACTAAAGCATGGTGAACATTAACTGCCAAAGATTTGAGAAAAATCAAGCGTGAAGTGGCCAAGAAACCATTATCCTCTAGTGCTGTCCTACTCCAGAACTGCAGCCTCCCTGGAGGCCTAGAAGTAGGCCAGGGTCACACTTGCAGGTTCAATGCGAGAATCTCGTGCAAGTCTCACGCATCAATACCCGGCACTGCCGCCGTGGTTCGGACCAGAGCGTTCAGCTGCATAGAAACACATGCAGCCGCACACTCCGTTCCCGAGTGCCAGGTATTGAGGCGAGAGACTTGCGCGAGTTTCTCGCATTGCACTCGCAAGTGTGACCCCGGCCTCACAAGGTAATCAGCACTCAGAGACACGGTTGAGGTAAGGAAAACTGATCCCGACCACCACTGAACAAGATGCAGAAGTTGAAACATTGAGACTTCACCAACAAGTAACTGAAAACAAATTTTTCAAAGATTTTATATCTGATGAGATGAGAGTGACTCCTGATGGACCAGATGGATGGGCCTGTGGTTAGATCAGTAACAGACACAGATCTCCACTTCCACTCAGACGCCAACAAGGTGGAGGTGGGGTACTAATATGGGCTCGTATTATAAAAGATGAATGAGCTAGTTGGATCTTTCGAGGTTGCTCCCAGTTTTAGAAGACACTTTCTTTGAGCAGTGTTACAGGAAAATGTCTGGAGCTTTCAAGAAAACCATGATTTTTTGCAGGACAATGATCCACTGCAACATCGGAGTCTTCACTGCTCGGCTGCCAGTAAAGGCCTTAAAGTTGAAGTAACAATGTCATGGCCACTTCCTCACCTGACCTAAACCCTACTGAGAACGTGTGGGCTCTTCCTAAACAGGAGATTTACGACAAAGGAAAACCTCTAACCTTTCTGATCAGTGTCTGGGGGGGCAGTGCTTGGTGCTGCCCAAAAGTTGATTGTATACAGATTAAAAAACGGACAGACTCCGTGGATGGAGCTTAAGACTATTATTGAAAAGATGGGGCAGCTATATTGGCCACAGATATTTTTAGAAATGTCAGAGATGTGTTTTGGAACATTTTAAGTTGTTTCATTATTTTTCTCACTATAAAAGATGAAAATAAACAACTGAGGAAAAATTTGCATTTTTCATTTTGAATAATAACCCTGCACACACAGATATTCTCCTAATAAAATTTTTTTATTTTTACTTTCTTAAATATTCAGGTTTCAGGTTTGTTACCCTGATATTCAATAATTAAAATAACCCCTTCGCCCTGAGCCATTTTCCTTATTTTTGTTCGTTGTTTGCTCCCCTCCTTCCCAGAGCCATAACTTTTTGTATTTTTCCGTCAATATGGCAATGTATTGGCTTATTTCTTGTTGCATCAAGTGTGGTGAAATCGCAAAAACAAAGTGCAATTCCTCAATTTTTTTTTTGTTTTACCACGTTCACTAAATGCTAAAACTGACCTGAAATTATGATTCTCCAGGTCATTACGAGTTCACAGACACCAAACATGTCTAGGTTTTTTTTTTATTTATGTGGTGAAAAAATAAATCCAAAGTTTGTAAAAAAAAATTAAAAAAAAGGCGCCATTTTCCAAGACCCGTAGTGTCTCCATTTTTTGAGCTGGGTGAGGGCTTATTTTTTGAGCGCCGAGCTGACATTTTTATTGATACCATTTTGGGCTTCTATATAATTGTTTGATTGCCCGTTATTACATTTTTATGCAATGTTGCCGTGACCAAAAAAATGTAATTCTGGCGTTTTTAATCTATTTCTCGTTACGCCGTTCACCGATCGGATTATTTTTATATATTGATTGATTGGATGATTCTGAAGGAGGCGATACCGAATATGTGTATTTTTTATTGCTTTATTTTGAATGGGGCAAAAGGAGGGCAATTTTAACTTTCATATTTTTTAAATACCTTTTTTTTTTACACTTTTTACTTGCTGCAATAGTCACCTTAGGTAGAGTTGAGCGAATTTGTTCAGATTCAGTTCCGAATTAGATCGGCAGCGAATATTGTTTTTGCAATATTTGTCGAACACAGCCGAGTGTCATTAGAATCAATGGGTATACAGGTCACCGAATGTTTGGAACCGATCAACAAACACACATTTGGCACAAATAGGGTAACAATATGGCACGAATATGGCAAAATCAGATTCGGCGACCTAATCTGAATAAATTCACTCAACTCTACTTAGGAGAATTGAAGCTGCGATCCTCTGATCGCTTGGGCTACACATAGCAGGGCTACATCTGCTATGAACGCCAGCCACAGTGTGATCATCAATGACAACCACAGAGGTCTGCTGCAGACCCCGGGTTGTCAGGCCAACCTATCGGCTTCCCGCGATCATGTGACAGATGCACCGATGGGCAAAGTTAGTGACATGCTTCCGGTGTGGTCATGTTAAATGCTGCTATCATAGATTGACAGCTACATTTAGCATGTTAACAGCTGCAATTCCACTCCCGGCTGTTAAGGGCACATGACAACTGATCAAATCAGCTGTCACATGATGAAAAAGGGGGCGACACGACATATGACGTATATACTGTATATGTCATGTGTTCTGAGTGACAAAGGAAGAAAAAGGAGTCTCCAGCGATGAAATTGGCACAAAGGCAGTACTAAAAATGGAAAAAAATTAGCTTTTAATTAATCCATTAAAAGCGATACAGCCAAGGTAGGTTACCAAAAGACAATCAACATGTGACAAACCAACGTGTTTCAGCAAGGGGCCTTATTCATGGTGTATATCATTGTGTATATCAGTACATTGTGAATGGGTTAATGATAAAAAAAAAAAAATCAAATTGCCTAATAATTCTGCACTGTTGCTATGCCTTGGCATTAGAACCATTTATGGGTGTTTTGCCCAATGCCCGTGTGCCCATGGCATCAGTCTCCACATATAATTATAACTATGGAGTAAAGAGGTTCTTCACTAGTTTCATGTTTATGATGTCATTAGTATAACTCATCAATATCAGAATGGTGGTTGTCTAACACCCCGCACTTCCAATAGTCAGTTGTTACTATTAGGTTCACCTAGTGAGGTGGATTCACGAACTTCAAGTCAGGACATGAACCAGCGAGGCCTTGGACACAATGGAAACCGCAGAACTAGGCATGCAGACGAAAAGGGTAACGGCAAGTCCGAAGCAGCACACAGAGAAAGGGAGAAAGGAACCACATGAGTCTTTGCAAGGATGAAGACAAAGTATAAACAGAGCCAATAACAGCTCCTTAGGCTTACTGTAAATGAAAAGTCAACCAAGAAGTAGAAAGCAGAGTGGTAAGTAGCAAATGTGAAGTTATGCAGGAATTACAGCAATTTTGCCAAGATGAATGCAATGTAAACTGAAGGTGGAGCACGCCAAACAACAACCAGAAACAAGAGTCTCAAGACTAAGACACACGTGTGTATAGCTGGGCCTTTAAAAGGTCTAGGGAGATATTATTGAGAAATGCCGGGCAACTAGTGATGAGCGAGCATACTCGAGAGCTAATAGAGTATCTTTGGCTTGCTCTAATACTAAGTTTGAGTCGTCGCGGCTGCATTTTTCGCAGCTATTAGACAGCAACACATGGGGGGATTTCCTGTTTGTTAGACAATCCCTCCAAGTGTTGCGGCTGTCGAACAGCTGCGAGACATGGAGGCGCAGGGACTCAAACATTAGAGTACGCAGAAGATAATTTATTAGCACCAAGCTCGCTCATCACTATGGGCAACTTGTAAAATATGATGTGGAGCACAGTAGAAGGGCAGCGGCCATAGGGGAAGGGAATAGAGCCCAGACCAGTCACGAGAGGTGCATAACGGTTACCAGTGTACGAAAGCAAAATAACATGGCTCCATACACTGTGTAGTTGCTGTTCTTGGGTACTGAAGCTTAGATTTTTTTATTTTACTCACTGATACAGGGCCATTAATTCCACAGCGCTTTACAGACATTATCGGTACTGTCCCCATTGGGGCTCACAATCTAGATTCCCTACATGTCTTTAGTGTGTGGGAGGAAATCGGAGAACCCGGAGGAAACCCATGCAAACACAGAGAACATACAAACTCTGTGCAGCTATTGTCCTTAGTGGGATTTGAATCCAGGACCCCAGCACTGCAAGGCTGCAGTGCTAACCACTGAGCCACCCTGTTGCAACATTCAATTCACTTAAATGGGGTCTGATGCATCCAGTAGTGCTTGTGTGTTTTTTGAATTTTTGTCCTTTTCTATTGTTTTTGAATTTAATGTAGGCTCTTGCAAAACAATGAGGACCCTTGACGTCGGTTGCAAGCTTGCGTATTTTGGCCAAAATATTGACCAATATATCATATATTTTATATATCTTTGAAGCACATTTTGCATTATTTGCAATGTGCAACCAGGCCCTTTAATGCTGGCTGGGTAAATTGGGGTGTCTCTCTTGTGGGTTGCACTAATATAGTGCTGATCAACCTACCTGATTTACAAGTATGGGCATCATCAACAGGCTGTAAGCCAGACACAGTGTATCACAAGTATTTGTATGACTGCCGCCCTATGCAAGCTCAATGTGAGTGCATTTATAATAAGAATCAACCACCCTCTCCATGAATGGTAGGTTTGTTAGTGGTTGATGCATCAGTATTTTTCACCTGTGCTGCCCGCGCCTTTATCATGGGGGTCTGTTGCTTTCTATAGTGTTTTGGTATTATGATCTGGTGTCGGTAAGAAAGGCTGCTTCTTTAGATGTATTTTTACATCTAGTATTTTGTATGAACTTCGGGATTTTTAGGGACAGTACCAAGTCTTCTAGGCGTGAAATGAAAAGGTTGGCTTTTCCATTCATCAAGAATGACATTTTTTAGAGCCTGGATTCTGACTGGAAAGTTATGCACCCTGGTTTGACCCTTTACTTTTCTTTAGTGAACTGCAATGAACTTGCATGTCTAGTTTCTTCAACCCTTCTCATCTGGAGACACTCTCGTTTAGGTATTAACTTCTGTGGTCTGCCAATTCCATCTTTATTTTAATCACTTTTCCTACAGTAGTCTGACTGATAAGTAACATTTGCTGATCTTCTTGCAGCATTCACATTTCTTGTGTAAAGAAATTATTTTCTTTCTCAGGTATTTTGACATTTCTCTTCCATGTGGTGCCATTGCTGACAGCATGAGAAGGCGAGAGGTTTTCTTTGTTCAGTAACCTCCTTTTATAGTCAACTGTCTTCTGGACACCTATTTAATGAATAATTAGACTTACCGTATATACTCGAGTATAAGCAGAGCTTTCAGCACTTTTTTTGTACTGAAAACTCCCCCCTCGGCTTACACTAGAGTCATGGTCAAAGAAGACAGAGGGGGAGCGGTAGTGGCGGAGCACAGGAGGTAGGAGCCGTCTGCTGCTACTGTAACTGTGCCCGCTACTAAACAGAAATTAATATTCACTGTGCTGGCAGGGAATATTCATTTCTCTTTAATAGTGGGCACAGTAGTCGCAGCCTCCAGCTTCCTGCAGCAGTTGGGCGATCACGTGTGCCCGCTACTTAAGGAAATATTTACGGCCTTCCATTCCAAACGGGCATGGTGGGCAGTGAATATTCATTCCCTTAAGTAGTGGGCACACGCGATTGCCCAATCGCTGCAGCTGCTGGCAGCGGAACAATATGCTGTGAGGCAGTATAGGGACGGTAAGTAGGATGGTTTTTTTTTCTCCAATGTTTTTCTCATGGAAGACATGCACACAAGGATAGGGACGAGAGGCCATACAGACCAGGATTGGGTTGAGGAACCATGCATAACAGGACAGGGACGAGGAGGCCATGCATACCAGGATAGAGATGAGGAGGCCATGCATCCCAGGATAGGGATGAGGGGACAATGCATACCAGGCTTATATTTGAGTCAATACGTTTTCCCATTTTTTTGTAGTAAAATTAGGTGGGTCGGCTTATACTTGAGTATATACAGTATGGTACCTGCAGATGAATTTTTATTAACAACTTTTAGTTTTGCGGCTAAGTGCACACGTTGCAGAAAATTTCTGCTCAAAAACCTGAATCCCTTCCCAGAAACTGCACCTATTTTTCCACGGCGGTTTTTGCGCGGTTTTGATGCGGTTTTTCCGCAGCGGCTTCAAACCGCATGGAAGAAGCCAAAACCGCAGAAAAATCCGCAAAATTAATGAGCATGCTGTTTTTTACCGCGATGCGTTTTTTTCGCGGTAAAAAAACGCATCAATGTGCAAAATGCATAGAAATGACTGGGAAGCTTATTTTTAGCGGTTTTATAGTGAAAACCGCAGTAAGAACCGCTAAAAAAATGCTGTGTGTGAACACAGCCTAAGACTTTCCTTGGTGAGTATGCACTTTTACAACATGGCCTTAAATTGATTTGTTAGGAAAATTACTTTATTTTTTATTTGCAATATAGCAAATCTTGTTTGCAATCAATAACCCACATCTCTGGGAGTATTTTGTAGCGTGGTATTCTATAGAAAATGTTGATTCTGAAAGGAAACTAAAGGTTTTCTGACACATCTGTTGGGGTGCACTCATTTATGCTGAACACTAAGTAGATGTCTATGAAATGTGGTGCTGGAGAAGAATGTTATCAATATCCTGGATGGAAAGAACAACAGACCAGATATGTCACTTGAACAATTATCACCAAGCTATGACTGTCCTAATTTGGACATATATGAAGAGAGAAATCAGTACGGAAGGACATGATGGTCAGAAGAATAGAAGGAACAAGGTGAAGAGGAAAACCAGCAACACAATGGATTGATACTATAAAAATAACAGTGGAGATCTTAGAGGACCTATCTAGGCTTGCACAAGATCGAGGTTCCTACAGATCATTCAGCCATCAAGTAATTACATCTCAGTAGTATAAAACCATAGGGACCCAGTGTGCCACCACATAGACTCAGTGCTCTACCAAATTCCTTTGTAAGATGAATTTCCAACCCAAAACTCTTGAAACAGATAGAATATTTGAGAGACATTTAATGTTTTTAAAGTTTGAATATTCCCATCCGATCTCCATGTCCTTTATTGCTTTATTAAAGTCTGACCCTAGAAAGTCATGATAAACTTCATACCGAATAGTACATCATGCACATGAAACTATGGCAAACAGCTAAGGCACCGGATGGAAAAACCCTACATTTATATACGAAGTGTTGGATATTTCTTTATGTGTTATAAAATTATTAAATATTTTAAAGAGAATCTCACAGTGAAATGATCTGGAGGAGCGGAGAGAAAGGGTTTAATGGTGTTAAATTAATAATTTAGAAAAAAAAAAGTATGGCAAAATTTCAAGTTCCCACTAAGTGATAACTCCTAGAATTGCATCATATGTTTTGAAAAATCTTAGATATTTCAAGTTCAATGAACTCCTTGGAGTTGAACATTGCCTGTTCTCACTGTTGCTATGGCAGCTGTTGAATTTTTAGTTGTTTAATGACTGAAAAAGACTTTTTTACCCATTAAACACAGGGCCACAATCAGGGCATTATTGCCTTGCTGACGTATGGAAGCCGGTAAGCAGACGGGGCCTGAACTGAGCCACCGGGCCCATGAGCAGGAGGATCCTGCCGGTTCAGTAACAGAATCATGGGACACATGGGGCAGAATGGAGAAAGATGAGGGAGCATCATGGGACACACAGGGCAGGATCACGGGGCAGGATTATGGGACACACGGGGTAGGATTATGGGACACATGGGGTAGGATGGAGAAAGATAAGGGAGCATCATGGGACACACAGGGCAGGATTATGGGACACATGGGGTAGGATGGAGAAAGAAGGGAGCATCATGGGACACATAGGGCAGGATCATAGGAGAGATAGGGTAGAATTATAGGAGAGATGGGGCAGGATCATGGGACAAGATTATGGGACACATGGGGCAGGATGGAGAAAGATGAGGGAGCATCATGGGACACATGCAGCCGCATGCAGACAGGATCATAAGACAGGATCATGGGGCAAAATGAAGACATCAGATGGGGCAGGATGGGAGATCAAATGGGTCAGGATGGAAACAGATGGGGCAGGATGGGACACCACATGGGGGCAGAATGGAGAAACCTGAGCCAGGATGGGAGAATGAGACACAAGGGAGCCAGGATAGGGGATATTATTACTGCAGCGATGTAAGTTTATTTTTGAGGATACGGTCTTCAATTGGAAAGGGGGGGTGATTACTATATTATCTGTACACTATTCACTATATACAAAGCTTCTGTGTATAAAGTCACTGGTAATCACTATTACTTGCTAACTGACACTGTATACTATGTACAGAGCTCTTGTGTATTATGGCACTTATGGTAATATAAGTATTGTGTTTTGTTTATTAATGATCAGTATTGTAGTATTCGGTCACTATGTGGTGTAATATGTGGTCTGTTCATGGTGTGGTGGTATTTGTTCCTTGTATGTGGTGGCTATAAGTGGTCCGGCCATGGTGTGGTGGTAATTGTTCCTTGTATGTTGTATTATTGGTCACTATGTGGTGGTAATATGTGGTGTGGTCATAGTGTGACGGCATTTGTCCCTTGCATGTGATATTATTGGTCATTTTAAAAATTGAAAAATATATATATACCTAAAAAGAGTATTAGATATTTTAACAAATGTTTAATAGTTTAGCGTAGAGTAGGGCCCGGCCAAAAGAGTCTAGCTTGTCACGGTGGCAGCTTAAAAAAAATCTTTTAGCCAAAACAAAAAGCTGCTGGCTATGTATGTGATCTAGTGCTCATTAGGAACACTTATTGTGTGATTGGTGAGGAGTTGGTGCAGAAGTGGAGCTTTCCCAAGAGTGGGCGGTGGGCAGTGGAAGGTTTGAGGGGTGGAGGTAGAGTCACAAGGGGGCCCAAAAATTTTGCCAGTATGGGGCCCTGAAATTTCTGGTGGCAGTGCTGATTAACCATATAATAGATCAGAAGTTAGGACTGCCAAAGTCTTTTCTTGCAGAAGTGATGATGAATTGATCCTAAAAAAATAGGGAACTTTGAAGAAAAGCTTCAAACTGCTTTTTAAGTTTCTGATGCTCTCTGTTTTAGTTTAGAAAATACATATAGCAAATCTACTCTACCCCCTTCTTCTCAAATGTGAACCCCACTAATCAAATAAGCTGTTGGCCATGACATAGATGCACATTGCATTCTTGTAAAGCAGCTTGGCAATCACGTATGTTGAAATAGCCTCTCTTCATTGCCAAAGTGCTTTGACGCTGCCTTTGAACATGACAGAGAAGCTTCCATCTCTGAACATCTTCGGTTTGCAGCCAATGAGAAAGATAATGTTTTGAATTCAAGGCCATAAATTTCATTTCAAAATCTTCCATCAGGAATTTGCTATCATTTTTCACTAACTTTCATCTAGAACTTGTTAAAGTTTTTTTTGTCTTCAGAGCCAGCTCGCCAGAGTTAAGAGAACTGCATCAGAAGTGGCTGCTGCCGAGAGAAAGTTTTGTGCACTTGAATGTTATATGCCCAAAGAATAATCAAATAGATATATATACACACATAATTTCCAAAGCCATTTTGCACAGGATGACAATTGGCCATAAATGAGAGCCCGTGAGAATGCTTGTTCCCGATCATTGGCCTGTATAGTATATGAACAATCAAATGCTTATTCGTTGCCTGAGTGCCATATTTATGGCAGCCTAAAATGTGTCCATTTAACGAGAACCCGTCAGCAGGATTTTGCTACCCAATCTGGGAGCAGCATGACATAGGGGCAGAGAGCCGGATTTCAACGATGTAAGAGTCAGTGATAAGCGGTCATAAAGGAGCGCTTAGGGAGCAACTCAGGGGTGGACAGGATGTCTGGTCTCCACCGCAGCTTCAGCCAAGAACCTCCGATGGAGGATGGGAGCAATGAGAAACGGTATTAGGAGTGCAGGGAAGAGACTCAGACGAGAGATGGGGTTAAACCACAACGTGTTTCGACGGAGGATCCGTCTTCATCAGGTGGAAGTTACGCGTTGTGCTTCAACCCCATCTCTCGTCTGAGTCTCTTTCCTGCGCTCCCAAGATCGTTTTCCATTTTCTCATTGATTACAACGATGTGTCATGTATTGGGCTGCTTGCTGTAGTTATAGCAGCAGATTATCACTAGAGGGCAAGCAAACCTACTGTCAGTTAGTCCTCCATATTCATGAGCGCTAACCCCACCCCCACCACCAATTGGCAGCTTTCTATGCACAGTGTACACAGAAAGCTGCTAATCAGTGGTGGGGGTGGGGTTATACAGAGCTCAGCATTCAGAGATCTGAAGCAGGTAAAACAGTTTTAATCAGAATTGCAGCAAGCAGTAAAGTGAGTGATACATAGCTGGAATCAGGGTTTGAGCTCCTACATCATGTTGCTCTTATATGGGGTAGCAAAAGCCTGGTGGCAGATTCCCTGTCCCATGAAAGCAAGAAAGGTTTATGTTAGGGAACAGGAAAGTAAATAGGATATATAAGAACACAGATCAATATTTAACCTCCAACACATCATTATTCTTTTCTTTACAAGAAACCATTCCCGCTTATTCTAATGGCCAAAGCCCTCTTTTCATTTATCCTTGTATGATTAACATCCATTTTTGTAGAGTCCTCAGGTCTTCTCACTTAACCAATAAAAAAAACAACATTTTGCACTAATAATTAATTGCAGAATCTGTTAGAAGAAAATCTTTTCCTCTATTGTAAAATGGAGCAACTCAAGCACCAATAGGGACCAATTATGGATTTTCACTACATCATTTACGGTACTTAAGTTGTATAAAAGTGCAGCATTTAGAAAGTGCAGCCAATATTCTGCATATATGTACAGCGTTGAATGCCGGAGATATGTTTGATAACCGTGATCATGAGACCTGCACCATATCAGAAGATTTAGGAAACTCTGATGTTTGAGGCAGTGTTCATGTCACATGACGGCGGCGCCGTCAGGGCTTCCACTTGTAGATGAGGCGAGAATGGTGGCTTTTCTTTTGCACCATCTTGCGTTGCGCAAAAAGATTGCGACCTTTCAAATCATTTTTCACTACAAATCTCTTGTAGGCTGTAGATTTTTCAGCACAAAAAAAGCAAAGCTGGCACAATTTTATTTTTACCCTTTTTTATACGTTCTCAGATGCATTTCTTTCTCATTCATTTGAATGGGTGAAAAACACTGAAAGAACAGACATGCTGCACATATGGGAGAAAAAAAAAAAAAAAAAAGCTTTGCTGCTTCAAATCCCAAAGGAAAAAAAAATATGCATGTGTATGAGATTTCACAAATGATTATCCTTGAAAAACGCTTAGGAAAAAAAAAAAAACTAGGCAAAAAAGCAGCGTGTGAATACGCCCTTACAGTCTAAAAATATTGACAGCATTTTCTATTGTGTAAATTCATCATTTTCTTATTTATAAGTTGGAAGGTTACCCAGCACTGCGGCTACTTGGCTGCAATATAAAATGTATATAAAACTTCACACAAACCTCAAAATGGAGAAAAGCTGTAACAGTAAGTAACCAATACCACACGCACCTGGAGCCCTGGAAGCAAAATAAAAGGCATAAATTACTGATGAAATCCCCCATGACCCCATGGATCTACTTTACTCAGAGTCCCTTCCTTTAAAGCCAACTCTGTACTGTTCCAATCTTCTTTTTAATCAGCTGGCAAATGTTTTGTCTTGCACTGAACCGGAGCCATAGTTTGATGTATTAGACAAAAGGGCAATATCAAAGCAATTTGTAACCCTGTATTACTTCCATCTCACCCCACAGAGATTTTTTTTCCCTCCCTCATTCTTGAACACAAGAAGCTATTATAATGGATGAGCACAGAGCTGCTTTTCTTTCATCATAAAAACCCTGTTAAGTGTTTACATAAAATTCACGGAGGAGCGCAGTATAATGTCCAGACTGGGAGCTGTCCAGGGGAAGAGTTTTAATGGTTGCGATCAAAGAATAATCCATCTAGTCAGCTTTCAGATGAAATGAACCAACTACACTTCTCCAAACTATTAAAACAAAGAAGCGTCCCGAAAGCAGCAAAACGAAAAAGCGCAGTAAAGACTAATTATTATTGCATTTAACTCTGCCTCCGTCTGTCGAAACTGATAACGTTCTCTTTTTTTATTACTTAAAGCAACATTAAGTAGTTGGTGTGCTCTACATGGAGACTAGACTTTACTAGGACACCTATACAACGCATCAACATTTTGGTTGCAATCAATGATTCAACCCCCATTGCAAATTTGGTTTGGATTCATAATTTTAATAAACCTGTAAACAAAAATAATGTAAAAAGGGGCTATCCGGGACTAACCTTTGGATAGGTCATCAATATCTGACTGATGTGGGTATGACACTCGCAGCCCCGCTGATCAGAGAGCACAGAAAGTGCCCTTTCGCAGCCAGGTACTGCCAAACCACCCCCCCTATTCAAGTCAATAGGGGGAGACTTGCAGTACCCGACAACTATACATTGAACAGAACCGTGCTGCTCCACAACTGAGGACTTCTAGCCGTCGCAGGCAGCAGCTGATTGGCGGTTGTGTCGCAGCCACCCCAAATCTGATATTCATGACCTATCCTAAGAATAAGCCATCAATGCAAAAAGTCACAGACAACCCCTTGAAATAGCTCAACTCAATGACAACTGCAGTCTCAGAAAATTATTCAACCCATTCATGACAAGAGTCTTTAGATCTTCGTAGCGCCCCTTTGGCTGTTATGACCTGCTGCAATCGTGATGCATAACCAGACAGCTTCTGTTAATGTTCCTTAGGAATCTTAGCCCAATCCTCAACTGCATTGGCCTCCAGTTCACTAATAGTCTCTTGTTGCCAAAAGAGTGGTTAAAAAAAATTAAGATATCATTGCATTGCACAAATAGGAAAAAAAAAAAAAAAAGATATAAATATATATTCAAAGGCATCAAATTTCCCTACAGATACAGCAGAAAGCAGAGTTTGGAAGTTCAAAGTTAAAGGAACACTTGAGGCACTACCGGGACGTAGCAAAAAGAGGAAGCCGTCGCCGGTTATACCAGATTCCTGAAGAGAAAGGTAGTCAAAGTCTTTTGAGAGATTGCGAAAAACTTACAGCATAATACCAGCAGGAACTGGGTTTTTAAATTTGCACAGTAAGTAGTATACTATATGCTGGTGGCTTCCATGCCAGAAACGTCAAGCTAAATACCTCTACTGACATGAGAAACGTTAGCTCAAAACGATATAAATAATTCACAGAAGATTTGGGATTCTGTTCTGTGGTGTGAGGAACTAAAATTTAGACCAGAGATATATCCAGAGGAAATAAAAAACAATGAAAACAACCTCCTGCCTACAGTGAAGCATGACGGTGACTCAGTAATGATCTGGGGCTGCTTTGCTTAAGCTAGCAAATGCGCAATCAAGTCCCTAGGTTTATCTGCACACTGTATATGCACAGGAAAGCCGAGAGATTTGCAAAGAGCCCGTGTGGATGACGCCCTTACGAATCATCTTACTCACACCTATAGGGGAGTGCTAACATGATGAGAGGGAGGATTACTACAGGGAAATCAACACCACTGAATTACATAATACAAACGCAGGAATTAAGGACAATTTTACATTTCTTCAGCAAGTGCTAAGCAGCAAAAAGCGGCTTATTAGAATGCGGGAAAAGGGTGCCGTACAGACATGGTGGCGGTTAATGGAAGTTAGGGTGTCTGTTGTGCAGACATTTAGAGGGAACATGTCAAAGTGGCAATGGATTTTATAAGGAAAACCTGTTGACAAGTTCCCTTTAATGATCATTCTCATAGGCCCAGTGAAATATAAAAATACTTGGTGCTGCAATCAACACGCTTCAATCAGGCACAAAATGCAAAAAAGGGCCCCTCAGCAGAGTCAGTGTCCTCTTATTTTACACCCATCAGCCCCCAAAAAGATAACAAATCGAGTATTCACCGAGCAGACGCTGGTTCGATACAGTCTAGTGTTTATTGTATGTTATGGAAGGTACACTTGAATTTCAAAAAGTTAAAACATATAAAAGTGGTTAAGGGGAAAAACAATGTATCAACATTTGATAAATGCATAAGAATGTCTTCTCATACCATATAGCAGGGTACAATGGTAATGTTAATGCCAACATAGCATTGTGGAAATTAGTCTAAAAAAAGTTATACTATGCTTTTTACAAACAACATTTTCTGCTGTTTAAAATACCAGGAAGGAGATCTGTCTTATCGAGAAATGTTCCTTAGCTTTGTTCGGATATGAAGGGAGATGTTTTTTTTTGGGGGGGGCGCAAGGAAAGAGTAGCGAAAAAAACAAATGATGCAATTACTTCACAGAAATCACAGAATCACCTGTCCAATCCATTATCGATAAGAACATAAAAGGTACAGATAATAATTCTCCCTATATGAAATAATTTACACACAGATGTATGTCACCTATACCACCATCTAAAATAATCACTAAATACATTTTTGAAATAAACAAGCAATATTTTGCATGATAAAATATCAAAACAGCCAAAAAGTAGTGTTTGTGTCTTTTTCCCTCTAGTTTTGATTCTTTGCAAGTAACTGTCCAGAAACAAAAAAACTTTTTTATTTTTATAATATATATATATATTTTATTTTTTTGTCGATTTTAATTTTTTTTTTCAATATTGTAGTGAAGTGCAACCAACCAAGCTTATCTGGTAGTACAACTGCATAAAGAAACCACTGGTCAAAAATACAATGGAATGGGGAAAGAGTTTTAAGTCATAAAACCGTTTTGTGTTTTTTTTTTTTTGTATTTTCTTTTCCAAACCATTAAGCAAAAGTACTCCACAGTTTTCAGAAGGTGATGAGCCGATGCATACTCGGGCCATGTTTTCATAGAACCAATATTTATGCAGAGGACGTGACACTTTGCTTGTAAACTGCATGGTAGGCGTTTCTCAGTAAGACGTATGGGAAACAAGACTCCAGCAAGTCCATGGTCAGGAATGGCGACTCTTGCACAATCTGTTAGGGAATGTAAATACAAAATAGGTCAATATGAAATGGAAACAAATTTATTTTACTCACATTATCAGCACTGTCCCCATTGGGGCTCACAATTTAATTCCCTATCATTATGTCTTTGGAGTTTGGGAGGAAACCGGAGAATCCAGAGGAAAGCGACGCAAATATGGGGAGAACATACAAACTCCTTGCAGGTGTTGTCCTTGGTGGAATTTGAACCCAGGACCCCAGCGCTGCAAGGCTGCGGTGCCAACCACTAAGCAACCCTGCTGCAACATTCACTTCACTTAAATGGGGAATTGGTGCATCCGGTAGTGCTTGTGTGATGAATGATTTTGAATTTTTGTCCTTTTCTATGAATTGTTTTTGATTTTAATATAGGGACTTGCAAAACAACGAAGACCCTTGACGTGGGTTGCAAGCTTGCGCTGCCAAGCTGCAGTGTTAATCACTAAGCCACGGCGCTGCCCTAATTCCAAAGAACATCGTTGAACACTACACCTAAGCCAAACTCTTACCCGACTCTCCATAATCCAATATCAGAATCCCCTAATCGCAGGCTCTCTCTTTTGAGTACAAAATCATCAGTAGGCCGAAATCAGATGTGCCGAATCCTTATTTCACCGTGATGTGCGTAACAGCCATGGGTCTTCTAACCCGAACAGGACAACAATGAACCATCATTTTGGCTGACTGATCACACACAGTCATCATCTACAGCGAAGTTGTTTAACACTATGGTCCAATTGTCGTTTCACTCGAGAAAAAAAAAAAAATCTTTACTGAAAGAACATCCTAGAATGTTCCAAGAAAGATGACTCATCCTTTGCCCGACGTCATTGAACATATATGACCAGCGACTGTAACGGCCAACATGGACTAAAATGTGTATGGCTGTGACGATCTAACAACTGCTCATCATATGATTGTTCACTCAATAGTTATCCAACCATCAAGCTCCTTCTATCTACTGTGTAAACTAATATTATTCTGCCATTGTCCTGCAATATGGTTTTGGATTTTTTTAGTTGCTTCTCTTCATCATTGAGATGAATTAGCAATGAGCTACTAAGAACAGCCAGAGATCCAAACTTAAGTCTTATGTAGTGGAAATAATAGAAGTGTCAAGTGCCACATTTAAAAGGAGTCCAGCAGCACAGACTAACTGTTCAAACCAAGCACTTCATGGCGTCTTTCCACGCATCTCCACCATTCTCTAGCTCTTGAAAAGCCAGAGCTGTCAATCAAGGAAGAGAAGTGTGGAGATGGAAGCAAAACAAGCAGTTGGGAAAAGTTCTGTATATAAAGATGTGAAAGGACAAGAAATCTGCCCTGGTACAATAACTTCTCAGAGCTCATTACCCAACATTATGGACCAGGCTACAGCACAAATGTTATGTCGTATCTCTTTATGTCTTAACTTACCATATCTAGCAGCAGATAAACAGATTCCCTGTTCCTTGTAGTCGTTTTATCTGTCTCTTGGCCGATTTTCAGCAAGCTGGATGATGCAAGCTGTAGGAAAATGACAGAATAAAAGATGACGTCCTCAGAATCCTACGCCGTCAAAAGCTGATAACATGCCTAATATTCACCAGCTAATCCATTGCTCCATTACATAAGCCCATGAGAATGCAATGAGCCCAAGGCAGTGTGTGGTCATGAAGACACAAAAAGCCCTAAATGCAGAAAACCTCTAATGTCATAGCAGTTATATAGAATGGCGAGGTCTCAAACAAATGATTCCAAGAAACTCAAGTTTTACTAAAAAAGGACAAAATATACATACAGCCAGGAATTCTTTAAGACGATCTTCAATGCTCCCTTTGTGAATAGTAAACAAGGCTGCGGCAATCTGGTTGATGGCCTTTGCCAGGCAATGGATGTTATTGCAGTGACCTAAGAACCAAAAACAAGCTGGTAAGACCGTGTACAGCTGGGAGGTATTCAAGAGCGGTCTGCGGGATTACTGGATCTCAGCGAGATAACATTACAATACCTTCTATGGCCGGGCTGTATTGTGACATGACGTTACTAGCCAAGGTTGGCAAAGAAACTGCCACAAACACCATGAGAAGACAGGCAATCTTGTATTCCTCCTCGGGACTGATCGTTTCTGGAGGGAATTAATAGGAAACTATTTCAAAGACCTGCTGTTCCGCAAGCACGATGCCACGTCTAGCACATTATAAATTCCTATTAAGAGTAATAGGAGGAAATGGATGATTCCCATAATAACTATGATGAGAGTTTTTCATGTGAACGGACAATGTACATTGACTTTTTAAAATAAAAACTGATGGGTATTGTTTTAAATAATGTGCAGTTTTCTAGAGCAGCATGACTTTATTTTAGGTGTTTAGAATAATAGAAAAAAAAGTTAAGCTTTCAGAGGTGTAATTTTTTCCCCATGTGAGTATATTTGAATATAAATTCAAGACACTGCTATTTTTGTTCTGTTTTCTCACTCCATCCTCTGACACAGGGCAATAGAGGTACATACGGGCTTAGTAGATGCCTTCATAAATTCACTTTTCTTTAAAGGGAATCTGTCACCCTTTTTTTGGCTTTGCAGCTGCTGGCATAGACATCGGGGGCTTATCTACAGCATTCTGTAATGCTGTAGCTAAGCCTCCGATGTAACCTGAAAAAGAAGAAAAACACGTTATATTATACTCACCGAGGTGGGCGGTCCGGTCCGATGGGTGTCGCCGTCCCGTTCGGAGCCTCCCTTCTTCATGCGATGACGTCCTCTTCTCCCATCCTGTAATGGCTCCGGTGCAGGCGCACTGCTTTGCCCTGTTGAGGGCAGAGGAGAGTCCTGCAGTGCGCAGGTGTCGGGAGAGGTCTGGCACCTGCACACTGCAGAATTTTGCTCTGCCCTCAACAGGGCAGAGCAATGCACCTGCGCCGGAGTCATTTCAGGACGGGAGAAGAGGACGTCATCGAATGAAGGGAGGCGCAGGACCGGACCGCAACACCCATTGGACCGGACCGCCCACCTCGGTGAGTATAATATAACGTGTTTTTCTTCTCTTTCAGGTTACATCGGGGGCTTATCTACAGCATTACAGAATGCTGTAGATAAGCCCCGATGTCTATGTCGGCAGCTAATAGGGGATAAAAAGGGTGACAGATCCCCTTTAAATTCACATCTTCTACCATGGCAGGCAGAAACGTTAGCAGTGCTACATATAAAGAAAATGTTTCTTTCTTAAAAATCTAATTAGCATGTTTTTCCTATGCAGGCATATTGTACTGGTACATACCGTATTTTTCAGACTATAAGACGCACCTTTTTCCTCCAAAAATGTGGAGAAAAATTGGGGGTGCGTCTTATGGTCCACATGTACCTGCTCTGGCTGTGGATGGGGAGGTGTGGATGGGGAGGTGTGTGCGCGGCAGTGGCCGGTCACAAGAGGCAGGAGTCGGCTGGTTAACTCCTGTGCCTGCTGCTAAAGAGAAATGAATATTCACTGCTCTCCAAGCCCATGGGTGTGGAGAGCAGATAATACTCATTTCTCTTTAATAGTGAATATGCTATTATCCAGAGCCTCCAGCTTCCTGCAGCTGCCTGGCCATCACATCTGCCAGCTGATAAGGAGAATGAATATTCACTGCTCTCCACGCCCATGGGAGCGGAGACCAGTGAATATTCACTGATCTTTAATAGCGGGCACACTGTTTGCCGCAGCCTTCCTGCAGCGGCTGGGAGATTACGTGTGCCCGCTAGTAAAGAGAATGAATATTTAATGCTCTCCACTCCCATGGGCGGGGAGAGCAGTGAATATTTATTCCCTTTAGTAGTTGGCACACAAACGGTCAACTGCAGCAGGAATCCTGTGGCTAACACTGTACCCTCTATTAAAGATCAGTGAATAGTCACTGCTCCACACGCCCATAGTCCCAGTGGAAAGCAGAGAGTTATTCCAGCAGCTGTCCTCTGCTTGCATGCAGCACGTGATGTCACTGCCATGTGCCACTTACAAGCATAAATCAGCTGCTGGCATTGGAACAGGACGCTGCGCAGTAGTGCATGGAAGGTATATAGCATGGTTTATGGCTTTTTTTAAACGTTTTTCTGATGGGAGCCATGCCTACCAGGATAGGGTTGAGGGGGACTATACCTACCAGGATAGGGATGAGGGGGACCATGCCTATCAGGATAGGGATGAGGGGGACCATGCCTACCATTTAGATCTTTAGACCGCATTGCAGTTGTCTTTATGTTATTCTATGGTGCTGCTCCCATCATCCATTTTTTTTATCGGATCCGTTCCTCGGACCGAGACAATCGCAGCATGCTGCGATTGGCACCAATTTTCGGATCGGATTCGCCAATGCAAGTCTATGGATGCGATTAAAAATCGCACTGAAAACGCACCACACGTGAGACTTGCGATTAAATCGCAAGACTTCTCCAGGTCAACAGGAAAGAGCATCAGGCATTGGCATTGGATGTCAATTTGATGCTTAGATGCGCATAAAATCGGTTCATCGCCGGAAAATCGGATGACAGACGGATCCCTGGACAAGAAATCTTTGTGCGATTTCGTACCATAAAAATCGGAGCGATTTTTTAATCGTTTTGTGTGACTCCAGCCAATAGTCATGGCCACCAGTGGGCGGGGGGGGGGGGGGGGGGGGGGGGGGGAGTAAACCAATAAATTTGCAAGCAACACTTCACCGACCACAGATTGGTCAATTTCAGTCTCCGATTCATGCTGCTACTAGTTCGGCAGTATGAACTGTTTGTCAGGTTCTCTTTAATGAGACAGTTACAGAGTAAAACCAAGTGAAAACTCAATCAGTCTGCTTGCTGACAATTCTTATGTTACTGTAGTGAAATTATAGGCATCCATGAGTACAGCATTGTACATGACATACCAGATTTTTGAGATGACAGAGCCACAACCAGGGCTGGGTCTATTTCACATGGTAACCCGGCTGCTGATGACAGTTCGTACACATTCATTGCAACCTATAAAAAAAAAAATTGGTGGGGGGGGAGTTTGCACAAGGGTGGTTACTAATAAAGCAAGGGCAATGCCACGTCTTTGCATGTATATGAATACAACTGAGGAAAGGATGCAGTGTAACATGCAGCAGCGAGAACTAGTAGGACATTTTATGCTACAGAATTTTTACCTTCATGTCCGTCTCCCTTGGAATGTGATCCTTGAAGTCTTCAACAGAACTTACAAGGAAAGGAATGTGGTAAGATAAGACCTGAGAAAGGAATTGAAGACAATGTCAGCATGCCAGGCATCAGCAGACAAGACATTGTACTGTGCATTTAATAAGCAGGTAATTGCAATGATCAGCTAAAATACCAGACGTGATCTACAAGCAGTCTGGGGTTTTCACAGAGTACATCACAAACTGAAGGAAGATGAAAGCATTCTGCAATGCTGGGAAACATTACATTTCCGATGCATCATCTTTTCCTCTCTTTCCATCAGTTTCTCAGTTGCGCCAATGACTCATTCACAAGATGCCACACGCAATGGTTATCACGAGTGAGCAAGATGTCCCTCCATGGGTTTAGGATTTTATTTCATTCAACACTTCATGATGCAGCAGTGGTACTGGTCCAGGTCATTAGTCAATGTCCAGATGACGGTTTCGCCAATTCTGTGATTATTCAAAGACCAAGTACCACATACACAACGCTGTATAGAGAATATAAGCTTTAGCACAGAAATGTTCCCATTTTCTTCTACAGGGCACATTTATGCCAAAAGTCTATTTTATTTTGGCATTCGGTAGGCTTCTTTTCTTTAAGGATGGGGTGTGTACATACATATATATATGGTTGGCACATAAAGTGAACGAATCTTCGCGATTTCAGCTCTGCAGACTATCTATCCATCTTAAAAAGAAACAACTGAGATCCAACTGAAGTGTAGACTTTCAGGTTTAAATAAAGTGGTTGAACAAAAATATCACGTGAAATGTTTAGGAATTGCAAACATTTTTCTACAAAGCCTCCTCGTTTCAGGGACTCAAAAATAATTGGACAAATTAACTGTACTATAATTAAAATGTTAACTTTTAATACTCTGTAGAGAATTCTTTGCAGGCAATGACTGTTTGAAGTCTGGAAGCCTTGAACATCACCAAACGCTGGGTTTCCTCCTTTCTGATGCTTTGCTGGTCTTCACTAGACATGAGCAAATATCTCCAGCTCCCTCCTTATTCAGCAAGCTATAGCGCTTACTGAAGAGGATGCATCGGGAACCTGGATATCTGGAGCGCTCCCGATAATCAGCTGTTCGGCGCCGCAGCTGCATGTGTCGCGGCTGTGTGACAGTCACAACACGCAGACTACCATGCATGTGTTGTGACTGTTACACAGCTGCGACACATGCAGCTGCGGCGCTGAACGGCTGATTAGCAGGAGCAATCCAGGTACGAAGGTTCCCGTGGCAGCTTATTCGGTAAGCGCTATAGCTTGCCGAATAAGGAGGGAGCCGAAGATATTCGCTCATGTCTAGTCTTCACTGCAGTTGACTTCAGTTGTCACTTGTTTGTGGGTCTTTCTACCTTACAAAATTTTAAACATGTGTAATGCCGCTAAATGGGGTTGAGATTTGGTGACTGACTCGGCCATTGCAGAATATCCGTCTTCTTTGCCTTAAACTCCTTTCACAGTATGTTTTGGGTCACTGTCCATCTGTATTGTGAAGCGCCGTCCAATCAACCTTACAGCATTTGGATGAATCTGACCAGAAAGCATCGTCCTTGTACACATGAGAATTCATCCGGCTGCTTCTGTCTTCAGTCACATCATCAATAAATACTAGTGATCCGGCGCCACTGGAAGCCATGCATGCCCATACCATCACCATGTTTTACAGAGGCTGTGGTGCGCTTAGGATCATAAGCTATTCAAAGCCTTCTCCATTCTTTCTTCTTCCCATCATTCTGGTACAAGTTGATCTAAGTTTCATCTGTCCAAAGAATGCTTTTCCAGAACTGGGCTGCCTTCATTAGATGTTTTTGGTGAAGTGTAATCTATCCTTTTTTTTTTTTTTAAGGCTAATTAATGGTTTGCAACTTGTCAACTTGTGGTGAAACCTCTGTATTTGCTCTCATAAAGACTTCTAGTTCAGGTAGAATTATATACTGAAACACATACTTCCTGGAGAGTGTTCTTCACGTGAGTGGATGTTGTAAAGAGGTTTATCTTCACCATTGAAAGGATTTCTGTTATCATCCACCACTGTTGTCTTCTATGGATGTCTTTGCGAGTTCACAAGTTCACTAGTGCAGTCTCTTTCTGCATGATGTACCAACTTGTTGAAATGGCCACATTTTTTCCAGCTATCTGACAGATTTCTTCTTTTTTTTTTTCCTTCAGGCTAATGATGGTCTGTTTCCCTTCCATTGAGAGCTACTTTGACAGGTTGTTGTTGGTTTCATTGTAACAGCTTCCAAATGCAAATACCTTACCTGGAATCAGCTGCAGACCTTTTACCTGCTTAAGGCTGGTTTCACATTCGCGTTAAAACAACGCTGCGCCCTGCGTCGTTAAGCCCCGCCCCGATCCGGCTCCCTGCCCGCCCCATCCGGGATCACCGCCTACTTTCGCATTTGCACGCATGCGATCGGCGCCAGGGCTGTGGAGTCGGTAAGCCAAACCTGCGACTCCGACTCCTCAATTTCCCTTACACCGACTCCGACTCCAACTCCGACTCCACGACTCCGACTCCCACACATATTGCTTATATTTAAGTGAAAAATTTATTGTAGTACAATGTGAACCTCAGACATTTAATCATTTTTATGATCCAATAATCAAGATATTTAGATAGAACAGAATATATATTGGTGTACTACCCGGTTTTCATTCTTTTTGGTACAGATACGATATGGATAGACAGATATGGATAAATGGATATATAGATAGAGCAGATTTCTAATCTGCTTTTGCTATTGAAAACATTATCTATGAGCTCAAAAACCTTTCAGGTGATGCGGTTTTTTAAAAAGATGATCAGCTTTTGCAGCTGAAAAACGTATCCTCAAAAAACACAGGAAAAACGCTGTGTGTGAATGTAGCCTTAGATCAGGAATAGAACAGCCATTTATAGGACATTTCATAACTTTCCCAAACTCCTATGAAAAAATATTCAGCATATCCTGCATTGAATTACTGTACCCAATTTATTATATATTTTAGGAGTCGGAGTCGGTCCATTTTATACCGACTCCAACTCCGACTCCACCAAAATGAGCACCGACTCCGACTCCACGACTCCGACTCCACAGCCCTGATCGGCGCACCCTATCTTTAGCATATGGTGCGCAGATCATGCGCTGCCAGTGTGAAAGTAGCGTGCTGCGCACTTTTGACGGTGCGCCGTGCGCGCCGAAATGCAACATGCTGCATTTCGGCGCGCACGGCGCACCGTCAAAAGTGCGCAGCACGCTACTTTCACACTGGCAGCGCATGGTCTGCGCACCATATGCTAAAGGTAGGGTGCGCCGATCGCATGCGTGCAAATGTGAAAGTAGGCGGTGATCCCGGATGGGGCGGGCAGGGAGCCGGATCGGGGCGGGGCTTAACGATGCAGGGCGCAGCGTTGTTTTAACGTGAATGTGAAACCAGCCTAAGTGATGATGGATTACTGAGGGAAAAGCTGATGTAGCCCATCGAGAGCTCTGAGATAAGTGTCCAATTACATTTGTTTCTTTTTTTATATACACACACGCTTAATTTTATTGATAATTTGTAAATTAAAGACATTGCCCAGGAATTTGGTTTTAGAGCTCAACCCCATTCACTCCAGTGGTGGTCTTTAAGGGCAGAAAATACTTTATTATTAGGAAAGGACAGCATGTTTTGTGCTTTCTTAATCAAGCTGTACATGAATTCATGGACAAACCCTTTAAGTGTTTATGCCTTCAGTTATTATAATGAAAGTTTAACCAATTCTTAATGGATCCGATTAGGCTACAACATCCAATGTAATCACACGGCAGCATGAAGTCTTGAAGATGCAGAACAATGGCATCTGAGCATGAAACATCATCACAGGCATTCCTTTTCACACTTCACAGGCTGTAATATTTAAGAGGACGAGTCAAATCAGAACAGCTGAGGCATCAAGAGGAGTCTGTTCTGTGCTTGATATATGTGAGAAAACAACGTCTCATGCAGCACATAATTATACACCTGGCCGTATCGAAAAGTCTAAACCTTACATCACTAGCACAATGTCTACCTTCAATGAACACAAAGGACTGAATGTGCTAAACTGGAGAATACCTCACTAACAAGGGTTGTATAACTCCGCACATTACTAGTGAAATCCTCAGGTCCATGGTAGGACAGACACCACCTGACTGTGCCTGTTAGGGACCGTCAAGGTAATCCATATGAACATGTCTTTGTTTTTTTGCCAATCACTAGTCCTCAATCTAAGCACTCCACATAGCAATGCAACATCTGAATCCCACTCCTTATAACCCTTGGTATAAGGAGCGACAAACCCTTTAAGTACGACTCAGTGTTTGATTCCATAACATTTTCCAAAAGCTTCCACCAAAGTCCACATAACAGATGCCCCCATGATGAGCCATTTCATGAGGTCCCGTAACCCATTTTCAAAGAATGAAAAATGATAACACAAACAAAATGTGAACTATTAATTTCTATAAAAGTGCTATATTGTGTCAGCACTTCCCTGCACACACACATTCTTGGCAAGAGGTGAGGATCCTGAAATTAAAGTAGGGCCCCAATTTAAAAATGGTTTTAGGACTTGTCTCAAACTAGGGAATGTAAAAATAAAAGCCATAATGACAAGGACAGAGTAATATTGACTTCTTACATCTCTGAGAGCTTCCTGTGCGAGTGAGCGGAAGGACAATATAACTCCAATGATGGTCATCCTCTTCAAGACACTGTCTACAGCTACAAAGAAAAAGAAGAAGATCACGCTGAGCCCAGGGAGACAAACATAATGTGATTTTCTGATATGGTTTTGTTGGTTTTCCCCTCAATTCTACCCTTGCCAATAGGCACATGAAAACACGTAATACATTACCCATGTTTTTTTCATATTACGGTTCTCCCCATAGAAGTCTATGGGAGAAGAGCTTCATGATCTTGTCGTTACTGTGGCAAAAAGTGGGAACTGCGCGCATGATAATACCAATAAAAGAACCACATTTTTCAATGCTCACTGGATCACATGTATTTTTCTTTTTGCTGAGAACATACCCGAACATTAGGCCACATGGCTCGGTCTCCCAATAATGCAAGGTGTAGAGCACCCGTCTTCTCCCAGACATGGTTGCATATTTCCACTAAGGTTATACAAGTGCAGTAGATGGATTGAGGCAGCTGTGCTGGTACTTTGTCTATACAATCAGTTCTGTTACTTAAAAAATAGGACCCAACTTATTATTTGCAATTTTTTTTTGTATTGTGACATTAGTTGAAATTTTTGTGCCAAATTCTTCAACAACGTTCGTGAATTTTGTACAAAATAAAAAAGGCTCTTCTGTCTTGTCTAACTTTTTTCCGATTTTTTTTAGATCAATAAGTAGAAAGTGTAACTGAGATAAAGCAAAAGTTTGCACAAAATCATTTTTGAAATAAATTTAAAATTCTGGAGTACATGAAATCTCTCCAAGCGTGACTGGAGTACATTTCTGTAAAAATGTATAAAGTTTAAAAAGTCATAATTGTAAATTAATCCCTGCCCACAATGACTAACATTTAAAAAAATACATAAAAAAACATAAAATAATCTTCTGTTTTGGGCCTCGTTTAAAGTTTAAGGAGGTGCAAATGAAAATGAAGCAAAAACCTCAAAAAAGTAATCAGAAAAAATATTCATTATGTTAAACAAAAACAAAAAATAGTAGATTTATTGTCCAGATAAAATAAAACTTTGCCCAATGGACAGGAAATGTAAACTTACAAAAAACCTCTCTCGCAGTTGTCAACCAGCACTCATCTAAAACCAGTGTAGACCGCTCCAAACTCTATGTAGAGACAGGAATCGGTGATGCCACAGTCACCTAAGCCAGCAACATGTAAATAGCTGCAGCATTCCGGTGACTTCAGCAGCACATCTTCAATGTTGTTTTGATGACCCCAATCGCAGACTACAGCGGTCCAGCAGCTGGTGGAGTGGTGACATCACAGTTTTGGTGTCTGCGCAGACCACAGAACAGCATGTACTGGACCCAGGTGAGTTCTGGAGAAGAGTATGAGGGTAAGTGCACACGATCAGTACTTGCGCTGCGTCCAGATGCTACAACATAGTGGATGGGATTTCAAGAAATCCCATGTCTACTATGCATCCAGAGACGCCTGCGGCTCACTCTCGGAGACCGCAACAGGTCTATTTAACACGCGGAGACGCGAGCCTCCGCAAGATAAAATTCACTCGTATACTGTATTGGACGCAGTAAATCCGCACGGTTCAATGAACATATGCGGATTCACCTGCATACAATAGCCGGCAGCACTTTGGACACAGAGGTCAAACGCTGCAGGCAAAGCGCTGCCAATTCCTGAACGTGTGCACATACCCTAACAGTTTCTTGCTTTTTACATATCCGATCCAAAATAAAACTTTGCCTAAAAAACCAACCCCTTTAAGTAATCTGCCATCAAACGTAAATATTTCTTTTTGATAGTGGCCTGCCAATACCTTGTATAAACATCAACAGACTAAAATTAAAGATGAGCGAACCAGGCCTATTTTTATAACCAATTACTACTACCCTAGCCAAATTATCAATAGTAATGCTCACCACAAATGAGTACAAAAATCCAAGATCACCTCCAATTGGAGTACAGATCAACACCAGAGCATTTCAAATGGTAAAATAGAATTACTTTTATTAATACAAATATCAAAACATTAAAAGACATACAAGTTTCCAAGATCAGTGCAAAAAGAGAGGGACCTGCACCTCCCATTATATGTATTTTTCTGCTGCATGGTATAGAACCTCATAGCTACTAAGCAATCAGTTGATGTATGCTCCTGGAAAGCTATACTATAAATGTCTGTTTACTCAAACATGCAGAGTATAATGACTACACAGCACAAGCTCATCGGTTCAGATAAACCAAAGTTATAAAATAACATCCATGGTATACCTACGTAAACTAGTTAGCATTAGAGCTACTGAGGCCATTATCTGAATGGCCTCAGTAGCTCTAATGCTAACTAGTTTACATAGGTATACCATGGATGTTATTTTATAACTTTGGTTTATCTGAACCGATGAGCTTGTGCTGTGTAGTCATTATACTCTGCATGTTTGAGTAAACAGCAAACATTTATAGTATAGCTTTCCAGGAGCATACATCAACTGATTGCTTAGTAGCTATGAGGTTCTATACCATGCAGCAGAAAAATACATATAATGGGAGGTGCAGGTCCCTCTCTTTTTGCACTGATCTTGGAAACTTGTATGTCTTTTAATGTTTTGATATTTGTATTAATAAAAGTAATTATATTTTACCATTTGAAATGCTCTGGTGTTGATCTGTACTCCAATTGGAGGTGATCTTGGATTTTTGTACCTATTTTTATAACCAGCCAAGGAAAGCAGACAGTTGTGAGCTGTTTTATTATGCTGGGAAAAGGCCAATATCCATGCCAATTCCCAGCCTATTAATAGCAGCCTTTGCTAATTATTAAAAGTGTGTGTGGGGGACCCCCTAAAAAAAAAAAAAGACGTGTTTAACCTGGCGGAATTGCAGGAGTACGACTGACTGCATTGTCGCCGTATCACACAGACAGCAGTCCGATGTACTCCATCTACCCTGTCGGGTCAAGCGGACTGTGCTCTGCTTGACCCAGTGATTGTGAGGGCCAGAAACATTAAGGGAGCCTTTAAGGTTACTGTAGTTCCCAGCTGCTAGAACACCTGGAGGCTGTTAACTCTGGTTACCTTAGTCCACAGCCTCCAGATGTCCCAGCAGCTGGAAACGCCAGTAACCATAAAGTCTCCTGTAAGGTTTCTGAACCTCACAGCTGCTAGGAGACCTGGTGGCTGTGAACTGAGCTAACTTTACTGATGTCACCTCAGTTCACAGCGGTGGGTCTCACAGAATACAGTGCGAGACCCGGTAGTAGCCTCTGCTCCAGTGTATGGAGCTTCGTTCTCTGAATGGGGCTCCAAAGACTGGACGAAGAAGATGGGGGATCGTCGTGGGACCTCCATTTGGATTGCGGCTGACCCCTGTGGATTAGTTTTTGGGGTAATAAATGGGTAAAACAGCTGAAATCAACCCCAAAACCATTACCTCGAATGCCACACTAGAGAAATTGGGAAAAGCAGAGGCTAAGAGCCAGAATTGGCGTATCTAATGGATGCGCAATTTCTGGGTCGGATGAGGGCTGTCTTTTTAGGGAGGGAACAGGCCAATATCCATGGACAGCTGTGAGATATTAATAAGCTGGGAAGGTCAATGGATATTGGTCCCTTCCCAGCATAATAAGACCAGCTCACAGCTGGTTATAAAAATAGGGAGGACCACAGGTCGTTTTTTTTAAATTTATTAGCAGTACAGTACTTAACTAATTAATAACAGTAAAATACACAGGCAAGGCACTGCTCCACTTGGAGTTCCAGCTCCTCGTTCAAGATTATTTCTCTTTTTATTACGTGTTATTTTAAGTCACTTTCCTATCCACATTTGTTTGCAAGGCAATTGTCCTGCTCTTACCCCCATTTTGCAGCCTCCAAAGCCCTTACTTCGACCATTTTACTCATTGACTTATATGGGGTTCGGGGTCAAATATATATAATGTTGCTACTGTGGGGTCATATTTTTCTAGACTTTCTGTTTGTAGTCCAACTACATTTTAACCTGTTCTGAGCTTGAAACATATACACAAGTGCTAAAAACAATGTGGAAATTAAATCAGTAGGGACTTAATTCTCTGCTTCTCTTGGTGATAACTTACAGGACAGTCTTTTGAAAAGTGCCGCCATATGTTCTGGTTTGTCGAAACTTGTTCTCATTTGTGTTAACACTTCAACATTTTCCACCACAAGTTTCTGCAAAATAAAGAGAATAAACTGTTTAACACACCTGTTTACTAAAAGCAATATGAAAAGAAACCTGATCCTTTAGAACACCAATGTGAACATGGCTAGTCTCTTCTGAAGCACAGTATGTGAAATCTATGCTTTGCAGACCAATGGAGAGTTTCTGCAGAATAGTCTCTGGGGGCGTGCTCTTTCACCCCTTCCTCCCAGATGCTGCCTGCAGCGTCTGAGACTGATAGATTGTGAGATCAGCTGCCATTGTTAAGCCTGCAGCTCCTCCCATCTACATATAAGTGTATCAGTAGTGGCTGCCATCTCCTAGCTCAGTAATGGGGAAGTCTGTCTTCACTTTTTCCTGGGAATGGAGATTTTTGAGAATGACTGATCAATTCTGGCAGAGAAAGAAGCAAAGGTCTCTGATAAAACACATTACAGAGTAGATTATTTTTGCGTTAGTCATATTCCAAGACCTGCAGCGCTTTCATTTTTCGGGTTTTGGGTCGGGGTGAGGGCTTATTTTTTGTGCTCTGAGCTGATGTTTTTATTGATACCATTTTGGGGTAGATACAATGTTTTGATCGCCTGTTATAGCGTTTTTTAAAATGTTGCTGAGGCCAGAAAAATGTAATTCTGACGTTTCTATTTTTCTTCTTGTTATGCCGTTTACCGATCTGATTACTGTAATTACTTGATGTTTTGATAGATCACACATGTCTGAACGCAGCCATACCAAATGTATTTTTTCTGTATTTCATTTTCAATGAGCCAAAAGGGGGGTGTTTTAACTTGTGGGAGTTTGTTTTTTTCATATTTTTAAAAACTTTACTTTTTTCACTTTTTACTTTAATAGTCTTCTTAGTAGACTTGAAGCAGCGATCGTTCGATCACCTGTGATATACATAGCTATGTATAGCACAAATCATGATCTCCCATGTACGCAGGCCAGGAGACGGCTTTCACATGAGATTCCCAATGACAGGCACGGGGGTCGACAACCCATCAGTTCCCCCCCCCCGATCCCGTGCCAGAGGTTGCAGATGAGCGAGATTTGTGACCCGCATGTTAGATCCCGCGGTCAGAGATGGACGGCAGGATTTAACTGGTCAAAAGAAACGAGTGGACTCCGATCAACCCGCGGCTGTTAAAAGCACATATCAGCTGATTAAGTGAGTGGTCATGTGCGGGGAAAGAAGCCAGAGCCCGCAGCAAAGTAGGGGTCACGACATATGTTGTGAAGGGGGTTAAATATTAAAAAAAAAAAAAAAACCAGGGCACTACTGTACCAAATAACCTTAGAGATGCTCTCTATCTTTCCTAAACATCGGTGATTTGTTCTGCTTATTTAGGGCCATTGTGAGTGAATATTTTAACTCTCCAGTCCAAACTCACAGCAGAAGTGCCACGATGATACAAGAGTAAGCAAAAACATGGCTGGGATGGACACTGGAGAGAAGGTGGGTCTATCATCACCAAACCTCATTCAGTTTTTTTCAAATACGAGAACAGACTGATTATTTATTTTGATCTGAGTGTCATCAGTTTTTCTCGTACATGGAGGAAGGAAAAAAAAACAAAAAAACTTTCTCCACTTTCTTCAATGTGACCGTCTGCGACAGCCATGCGAGTGCAGTTTGATTTTTTTCACAGACCCACAGATTTGCATTGCCGGCTTTGATCCAATGCTCGGATCAAAACTGGACATAATCTGTAATTTTCTGCGGACCACTTGGTCAGAGAAAAGTCAAGGACATGTGAATGGTATCACAGGTATGAGTCCTGTCCATGAATACCACAGACAGCAGTTGTATGCAAAAATCGGACATCTGAATGAGGCCTAAGTGATTTTTTTTTTCCAGTGCCCAGATCAGCACACAATATATTTATAGAATTACTATTGCAATTAAGGACACACTCAGACAGCCGTATAATTCAGCGCGAGATAAGAATGCAGTGCACAGACTGGCCGCCGTCTCTTCCTACCTGAGCATGATGGCTTTGTGTATTTTTATGCATCTGTTACACTCAGGTCAGGAGAGCTACCGGCCAGTCCCTGCACTGCGTTCTGATCTCGCTCCGAATTATATGATCGTCTGACTGTGCCCTCACAGATTCTCATTATGTATATCATTCATGAGCTTCCGAAAGTTGAATGGACTCTGACATCATAACAATCTTTTTCAAATATAAACTCCTCCGACGAGTACAGCATTTTCTAACACTGTCATTCTGGGTGCAATACCTTAAGTTCAGCCACCTGGGAAGAAATGTGCCACATTAGACTTTCACTGAGGAACTTCATGCCATATGGTCCCAGCAGCTCGGAGAGAGCTCTCATTTCTGTGAATTGTACAAAAAGGGTCATGGTCAGAAAATACAACTTCAGGCCACACAAGAGTGGAAAAAGTAAGGTAAAGGACAACGTTCATACAAGGATATGTAAACAAATTTCTCAGGAATGGTGGTCAGCAATCACACACAATTCTGGCTCTATAATAAAAGAAATAAATATACGTATCTTTCACTGCAATGTGCTAAAGAGGCTATGAAGTGTAATATTCCAGCAAAATACAATAGAAAGTGAGGCACTGGAGAGTATATAAAATAAAACATCAAAAATACATTCATATACAACACACACGCTCTATATGTCATATGCCCTTGGATGCGTATACAGTGACATCTCGTATCCTCCCTTTATATATACACACATGTTGGGGAGTGACCCTGGTGGGGGGTGGGGGGTTGACAGACATGAACGCCGCCTCACAATCCACGTTTTTTCTAGTGTAATAGATCTTTAGTCCAATGTTGATGGCACCGGGCAGTTCCTAGCATGAACAATAGGAAATATAGGAACAGGATAGATTCATCTAATGTGATGGTTTCCTTTGGACAACAGTGGTGCCAAAGCGGCGATAAGAATGGTCTTCTCCCAAGCCCATCCCTCACAATACTGAGGGTGCCATCAGTCCCCCACTGATCGTGCAGCCTCTCTCACTCACCGGATATGTCAGAGTATTCTTCAGCATTGAAGGTCAGCTCATTCTCGGTGGGCAGGTTTACGAAGGCTTTCATTGCTGGAAAATAAGCTATGTGACCATTGCTAACTTGCCTCAGTAGTGTTTCCAAATACCTAGAAGGATACAACCAAGGTTACATTTTATGCAGAAACGAGCCATTTATTATCCAAATCATTTATTGGTAGAAATATTGGACGACATTTCAAAAGCAGGAAGATAAAGGAACCAAATGCACACAAAGCTGCTTCTTAAGTGGTTATCCTTAGAATAGGTCCTCATTGTAGAATCAGTATAGATCAGAGCAGCGTCGGACTGGAACACCTTGGGCCCACCAGAGAAAATCATTCTTGGGGCCCACTATGTAGCTGCATAGAGTTAAATACCAGACCACCAATTATGCGGTAAAACACGCTAATATCCGGGTATAATATAAGGTTGTACATGTCTTAATTATGTAGCAGGAGTTGGGGTAGCCCCCTCATAGAATATAAAGCAGCCCCCTCACATAGTATAATGCAGCCATCTCATAGAATATAATGCAGCCATCTCATAGAATATAATACTGCCCCCCTCATAGGGTATAATGCACCCCCTCATAGGGTATAATGCACCCCCTCATAGGGTATAATGCACCCCCTCATAGGGTATAATGCACCCCCTCATAGGGTATAATGCACCCTCTCAGGGTATAATACTGCCCCCCTCATAGGGAATAATGCACCCCCTCATAGGGAATAATGCTGCCCCCTCATAGGGTATAATACTGCCCCCCTCATAGGGAATAATGCACCCCCTCATAGGGTATAATACTGCCCCCCTCATAGGGTATAATACTGCCCCCCTCATAGGGTATAATACTGCCCCCCTCATAGGGTATAATACTGCCCCCTTCATAGGGTATAATACTGCCCCCTTCATAGGGAATAATGCACCCCCTCATAGGGAATAATGCTGCCCTCCTCATAGGGTATAATGCTGCCCCCTCATAGGGTATAATGCTGCCCCCTCATAGGGTATAATGCTGCCCCCTCATAGGGTATAATGCTGCCCCCTCATAGGGTATAATACTGCCACCTCATAGGGTATAATGCTGCCCCCTCATAGGGTATAATGCTGCCCCCTCATAGGGTATAATACTGCCCCCCTCATAGGGTATAATACTGCCCCCCTCATAGGGTATAATGCTGCCCTCCTCATAGGGTATAATGCTGCCCTCCTCATAGGGTATAATGCTGCCTCCTCATAGGGTATAATGCTGCCTCCTCATAGGGTATAATGCTGCCCCCTCATAGGGTATAATACTGCCCCCCTCATAGGGAATAATGCACCCCCTCATAGGGTATAATGCTATATAGATATATAGATATAGAATTAGATAGATATAGATAGAAAGATAGATGTAGAAATAGATAGATATAGAGATAGATAGTAGATAATGGATAGAAAGTAGATAATGGATAGATATAGATAGAAAGATTCATAGAGATAGATAGAGATAGATAGAGATAGATATAAAGATAGATATAGAAAGAAATATAGATAGATAGATATAGAGATAGATAGAAAATAGATAATGGATAGATAGATATAGAGATAGATAGCTATAGATAGAAAGATATAGAGATAGATAGATATATAGATAGAGATAGATAATAGATAGAGATAGATAATAGATAGAGATAGATAATAGAGATATACAGATATAATAATAATAATAATAATAATAATAATATAGACATATATAGATAGATATAGAGATAAATATATATAGATGGCTATAAATAAAAATAGATATAGAGATAATAGATATCAAGATAAATAGATAGATATAGAGATAGATATAGAGACAGATATAGAAAGATAGATATAGAGATATATATAGAGATAATAGCTAGATATAGAGATATGTATAGAGATAGATAGATATAGAGATATGTATAGAGATAGATAGATATAGAGTTAGAAAGATAGATAGATATAGAGAGAGATATAGAGATAGATAGAGATAGATAGATAGATGGATAGATAGATATAGATAATAGAGATAATAGATAGATATAATAGATAGATATAGAGATATAGATGGATAGATCAATAGATAGATAAAGAGAGAGAGATAGAGATAGATAGATAATGAGATATAGAGATAGAGATATAGTGTTAGATAGAAAGATAGATATAGAGATAGATAGATATAGAGATAGATATGGATATAGAGATAACAGATAGATATAGATAGATATAGATAGATATAGAGATAGATAGAGATAATATATAGATAGATATAGAGATAATATATAGATAGCTATAGAGAGAGATATAGAGATAGATATAGAGAGAAACAGATATAGATATAGAGATAGATAGATATAGAGATAATAGATAGATATAGAGATAGATATAGATATAAAGATAGAGATAGAGAGAGCGGGAGATAGAGAGAGCGGTAGATAGAGAGAGCGGTAGATAGAGAGAGAGAGATAGATACAGAGATCGATAAATAGGTAGAGAGATAGATATAGATAATAGATAGAGATAGATAAAGATAGATAATAAATATAGAGATAGAGTAAGATAGAAAGATATAGAGATAGGTAGATACAGATAATAGAGATAGCTAGATAGATAGACATAATAGATAGATATAGATATAGAGATAGATAGAAAGATAGATATAGAGATAGATGTAAAGATAGAAAGATAGATATAGAGATAGAGCGATAGATAGATAGAGATAGATATAGATAATAGATAGAGATAAATAGATAGAGAAAGATAGATAGATATAGAGACAGATATAGAGATAGAAAGATAGATATACAGAGAGATAGATATAGAGATAGAGATAAATAGATAGATAGATAGATATAGAGAAAGATATAAAGAGAAATAGATATAGATATAGAGATAGATAGATATAGATATAGAGAGAGATAGATACACAGAAAAGATATAGAGATAAATAGATAGAGAAAGATAGATAGATATAGATATAGAGATAGAAAGATAGATATAGAGATAGAGCGATAGATAGATATACAGAGAGATAGATATAGAGATAGATAAAGATACAGTGGGGCAAAAAAGTATTTAGTCAGTCAGCAATAGTGCAAGTTCCACCACTTAAAAAGATGAGAGGCGTCTGTAATTTACATCATAGGTAGACCTCAACTATGGGAGACAAACTGAGAAAAAAAAATCCAGAAAATCACATTGTCTGTTTTTTTTTTAATTTTATTTGCATATTATGGTGGAAAATAAGTATTTGGTCAGAAACAAGCAATCAAGATTTCTGGCTCTCACAGACCTGTAACTTCTTCTTTAAGAGTCTCCTCTTTCCTCCACTCATTACCTGTAGTAATGGCACCTGTTTAAACTTGTTATCAGTATAAAAAGACACCTGTGCACACCCTCAAACAGTCTGACTCCAAACTCCACTATGGTGAAGACCAAAGAGCTGTCAAAGGACACCAGAAACAAAATTGTAGCCCTGCACCAGGCTGGGAAGACTGAATCTGCAATAGCCAACCAGCTTGGAGTGAAGAAATCAACTGTGGGAGCAATAATTAGAAAATGGAAGACATACAAGACCACTGATAATCTCCCTCGATCTGGTGCTCCATGCAAAATCCCACCCCGTGGGGTCAGAATGATCACAAGAACGGTGAGCAAAAATCCCAGAACCACGCGGGGGGACCTAGTGAATGAACTGCAGAGAGCTGGGACCAATGTAACAAGGCCTACCATAAGTAACACACTACGCCACCATGGACTCAGATCCTGCAGTGCCAGACGTGTCCCACTGCTTAAGCCTGTACATGTCCGGGCCCGTCTGAAGTTTGCTAGAGAGCATTTGGATGATCCAGAGGAGTTTTGGGAGAATGTCCTATGGTCTGATGAAACCAAACTGGAACTGTTTGGTAGAAACACAACTTGTCGTGTTTGGAGGAAAAAGAATACTGAGTTGCATCCATCAAACACCATACCTACTGTAAAGCATGGTGGTGGAAACATCATGCTTTGGGGCTGTTTCTCTGCAAAGGGGCCAGGACGACTGATCCGGGTACATGAAAGAATGAATGGGGCCATGTATCGTGAGATTTTGAGTGCAAACCTCCTTCCATCAGCAAGGGCATTGATGATGAAACGTGGCTGGGTCTTTCAACATGACAATGATCCAAAGCACACCGCCAGGGCAACGAAGGAGTGGCTTTGTAAGAAGCATTTCAAGGTCCTGGAGTGGCCTAGCCAGTCTCCAGATCTCAACCCTATAGAAAACCTTTGGAGGGAGTTGAAAGTCTGTGTTGCCAAGCGAAAAGCCAAAAACATCACTGCTCTAGAGGAGATCTGCATGGAGGAATGGGCCAACATACCAACAACAGTGTGTGGCAACCTTGTGAAGACTTACAGAAAACGTTTGACCTCTGTCATTGCCAACAAAGGATATATCACAAAGTATTGAGATGAAATTTTGTTTCTGACCAAATACTTATTTTCCACCATAATATGCAAATAAAATGAAAAAAAAAACAGACAATGTGATTTTCTGGATTTTTTTTTCTCAGTTTGTCTCCCATAGTTGAGGTCTACCTATGATGTAAATTACAGACGCCTCTCATCTTTTTAAGTGGTGGAACTTGCACTATTGCTGACTGACTAAATACTTTTTTGCCCCACTGTATATAGATAGATGGCTATAGAGAGATATAGAGATAGATATAGAGAGAAATAGATATAGATATAGAGATAGATATAGAGATAGATATATAGATATAAAGATAGATATAGAGATAGATATAGAGATAGAGCGATAGATAGCGAGAGAAAAGATATAGCGATAGATAACGGATAGATAAATAGATAAGATAGGTATAGAGATAGATAGATATAGATATTAGATAGAGATATATATAGATAAAGATAGATAGATATAGATGGTAGCTAGATAGATAATAAATATAGAGATAATAGATATAGAGATAGAGTAAGATAGATAGATATAGAGATAGATAGATAGACATAATAGAAAGATATAGAGATAGATATAGAGATAGATAGAAAGATAGAAAGATAGAGCGATAGATAGAGATAGATATAGAAATAGATAGATATAGATAATAGAGATAGATATAGATAGATATAGATGATAGAGATAGAAAGATAGATAGATAGAGACAGAGAGAGCGAGAGATATATAAAAAAAAAACAAAAAACACAATACTCACCTCTCCTCCTCGCTCCCACGCTGATTCCGGCAGCCGGCTTCAGTGTCAGGAGCTGCCCCCTCTGCCATCGCGCACTGGCTGTGAGCCAGGAGCAGAGAGGACTGAGGGCGGCGCCGGCCCTGATTTACAGCTGTAGTCTGCAGAGCAGCTTACTGGGCTGGGGGCGGGGCCTCTGGGGGTGTGGAGACCTGAAATGATATTCACTGCTTCGCAGTGAATATTCATTTCTCTTTAGCAGCGGGGACAGGGGCTCCTGCCTCCTGACACCCGCTGCTGCTCCGCTGGCAGGGGCCCCCATAGCAGCTGCATGGTGGGCGACACACCACTGGCTGGGGGCCCCTGGAGCAGCGGGGGCCCTAGGCAACTGCTGGCCCTGTATGCCAGCAGGTGCCAGGGCCCACCAGATGCCAGGGCCCACCGGAGAATCCACCGGTTCTCGGGTGGGCCAGTCCGACGCTTGATCAGAGCCCCTCAATGATCAGCTGTCTACAGGTCCCCGTAGGCTGTAGGGTCAGAGTGTATGAAGCCAGGACATCACATCTGCAGAAACCGTAGTCACCGTTCTCAAGTAACGCAGTTCAGGTACTATTGAAGCCAATGGGATCTGACCTACAGTAGTCTAGAACAGCCAAAAACAAATGACACAGAAGGTCTATGGCCAGCTGAGATGACTACTAACAGTAGTGGCATACCATTACTTCTGTATGGCTGAACACCAATGATCACGGCCCCCGGGCATGAACAGCATATGAGCTCCTGAATATCTGCCCCTGGTGTCTCACCAAAATTAAACCAACTGTAATTTCACACCATTGTATCTAAAGGCTTCCCCCCCTTCTAATGTCCAGGCATCGTACATAAATGATTCCCCATTACAGTAAAATATCGATAACCACAGACCTCTGTGCAACCACAGTATCAGGGCTCCTCGAATTTCTGGCTAATTTGATGACTGCAGGGTGCTGGTCAGAAACCTCTTCATTCATGGTTCTCACCGGTGAAGAAATCCACCAATAACAGAGTCATGAATAGGAAGGAGAGCATCTCTTTAACCTTACAGACCATAGGAACCACCATTACCCTTTTTCAGACAGCAGTAGGCCCTTTGCCCTACGAGTTGCACAGATCATACATTCACCCCCGAACCTAAAGCTTATGCTGAGGGAAAGGTTTTTACATTGTATGCACAGACCCATTAAAGATGTAACATGTTACATGTGACAACATGACAGATTCTCTTCGTATCTGGCTTACTGTTATTTCAGAAGGACGTACCAATTAGTGTACAGACTGGTGATTGTTGGCTCTCCATGGCTGTCAAGATGTTGTGTTTGTTGAAGCAGGACATTGTTGAAAACCCTCGTGATGTCAATCTGCACATAGTTTTCTATTGACTGGAGCACCGTCATGTAGGCCCTTACACTAGTTAATAACTCCGAGGGCTTCGCAATCTCTTGTGTGGCCTGATTGTACATGGTCATGCCAACAATAGACCTGTAAGGATATAGAAATATTAGCTAAATCTCTGCAGAAGGAATGTCAAGATGTAAGCACAATTGAGGGCTAACTATGTCTCTTGTAGTAGTACCAAGTTTGGACGCTATTCCCTAACCATAGGATAGGGTATAACATCCTGATCACTGGGAATCCTACAGGAGAGACGTCCACTGATCCTAACAACTGGGATTCTGAAGAGCCCCATGTAAATGTGGTAATAATCTAAACATGCACACATTCGCTCCATTCATTTTTTTCATTGGAGTGCCGAAGACTGGCCGAATGCTGCTCTTGGCTATGTCCGGCTGACTCAGAGAAGGACCGAAGTGGAGGTGGACATCGACCATTACGCCATTGAAACGGAGCTCTTCAGAACGCCTGTTCTTGGGATTGTTGGGAGTCCTGGCTGTCAGATCCCTAGTGATCGGGAATTTATCACCTATCCTTTGGGTAGAAACCAACTTCCAACCTTAGTACAACCCCTTTATCTAAGGGTTTCTGAATTACAACTTGTGATCACTCACACTAGAACTCCTAAAACCTATACAGAAAACAGGGATTTTTGTGTACTCACCGTAAAATCCTTTTCTCTGAGCCAATCATTGGGGGACACAGAGACCGTGGGTGTTATGCTGCTGGCCACTAGGAGGACACTAAGTAAACCAGAAAAAAAGGTAGCTCCTCCCCTGCAGTATACACCCTCTCGCTGGCTGAGATTTTTCCAGTTCGGTGAAAAAAGCAGGAGGATCATAAACAGTCAATAATAACCATAACTAAGTCAAAGCCTAAGAATGCTACAGTGAGCCAATAGGCTAAACAGCGTGGGTGCTGTGTCCCCCAATGATTGGCTCAGAGAAAAGGATTTTACGGTGAGTACACAAAAATCCCTATTTCTCCTACGCCTCATTGGGGGACACAGAGACAGTGGGACGTCCTAAAGCAGTCCCTGGGTGGGGAGCATACATCTGCTAATACCCCATGTACCACTGAGACAACAGTGAGGTACTGCCGATTGCAGGCTGCATACGCAGAGGCCTGAGAATAAATTAGGCAATGCTTGTAAAGGTATGCAGGCTGGATCAAGTCGCAGCCTTGCGGACAGGCCTGAGAATGAAATTGGTAATATTTTGTAAAAAGTATGCAGAATGGACCAAGTCGCATCCTTGCAGACCTGTTCTGCCGAGGCCTGGTGCCGAATGGCCCAAGAGGCACCCACTGACCAGGTAGAGTGCGCCTTAATCTCCACTGGGACAGGCACGTTCCTGATACAGTAGGAATATTGAATCTCCAGGGGAATCCACCTGGCTAGCATTGCTTTGACACGGCTAGACCCTTCCTATGCCCCTCTGGAAGCATGAACAGGGCGTCTGACTTGTGGAAGGGAGCCGTCCGCGAGATGTACCGTCTCAGCGCCCTAACCACATCCAGGGTGTTGAGGGCCTTCTCAATGCGATGGACTGGCGCCGGACAAAAGGAAAGGCAAAACAATTTCCTCGTTGAGATGGAAAGAGGAGACGAAATTGGGCAGGAAGGACAGGGACGTCCTGAGAAGTACCTTTTCCTGATGAAAAATTCAGGAACAGAGAACGGCAGGACAGAGCTGCCAATTCCAAAACTCGTCCGATTGACGTAATTGCCACTAGAAAAAAACACCTTCCAAGAGAGGACGGACAGAGACACGTCCTGCGGCGGTTCGAAAGGAGCCTCCTGTAAGGCCCCGAGAACCAGGTTAAGGTCCCATGATTCCAATGGCCTTCTATAAGGAGGCGCCACATGGGAAACTCTCTGAAAGAACGTCTTGACCTGAAGTTTGGTGGCAATTTTGCGTCGGAAAAGCACTGACAAGGGCAAAATTTGGCCCTTGAGCGAGGCTAAGCACGAGGCCTGATTTTAAAGCAGATTGAAGGAATTCCAATATGGCCGGAATGGAAAAACACCAGAGGTGATTTACCATGATCCTTGCACCATGAAAAGAAGGTTGTCCAGGTGCGGTGATAGATGCACATGGACACAGGCTTCCTAGCACTATTCATGGTGGAAATCACGTCGTGAGAGAACCCAGCCTGTGCTAAAATCCAGGATTCAAAGGTCACGGCGTCAAAGACAGGGCCCCGGAGTACTGGTGGTAAATCGGGCCCTGCGAGTGTAGATCCATGCAATCTGGAAGTCGCCAGGAGACGTCGGCAACTAGTTGTGTTAGTTCTGCATACTATGCTCGGAGCGGCCAATATGGCGTGACAAGGATCACTGGTACTCCCTCCGCTCTGATCTTCTTAATGACCCTCGGAAGCAAGGGAAGAGGAGGGAAGATGTACAGGAGCCGGAACCGGTGCCATGGCAGAACTAGGGCGTCCACTCCGATGGCGCATGGATCACGCGATCGGGCAATGAACCGAGGAACCTTGTTGTTTAGTCTTGAGGCCATGAGATCCACAACCGGAGTCCCCTAACGATGACAAATCTGTTGAAAGACTTCCGGATGAAGAGACCACTTCCCCGAGACAATGCCTTGGCGACTGAGAAAATCTGCCTACCAACTTTCTACGCTCGGCCCAATGGAGGATGTGACTCGCTTCGTGCACGGCCATCCTGCTCCAGGTACCTCCCTGGCGGTTGATATACACTACAGCCGTGGCGTTGTCGGATTGGATCCTGATAAGACCTGCGAGGAGACGGTGGAAACTCCGTAGAGCTAATATGATTGCTTGCATCTCCAAAATGTTGATGGGGAGGCTGACTCTCTGGTTGACCAATGACCCTGTGCCATGTGGCGACGAAAGACCACTCCCCAGGCGAGAACACTTGCGTCGGTGGTTATTACCAACCATCTTACTGGGAGAAAAGACCTCCCTTGATTCAGGGAGGACCTCAGTGTCCACCACTTGAGGGATTGCCTGACCCGCAGGGACAGAGGGATCCAACGGTCCAGGGAGAACGGGTACGTGTCCTAAGCTAACAGCAACGCGTGTTGTAACGGACAGAGGTGGAACTGTGCAAATGGAACTGCTTCCATCGCTGTCACCAACTTTCCTAGAACTCCCATGCCGAAACGAATGGAGTGATAAAACAGACGCGCTGCCTGTTGTAGGGCTTGGGTCTCTCCTGGAGGGAGAATGACCAACCTGCGGGAAGTGTCCAAGATCATCCCTAAAAGGGAAATCTGCTGAGCCGGTTTTGGGAAAGACTTTTCAAAGTTTATCTTCCACCCCAGGCGAGAAAGTGTATTTACTGTTATCCATGGATTCCTCGCAGGCTGGAAGGGACGGACCCTTGATGAGCAGGTCGTCCAGATACGGTAACACCACCACTCCTCGACAGTGGAGAATGGCCATGACAGCCGCCATGACCTTGGTAAAGACCCTGAGGGCGGTGGCGAGTCCGAAGGGGAAGACACCGAACTGGCAGTGTTCCTTGTGAATTGCAAAACGCAGGAACTGCTGGAGGGACGGGCAGATCGGAATGTGAAGGTAAGCATCCTTGATGTCGATGGATGCTAGGAACTCTCCTTTTTCCATGGAAGCGACAACTGATCGGAGAAATTCCATTCGGAATCGCCGTACCCTGACAAACTGATTTAACAGTTTGAGATCCAGAATGGGTCATATCATCCCATCCTTTTTTGGCAACACAAAAAGGTTTGAATATAATCCTCTGAACCTTTCGTGATGAGGGCCCGGATTGATGACTCCGACCCTTAAAAGAGCCTGAACAGCCCGAAGGAAGACTCTTGTCTTTCTCTTGGGGGGAGAGGAAAGGAAAAACCGAGTTGGAAGGGGAGAAGAAAATTCTATTTTGTATCCAGAGGACACCAGCTCCCTGGCCCACTTGTCGTCATTGGTTAGATCTATGAGATCTGGTTCCCCTAGATCCAGAAGCCCTAGGCCTGGGTTTCCAAGAGCGGTTAGGTCTGTATGAGACCTGGGAGCCTCTGTCTCCGCATGGGGACCGACCTGATCTGGAAGAGAAGGTAGAAGAGGACCAGGAGTCGCCGTTGCTGAGGCGCTGACCGTCCCTTGGACGAGTATGGCCCCTGCTGGGGGACGGTTCCTGGCCGACGCCAGCCCTCCTCGGGAGGTAAGCGCTCATGAAAGGGTTAACGGCAGCTGAAGACATGGCCCCCGGGAATAGAATTGCTCGTCTCGTAAGTAATGAGAGGCGCCAAGAGGAGGGGGTGGCGACGTTAGTGCGGGCGGCGCTAATCAAATTGCGTCCTAGTAGGCTGGAAAAGCCAGGGACTAAATTTTTGCCCTTCCCGAGCGCGGGGGGGGGGGGGGGGGCCGCGATGGAGCACCGGTGCACCGCTTCTCCCGGGGGGCAGGACCCGACCCCATACCTCCACTCCAGGTCATCGCTGTCCGGGGTCTTCTTGCCTCATCCTCCGGGCGATGCAGCAGAGCTGGAGGAGGTCTTAAAGGGGTATGCTCAATTGATCCACCCTGCGGTAGGGGGATGGAGAGCTCTGGGGCTGATTCAGGGCATCCGAAAAAGCGCTGCTCAAGTCCTTCTACATGCACTCCTGTGCCAAGTCCTGTTGCGCTTGCCCTATTATCCATGGAGTACCGATCATAAGGGAAGCATCGTCAGAGGAATCAGCCCCATTCGTCGCAGGAAAGTGTACGGGGAGGTATACTCTGCGTGCTTGCCTGTTGTTGGTTCGGGGGAGTGCGGGCCGTAGAAAGGAACCGTTGGCCCCTTCACTCCGTTAATTAAAAAATAAAAATTTACAGAAAATTCAAAAATAAAATAAAAACGGTGGGGTCTGAAACCAGACCCAAGTGCCTCCTACAGACACTAAGCAAAGAACTGGAGAAATCTCAGCCAGCGAGAGGGTGTATACTGCAGGGGAGGAGCTAACTTTTTTTCTGGTTTACTTAAGTGTCATCCTAGTGGCCAGCAGCATAACACCCACTGTCTCTGTGAACCCCAATGAGGCGTAGGAGAAAGTATCTTTATGTGAAACGAAGAAAGGAGAAATATGCAGCACTCACCGATATAGCTGAAAATCTGTGCGTCTTTATTTCACATAAATTCCATCAATAGATATGTGGACATGCAGGATGTTAGAGGAATGCTAGGGGAGGGAGGTGCCGGACAACGGCCGTTTCGCGATTACTCGCTTCTACGTGTCCAGCTTTTTTCGCTTCACATTGAAATATTCATGTTTTTTCATGCAAGTACCTCCGTTTTTTGACTGAAATATATACCGCAATACTTCAGATAAATAGCTCCGTCAGTTATTGTGGCGATTTGTGTGCCCTAGTATGCCGTTCATCTGTTTGCTCTTTGCTGGAAAGTATCTTTATGTATATTAGAAAGCAATAAAAAATAAAATTAAAATATTGGTGCCAGCAATAGAGGGATTTTGGGTTCTTACCGTAAAATCTCTTTCTTGGAGCCTTCATTGGGGGACACAGATTACCATGGGTGTATGCTGCTGCTGCTAGGAGGCTGACACTATGCAAAACAAGAAAATTAGCTCCTCCCCGGCAGTATACACCCACGGACAGGCACCAAGCATCTCGGTGAGAAAGCAGTAGGAGAAGCACCTAAAAACTCTCAACATATGTACCAACCGAACAAGGGACTCGAAGACCCAACACGGTACAACTTAAACAGGGAGGGTGCTGTGTCCCCCCAATGAAGGCTCCAAGAAAGATTTTACGGTAAGAACCCAAAATCCCTCTCTTTCTTTATCGCTTCATTGGGGGACACAGATTACCATGGGACGTTCCGAAGCAGTCCCGAGGGTGGGAACAGCAATAACGGAACGAAAGAAGGAAGGGCTTAGGTCGGTCGATGTGCTACCGCCGCCTGCAGAACCTTCCTACCAAAAGCTGCATCAGACGAGGCCTGGGTATGAACCCTGTAGAACCTCGCAAAGGTGTGCAAAGACGACCAGGTCGCGGCTCTGCAAAGCTGTAAGGCCGAAGCCTGGTGTCGCACAGCCCAAGAAGCCCCTACAGCCAGGGTGGAGTGGGCTCTCACTCCCGGAGGGGGCCGTTTTTCCTGAAGTCGCTACTCTTCCAGAATGGTAGAACGAATCCAGCGAGCGATTGTGGATTTGGATGCTGGAAGCCCTTTCCGGCGACCTTCGGAGATGACAAGCAGGGAATCGGATTGGCGAAAAGAAGCGGTCCTGGCAAGGTAGACACGCAAGGCTCTCACTACATCCAGTTTGTGGAGCGACTTTTCCAGAGGATGAGCAGGCGCAGGACAAAACGAGGGAAGGACGATATCCTCGTTAATGTGAAACGGGCATACCACTTTTGGAAGGAAGGAGGGAACTGGCCTGAGAACGACCTTATCCTGGTGGAGGATTAGGTACGGGGAACAACAGGATAAAGCCGCCAGCTCAGAAACTCTCCTGATGGATTTAATGGCGATGAGCCACCTTCCATGAGAGCAGGGACAGAGGAATGTCCTGGATAGGTTCGAACGGCGCCTTTTGGGAGAGCGCCAAGAACGAGATTGAGATCCCATGGATCTATCGGAGAATGATGAGGAGCCACATGGGCGACTCCTTGGAGAAAAGTCTTCACCTGCGGTAAGGAGGCCAGATCCTTCTGGAAGAGGATCGCCAGAGCAGATACCTGGCCTTTGAGGGTACTGAGGGACAGGCCTGCATCCAAACCGGACTGGAGGAAACCAAGTACAGATGGAATGGAGAATGACAACAGAAAAACATCGTTATCATCGCACCAACGGAATAAGGCCTTCCAGTACCTATGGTAAATGCGGGAGGAGGCTGGCTTCCTAGCTCTGATCACGGTTTGAATGACCCGGCTGGAAAACCCTGATTCTCTCAGAATCGCGGCCTCAACGGCCATGCCGTTAAACTCGGAGACTGAGAATTCTGGTGGTAAAGGGGGCCTTGTGAGAGAAGATCTGGACGGTCTGGAAGCCTCCAGGGGACGTCCGCGAGCATGTTCACCAACTCCACGTACCAAGGTAGTCTTGGCCAGTCTGGAGCCACCAGAATTTATCTTCTTGACCACCCTTGGGATCAGGGCAAGGGGAGGAAACAGGTAAGGCAGTTGAAACTGAACCACGGAATTACCAGGGCGTCGCAACTGACGGCTAGAGGATCCCTGGACCAGGCTACAAAGTGAGGAACTTTAGTAATAACAAACCACTATGTGTGGACAATCCAAAAATATAAAGACAATGGGACAAGAATATGTATAAAAATATTTTTAATCTTTAATTAATCCGATTTAGGCAATCATAAAAATATGTAAAAACAAGTGCCAATGGCATATCAAAAAAATTATACAATCACAATATACATATATATGATCATTCATGAGGACTGTCAAATAAGATGTATAACAATGTAATAATATATCTCCATATCACACACAGATATTTATAAAGGATTAAGTGCATAAAAATATAAACAATATGTAAACTAAAAAATATATGTAACCAATTACCACATACCACAGCAGAGTGATTCTACCCACAATTGGGTTGTAAACTAATATATAAATCCATATTACCAATATGCCATAGTGGTGAACAAACCTATAACACAGTGTATAACCATATAATAACGCTCAAAACTGTGTGAACCAATGTAAATGTTGCATACCCGTGGTGTGGAGACAGCCTCAAGGTAATGCCCGGCACTCCCCGACGCGCGTTTCGGAACCAGCGTCCTTCGTCAGGACGCTGGTTCCGAAACGCGCGTCGGGGAGTGCCGGGCATTACCTTGAGGCTGTCTCCACACCACGGGTATGCAACATTTACATTGGTTCACACAGTTTTGAGCGTTATTATATGGTTATACACTGTGTTATAGGTTTGTTCACCACTATGGCATATTGGTAATATGGATTTATATATTAGTTTACAACCCAATTGTGGGTAGAATCACTCTGCTGTGGTATGTGGTAATTGGTTACATATATTTTTTAGTTTACATATTGTTTATATTTTTATGCACTTAATCCTTTATAAATATCTGTGTGTGATATGGAGATATATTATTACATTGTTATACATCTTATTTGACAGTCCTCATGAATGATCATATATATGTATATTGTGATTGTATAATTTTTTTGATATGCCATTGGCACTTGTTTTTACATATTTTTATGATTGCCTAAATCGGATTAATTAAAGATTAAAAATATTTTTATACATATTCTTGTCCCATTGTCTTTATATTTTTGGATTGTCCACACATAGTGGTTTGTTCTTACTATAGTATCGAATGGTTTCCATTCAAATCTATGACATACAAGGAGTAATTTAATATGTGTATTATTTGATTCTATATTATTTTATTATGTAAAGATTGGTACAATATTTTGTTATTCTCCTACTGTGGTGTCTATTTTGTTACTAATCAAAGTGAGGAACTTTGTTGTTCATCCGAGATGCCATGAGATTGATGTCCGGGATGCCCCAACGCTGGCATATCTGATTGAAGACTGTGGGGTGAAGGGACCATTCGCCTGATGCTAAACCCTGGCGACTAAGGACGTCGGCTGCCCAATTTTCCACCCCTGGAATGTGAACGGCGGAGATCGCCGGAACGTGACGCTCTGCCCAATGCAGTATCTTTGCCACTTCTGACATTACCTGCTTGCTGTGAGTACCGCCTTGGTGGTTTATGTAGGCCACGGCCGTAGCGTTGTCTGATTGTATGCGGACTGGTTTGCCTAAGAGGAGAGGCTGCCAACGAAAGGCAAGGAAGATTGCTCTGATTTCCAGAAGGTTGATGGGAAGAAGAGTCTCCTGGGCGTTCCAGCGCCCTTGGGCCGTTTTCCGATGGAAAACCGCCCACCATCCTAGGAGACTGGCATCGTTGGTGATGATTTGCCACTGAGGAGGAAAAAAGGACCTTCCCTGGAGAACTGACGCCGGCAATGTCCACCAAGTCAGCGATTGTCTTACTCTGAGCGGAAGGAGAATGGGATGGTCCAGCGAAAAGGAAGTCTTGTCCCAGACTGAAAGGAGGAACAGCTGGTGAGGGCGAGTGTGAAATTGTGCGAAAGGCACTGCTTCCAAGGAAGCCATCATCTTCCCCAGGACCCTCATGCAGGACCGAAGGGTAATGGTCCTCGAGCGTTTTAGGAATCTGATCCCCTTGCAAAGGGCTGAAAATTTGTCCTTTGGTAGAAACACTTGGGCTAGATTCGTGTCGAATTCCATGCCCAAAAAGGTCAGACGCTGGGTAGGGAGCAGGATGAACTTCTCTTTGTTGACTATCCATCCGAGGCAGCCAAGAGCATCAAGGGTTATCTGAAGACTTTGAAAACAGTCTTGGTGGGACGAGCCCTTGATCAGGAGATCGTCCAGATAAGGGATGATGAGAATCCCCCTGGACTGAAGGATGGCCATGACTGTTGCCATCACCTTCGTAAAGACACGGGGAGCGGAGGCTAGGCTGAAGGGAAGGGTCGTGAACTGATAGTGATTGTCCTGAATCGCAAAGCGGAGATATCTCTGATGTTGCAAACAAATAGGGATGTGAAGGTAGGCATCCTATATGTCCACAGAGCAGAGGAACTCTCCGGGTCCCATCGAGGCTAATACCGAGCAAAGGGACTCCATCTTGAAGTGGAGGATCCTCACGTGGCGGATGAGCAACTTGAGGTCCAAAATTGGACGAAGGGAGCCGTCTTTTTTCGGGACTATGAAGAGGTTTGAGTAGAACCCTGGAAACCGTTCGTTTGAAGGAACGGGAACGATAACCCCTGCGGAAAGAAGGGAGGAGACGGCCTGAAGGAACCCTGGAATCTGGGACCGCTGTCTTGGGGGTCGAGACAGGAAGAAGCGACTGTTTGGGGGGGGGAAGAAAATTCGATTTTGTATCCGGATGTGATGATTTCCGACCCAAGCATCGTAGACAACAGACAGCCATGCGTCCCTGAAAGAGGAAAGTCTGCCTCCCACCCTGGAAGAATTTCCAGGTGGGGGTGACCCGTCACTTAGAAGAAAATATGCCGGACCAGGAGCCTGAAGACCTGGAGGGCTGACCTCTTGCCCTCCAGCAGGGAGCGGGCTTATATGATGGTTTTCTCCGGTCTCTGGAAGCGGAGGGCCGCTCCTGCTGGGATGAACCTTCTGTGGAAGAGAAGGGGCGAAAGGACCTAAACGGCCGAGCAGGCTTTCTGTTGAAAAACCTTCTAGGCCGGGACTGAGGAAGGGAGGTACTTTTACCACCAGTGGCATCCGAAATTATCTGATCCAGCTTGGCATCAAAGAGCCTAGAGCTGTGAAATGCGAGGTTGGTGAGCGACTTTTTTGAGGTAGTGTCCGCACTCCATGACTTCAACCAAAGGATGCGGCGTATGACTACTATGTTGCTGTTAGCTCTTGCTACACACCCGGCCGCGTCCAAGGAGGCGGCCAAAAGGTATTTACCCGCATGATTAATTTGGTCTGTTAAATATGCCAGCTCGTCCTGAGGTGCTGCCGCTAAGATGCCCTTGCGAAGAATTTTTGCCCAAACTGAAATGACTTTCGCCACCCAAGCGGAGGCGAAAATAGGACAGAGTTAGGCGCCGGATGCCTCAAAAATTGACTTAGCCAGCGATTCTATTTGCCTGTCTGTCGGATCTTTAAGCGAAGCTCCGTCCGGGATAGAACCGTCTTAGAGGAAAGACGGGAAACTGGTGGATCTACTTCGGGAGCTTTGGTCCATTTTGTGACTAGATCCACATCGAAGGGATATAGCACATCTAAGTACTTGCGGCCTGAAAACCGCTTCTCATGGTGTTCCCAGTGATTGGCTAAGGAAGTGTCGAACTCCTTGTGATTAGGAAAGGTTCGAGAGAGAGGCCTCGCTCGCTTAAAAGACACAGAGCATTCCTGAGGGGGTGCCTTATCCTCCTTTATTTTGAGGGTTTGGAAGATAGCCGATATGAGACTATCCAACATGTCCCGTGTTCTAGCTATGCTGTTCGCCTCTGAGTCAGATCCAGATTGGGAATCATCGTCTGACCTAGGGTCGTCTGGATGAGGAAGACGAGGAGCGTAGCCTGGGTGAAGCGGAAGGACCTTGCGAGCTGGAAGAAGAGCCAGACAAAGCCTTCTTCCTAGAAACCCTACCTGGCCTGTCCGTCTGAAGGTCGCGGTCAGGTGCAGGCGACTCACCGTGAGGGGCGGTCGGCGCACAGGTGGCTGTAGATAGCTGAGGTAACCGTTCTAAGACCTGGACCAGAGACTGAGAAACTTTAGTCAAGCCATAGACCGACAGACATTGCAACGGCCCACTCAGGGGGTGGAGTGCTCTCGTTTCGGGTCTCTGAGTGCTCCTGAGGGGCAGACATGGTGGAAGGGCAGCAGGACGGGCAGAAAGGAGACAACTGACCTGATGCCCACTTCTTTTTACAGCGCGCACAGGCGTAGTGAATAGCGGTGGGTCTAGAACAGAGAGCCCTTGCAGGGTTAGGCATATGTTTATGCGGCAGTAGCGCTAACCTGACAGGGAACTGCCGTGGGGAGCTAATTGTAGCGTCAGACTATAACAGCGCTGAGCCTACCGAGGTTCAGATGCGGAGCAAAACACCGTTGTGACCCCCCAAGAAGAGATTTGATGAAGGAAGAGAGAGGGTTATCCCACAAATGCCAGGATAACGCTAGCGGAGGGCGGGGCTTAACAGCCGAGCCGCGTGTTTGGATGACGACCGAGGGGGGCGCGATTAAGGTCAGAGACTGACAGCGCTGAAGCGAAAGCAGCCCTGTGATGGGCTAAGAAACGCGCGAAGAAAGCGCGCGCAGAGAGGGAGGAAGAAGCTTTCAAACTGAAAGTGAAAGCGTCTCCCCCTGAGACTAACGTGCGACGGCGCACCCGGAGCCCGCGCTCGCAGGGATAATGAGGGGGCCGGGTAGGCTGCTAACCGCGGAAACCAGCGCTGGACCCCCCTGGATATAAGGAGAGGCGTGCGCCTGACGGAGCGCCCGGGGAAAAAGGGGGCGGGAATTTCAAACCGGCAATGAGGGGCGCCCACCCTGATCACTTCAATGTGGAGCGATTGCAGGGCGGGAGTTTCAAACCGGGGGCGCTGTATTGCCTGTGACGGCTGCAGGGCTGAATGGGTCGGCTTGGGTCCATTTTGAGAGCGGGGCTGGAGGGGACATTCAGACAGCTTACCTGACGTCCCTGATGAGGATGACTGTAGGGGCCCACGGATAGAGAGCAGGCCGCTGGGAGAGAAGATCCTCTGTACCTGAACCATGTCCGCATGGTGCAGAAGACGGCGCCAATCTCTTGCTGGCAGGGGGAACGTCACCACTGGTGACCGCCGTCTTCCTCTCAGCCCTGTCCTGGGAGAGGGGTGAGGAGGGGAATCGGCTAGGACCGGCCACCCGTCAATAGCCCATAGCTCCCGAGGGTGATAGGGGAAAGGTCCTGCCTGCGGTCCTGAGTGTTGCGATGTGGGCAATACCACATTGCTCGCTCAGCCGCCTGATATGGAAAAGCAGGATGAACTCACATCCTGTTTCCTGATGCTGAATCTAAAAAAATAAATGGAAAAATTTAATACACACAACTAAAACCTAAAAAGGAAAAAGAAATCGTTAAATGCGGATCTGGGGAGATCCCGGTCCGCCTCCTACAGACACTAAGCACAAACTGAGGTGCTTGGTGCCTGTCGGTGGGTGTATACTGCCGGGGAGGAGCTAATTTTCTTGTTTTGCATAGTGTCAGCCTCCTAGCAGCAGCAGCATACACCCATGGTAATCTGTGTCCCCCAATGAAGCGATAAAGAAAAATAAATTTATATGATGGTCAATTTACATAATTACAAATAATATGTTATTAGCATGGACGGTTCGGTAATTCTGATACTATAGCTGTCGTCTGTACTAGATGAACCACACGTCTAACAGCCCCTCAGCACTAGTAAACATTAGCATTTACTTATACAATTAATTACTTAAAGGGGCTCTCCACTATTAGGACAACCCCTTTAACTAAATGTTCGGCCTCGATAAAATAATAAAGCCTATACTCCCCTCCTGTGCCAGCACCGTTCCCCCTCTGCCCCATGCTGGGATGCGGTATTATGACAAGTGACACTGGCGCCCAATCACCGCTGGCGTCACTGTCTCTGCCTTCGGACAAACTGAACATGAAGAGGAAGCCAGGGGTGAGTTGATCCATGGCTTCCTCTTCATTTTCAGTTTGTCTGAAAGCGGAGACTGTGACACCAGCGCTGATTGGGTGCCGGGCATCACTTGTCATAATACCACACCCCAGCATGCGGGAGAGGGGGTGCTAACACGGCTGGAAAGGAGCAGGTATGAGAGGGGAGCGTAAGCATTATTATTTTATTGGGGACGAACATTTAGTTTAAGAAGGGGTTGTCCTAATAGTGAACAAACCCTTTAATATTCTCTTTTTCCAGCTGCTGGGTACAACCACTCAATATAAGGAACATTCTGAACAAAACTGATATGCTGCTGCATTGTGCCTAGTGTAAGGACTCAGGGAGCCGCCATCATGCATGACCATCACCCGCCCAGGACCTGCAACAGCCCTCACATTGTAGATCAGCTTAATCCTGGCTTTCTTTCAAGGGTAATGTGTTACTTAGATTTCTTTAAACTAATTAAAACAGGCAATTTTAATTTGTGTTAAAAAGGTTGTGTGGGCAAAAAGAAAACAAAAAAAGAGTTTCCCACCTGGATCCAGAGCAGGCCGCTCTGTGGTCCGTGCCGAGACAGGAAAAGAGGATGTCACCATTCCACCAGCAAGGGGACCGCTGCAGCCTGTGTTTGGCTGCAGCAGTTAAAATCAGTAGTCGCAAAGACTCTGATGATGTAACTGTGACATCGCCTCTTCGTGTCTTAGCACAGAGCGGATAGCATTGGATCCAAGATTATAAGGAGCCAATTCAGCCTGAGCAGTAGCCACGAGTACTAGAAGAAACGGGTGTAAAAGAGAACTGATTGAGAGGGATTACTAAGGCTTAGCCGGTTTTTAATACCTTTATTTATTACTGAAGCTTTGCCAGTTAAAACGACTTGCAATTTTAGTCCATCCCAGATTAGCACCACAATTTGGCACATTTTGTTTTTGCACAGTTTACAGCAAATAAAATGTGTGGAGCTTACCTGAAGGGATAATGCCACAAACAGCCTGACAAATTTGCTATAATTTACACCCGCCCATGCCTGGTGAATATTTGATTTTCTGGTACATGCAGAGAAAGCAATGTGCATAGTTTATTGCTAGGACCATTATAAATTACACCAGACAATGGGGCTGTCCCACAAACAAATTACATTTTAATCAATAGATCTCGGAATAATATTTTCCACAATTGGATTAGTTTAAAAAAAAATGTTCCTGTGCTGAGATAATCTTATAAATGTGTCCCTGCGGTGTACTCTGCAATGGCTGTGTCTGACCCAGCAGGGACATGGTCTGATCATACCACAGCTCCTGGGAAGGGGAGGAAGCAAGAGTTTACAGACAGGACAGCATGGGTGAACAGAATTTTTTTCGGGAGATAAGGCATTTCAATGCTTGTTTTTAAAAGGAACCTGTCACCAGTTTTGTCATACATCAATGAAAATTATCACCTTATTTAGTGCCTGATTAAGCACCTGTGGTGCATTCCATAAATGGTTACATACAGTGCCTACAAGTAGTATTCAACCCCCTGCAGATTTAGAAGGTTTGATAAGATGCAAATAAGTTAGAGCCTTCAAACTTCACACAAGAGCAGGATTTATTAACAGATGCATAAATCTTACAAACCAAAAAGTTATGTTGCTCAGTTAAATTTTAATAAATTTTAAACATACAAGTGTGGGTCAATTATTATTCAACCCCTAGGTTTAATATTTTGTGGAATAACCCTTGTATGCAATTACAGCTAATAATCGTCTTTTATAAGACCTGATCAGGCCGGCACAGGTCTCTGGAGTTATCTTGGCCCACTCCTCCATGCAGATCTTCTCCAAGTTATCTAGGTTCTTTGGGTGTCTCATGTGGACTTTAATCTTGAGCTCCTTCCACAAGTTTTCAATTGGGTTAAGGTCAGGAGACTGACTAGGCCACTCCAACACCTTGATTTTTTGCCTCTTGAACCAGGCCTTGGTTTTCTTGGCTGTGTGCTTTGGGTCATTGTCTTGTTGGAAGATGAAATGACGACCCATCTTAAGATCCTTGATGGAGGAGCGGAGGTTCTTGGCCAAAATCTCCAGGTAGGCCGTGCTATCCATCTTCCCATGGATGCGGACCAGATGGCCAGGCCCCTTGACTGAGAAACAGCCCCACAGCATGATGCTGCCACCACCATGCTTGACTGTAGGAATGGTATTCTTGGGGTCGTATGCAGTGCCATCCAGTCTCCAAACGTCACGTGTGTGGTTGGCACCAAAGATCTCGATCTTGGTCTCATCAGACCAGAGAACCTTGAACCAGTCTGTCTCAGAGTCCTCCAAGTGATCATGAGCAAACTGTAGACGAGCCTTGACATGACGCTTTGAAAGTAAAGGTACCTTATGGGCTCGTCTGGAACGGAGACCATTGCGGTGGAGTACGTTACTTATGGTATTAACTGAAACCAATGTCCCCACTGCCATGAGATCTTCCCGGAGCTCCTTCCTTGTTGTCCTTGGGTTAGCCTTGACTCTTCGGACAAGCCTGGCCTCGGCACGGGAGGAAACTTTCAAAGGCTGTCCAGGCCGTGGAAGGCTAACAGTAGTTCCATAAGTCTTCCACTTCCGGATGATGCTCCCAACAGTGGAGACAGGTAGGCCCAACTCCTTGAAAAGGGTTTTGTACCCCTTGCCAGCCTTGTGACCCTCCACGATCTTGTCTCTGATGGCCTTGGAATGCTCCTTTGTCTTTCCCATGTTGACCATGTATGAGTGCTGTTCACAAGTTTGGGGAGGGTCTTAAATAGTCAGAAAAGGCTGGAAAAAGAGATAATTAATCCAAACATGTGAAGCTCATTGTTCTTTGTGCCTGAAATACTTCTTAATACTTTAGGGGAACCAAACAGAATTCTGGTGGTTTGAGGGGTTGAATAATAAATGACCTTCTGAATAAACTTTTCACAATTTAAAAAAAAATTAAACAAAGAAATAACATTCTTTTTTGCTGCAGTGCATTTCACACTTCCAGGCTGATCTACAGTCCAAATGTCACAATGCCAAGTTAATTCCGAATGTGTAAACCTGCTAAATCTGCAGGGGGTTGAATACTACTTGTAGGCACTGTAACTCCTGACTCCTCCTGTATATCCCCCAAAAACCTTTCTAGTTAGATTGCTTTATACAGAAATATTTGCTCCATATAATGAGACACTGCATTTCATTAGTGGAAGAATATTGGGCTAGATGCAAATAGTATGTCTTCATCTAATTAATGGTGGCTTTTTCCTCCTCACATTCCATTCTAAGCCTCAAGCATATCTCTGCTCCACATACAACAGACGGGAGATGACCCCTGAACTCCACATTTCATATTTGGGGAAGTGACACATTTGATGGATCTGCAAATATACTTTTTGAGTAGTTAATATAAGGAAAAAAAAAAAAATTTGAACTACATACCAGGTGTCCGACACTTACTTAGTGAAACGAATTTCCAAGTGCGAGGTCAGATATTCTCTCGGAGTGAACGTGTGCTCCCATACAGCCATATTAGGGGCATAGTTAATAGAGAAGCAGAGTTCTGAAAGTGCAGTATGTAGCTTGTCTAAACTGTAAGGGGAAAAACATTAAAGCATTAAATAATTACGATTACGGTATGTAAAAAATGGGATTTATTTATAGCCATCTTTGCCATATCAGCACAGAGTCTAGGTATATACAGCGTAAACTGAGAAAAACACTAGTCCTGACAATTCTACCTACTAGGTCCTGTTAAATAACAAAATAAATGTTAATAATGAAAATATTAACATTGAAAAATTCACTATTTTACTTCTGTGCAAATATGAGAAAGAAAAAGCTCTTAAAAAAATAAAAAAATATTTTATTTACAAGCAAAATGGAATTAAAAACAAACAAAAATACAAAGTAACTATACGCGTTGTACCACAAGTAAAAAAAAGTTGTTACAAATTGCTTGGTTTTAAGGCCTAAAATACGAAAAAAAATAAATATACAGAAATTTTGAATTTATTTTTTTTTAACATGGATTGAAAAACTCATCTATGTCTTCATTCTTCCCATAATGGAAGTGAATTAAGAAAGTCAACATTTAATTGCAAAAAAACCCACAAATAAACCCTTACTTTGTAACCACAAGTCTATTTTTTCTCATGCTTTCAACTCCGGGTTTTTCTCGCTCAGGTTCTCCTTTCTTTCCGGTCTGCTTTTTTGACTTTTTGTTCACTGCTTGACTGATTGTTTTGGCACAGTGTTTTGGCAGCAGCTAAAAGTTGAATAAGTAAGAAAAAAAAAAATTCTTGAAAGCTAAGCAGCTCATAATAGCATCTACTAAGGTGGGCAATTCTATCCCAACATTCGCCTTGCTAGGTCGTAAGAGAAACAAGTAGCAAGATACTATTCTGAGACAGAATGCAAAAGTAAACGATATATAGATACATAGATTGATTATAGATAAACACACATCACAGATTTGTAATGCATTAATTAAACAAGGCAAATATATACCATATTTTTTGGACTATAAGACAATTTTTCCCTCCAAATATGTGGATTAAAATGTGGGGTGCATCTTATAGTCCGGATGTACTGGACTATGGCTATGGTAGGGAGGTGGGGGAGCAGTTCCGGCGGAGCAGCGGGTCACAGAGGCAGGAGTCGGCTGCTGCGGCTAACTTCTGCGTCCGCTGCTAAAGAGAAATGAATATTCACTGCATTTCACACTCATTTCTCTTTAATCGCATCCTGGTATGATTGGCCCCATCCTTTCCTTATCCTGGTATGATTGGCCCCATCAGAAAACATAAAAAAACCCAAACCATTACACTTACCTCCCTGATGCTGCTTACAAGCATAAAGCAGCTGCTGGCATCGGAACAGGATGCTGCGAGGGAGTGTCGGGAGGGTAAGTGTAATGGTTTGTTTCTTTTATGTCTTCTGATGGGGCCAAACATACCAGGTTAAGGATGGGGCCCTGCATACCAGGATATGGATGAGGGCCAAACATACCAGGGTAGGGATGAAGGCGATCATTCCTGCCAAGATAGGGATGAGGAGTACTATTCCTGCCAGGATAGGAATGAGGGGGGACCATGCCTACCAGGATAGGGATGAGGGGGAATATTCCTACCAGAATAGGGATGAGGGGGAATATTCCTACCAGAATAGGGATGAGGGGGGCCACTCCTACCAGGATAGTGATGAGGGAGACCATTCCTACCAGGATAGGAATGAGGGGGACCATCCCATTCCTAACAGGATAGGGATGAGGGGGACCATCCCATTCCTACCAGGATAGGGATGAGGGGGACCATTCCTACCAGAATAAGGATGAGGGGGGCCATGCCTACCAGGATAGGGATGAAGGGGGCCATGCCTACCAGGATAGGGATGAGGGGGGCCATGCCTACCAGGATAGGGATGAGGGGGGGCATGCCTACCAGGATAGGGATGAGGGGGGGCATGCCTACCAGGATAGGGATGAGGGGGGCCATGCCTACCAGGATAGGGATGAGGGGGGCCATGCCTACCAGGATAGGGATGAGGGGAGACCATGCCTACCAGGACAGGGATGAAGGGGGACCATGCCTACCAGGACAGGGATGAGGGGGGACCATGCCTACCAGGATAGGGATGAGGGGGGCCATGCCTACCAGGATAGGGATGAGGGGAGACCATGCCTACCAGGACAGGGATGAAGGGGGGGCCATGCCTACCAGGATAGGGATGAGAGGGGCCATGCCTACCAGGATAGGGATGAGAGGGGCCATGCCTACCAGGATAGGGATGAGAGGGGCCATGCTACCAGGATAGGGATGAGGGGGGCCATACCTACCAGGATAGGGATGAGGGAGGCCATGCTTACCAGGATAGGGATGAGGGGGGCCATGCCTACCAGGATAGGGATGAGGGGGGCCATGCCTACCAGGATAGGGATGAGGGGGGCCATGCCTACCAGGATAGGGATGAGGGGGGCCATGCCTACCAGGATAGGGATGAGGGGGGCCACGCCTACCAGGATAGGGATGAGGGGGGCCATGCCTACCAGGATAGGGATGAGGGGAGACGATGCCTACCAGGACAGGGATGAAGGGGGACCATGCCTACCAGGACAGGGATGAGGGGGACCATGCCTACCAGGATAGGGATGAGGGGGGCCATGCCTACCAGGATAGGGATGAGGGGAGACCATGCCTACCAGGACAGGGATGAAGGGGGGGGCCATGCCTACCAGGATAGGGATGAGAGGGGCCATGCCTACCAGGATAGGGATGAGAGGGGCCATGCCTACCAGGATAGGGATGAGAGGGGCCATGCCTACCAGGATAGGGATGAGAGGGGCCATGCCTACCAGGATAGGGATGAGAGGGGCCATGCCTACCAGGATAGGGATGAGAGGGGCCATGCCTACCAGGATAGGGATGAGAGGGGCCATGCTACCAAGATAGGGATGAGGGGGCATACCTACCAGGATAGGGATGAGGGGGGCCATACCTACCAGGATAGGGATGAGGGAGGCCATGCCTACCAGGATAGGGATGAGAGGGGCCATGCCTACCAGGACAGGGATGAAGGGGGGGCCATGCCTACCAGGATAGGGATGAGAGGGGCCATGCCTACCAGGATAGGGATGAGAGGGGCCATGCCTACCAGGATAGGGATGAGAGGGGCCATGCCTACCAGGATAGGGATGAGAGGGGCCATGCTACCAGGATAGGGATGAGGGGGGCCATACCTACCAGGATAGGGATGAGGGAGGCCATGCCTACCAGGATAGGGATGAGGGGGGCCATGCTTACCAGGATAGGGATGAGGGAGGCCATGCCTACCAGGATAGGGATGAGAGGGGCCATGCCTACCAGGACAGGGATGAGAGGGGCCATGCTACCAGGATAGGGATGAGAGGGGCCATGCCTACCAGGATAGGGATGAGAGGGGCCATGCCTACCAGGATAGGGATGAGGGAGGCCATGCCTACCAGGATAGGGATGAGGGGGGCCATGCTTACCAGGATAGGGATGAGGGAGGCCATGCCTACCAGGATAGGGATGAGAGGGGCCATGCCTACCAGGACAGGGATGAAGGGGGGGCCATGCCTACCAGGATAGGGATGAGAGGGGCCATGCCTACCAGGATAGGGATGAGAGGGGCCATGCCTACCAGGATAGGGATGAGAGGGGCCATGCTACCAGGATAGGGATGAGGGGGGCCATACCTACCAGGATAGGGATGAGGGAGGCCATGCCTACCAGGATAGGGATGAGGGGGGCCATGCTTACCAGGATAGGGATGAGGGGGGCCATGCCTACCAGGATAGGGATGAGGGGGGCCATGCCTACCAGGATAGGGATGAGGGGGGCCATGCCTACCAGGATAGGGATGAGGGGGGCCATGCCTACCAGGATAGGGATGAGGGGGGCCATGCCTACCAGGATAGGGATGAGGGGAGACCATGCCTACCAGGATAGGGATGAGGGGAGACCATGCCTACCAGGACAGGGATGAAGGGGGACCATGCCTACCAGGACAGGGATGAGGGGGGACCATGCCTACCAGGATAGGGATGAGGGGGGCCATGCCTACCAGGATAGGGATGAGGGGAGACCATGCCTACCAGGACAGGGATGAAGGGGGGGCCATGCCTACCAGGATAGGGATGAGAGGGGCCATGCCTACCAGGATAGGGATGAGAGGGGCCATGCCTACCAGGATAGGGATGAGAGGGGCCATGCCTACCAGGATAGGGATGAGAGGGGCCATGCTACCAAGATAGGGATGAGGGGGGCATACCTACCAGGATGGGTATGAGGGGGGCCATACCTACCAGGATAGGGATGAGGGAGGCCATGCCTACCAGGATAGGGATGAGGGGGGCCATGCTTACCAGGATAGGGATGAGGGGGGCCATGCCTACCAGGATAGGGATGAGGGGGGCCATGCCTACCAGGATAGGGATGAGGGGGGCCATGCCTACCAGGATAGGGTTGAGGGGGGCCATGCCTACCAGGATAGGGTTGAGGGGTGTCATGCCTACCAGGATAGGGATGAGGGGGCCATGCCTACCAGGATAGGGATGAGAGGGGCCATGCCTACCAGGATAGGGATGAGGGGGGGGGGGGCATGCATACCTAGGTAGGGATGAGGGCCATGCATACCAGGGTAGGGATGAGCGGGGCCATGGATACCAGGATAGAGATGAGGGGGCCATGTGTATCAGGATGGGGATGAGGAGACCATATATACCAGGATAGGGGATATTAAGTACAGAATTGACCACATTTTTTGCTTCAATTATTTTTTCCTAATTTATTTCTCCAAAACCTTGGTGCATCTTATGGTCCGGTGCGTCTTATAGTACGAAAAATATGGCACGTATAAAAATAGAAAAAATTATTTGCCTTTAATATTTTTTATAAAGAAAAAGACAAAATAAAACACAACAATAAAGTTTCTTCTTTTGTTAGTACAATCCTCAAACTTATTTTGTTGCTTTTACCCATCATGACCTGTTTAATTTCTTTTTTATGCACATTTGTTTTATCTTTCAAAACCATAACATTTAGATTATAAGGGCTTTCTCTTTGTAGGAAGAGTTGTAGTTTTCGAATGACACTATTAATTTAACCATATAATGTACTGGAAAATGGGCAAAAAGTTCCAAGTGTAGTGAAATTGGTAAAAAATAAATAAAAACAACACACCCAACTCTGTCATTTTTTTTTTTTATAATGTTCACTGTGCGGTAAAATTGACTTGGTAACACAATTCTCAAAGTCGGCATGATTACGGTGATACAAAATGTGTAAAGTTCTTTCAAATTAAGAGTTGGAAAGAAATTTTGGAAATTTGTAGCATGGTGGCTCAGTGATTAGCACTCTTGCTGTGTAGCATTGGGATCCAGGATTCAAATCCCACCAAGAACAACATCTACAAGGAGTTTGTATGTTCTCCCCGTGTTTGCGTGGGTTTTCTCCGGAATCTCCGCTTTCCTCCTACACTCCAAAGACATACTGATAAGGAATTTAGATTGTGAGCCCTTTTGGGGATAGCGATGATAATATCTGTAAAGCGCTGTGGAAATTATGGCCCTATATAAGTGAATAAAATTAATAAATTAAATAAGTAAATAATTTGGTTAGTGTTATCATTGTTTACTGCCCCTGAGCCCACACTGACTGACAGAGGTGAGATGAAAGCTGTCAGTTACTCACACCCAGGTCTGCTGTGCTCCAGCGCATTTCATCACTGCAGTGAGGATAGCAGACTGTCAATACATGTCTTGCATTGAGCCTGTCCTTAGCTATTGTGGTGGGCGTGTTCTTTCCCCAGTGTGCTGCTACCTGCTTAGGATTGGTCAGTGCCAAAGAGAGGAAGAAGTACACGCCGCCCCCCAGTGAAATCTTTCAGGTAATGCCCAGTTAGGACTTTAGATGCCAAATACTTTAGCTGCTAATATTTCCGCAAAGCAAAGGCAAAAAACAAGTTTTATTCGGCTCTGCTGCCGCTAATACATCATGTGTTCAATATTAAAAATTTAGTGTAAATTCTTCTTTAAATAATAATGTCTTTGGGGACTGAAGGCAAATACTTAGCCAATTAGTGGCAAAATAGTATATTCGTTCATGGCTGCACTTCTAGTACCCTCAGAATTATAAAAAATAAAAAGACAAAAACAAAGAAAAAAAGTTTATTACCTGATCACTCAGGGTACACTGTTCTGTGCAGATGTCTGTGATGAGATTCCGGGCTTGTTTCGCCATTTCATCCAAGAACATATTACATAGAGACAGACTACGATCTCCAATGTGATGTCTCTGAAATGTGACAGGACACGGTTAGCTGCCATCTGCATTGCATTAAGAAATTATTACTGACAGAAGACAAAGAAAACCTATTATTGTCACAGAAAGGGGTTTTCCCAGAAACAACATTATCTATCTGCAGGATAGGCGATAAATATGTGATTACAGGGGCTGTACGAATCAGCTGAAAAGTGAGACCTCAGCTCCCTCCACAAAACTGCAGTGAATATGAACACTGTAATGGTTGGGCACGTGTGCTGCCGCCAAATCCACTGTCTATGGAGCAGACAGAAACAGCCGAGCAATGTAGTAAATGGGTCCAGCTTTTATATGGGCCGTCTTACACATGTAGGTACCTTATCTACTATAGGAAAAACACCTATACATGCATGCATACAGGGTGGGCCATGTATATGGATACACCTAAATAAAATGGGAATGGTTGGTGATATCAACTTCCTGATTGTGGCACATTAGTATATGGGAGAGGGAAAACTTTTCAAAATGGGTGGTGACCATGGCGGCCATTTTGAAGTTGGCCATTTTGGATCCAACTTTATTTTTTTCAATGGCAAGAGGGTCATGTGACACATCAAACTTGCTGAGAATTTCACAAGAAAAACAATGGTGTGCTTGGTTTTAACGCAACTTTATACTTTCATGAGCTATTTACAAGTTTCTCTTTGTTTACAGCCATTGACATGTAGCAGAGGTTAACACGTGAGGAGCAGACAGAAATTATGTTGATGTCTGGTGAATGCAGTACCTGGGTCATTGCAGCAGATTTCAATGCAAGACACCCTATGAAAGAAAACTGTCATCATTCCCATTTTATTTAGGTGTAGCCATATAAATGGCCCAAACAAAAAAGTTTGCCTCATCACTGAACATAATGCTCTGTGTAAACTGAGGGTCCTGTTCCAATTTTTGCTTTGCCCATTCTGCAAATTCAGCGTGCCGATCTGGGTCAATCTTGTTGAGATGCTGCAGCAGCTGGATTTTGTAAGAGTGCCATTTATGAGTCGCTAATATCCGCCGAGTGGATGTTCGACTGATGCCAGATCGGCATATGTCTCCCCAGTCCCTGTCCGACTATGCTTGGCTCCCCAGTCCCTTTCCGGCTATGCATGGCTCCCAAGTCCCTGTCCGGCTATGCATGACTCCCCAGTCCCTGTCCAGCTATGCATGGCTCCCCAGTCCCTGTCCTGGTATGCATGGCTCCCCAGTCCCTGTCATGGTATGCATGGCTCCCCAGTCCCTGTCATGGTATGCATGGCTCCCCAGTCCCTGTCATGGCATGCATGGCTCCCCCAGTCCCTGTCATGGTATGCATGGCTCCTCAGTCCGTGTCCTGCTATGGATGGGTCCCCAGTCCCTGTCCTGTTATGCATGGCTCCCTAGTCCCTCTCCTGGTATGCATGGCTCCCCCAGTCCCTGTCCTGCTATGCATGGCTCCCCCAGTCCCTGTCCTGCTATGCATGGCTCCTTATCCCCTATTGTGCATGTATGATTCCTGTTTTAAAAAATAAATAAATAAATAAATAATCCTATTTACCTTCCTGCGCGCCCTTGGTGGCACTGCATCTGCCAGCAGCTGTTCTGGCCGAGCGATCATAAGGCCCCGCACATTAAGGTAATGCATATGCGCTCCATGATTATGGGAGTGGAGATGCGTGCATATTCATTACCTTAATGACCAGCGCCACGTGATCGCTCGGCTGGAAGAGCTGCTGGCGCCAGCGGCCGGAACAAGATGCAGTGCCGCCGACTCACCGAGGGCGTGCAGAAAGGTGAGTATGATGTGTGCTGAAAGCAGGCGGCTGCGGCTGGCACAGTGCGCTGTTACAGCAGAACAGGCTTTAGCCACAGCCGCCGGCTCCTGGCCTCTGTGACCCGCTGCTCCCCCTCCCCCGCCGGCCTTCAGGTACAATTGACTCGTGTATAAGCCGAGGGGGGGCGTTTTCAGCACAAACAAATGTGCTGAAAAACTCTGCTTATACACGAGTATATACGGTAATTAATTTGCATTTTATTGCATGAAATAAGTATTTGATACAATAGAAAAACAGAACTTAATATTTGGTACAGAAACCTTTGTTTGCAATTACAGAGGTCAGACGCTTCCTGTGGTTCTTGACCAAGTTTGCACACACTGCAGCAGGGATTTTGGCCCACTCCTCCATACAGATGTTCTCCAGACCTTTCAGGTTTCGGGGCTGTCGCTTGGCAACATTGAGTTTCAACACCCTCCAAAGATTTTCAATTGGGTTCTGGTCTGGAGACTGGCTAGACCACTCCAGGACCTTGAAATGCTTCTTACGGAGCCACTCCTTAGTTGCTTTGGCTGTGTGGTTTGGGTCATTGTAATGCTGAAAGACCAAGCCACAACCCATCTTCAATGCGCTTACTGAGGTAATGAGGTTGTTGGCCAAAATCTCACGATACATGACCCCATCCATCCTCCCTTTAATATGGTGCAGTCGTCCTGTCCCCTTTGCAGAAAAGTATCCCCATAGTATGTTTCCCCCACCATGCCTCATGGCTGGTATGGTGTTCTTGGGGTTTTTCTCATCCTTCTTCTTCCTCCAAACACAGCGAGTGAAGAGAATACCAAAAAGTTATATTTTGGTCTGATCTGAACACATGACCTTCTCCCATGCCTCCTCTGACCATTTGGATGATCCAATGTTGAACTTAAAACAGGCCTGAACATGTACTGACATGAGCAGGGAGACCTTGCGTGCCCTGTAGAATTTTAAATCATGACGGTGTAGTGTGTTACAATAATGTTTGAGACTGTGGTCCCAGGTCTCTTCAGGTCCTTGACCAGGTCCTCCTGTGTAGTTCTGGGCTGATTCCTGACCTTTCCCAGAATCATCCTTACCCGAGGCGAGATATTGCATGGAGCCTCAGACTGAGGAAGATTGACAGTTAGTGCTTATAAAATTCTATAGAGGGGAAAGGGTGATCGATGAGCTAGATGCAGACATTCTGCTACCAGTTCTACAGAAACAACAGTTCGAGTTCTCCACAGAACTTCATGAGCATCAACTGGCATCTCCTATCTCAGCAATGGGAAGATCTGTATTCACTGAAGACAAATTTTACAAGTGAATTGAACATTTTGAGAATGATCGATCAGTTGAGGAGGAGAGAAAAGCAGATTTCTGAGATTAGACTATAACTTAAAGGTTTCGATTTTTGCGTGCAGTTTTAATATCTGAATAAATAAAATGACTGTTACTCATTAGCCTGCACAATTAACCTTGTATTTATCATACATACATGTCAATGTTGCAAATATAATACAAAAAAGTCTACACATTCTTACCTCTTCAGGGCAAAGTTCATGAGTGCAGCTCATAAAATGAGTGCAGATGAGGGGGAATGAGATTGAGTATCTTGATTGTGATGGCAGCTCCAAACACTGCTGAAACATCTTCTCAAATGCTCGACTGTAAAAGCTAAAATATGAAAGAAAAATAAGCACAGACGTTGCAATTGGAATGTGACTGACAGCACCTTCTGTGCTGAAAACACGAGCACTGGAGAGGCTGTGGCTCTTTTTAACATCATTTTTACATATTTATTAGCTCCATGAGCAGTACACATTTGGATACAGAGGGGGAAAAAAAAACCTGTTTCCTTTATCCAAATGTAACAATGCGGTACGTACATTTTTGGAATTAAGAAAAATCACAAAAATATCAGTTTCACAACTGTTCAGAAAAACCTGTTGTGTATGTACACAAGGAATAACACTGTATTTGGCCATTATAATGCTTCTTTATCTTACATCACTAGGTTTACCTTCTGAAAGATCCATATCTTGAGAACACCGATTCTGCTAACAAAGTAGCAGACAAGGCAGCCCACGACCAGACAGGCCCTTTTGGCATTTGCCAGAATTGCCAGATGGCCAGTCCAGCCCTGGATGTCTCCCACACACAGTACACACAGACATGAGTGGTTCCTGCTCTCCATGTACTGTATGTTCAAAAGCAGCAGGAGAAGCATGGAGGAAATATTACAGCAGTACTGAGCAGTCTTGCTGTGAATTCAGCTCTAGGATGAAAAGACACTTGCCAGAAATCTGCAGAATGATCTCTCTCATTCTCTCTCCTCCTCCAAAATTTGCTCTTTATAGACATCAATAGGTTGCTGTAGTGTGAGCCCTTTGGCAGTCTCTCATTTTGACCAAGATGGATTACAACAGAATGAATAAGGAGTCCAAGAAGGGGATGATGTGGCTCTTAAGTGGAGTAAGAAGATGATTTTTCCAATAAGATTTATTACAAACGTTTCTTAGATTTGCTTGTTCTAACTGTAACGTTCAATTATTCCAACAATGCTTCAATATTCAAGGTGCCAATGTACAGAGAACTTGCAGGAAAGCTCTTACCAAAATATGGAGAGATCAGACGTTTCCACCAGCATTTCAACTAAGGAATCCACCATCTTTGTATGGAATATTATAGTATTCATCATCTTTCCAAGCTCCCTATGGTCAGCGAGACTCAGCGATGCTTTAGAAACACTGGTGTAGGCCTTGAAGGGAGGAGACATGGATATAACAGGACATTAATAAGTCTAGCATTTCAAAACTAATGCACAGAAAGAGCACATATAAGTAACAACTCTCATCCTAAACAGTGTATGACCGAAAATCAACCAGTCCGATGGAAATCAAGAGCAAAATCCCTGGAGCCAGCTCACATGACCAGATCACAACAGGTAAAGCCATCAATCCCCGTAATACCAAAACAAATAACATTTATAAAGTAAAAGCTTTTTTTTAACACTTTATTTTTTGTTAATCCCTCACATCAGCGAACCCCAATGGAAATAAGAATGGCAACACATTGCTTGAGGGTAGATCAACTCTAGGAAAACCAGCAGAAGAGAGGCAGAGATGTTTACCTGCCCAGACCTCCACACAAAGGCACAGGTAAACATCTCTGTCTCTCTTCTTCTGGTTTTTCAATTTTTTGGAGGATCTTTAAGTCCTCTTTTTGCTGCTTAGTGATAGATCAACTCTAGCCATCTGCTAGACCAATCGTAAAATACTGCATTTATAGTGTGTATTGTAGCATGTTGTGGACCACAGCTAGACCGGGGATTTCCAGGTGGAGTGCAACACAAGGTGTAAAAACAAGATGTCAAAATAATTCACAGTAAGTTGCATAAATCTGTGTACGGGAACAAAAGCCTCGAGCACAAGGACAGCAGTCCTGATAGATCGGGAGGGAAAACGCTGGATGTGGTTTAAAGAGGACCGATCCGTTCTGACAAAAATGCAAGAAATGGCAGTGGATGAAACTATAAGTCTGCCCGACCCGTTTCCACTTCTGTAGCAATGCGGTATTGCAAGCTCGTTGCTGGCAATAACTAGTCCTGTGTCCTCTGGGACTTGTAGTTTTGCCCGGGCTCTGATGGGATGATGTAGGATATTAGGGGTAGTAGTCCGGTGGCTCTGGCTGATGTGGGATATTAGGGGTAGTAGTCCGGTAGCTCTGGCTGACGGGATGATGTGGGCTATTAGTGGTAGTTGTCCGGTGGTCTGGCTGACGGGATGATGGGGATATTAGGGGTAGTAGTCCGGTGGCTCTGGCTGATGTGGGATACTAGGGGTAGTAGTCCGGTAGCTCTGGCTGACAGGATGATGTGGGATATTAGGGGTAGTAGTTCGGTGGCTCTGGCTGACGGGATGATGTGGGATATTAGTGGTAGTAGTCCGGTAGCTCTGGCTGACGGGATGATGTGGGATATTAGTGGTAGTAGTCCGGTAGCTCTGGCTGACGGGATGATGTGGGATATTAGGGGTAGTAGTCCGGTAGCTCTGGCTGACGGGATGATGTGGGATATTAGTGGTAGTAGTCCGGTAGCTCTGGCTGACGGGATGATGTGGGATATTAGTGGTAGTAGTCCGGTAGCTCTGGCTGACGGGATGATGTGGGATATTAGTGGTAGTAGTCCGGTAGCTCTGGCTGACGGGATGATGTGGGCTATTAGTGGTAGTTGTCCGGTGGCTCTGGCTGACGGGATGATGTGGGATATTAGTGGTAGTTGTCCGGTGGTCTGGCTGACGGGATGATGGGGATATTAGGGGTAGTAGTCCGGTGGCTCTGGCTGATGTGGGATACTAGGGGTAGTAGTCCGGTAGCTCTGGCTGACGGGATGATGTGGGATATTAGTGGTAGTAGTCCGGTAGCTCTGGCTGACGGGATGATGTGGGATATTAGTGGTAGTAGTCCGGTAGCTCTGGCTGACGGGATGATGTGGGATATTAGTGGTAGTAGTCCGGTAGCTCTGGCTGACGGGATGATGTGGGCTATTAGTGGTAGTTGTCCGGTGGTCTGGCTGACGGGATGATGGGGATATTAGGGGTAGTAGTCCGGTGGCTCTGGCTGATGTGGGATACTAGGGGTAGTAGTCCGGTAGCTCTGGCTGACAGGATGATGTGGGATATTAGTGGTAGTAGTTCGGTGGCTCTGGCTGACGGGATGATGTGGGATATTAGTGGTAGTAGTCCGGTAGCTCTGGCTGACGGGATGATGTGGGATATTAGTGGTAGTAGTCCGGTAGCTCTGGCTGACGGGATGATGTGGGATATTAGGGGTAGTAGTCCGGTAGCTCTGGCTGACGGGATGATGTGGGATATTAGTGGTAGTAGTCCGGTAGCTCTGGCTGACGGGATGATGTGGGATATTAGTGGTAGTAGTCCGGTAGCTCTGGCTGACGGGATGATGTGGGATATTAGTGGTAGTAGTCCGGTAGCTCTGGCTGACGGGATGATGTGGGATATTAGTGGTAGTAGTCCGGTAGCTCTGGCTGACGGGATGATGTGGGCTATTAGTGGTAGTTGTCCGGTGGCTATGGCTGATGTGGGATATTAGGGGTAGTAGTCCGGTGGCTCTGGCTGACGGGATGATGTGGGATATTAGAGGTAGTTGTCCGGTGGCTCTGGCTGATGTGGGATATTAGTGGTAGTTGTCCGGTGGCTATGGCTGACGGGATGGTGTGGGATATTAGTGGTAGTTGTCTGGTGGCTCTGGCTGATGTGGGATATTAGTGGTAGTAGTCCGGTGGCTCTGGCTGACGGCACGATGTGGGATATTAGGTGTAGTAGTCCGGTAGCTCTAGCTGACGGGATGATGTTGGGTATTATAGTGAATGTGGCTATGTAGAGTGGGCGGGGCTCTACACTCAGCTTTATTTATAGATATAATCATTATAATTTGTTATAACTAACCGTATTTAGTTACTATGCCCGGGCAGCGCCGGGCTCTTCAGCTAGTAATATATATTTTTTAGAAAGATTTATATTTGGCCTTTCTTTTAGTTTATGAGGGGGCGATAGGTACTCTATAAGCAATCTACAGCAACAGAAGAGGGTTCGTTTTCCAGATACTATCAATCACCTCTAAAGCTGCAATGGTGGAATATAACATACCGGTAAATAGCATATTTTATTTGCCGAGACTTTTTTGCGCATAAAAAAATATGAATGAAAGGACAGATCCAGTGGAGTGACTTAGACATGTGCATTTGCAGCTAGGGAAAATATCCACCCTAGCAATTGTTGGCCTGAAGGCAAAGAAATGGGAGAGGATACAAATCACCCACTTTTCATAAAAAAAAAAAATGCTTTGCTCATCCGTTTATGACCCTATTAACTATGGCACGGACACCCCATATCAATAAGTCTACCTGATCTACCTCCGCTGTGGGTCTACCCAGATTTTCAGTGCCCCGGCCAACAGCATCTATATCTCTCTCTAATATATATATATATATATATATATATCTATAATCGTCGGCTGAGCCCGGCTGGCCGCGACCAGTCAGCGATGCAGGATCTCCGTGACAGACAGACAGACAGGTACCGTATGATAATTGGGTATGGCGCGGGAGTGTGCAGTGTGTCTTCAGGAAAATGGCGCCGGACAGCGTGGTATGGGCATGCGAGTACTCCGGCGCCAGTGCCACACTCCTCCACCAGCCTCCGGCAGAACGGGACAGCGCTGGACGACAGGAAAGATGGGTGAGTATAAACGTTTGTGTTTTTTTGTATGTGTGCGGTTTTCTAGGGGTGAGGGGGACCATACATACCAGGAAAGGGGGGTGAGGGGTACCATGCATACCACGAAAGGGGGATGAGGGGTACCATGCATGCCACGAAAGGGGGGGTGAGGGGACCATGCATACCACGAAAGGGGGGTGAGGGGACCATGCATACCAGGATAGGGGGGTGAGAGGACCATGCATACCAGGATAGGGTAGGTGAGGGGGACCATGCATACCAGGATAGGGTAGGTGAGGGGGACCATGCATACCAGGAAAGGGGGGTGAGGGGAACCATGCATAACAGGAAAGGGGGGCGAGAGGACCATGCATTCCAGGAAAGGGGGGTGAGGGGAACCATGCATACCAGGATAAGGGGGGTGAGAGGACCATGCATACCAGGATAGGGTAGGTGAGGGGGACCATGCATAACAGGATAAGGGGGGTGAGGGGAACCATGCATAACAGGAAAGGGGGGCGAGAGGACCATGCATACCAGGATAAGGGGGGTGAGGGTGACCATGCATTCCAGGAAAGGGGGGTGAGGGGAACCATGCATACCAGGATAGGGGGGTGAGAGGACCATGCATACCAGGATAGGGGGGTGAGGGGAACCATGCATAACAGGAAAGGGGGGTGAGGGGGACCATGCATAACAGGAAAGGGGGGCGAGAGGACCATGCATTCCAGGAAAGGGGGGTGAGGGGAACCATGCATACCAGGATAGGGGGGTGAGGGGGACCATGCATACCAGGAAAGGGGGGTGAGGGGAACCATGCATAACAGGAAAGGGGGGTGAGGGGGACCATGCATAACAGGAAAGGGGGGCGAGAGGACCATGCATTCCAGGAAAGGGGGGTGAGGGGAACCATGCATACCAGGATAAGGGGGGTGAGAGGACCATGCATACCAGGATAGGGTAGGTGAGGGGGACCATGCATAACAGGATAAGGGGGGTGAGGGGAACCATGCATAACAGGATAAGGGGGGCGAGAGGACCATGCATTCCAGGAAAGGGGGGTGAGGGTGACCATGCATACCAGGATAGGGGGGTGAGAGGACCATGCATACCAGGATAGGGTAGGTGAGGGGGACCATGCATACCAGGATAGGGTAGGTGAGGGGGACCATGCATACCAGGATAGGGTAGGTGAGGGGGACCATGCATAACAGGATAAGGGGGGTGAGGGGAACCATGCATAACAGGAAAGGGGGGTGAGGGGGACCATGCATAACAGGAAAGGGGGGGCGAGAGGACCATGCATACCAGGATAAGGGGGGTGAGGGTGACCATGCATTCCAGGAAAGGGGGGTGAGGGAACCATGCATACCAGGATAGGGGGGTGAGAGGACCATGCATACCAGGATAGGGTAGGTGAGGGGGACCATGCATACCAGGATAGGGTAGGTGAGGGGGACCATGCATACCAGGAAAGGGGGGTGAGGGGAACCATGCATAACAGGAAAGGGGGGTGAGGGGGACCATGCATAACAGGAAAGGGGGGCGAGAGGACCATGCATTCCAGGAAAGGGGGGTGAGGGTGACCATGCTTACCAGCAAAGGGGGGTGATGGGACCATGCATACCAGCAAAGGGGGGGTGAGAGGACCATGTATACCAGGATTGGAGGGTGAGGGGTAGCATGCATATCAGGATTGGGGGTGAGAGGACCATGCATATCAGGATTCGGGGGTGCATTATTGCATTATTATTAAATCTTCATAAAGAAACTACATACATATTCTAGAATACCTGATGCGTTAGAATCGGGCCACCATCTAGTACTGTATAAAAGCCTTAGGGCTCGTATTCTGGAGGATTAACGTGCCATTGTTGAAAGGATAAAGCTCAGATTTTGTGATACTCTCCTCTCCCCCACTCTTTTAAAGCAGCTTAAAGAGACGTTTGGCAGACACTTCTGATGAAAATTCCTCCGCTCTAAGATCCCCTGTATTTCATTTTGAGCTGCTATGAATCTGTTAAAACGCTCTCTCTGGATTTCCATGACTCAAAGTGGGATGTTCGGGTTTGTCAGCGCATCTTTTGAAGCATGGTTTCGCCATTATCTCAATACAAAGACAAAATGCCCAGATAGCTTGACTTTAAAGTGGTTTCTTTTTCTTGTTTTTTTTTTATTTCCTCCTTGAAAGGCGACTGAGAAAAGGGCAGCCTGTTTTTTGCAGAAACCATTCTGCATTTTGATGCACAGTCTCCTCGCTCCTAGGCCAAAAATAATACAAGCGGAAGGCATTCTGCGATCATCAAAGCGTTCTCAGGTCAGACGAGACAAAGGGCTATTCAGCTACTGTTGCACAGATGTTTGTGCGCTTCTTACATTCACTCTTCAGCCAACACATCTTTGGCTCCAAATCTGACGGTCACTTTCATGTCTTACTTGTAAGACAATGTCTGACATGATAAAATATGTGATTCTTTGTTGGGACGTTGAAGTGTGTCAAATCGAGGTCTATAATTTACTTTTATTTGCTATAACTTGAATTAAAAAGGGGCTTCGTTATATCACTATGTGGCCATCAAGTTTCTGCAAGGCTTTTTTTTTTTTTTTTTTATAAAGAGGGCTTTGTGAATAAATGTGTTGAATTAATAGTAATATCAAGTGTGAAGGGATATTTTGTCTTAACAATGAGCCTTTTTTTGCCCGAGGATAAAGAGTTATTTCTACAGGTCGAACACTGAAATATTATGGGGCGATTCACCAAAAAGGCGACCATGTCCTTTATGGAGGAGGTGGGGAGACCTCAAATCAAATTGTTGTGTTGGCATACAATATTTAAAAAAACAAAACAAAAAAAAAGCACACAAAATAGCCAGATGGACCAAAAACTATTAAAAAATGGATCCAGCCCACTGTTTAAAACACAGTTTTTGGTGTTTATTTCCTAGCCGTAAGGCTGAGTGCAGACGGAGTTTTGAGCCCTGCGGATTTTTCCGTGCAGAATGGAAGAAAACCGCAGGTCAAATGACCTGCATTTTTCCTGCGGATTTCTTCCATTTTTCACGCGGTTTTCATGCGGTTTTTGTGCGGTTTTCCATTGCGGTCTTCCCCCTGCGGATTTGGTAACAGGGGAGATAGAAAACCGCACAAAAGTAGTAACATGCTGCGGATTTTGTACCGCAGGAAAACCGCGCGTAAAAATCCGCAGCGTCTGCACAGCGTTTTTTTTTTTTCATTCATTTTAAAGGTACTGTACATCACAATGCGGATATGCAACGTTTCTGCGCGGTAAAATCCGCTGCGGAAACGCTGCAAATCTGCATTGTGTGCACATGGCCTTATACTGCTAAGATCTACCGTATATACTCGCACATAAGCCGAGATTTTCAGCCCATTTTTTGGGGCTGAAGGTCCCCCCCCCACCCGGGCTTATACACAAGTCATATACGCCAGTGTGTCGACAGGTTAGGGGGAGCGGGGGTGTCAGATGATACTGACCCCCCCCCTCTGACGAGTCTCGCTGATCTGTCACAGTGATCTGTGATGTGACAGATCAGCGATCTGTCACAGGACAGTGATTTCCCCCCGGGACAACCTAATAAAGTTTAAAAAAAAAAAAAAAAAAAAGAAGTGTAAAAATAATTTTTAAAAAAATCGCTAAATAAATAATAAAAAAAAATATTTCCTAATAAATTCAACAAGTACACATATTTGGTATCACCGCGTCCGTAACGACCCGCCCTATAAAACTGTCCCATTAGTTAACCACTTTAGCGAACCCCTTAAAAAATAAAAAACGAAGCAAAAAATAATGTTTTATCATACCACCGAACAAAAAGTGCAATAACGCGCGATCAAAAAGGCGCATATAAATATGCATGGTACCGCTGAAAACGTCATCTTGTCCCGCAAAAAACGAGCCGCCACGCAGCGTCATCAGAGAAAAAATAAAAAAGTTATAGCTCGCAGAATAAAGCGATGCAAAAATAATTTTTATATAAAATTGTTTTTATTGCATAAAAGCGCCAAAACATAAAAAAATGACATAAACGAGGTATCGCTGTAATCGCACTGACCCGAAGAATAAAAGGGCTTTATCAATTTTACCACTCGCAGAACTGTGTAAACGCACCCCCCAAAAGAAATTCATGAAATGCTGGTTTTTGTTCATTCTGCGCCCCAAAAATAAAAAGCTATCGAAAAGTGTTACGTGCCAGAAAATGATACCAATAAAAACGTCAACTCGTCCCGCAAAAAATAAGACCTCACATGACTCGGTGGGTCAAAATATGGAAAAATTATAGCTCTCAATATGTGGTGAGGCAAAAACTATTTTTTACAATAAAAAGCGTCTTTTAGTGTGCGACAGCTGCCAAAAATAAAAACCGCCATAAATAGTGAATCAAACCCCCCGTTATCACCCCCTTAGTTAGGGAAAAATAATAAAATTAAAAAACATATTTATTTCCATTTTTCCATTAGGGTTAGAATTAGAATTGGGGGGGTTTCCACTGTTTGGGCAGATCAGGTGCTGTCCAAACGCAACATGGCGTCTGATCTCAATTCCAGCCAACTCTGCGTTGAAAAAGTCAAATGGTGCTCCTTCTGTTCCGAGCTCTGCCATGCGCCAAAAGTGGTTTACCCCCACATATGGGGTATCAGCCTACTCAGGACAAATTGCAAAACAACTTTTGGGGTCCTATTTCTCCTGTTGCCCTTAGGAAAATAAAAAATTGGGGGCAAAAATATCATTTTTGTGGAAAAAAAAAATGATTTTTTTTATTTTCACGTCTGGGCGTTATAAACTTCTGTGAAGCACTTGGGGGTTCAAAGTGCTCACCAAACATCTAGATAAGTTCCGAGGGGGGTCTAGCTTCCAAAATGGGGTCACTTGTGGGGAGTTTCAATAGCTTAGGCACATCAGAGGCTCTCCAAACGCACATGACACCCGCAGAGCATTCCATCAAAGTCTGCATTCCAAAACATCACTACTTCCCTTCCGAGCCCCGACGTGGGCCCATACAGTAATTTTCTCCCACATATGGGGTGTCAGCGTACTCGGGACAAATTGGACAACAACTTTTGGGGTCCAATTTCTCCTGGTACCCTTGGGAAAATAAAAAAAATTGGGGACTAAATGATCATGTTTGTGGAAAACTACCGATTTTTTTTATTTTCACGCACGGGCAGCATTATAAACTTGTGTGAATCCCTTGGGGGTTCAAAGTGCTCCCCACACATCTAGATAAGTTCCTTAGGGGGTCTAGTTTCCAAAATGGGGTCATTTGTGGGGGGTTTCCACTGTTTAGGTACAGCAGGGGCTCTCCAAAGGCAACATCACACCCGCAGACCATTCCATCAAAGTCTGCATTCCAAAACATCACTACTTCCCTTCCGAGCCCCGACGTGTGCCCATACAGTAGTTTTCTCCCACATATGGGGTATCAGTGTACTCAGGACAAATTGGTCAACAACTTTTGGGGTCCATTTTCTCCTGGTACCCTTGGGAAAATAAAAAAATTGGGGACTAAATGATCATGTTTGTGGAAAAAATACGATTTTTTTATTTTCACGCCTGGGCATTAAAAACTCCTGTGAAGCCCTTGGGGTTTCAAAGTGCTCACCACACATCTAGATAAGTTCCTTAGGGGGTCTAGTTTCCAAAATGGGGCCACTTGTGGGGGGATTCCACTGTTTAGGTACATCAGGGGCTTTCCAAACGCGACATGGTGTCCGATCTCAATTCCAGCCAAAAACGTCAAATGGCGCTGCTTCCCTTCCGAGCTCTGCCATGCGCCCAAATAGTCGTTTACACCCAAATATGGGGTATCAACGTACTCAGGACATATTGCACAATAACTTTTAGGGTCCTGGTACCCTTGGAAAAGTAAGAATTGAGGGTGAAAAGATCATTTTTGTGGAAAAAATATGATTTTTTAATTGTACGGCTGTACGTTATAAACTTCTGTGAAGCCCTTGGGGGTTCAAAGTTCTCACCACACATCTAGATAAGTTCCTTGGGTGGTCTAGTTTCCAAAATGGGGTCACTGGTGGGGGGTTTCCACTGTTTAGGTACATCAGGGGCTCTTCAAACGTGACATGGCATCCGATCTGAATTCCAGCCAATTTTGCATTGAAAAAGTCAAACGGCGCTCCTTCCCTTCTGAGCTCTGTCATGCGCCGAAACAGTGGTTCCCCCCCACATATCAGGTATCAGCGTACTCAGGACAAATTGCACAATAACTTTTCCAGTCCAATTTCTCCTTTTACACTTGGTAAAATAAAAAAAAAATTGAACCTGAAGTATTTTTTTTGTGAAAAAAAGTTAAATGTTCATTTTTTTTAAAAATATTCAAAAAATTCCTGTGAAGCACCTGAAGGGTTAATAAACTTCTTGAATGTGGTTTTGAGCACCTTAAGGGGTGCAGTTTTTAGAATGGTGTCACTTTTGGGTATTTTCTATCATATAGACACCACAAAGTGGCTTCAAATGTGATGTGGTCCGTAAAAATAAAATGGTGTTGCAAAAATGAGAAATCGCTGGTCAACTTTTAACCCTTATAACTTCCTAACAAAAAAAAATTCTGGTTCCAAAATTGTGCTGATGTGAAGTAAACATGTGGGAAATGTTACTTATTAAGTTTTTTGTGTGCTGTATCTCTGTGATTTAAGGGCATAAAAATTCAAAGTTAGAAAATTGCGAAATTTTCAAAATTTTCGCCAAATTTCCATTTTTTTCACAAATAAACGCCAAGTTATATGAATTAAATTTTACCACTAATATGAAGTACAATATGTCACGAGAAAACAATGTCAGAATCACCGGGATCCATGGAAGCGTTTCAGAGTTATTACCTCATAAAGGGACAGTGGTCAGAATTGTAAAAATTGGCCCGGTCATGAACGTGCAAACCACCCTTGGGGTTAAGGGATTAATGAGCAGTACCACATGACCGCTGAAGGAAGGAAGGGAGACCGTGGGAGAACAGGGCTGCAGAGACTGCACCAGGAGGGGGTGAGTATAAGCAAGATTCACCTGTCCCCGGTCAATCGCTGCTCACCGCTATCTGCTGCGTCCTGTCAGTGACATTCAGCCAGCAGAGGGCGCAATGACGTAGTTAGTGTGTCGCGGCGCCCCCTGCTGCCTGAACGTCACTGACAGATGACGCGGCAGACAGCGGCGAGCAGCGATGGACCCGGGACAGGTGAATATCTCAGGTGCCGGGGGTCTGGAGCCAGCACCAGCACCTGTCCCCCATAGCGTGCCGATGTCGCAGCCTGCTCAGGACCAGACACCTGGCCCCCAGGGACAAGAAGTGAGTATGTTTTTTTTTTTCTTATTTGCAGCAGCATATGGGGCATAATCTATGGAGCATCTTATGGGGAATAACCTATGGAGCATCATATGGGGGCATAATCTATGGAGCATCTTATGAGGGCAGTATATGGAGGCATAATCAATGGAGCATCTTATGGGGCATAATATATGGAGCATCTTATGGGAGCAGCATATGGGGGGCATAATATATGGAGCATCTTATTGAGGCAGTATATGGGGGCATAATATATGGAGCATCATATGGGGGCATAATCTCTGGAGCATTTTATGGGGGCAGCATATGGGGGCATAATCTATGGAGCATTTTATGGGAGCATAATATATGGAGCATCTTATGGGGGCAGCATATGGGGGCATAATATATGGAGCATCTTATTGGGGCAGCATATGGGGGCATAATATATGGAGCATCTTATGGGGGCAGCATATGGGGGCATAATCTCTAGAGCATTTTATGGGGGCAGCATATGGGGGTATAATCTATGGAGCATCTTATGGGGGCAGCATATGGGGGCATAATATATGGAGCATCTTATTGGGGCAGTATATGGGGCATAATATATGGAGCATCTTATGGGGGCAGCATATGGGGGAAGAATGTATGGAGCAGCACATGGGACATCTTATGGGGGCATAATATATGGAGCAGCATATGGGGGGCAGTATATGGGGGCATAATACATGGAGCATCTTAAGGGGGCAGCATATGGGGGCATAAGCTATGGAGCATTTTATGGGGGCAGCATATGGGGGCATAATCTATGGAGCATCTTATGGGGGCATAATGTATGGAGCAGCATATGGGGCATCTTATAGGGGCAACATATGGGGGCATAATCTATGGAGCATCTTAAGGGGCAATCAACCATTATGGAGCAGCATATGGGGCAATCAACCTATATGGAGCAGCATATGGGGCATATTATTCTATGGAGCATCTTATGGGGCCATTATTAACCTTTGTGCAGCCTTATATGGGGTATATTTTTTATGGAGCATCTTATGGCCCATCATGAACAGTATGGAGCATTATATGGGGCTCCTGATTCAATATGGATATTCAAAAACATTTAACCTACAAATGTCTCAATTAATTTTTACTTTTATTGATATCTATTTTTATTTTTGAAGTTAACCAGTAGCTGCTGCATTTTCCACCCTAGGCTTATACGCAAGTCAATAAGTTTTCCCAGGTTTTTGTGGCAAAATTAGGGGGGGGGGGTTGGCTTATACTCGGGTCGGCTTAAACACGAGTATATACGGTAATTCATACATCAATACACATACTGAACAGACCCAAAAAGAGCAAAAGCCACAATTTTTGATGCAATACTAATTTTAGGACTAGTGCAAATTAATCACTTGGACTTTATTTTGAGGCAGTAATCTTTTTGTCATGTCAAAAATTAAATATGGAGAAAAAAAAAAAAAGACAAAACTTCCAATTATTCTTCATAATTCTGTGGGGCCTCCACTCATTATGATAAAAAATGTATTAAAAGATTCCCAGGCTTATAATATTTGATGATGTACTCTTAGGATAATTCATCAATATCACATGAATGGGGGTTCGACACCTCCAACAATCAGCTGTTTGTAGGCTACAGTGACCAGAGTCAGGACAACACAAGTCCATTCACTGTGAAGTTAGGGAATACTGGCAAGAAGTGCAGCTCCGCTCCTGTTTAACTGAATACAGTTTATCAGACTGTAGACAAAAATCACTGATTAGTTGGTGTGTCGGACCCCCACCGATCGGAAACTCATGAGGGTTTTTTCTTTTTAAGAATAGATTATGGGTCTCACACCCCCACGGCCAGGGGTTTCCAGCTGTAGTTTGATGGAGGCAGTATCGAATGAAATAAGATCGGAGCTGCACTTTTCTGGCAACAGCCAATAACTACGGAGTGAACAGAGCAGTGCTGTTCAGACAAAGCCTCAGACTCCTTAATTTCCCTGACAGTGACCCCACAGCACAGGCCACTACTGAGCATGTACACAAAGTGCAGCACAGATTCATCTCCACTATGACCCCACAGCACCGGTCACTACCGAGCATGTACATAAAGTGCAGCACAGATTCATCTCATCTACGACTCCACAGCATCGGTCACCACGGAGCATGTACATAAAGTGCAGCACAGACTCATCTCATCTACGACTCCACAGCATCGGTCACCACTGAGCATGTACATAAAGTGCAGCACAGACTCATCTCATCTACGACTCCACAGCACCGGTCACTACTGAGCATGCACATAAAGTGCAGCACAGATGCATCTCATCTACGACTCCACAGCACCGGTCACTACTGAGCATGTACATAAAGAGCAGCACAGACTCATCTCATCTACGACTCCACAGCACCGGTCACTACTGAGCATGTACATAAAGTGCAGCACAGATTCATCTCATCTACGACTCCACAGCACTGGTCACCACTGAGCATGTACATAAAGTGCAGCACAGATTCATCTCATCTACGACTCCACAGCACTGGTCACTACTGAGCATGTGCATAAAGAGCAGCACAGATTCATCTAATCTACGACTCCACAGCACTGGTCACTACTGATCATGTATATAAAGTGCAGCACAGATTCATCTCATCTACGACTCCACAGCACTGGTCACTACTGAGCATGTGCATAAAGAGCAGCACAGATTCATCTAATCTACGACTCCACAGCACTGGTCACCACTGAGCATGTACATAAAGTGCAGCACAGATTCATCTCATCTACGACTCCACAGCACTGGTCACTACTGAGCATGTACATAAAGAGCAGCACAGATTCATCTCATCTACGACTCCACAGCACTGGTCACTACTGAGCATGTGCATAAAGAGCAGCACAGATTCATCTAATCTACGACTCCACAGCACTGGTCACCACTGACCATGTATATAAAGTGCAGCACAGATTCATCTCATCTACGACTCCACAGCACTGGTCACTACTGATCATGTACATAAAGTGCAGCACAGATTCATCTCATCTACGACTCCACAGCACTGGTCACTACTGAGCATGTGCATAAAGAGCAGCACAGATTCATCTCATCTACGACTCCACAGCACTGGTCACTACTGAGCATGTACATAAAGAGCAGCACAGACTCATCTCATCTACGACTCCACAGCACTGGTCACTACTGAGCATGTGCATAAAGAGCAGCACAGATTCATCTCATCTACGACTCCACAGCACTGGTCACTACTGAGCATGTACATAAAGTGCAGCACGGGGGGGGGAAATCACCTTCAATTCGGCAGTGGAAAAAGTTAGTGAATGATGAGATTCCATACGAAAATATATTATAAAGGCATAGAGGGTGCCCGCAAAAGTTTCACAGGATTTGGGAAAGATGGTGCGACTCACCCTTGAAACATCTGGCCCGATGTTATAACCTCAATTTTGCGGTATAACCCCTGAAACATACCTTCTTCAAATGTATGAAAGTGGTGTTATGAGTGATCTTAAGAATAAATATTTATTACAAGCTGAATAAATACAGACTCAAACTCTGATAAAGACTTTGTAGTAATGTTATACTTTATTAGTAGTGTTTGTTTACTCTATTGTTGAAAGTATGCTTCTATATCTACTTTGGCTGATGTGCTGATCCGTATTCTATATTGCAATGTCATATGATTGTTGTATTAATTTGTGGAATCTTTCAATAAAAAAAAGTTTAAAGTGCAGCACAGATTCATCTCACCTACGACCCCACAGCACCGGTCATTATTGAGCCTGTACATGAAGTTCAGCACAGATTCATCTCCACTACGACCCCACAGCACTGGTCACTACTGAGCATGTACATAAAGTGCAGCACAGATTCATCTCCACTACGACCCCACAGCATCGGTCACTACTGAGCATGGACAAAGTGAAGCACAGATTCATCTCCACTACGACCCCACAGCATCGGTCACTACTGAGCATGGACAAAGTGCAGCACAGATTCATCTCATCTACAACCCCACAGCACTAGTCACTAGTAAGCATGTACATAAAGCGCAGCACAGATTCATCTCATCCACGACTCCACAGCACCGGTCACTACTGAGCATGTACATAAAGTGCAGCACAGATTCATCTCATCTACGACCCCACAGCATCGGTCACTACTGTGCATGGACACAAAGTGCAGCACAGATTCATCTCCACCAAGACTCCACAGCATCGGTCACTACTGAGCATGGACAAAGTGCAGCACAGATTCATCTCCACTACGACCCCACAGCATCGGTCACTACTGAGCATGGACAAAGTGCAGCACAGATTCATCTCATCTACGACCCCACAGCACTGGTCACTAGTAAGCATGTACATAAAGCGCAGCACAGATTCATCTCCACCACGACCGCACAGCCCTGGTCACTACTGAGCATGTACATAAAGTGCAGCACAGATTCATCTCATCTATGAATCCACAGCACCGGTCACTACTGAGCATGTACATAAAGTGCAGCACAGATTCATCTCATCTACGACCCCACAGCACTGGTCACTACTGAGCATGTACATAAAGTGCAGCACAGATTCATCTCCACTACGACCCCACAGCATCGGTCACTACTGAGCATGGACAAAGTGCAGCACAGATTCATCTCCACTACGACCCCACAGCATCGGTCACTACTGAGCACGGACAAAGATCAGCACAGATTCATCTCCACTACGACCCCACAGCCCTGGTCACTATTGAGTGTAACGGGGTCTACCAAGCTGGAGTACCTCTCAGTACCACCCCATGTTTTCAGAGGTCCGCTCTGCGTTGGCTGGAGTCTGAATGAATGACGCTGGCTGGAATTCCTTGGTTACATGGGCGCATATAAAAGATCACTGCTTCTCCACGTATTTCCAGTCTGACAACACTTTACTCACAGGACACAGAATATATCACACAGATACAGAGGGCAGGCCAATAGAAAAGCGGCAGGCCAGACATGCATTACAAAAGCCGCAGGTGACCGGAGCCTACCAATGTTTACTGTGGGAATTACAAAGGTGGGGGGAGGGCGGACAAAAAGAGAATATCGTGTCCCCTCTGCCCAGGGGCGCAGCCTGTGGGCTGATGCATAAGGGACATGCATCTCACATAGAACCTATTATACATACATATAACTCCACAACATATTCTGGGTGCTGAGTGGTTCTGTAGCACGTAACACGGCTCCCCCTTTTCAGCGACGCGATCGGCATACACAGTCTGATCCTCAAAAGATCGGTTTGGGGATGACCGAAGTTTATGGGGTTGGTACAAGTTCCGTTTGTCGACTTAGTCCATCGGCGTTACCGTTTTGTTTGCCGGGTCTGTGGTGGATGGTGAAGTCCAGAGGTTGTAGGGCTAAACTCCACCGCAGCAATCTGGCGTTGTCTCCGGAGACCCGATTAAGCCAGACTAGGGGATTATGGTCTGTTAGGAGGGAAAACTGTCATCCATACAAATATGGTTGCAACTTCTTGAGTGCCCATACTACCGCCAGGCACTCCTTCTCGATGGCCGCATAGCTTACTTCACGGGGCAGTAGTTTCCGACTCAGGTAAACTACCGGGTGTTCTTGGCCATCCGGCCCGACTTGGCTCAGTACTGCCCCCAATCCAAACATAGAAGCGTCTGTGTGAACCAGGAAACGTTTAGTTGGATCGGGTGCGGCCAATACAGGGGTATTGGTGAGGGCGTCCTTTAGTTGGCGAAAGGCTTCCTCACACTCTGAGGTCCAGGTTACCTGGCGGGGTTGGTTTTTACGGGTCAGATCAGTGAGGGGCTTGGCTACGCTGCTGTAATTGGGAAGAAATTTCCTGTAATACCCCGCTGTCCCTAGAAACGCCATGACCTGGGTTTTAGTGCGTGGGATGGGCCATTTGGCTATGGCCTCAATCTTGGCTGGTTCTGGTCGCTGTTTCCCACTTCCCACCCAATGCCCTAAATACTGAACCTCTGCTTTGCCCACATAACACTTGTTTGGGTTCAGGGTGATTCCGGCCTGGTGGATCCTGTCCAATACTGTCTCTAGGTGATTTAGATGCTCTTCCCATGACGCACTGTAGATGGCGATGTCGTCCAGGTAGGCACAAGCATAGTCCTGGAGACCATCCAGAAGCCGGTCAGCCAGCCTTTGGAATGTCGCCGGGGCATTCTTCATCCCGAATGGCATAACTCGAAACTGGAATAAGGCAAACGGGGTGACAAATGCCGACTTGGGAATAGCGTCAGGACTAAGGGGAATCTGCCAGTAGCCTTTGCATAGATCGACGGTGGTCAAATACTTTGCCCCCACCAGCCGGTCTAACAACTCATCCACACGCGGCATGGGGTATGCATCAGTCACTGTTTTCTCATTGAGATTACGATAGTCTACACAAAACCGTATAGTCCCATCCTTATTGGGCACTAACACTACGGGGGATGCCCAGGGACTGACTCTTCAATGACCCCTAAACGCAGCATCTCTTGTATCTTTTGTCACATCCCCTCTCGTACAGACTCAGGGACGCGGAAGGGGTCTGATCCTGGGTCTCAACCTTGTGTTGTGCCAGGCGAGTGTACCCCGGTCTCTGTGAAAACATCCTCTGTCGCAGCCTCAACAACGCCTCCATCTGCTGTCTCTCCCGGGGGCCTAGGTCTTCACCCAAGTGTACCTGGTCCCATGTTTTAAACTGAGTCCTTTCCCCTAAGACATCCGGCAAGGGAAGTCCGGCTAAATCCTCTGCTTCAGGTGCACAGATGGCCACTACCTCTTCAGGGCGCTCCCGGCAGGGCTTCAACATATTCACGTGGAACATGCGGATAACCCTGGGGTCGTCACAATCGGCGACATTATAGGTTGTGTCGGCTATTTTCCCCACTACCTGGTAGGGCCCCTGCCATGCAGCTTGAAACTTATTCTGCTTAGTGGGCTCTAACACCAGGACCTTCTGTCCTATTTCCAAAGTGTGCTCTCTGGCCCTCCCGTCGTACCATACGCGTTGGCGCCGCTGGGTCGCCTGCAGGTTCTCACGTACAACCTGGGTCAGCTCCTGTAGGCGGTCCCAGAATTCCAGCACATAGGGTACAATAGGTACCCCTTCTATGAGGCCCTCCCAGTGTTCCAGCACTAAGTCTAGGGGTCCCCTTACCCGTCTCCCGTATACCAGCTCGAACGGGGAGAACCCCGTGGATTCTTGGGGCACCTCCCGATAGGCAAACAGGAGGTATGGCAAGAATTTCTCCCAGTCCCTGTAGGCCCTGGCATAAGTCCCAATGAGCTGTTTTAATGTCCCGTTAAAGCGTTCACACAACCCATTGGTTTGCGGGTGGTACGGGGAGCTTCTAATGGACTTTACGCCGCACCGCTTCCACAGTTGGTTGGTCACCTCTGCTGTAAACTGGGTACCCTGGTCCGAGATAATCTCCCGGGGAAATCCAACCCGTGAGAAAACCTGGAGTAGGGCGGCCGCCACCGTCTCTGCCAGTATGTTAGGTAACGCAACCGCCTCTGGATACCGTGTGGCATAATCTACCACTGTCAACATATACCTTTTCCCGGACGGACTGGGTTTGGCTAACGGCCCTATCAGATCGACCGCTACTCGGCTAAATAGTTCCTCCACGATGGGGAGGGGGCGTAATTTGGCCTTGCATCGATCCCCCCCCTCTTGCCAATGCGCTGACAACTGTCACAGGTCTGGCAGTACTGACAAACATCATAGGTTACCCCCAGCCAAAAGAAGTTTTGTGTCAGACGATGCCTGGTGCGACTGACGCCGAAGTGCCCGGCCAAGGGTATATCATGAGAGATTCGCAGTAACTCCTGCCTATACTTCTTGGGAACTACCAGCTGTTGTTTTATAGTGGGGCTCGGCCCTGTGTGGTGCTGCTCTGTGATCCGGTAGAGGAGTCCCTGCTTCCATACAAACTGTTCCCCTTCCAGTACTCCTCTCCCCTCCTGTGCCTTCCCACGATATCCCTCTAATGAAGGATCCTCAAGTAACTCCCTCTTAAATTCATCTGGGGTGGCCCAAGAAATGTGTCTGGCTATGGGAATACGTGTAGGGCTGGGATGTTGTCACGGGGGACTTAGTTCCACCCAAGGCTGTAATACCCGGGACCCCTGTGATGTCCCTATAACTAGGGGAAACCCTGTCTGACCCTCAACCCAGGGTTTTTGCTGATGGTGCAAATGCCTGAGCCTCCAACCTCTCCGTGTCTCCTGCTCAGCCCTGCACTTAACCCTCCACCCTCCACCCAGTGAGGGGTCACACCACCAAATCCCCCACACAAATTATGACAGACAGGGAGAACTTAAACTGCACTGCGCCGCACACACACAGGAATATACAGTAATGTGAACAGGGCACAACTAAACACAAATAAGGGAAGGAGAAAGGATAACAACGGATCATACGCCACAAGAAACGAATCTCTCTCTCTGCAACACCTCCACTCCAGACCGGAACCACTTGGTATGAAACACAAGCTATAATCGGCGACGCCCATAGGCCAGCATGACTATTTAAAGACCGAGGGCGTGACTAACCATCCAACCTGGTCCCAGCAGGATTATCCCCCGAGAGCCTGAAGATCAAGCCGGCGCCACTGAGGCTATAGTGGCTGGAGGTGGAACTACCTCTGCCTGCCGGATGCTGTGGTGTGAACAGCGTCCGACATGACATTACCCCGTCTTCTACGAGGGACCTCCGGACCCTCAAGACTCATAGGACCCGGCTTGTCCAGATGACGACGGTGAAAAGAACTGACCAGCCGATCCGCATGTATGTCTGAGGCTGGAACCCAAGACCTCTCCTCCGGACCATACCCCCGCCAGTGCACCAAATACCGAAGAGTACGGCGTACTACTCGAGAGTCCACTACCTTGGCGACCTCAAACTCTAAATCGCCATCCACCATGACTGGAGGTGGCATCGGCGTTGTGTCCACAGAGCCTACCACCTTTTTCAATAAAGCCCTGTGAAACACGTTGTGTATCTTGTACACTGCAGGAAGTTCCAACCGATAAGCCACTGGGTTAATGATGGCAGAAATCCTAAAAGGCCCAATAAACCTTGGACCCAGTTTTAAAGATGGAATTTTGAGTTTTATGTTCTTCGTAGCTAACCACACCCATTCACCCACACACAGGTCCGGACCTGGCACGCGTCTACTGTCAGCCACCCGTTTGTACCTGGCACTCATGCTCAACAAACGCTGTTTCACCCGCCTCCAGACTGATGACAATGGGGCTCCTAGCTGATCCTCCTCCGGGACACCCCCGAGTCACCCTGACGTAAGGTACAAAACTGAGGATGTTGACCGTACACACAAAAGAATGGAGACTCTCCCGATGACTCTTGGCGGTGATTATTTAACGCAAATTCGGCCAGAGGAAGGAAAGTAGACCACTCCTCCTGGTTGTCGGACACAAAGCATCGTAAATACTGTTCTAGATTTTGGTTCATGCGCTCAGTTTGTCCATTAGACTGTGGATGAAACGCCGATGAATGTGACAACTTGATCTCCAAACGTGAGCAAAAAGCTTTCCAAAACCTCGCCACAAATTGCGTACCCCTAGCAGATACTATGTCCGACGGTACTCCGTGGAGTCTGACCACCTCCTTCACAAATACCTGAGCCAACGTCTTAGCATTGGGCAATGAAGACAACGCCACAAAATGCTCCATCTTTGAAAAACGGTCAACCACCACCAGGATGACCGTGTTCCCCGCCGAGGCTGGCAAGTCAGTGATGAAATCCATGGAGATTTCTGTCCATGGCCTATTGGGTACCCCCAGAGGCTGTAGCGTGCCAGCAGGACGGGTACAGGGTGACTTAGCCCTAGCGCACGTGACGCAAGCTGCCACGTATGAGACCACGTCCTGCCGGATTTTGGGCCACCAGAAACGAGGCGATACCAGCTCTAAGGTGCCCCTCACCCCTGGATGACCAGCCAGTACCGAGTCGTGGTGTTCCTTCAACACCTTAAGCCGAAGATGCAGGGGTACAAATGATTTGTTGGCGGGAAGTCCTGGTGGTACCTCCTCTTGGGCCTCGGCAATCTCCGCCTCTACCTCTGTCGTGAGAGCCGAGACCACTACCCCTTTCTGGAGGATGGGTACCGGCTCTTCCCGAGGTTCTCCCGCCGGAAAACACCTAGACAAAGCATCCGCCTTGGAGTTTTTAGCCCCGGGACGGTAAGTCACAAGAAAATTGAAACGAGTAAAAAACAATGCCCAGCGAGCCTGCCTAGGAGACAGACGCTTGGCCGACTCCAGATAGAGCAGATTCTTATGGTCGGTGATGACTGTGACCTGGTGAGCCGCCCCCTCCAAGAAGTGACGCCATTCCTCAAAAGCCAGTTTGATGGCCAACAACTCCCTGTTGCCGATATCATAATTCCGTTCGGCCGGCGACAGCTTCTTGGAGAAGTAGGCGCATGGATGCATCTCGCTCAAGGACGAGCCTTGAGACAGTACTGCCCCCACTCCCACCTCCGACGCATCAACCTCTACCACAAAAGGTTTAGACACGTCTGGTTGCACCAGAATGGGGGCTGAAGCAAAACTATTCTTCAGACGCTCAAATGCACATATAGCCACCTCAGGCCAGTTCGCCAGATCGGCACCCTTTTTTGTCATGTCCGTGAGCGGTTTGGCGATAGTCGAAAAGTGTTTTATAAATTTCCTATAATAATTCGCAAACCCAAGGAACCGCTGGAGTGCTTTCAGACTCTCCGGCCTCTCCCATTGCAGCACCGCTTGCACCTTAGCGGTGTCCATTTTAAACCCGGCTGCGGACACAATATATCCCAAAAAGGGCAACTCCTGGACAAAAAATAAACATTTTTCCAGCTTAGCATAGAGCTGGTTCTCCCGGAGCAACTGTAACACCTGCCTGACATGCTCCAAATGAGTGTCCCGATCGCTAGAATAAATGAGGATATCATCCAGGTATACAATCACAAATCTCCCCAGGACATGAGCAAATACATCATTAATAAAATGTTGGAAAACGGCAGGCGCGGTGGTCAACCCAAACGGCATAACCAGACTCTCAAAATGACCCTCAGGAGTGTTAAACGCCGTCTTCCACTCATCCCCCTGACGGACCCTTATGAGGTTATACGCCCCCCTGAGGTCCAGCTTGGAGAACCATTTCGCCCCCGCTACCTGGTTGAATAAATCCGGGATTAACGGCATTGGGTAGGGATCACGGATAGTAATCTGGTTTAACTCTCGGAAATCCAGACACGGGCGTAACCCCCCATCTTTCTTCTTAATGAAGAAAAACCCCACGGCTACAGGCGAGGACGAAGGCCGGATGTGTCCTTTGCTCAGACTCTCCGCGATGTAGTCTTTCAGAGCTTGTCTCTCAGGACCAGAAATATTAAACATCCTGGCCTTAGGTAATTTGGCCCCAGGTTTTAACCTAATCGCACAGTCATAGGCTCTATGTGGAGGCAGATCTGAGCAACCCTTCTCAGAGAAAACATCCGCGAAATCCTGCAAAGCCTCCGGCAGGCTGGGCGTCACGGAGGACACACATATGGCCAAGCAATTGTCTTGGAAGAAACCACTCCATTGTACTATGTCCTGAGTTTTCCAATCAATTACCGGGTTGTGCCTGGACAACCATGGAAAACCCAGGACCATTTGTGCTGGGAGATTACGGAGGACCCTATATGTAACCGACTCAGAATGTAGGACCCCAATGTGGAGTTTCACCTCTGCCACAAACTCCGTAATCTCCCCTTGAGGGAGGGGAACAGCATTAATGGTCACCACCTGCATGGGGTGAGGAAGTTTTTCGATCTTAAACCCGGCGGTGTGTGCAAACTCCTCATCTATGAGATTGGTGGCGGAACCGCTATCCACAAACACTGATATTGGTAGCTCTCTGCCCGCAATAATAACCTTGGCAGGGAGCATACACTGAGATACCATCATGGAGGATATGCATACGCTCAGTTGGGTCTCCTCCATACCCTCTGAGCTTAACAGTTTTCCGCCGATGTGACCCTCTTAGGTAGTACCGGGCAAACGTTAACATAATGACCACTTTTACCACAGTAGAAACATGCTCCGGGTTTCCGGAATCCCGGAGAGCGACGCTTAACCTGTGCCACGCCAGCAATCTGCATAGGTTCAGGGAACTCATCTACTTCAACCACAATTGCACCTCTGCTTTGCCCCAGAGGTAGCGTCTCCTGTACCGCCTGACGAAAACGGCGATCAATACGTATCACCAAACTCATGGCAGACTCCAACGATGCCGGAGTCTCATACATCAGGAGGGCTTGTTTAACCCTCCCTGATACCCCTTGAATAAACTGGCTCCGCAGTGCTGGGTCATTCCACTGTGTGTCTACGGCCCAGCGGCGAAATTCCGAACAATAGTCCTCTGCAAAGCGCTCCCCCTGGCGGAGGGCGCGGATTTTAGATTCCGCTAGAGCCAGTCGGTCAGGATCATCATAAATGAGCCCGAGTGCAGAAAAAACATTATCAACAGAATGAAATGTAGCAGAGTCAGCTGGTAAGGAAAATGCCCATGCTTGGGGGTCACCACTCGGTAATGACAACACCAGCCCTCATTACCTGAGGAGATTGGCCGCATGCGGAAGTATAACTTGCAGGCCTCCCGAAATACGACAAATTTGCTGCGATCCCCTGAAAATCGTTCTGGCAGCGGAAACTTCGGCTCTGCACCGATACCTGCAGATGCCGTTTGGACTTTCGCTACTACCAGACCCTGCTGCTGAACTGCCCCTTTCAACTCGGAGACCTGTATGGACAGCGCCGCCAACTGGCGGGTTATGGAATCTAATGGATCCATGGACTCCTGAAAAAATGTGGGCCGATTATAATGTCACGGGGGACTTAGTTCCACTAAGGCTGTAATACCCGGGACCCCTGTGATGTCCCTATAACTAGGGGAACCCTGTCTGACCCTCAACCCAGGGTTTTTGCTGATGGTGCAAATGCCTGAGCCTCCAACCTCTCCTTGTCTCCTGCTCAGCCCTGCACTTAACCCTCCACCCAGTGAGGGGTCACACCACCAAATCCCCCACATAAATTATGACAGACAGGGAGAACTTAAACTGCACTGCGCCGCACACACACAGGAATATACAGTAATGTGAACAGGGCACAACTAAACACAAATAAGGGAAGGAGAAAGGATAACAACGGATCATACGCCACCAGATACGAATCTCTCTCTCTGCAACACCTCCACTCCAGACCGGAACCACTTGGTATGAAACGCAAGCTATAATCGGCGACGCCCATAGGCCAGCATGACTATTTAAAGACCGAGGGCGTGACTAACCATCCAACCTGGTCCCAGCAGGATTAACCCCCGAGAGCCTGAAGATCAAGCCGGCGCCACTGAGGCTATAGTGGCTGGAGGTGGAACTACCTCTGCCTTCCGGATGCTGTGGTGTGAACAGCGTCCGACATGACAGATGTCTTACCTGAGCCTCCTCTGAGTGTGATTCCGCTTCCACAGCTCGAGCTGGTCTCCGGGTGGTCACAGGATAGGTCTCAGCCAGAGGGGCCACCGAGAATGCAGACAACATGGGCCCCAAGTCATTTCCCAGCAAGACGTCTGCAGGCAAATCCTCCATCAAGCCGACCTCAACAAGGCCATCCCAGACTCTCCAGTTCAGGTGAATCCTGGCAGTGGGCAGTCAATGTATAGCTCCCCCTGCTACACGGACTGCCACTGTCCGGTCCGTCTTCTCTTGGTCCCGGACGAGATGAGGCTTCACAAGGGTCAAAGTTGCCCCAGAATCTCTTAGTCCATGCATACGTTTCCCATTAACCCACACGACCTGTCGATGCTGTTGTCAATTATCTGCCCGGGCTGCCTGCACGGGGTCTACTTCATGCAGCTCTTCCTCCATCTATTCCACCCCTTGGTTAGTCGTAGCCCCCAATGTCGGGTCAGCTTCGCCTTGGTAGCAGTGTACAGCAGCCCGCCTTTGGCCACTGGGTATGCTGAGTCCGGTTGGGACATTGTCTTTGCAGGTGGCCCAGCTGACGACAGGTGTGGCATCGTGCCCCAGGGGGACTGTGGTAGGCCGGGTTTCTAGCTGGTCCCTCTACAATCTTCGGTGGTTTTGGGCCCTCCAGGTCCATGAGCGGGCCCCTAGTGACCACCTTTGATCCGGACAACTGCGGCCTCCTGGCATCATGATGTTCATCGGCCAGATGAGCGGCTTCCTCAAGAGTCGTTGGCCGCCTGTCCCGAAGCCATTCCTGTGTCTCGAGGTTTAGTCCATTAAAGAATCGTTCTAACAGGAAGAGCTGGAGGACGTCCTCCTTAGTGGTTGCTTGGCTCCCTTGTACCCACTGTAGCAGTGACTGCCGCAATTTACAGGCCCATTCAGCGTGGGTATCGGTTACGCGTTTTATAAGTCAGCGGAACTTTTGGCGGTAGGCCTCTGGTGTCAGCGCATACCGGGCAAAGATCACTTCTTTGATCCGGTCATAGTCCATACAGTCCTCATCAGGTACCGTGCGATAGGCATCCGCTGCCCGGCCTGTCAACTTGCTGGCCAGAATCTGAACCCGTTCCTCCGGCTTCACTTGATGAAGGGCATACTGCCGCCCAAAGTCCTGCAGAAAGCCATCAATGTCTTGCTCTGCCTCCCCCAACTGTCGGAAGGCATTATACTGGATCTTTTTGTGGCTTAATGTTGAAGGTACCTGATCGAAGGCCAGAGCTCCCCCTGCTCGCTGACCCTCCTCTCTCCGCTCTGCCATCTCCATCTTAACCAGCTCCACTTTGATCCGCTCTGCCATCTCCATCTTGGCTAGCTCTATCCTGGTCCGCTCGGCCATCTTTTCCTTCAGATCAGTACGCACATCAGCCATCACCTCTCGTATGATCTCTACTGCAGGGTTTGGGCCATAGAACACCAGTCTGTTCTTTACCTCCCTCTGGAATTCGGTCTCCTCCACATTCACATTGGGGGGCGCTGCACTGTCGTAATCAAATCCGCTTTGTTTTGTTGCTGGCGATCAACCCTCGGGCTTCCACCAGATCTTTTAATGTAGTCCTCTAACTTCTGGTAGTTATTTGCCATTCATTCCTTTCCTCCTGTAGAAGGGGTATCACATCCCGCTGTCTGCCACCAGTGTAACGGGGTCTACCAAGTTGGAGTACCTCTTTCAGTACCACCCCGTGTTTTCGGAGGTCCGCTCTGCGTTGGCTGGAGTCTGAATGAATGACGCTGGCTGGAATTCCTTGGTTACATGGGCGCATATAAAAGATCACTGCTTCTCCACGTATTTCCGTCTGACAACACTTTACTCACAGGACACAGAATATATCACACAGATACAGAGGGCAGGCCAATAGAAAAGCGGCAGGCCAGACATGCATTACAAAGGCCGGAGCCTGCCGATGTTTACTGTGGGAATTACAAAGGTGGGGGGAGGGCGGACAAAAGGAGAATATCGTGTCCCCTCTGCCCAGGGGCGCAGCCTGTGGGCTGATGCATTAGGGACATGCATCTCACATAGAACCTATTATACATACATATAACTGCACAACATATTCTGGGTGCTAAGGGGTTCTGTAGGACGTAACACTGAGCATGTGCATAAAGTGCAGCACAGATTCATCTCATCTACGACTCCACAGCACTGGTCACTACTGAGCATGTACATAAAGTGCAGCACAGATTCATCTAATCTACGACTCCACAACACCGGTCACTACTGAGCATGTTCATAAAGAGCAGCACAGATTCATCTCATCTACGACTCCACAGCACTGGTCACTACTGAGCATGTACATAAAGTGCAGCACAGATTCACCTCCACAACAACTCCACAGTACCGGTCACTCCTGAGCATGTACATAAAGTGCAGCACAGTTTCATCTCATCTATGACTCAACAGCACCGGTCACTACTGAGCATGTACATAAAGTGCAGCACAGATTCATCTCAACTAAAAGCCCAGATCCTTAGATCAGGAACAGAACATACATTTATACGACATTTTATAACTTTACCAAATTATTCTGAAAACATTTACAGCACATCCTGCATTGTGCTACTGTACCCAATTAATTATATATTTTAGGAGTCGATCCTTTTTTCTACTGACTCCGACTCCACAGCCTGCTTATAATTATGACACCTTTAAACTACAAAGTTCAAGCTTGAGTAGAGAGATAATGCTTACAAAAAAAAAAAAAAGAACATTTTCAGATGTGAGCATTTAAAAAATAAAAACCATGCAAGATCTTTTCTATCTAATAAACAGGGTGGGCCATTTATATGGATACACCTAAATAAAATGGGAATGGTTGGTGATATCAACCTCTTGCTTGTGGCACATTATTATATGGGAGTGGGGAAACTTTTCAAGATGGGTGGTGACCATGGTGGCCATTCTGAAGTCGGCCATTTTGGATCCAACTTTAGTTTTTCCAATGGGATGAGGGTCATTTGACATCAAACTTATTGAGAAATTCACAAAAAAAAAACAATGGTGTGCTTGGTATGAACCTAACTTTATTATTTCATGAGTTATTTACAAGTTTATGACCACTTATAAAATGTGTTCAAAGTGCTGCCCATTGTGTTGGATTGTCAATGCAACCCTCTTCTTCCACTCTTGACACACTGATGGCAACACAGCAGAAGAAATGCTAATCTAAGGGGGTCAGATTCCTTGTAGGAATATTCGGACCAGACACCCATAATGTGATGGTGAACCATCTTGCTGGAAAACCTCAGGGAACGTGCCATCTTCAGTGCATAAAGAGGGCAACACATCATCATGTAGCAATTTCAGATATCCAGTGGCATTGAGGTTTCCATTGATGAAGAATGGGCCCACTATCTTTGTACCTACCACACCATACCATCAATTATGGGTGTCAGGTCCGAGCATTCCTACATGAACAGTTTCCTGGAAAGTGGATTGGTCGTCGTGGGCCAGTTGAATGGCCACCAAGGTCTCCCGATCTGACCCCCTTAGACTTTTATCTTTGGGGTCATCTGAAGGCAATTGTCTATGCTGTTAAGATACGACTTGTGCAGCATCTGAAACAACGGATACTGGAAGCCTGTGCTAGCATTTCTTCTGTGGTGTTGCTATCAGTGTGTCAAGAGTGGGAGAAGAGGGCTGCATTGACAATCCAACACAATGGGCAGCACTTTGAACACATTTTGTAAGTAGTCATAAACTTGTAAATAACTAAAGAATAAAGTTACGCTAAAATCAAGCACACCATTGTTTAACTTGTGCAGAAAAGGATTTCCAGTTGGTCAAGGAGCGCTTCCAGATGATTCATTAATTACTCTGAATATTTCAAGGAATATCCAGTTTATTGTTAGACATAAAAACACAACGCGTTTTGGCTATACATAAAATTAGCCTTCATCAGGTGTTTTACCTGATGAAGGCTAATTTTATGTATAGCCGAAACGCGTTGTGTTTTTATGTCTAACAATAAACTGGATATTCCTTGAAATATTCAGAGTAATTAAAAAACCATCCGGAAGCGCTCCTTGACAAACTGGAAATCTTTCTCTGCATTCTTTTACTTGTGAAATTCTCAATAAGTTTGATGTGTCAGATGACCCTCTTCCCATTGAAAAAAATAAAGTTGGATCCAAAATGGCCGACTTCAGAATCATGGTCACCACCCATCTTGCAATGTTTCCCCCCTCCCATATACTAATGTGCCACAAACAGGAAGTTGATATCACCAACCATTCCCACTTTATTTAGGTATATCCACGTAAATGGCCCACCCTGTATTTACAAGCTCTTGTTATCCTGCATTTGGTTTATAATCATTAGATCATTAGTATTGCAGGGTTTTACCTTAACCAATCTAAATTAAATGATCACATTACATTTATCCTTTGCATTTGGCATTTATGCCTCATGTAGTAGCATGACACATTGCCAACACATACCACACACTGGCGTATGATGCCCATAGACTCCAACTGTTGTAACAGACAAAATGTTGCTTTAAGGCCCCGTCACACACAGCGAGATCGCTAGCGAGATTGCTGATTTAGTGATGCATCAGCGATCTCGCTGTGTGTGACAGGCATCAGCGACCGCCCCCCCCGCTGGGTATCGCTGATAGTGCACCATCGTCCTGGGCCGTTTTTTGATAGTCTCCCGCTGGCCAGCACGCATCGCTGTGTGTGGCAGCGGGAGAGCAACGATCAGCGAGCTCCCAGCACTATAAGCAGATGCTGTGAGCTGGTATCTAAGGTATATTTTGGGTAACTAAGCGTGCGTCGTCACTTGGTTACTCGCTTTGTACCTTAGATACCTGCGTGCTCGTGCAGGAAGCTGGTAACCAAGGTACACAGCGTGTAACTAAGTGACGCGCATGCCAAGTTACCCGCTGTGTACCTTGGATACCAGATCCCAGCGCCAGCACGCAGGTATCTAAGGTACACAGCGGGTAACTAAGTGATGGCGCGCGCTTAGTAACCCGATATTTACCTTGGATACCAGCGTCCTCGCTGGTCCTGATCACTGGTGAGTCTGCCTGTTTGACAGGTCACCAGCGATCATGTAGCGAGGCATCAGCGATACAGACAAGGTCGCATCGTTGTCGGGATCGCTGGTGTATCGTTTAGTGTGACGAGCCCTTTAGACTTTATACTAGAAGTCTAGCAATGTAAAGCTCTTGTGTTAATTTACCTGATTAAAAACCTTGAAAAAAAATTCTTAAAATTAAAAAAAACAAAAATAAAATCTTTACACCAAAAATGGAAATTTGTATTTGAAAAACAACGTTAAAAAACTGATTAATTGCTCAATAAACATTTCCAAGCACAATTTCTGATGGTACGCTATACACAATTTATGGGGAAAATGGTTTCCTGTGCCGCAAATCATTTAGAGCCGGCTAAAAAGGGCAATTGATGGCGGCTCTGCAGAACAGTCCCCTGCTGTTACGCATTTAATATAAATGAACTGGGCTCTTTCCAACGAAGCATTAATCTGACTAATACATTAGCCAGAAAATAGACATTAAATATTGCCCACAATGTCAACCTGAGCCTGTTCCACATGCTAAATGCTTTAGCTTAAAAGTCTTTTTCAGTATAACATGGAATTGCAAGAAATCTAAGAAATCTGATTTTCCAAAAAGTACCTGCTTACCAATAGCTGGCTTTGCTGCATTGTTGCAGCTTTTTTTTTTTAATGTAATTTGGCAGTGTTTTATGGTGCGTCATTTGTCTATACTATGTGTATAATAAAGTTCATTTTATTCACTAAAAACGCATGGTTGTGGTTTTTGTAGGTTTTTTTTGCACTTTCTCAATGCTTTCTATGGTAAAAAAAATGCTGCTGATAGAAGTGACAAGCTGCAGATTTAAGATTTAAAAAAAAAAATGGCAGCAGTTTTCCAATTCAGTAAGGGGGAGGGAAAAAACAATCACGTGCATGAGATTTGTGATTACGCCCTTTGATGCAAAAATCAGGGTACAAACCTGCAACAAGTTGGGGTCTCACTCCCTACTGTATACACTGCATTTTATTACAGACTTTCAGTGCAGAATCCAAACCAAATATTTGCAACAATCAGCCACGTCAGGTCACTGCTTTTAAAAGTAAAACAGTTTTAATTTTTATTTCATAAATCAATGGTACACATGAAAATAATCAACTTTCTAATATATCTTGTCAGAGAAATCTGTTTCTTTCTTCTCCTGGACTGGTCTTTCGCTCTCAATTTATGGGTAAAATCTTTACTCGGTTAAGACAGATTTCCAATTACTGACAGTTGGTGCTTATAAAATTCTATGGAAGTGGGAGGGGGAGGAGCTAGGGGCACACAGACATTCTACTGCGAGTTTTCCTGAAATGGCAGCTAGAGTTCTCCATTGAACTTTATAAGCACTAACTCTCGTCTATCTCAGTAATGAGATTGCATGTATTCACTCGACAGATTTTACCTGTGAATTTACCATTTTGAAAATGAAAGATCAGTCCTGGTGGAGAAATAGTAATATATCTTATTAGAGAAATCGTGACTAAGTTTTTTTTATTTTCTTTCCTATGTACTATTGATTTAGGAAAAAAAACAATTACAATGACAGTCACCATTTAAATGAGGATTCCTAAAAACAACATATATCCAATAAACAAGAGGGAGTTTTTATAGAAAAGTGGTGGTCACATGGTCACACATACTTCACTACTGATTTAGTTACACAAGGGAATGTGGGCCCCCGTTTTGAGGATCAGTGAGGTCTCAGCACCCAAATCAACCGCAACAATATATTTACTATTTCTACCGTAAGCAGGTGATTAATGCTTACAGTACAATCCCTTTAAGACAGAAGGTAAAAATAGGGATTTTTGTGTACTCACCGTAAAATCCTTTTCTTTGAGCCAATCCCAATGAGGTGTAGGAGAAAGTTATGTATGTGGTTACTGAAAAAAAAACATGAATTACCTGTAATCTGAACCAATCCAGTCTCATCCCTCTGAAGTCAAAAACCTCGCCATCTTCAACTAGAGACAAAAATATATTGAAAGCATCAAATTCAATCCACACAAAAGGATATTATGATATTGAGTGAACATTATAGAAAAGATGAAGCGGGATGCTCATATACATTTACAGTGTATGGGCATGGACTGCAGGGGTAGGTGCATACTCATGGGAGTCAGGCTGCGTGGGTGGCGTAACTCGAGTCTGATGGGCCCCGGTGCAAGATTTGGTGGTCTCCGGATATGAGGATAAAGCATCTGATTGGAGGAGTTAACGGTGAACGGATTGGTAAGGAGCATCCGGATATGACGCTATTGTTTTGCCATAACTTTTACGTTCCTACAATGTTTTGTATACATGTATTATGAACAGAAATCCACTTTGTGCGATTTGGAAGTTCTCTTAAAGTGACGTGTGCTGTATGATGAATATTACAAAGGGGTTATGATATAAATTAAAGCATTTGAATAAACTAATAATACTGGCTTTGATTGGTGCAGAGCCTTGAGCTTTGTGATTCGCTGACCTGTGTCAGTCTCTTATTTATGATATCACATGAAACGTTAAAGGTCTGGTTAGTCACGTGGTGTTCATTCTAGCCTTTAACCCTGATGAAGCCAGTGAGTCTGGCGAAACATGTCAGGGAGGTCTAGGAGTTGCTTTTAGTAGCTAGGTAGTGTATATAAACTCCTAATGAGAACAGTGGTAGCGGCCGCACCAACTCTATGGAATGAATGACATTTAGGATTTTGGAGATAAATCCAGAGGATTAGATTGCCAAATTGTTATCCGATTACTATACACCCAATAACTTTATAACTTATAATTCTGTTTAGTGTAATTAAAAGTTATGTTTTACGCCAACCTTTAGTTAGGGTCTAATTGCTTTTGGCAAATTGTGTTTATTGTGTACACCCTATGCTGGTTTGTTGAACAGCATGTTGTGGGTTACATTTGGCTTGGGCCCACATACAGTGGGGGAAATAAGTATTTGATCCGTTGCTGATTTTGTAAGTTTGACATGAACAATCTATAACTTTAAGGGTGGGTTAATTTTAACATTGAGAGATAGAATATCCAAAATAAAAACCAGAAAATCACATTATATAAGTTATATAAATTAGAATTTTGCAGTGAGAAATAAGCATTTGATCCCCTACCAACCATTAAGAGTTCTGGCTCCTACAAACCAGTTAGACGCTCCTAATTAACTCGTTACCTGCATTAAAGACAGCTGTCTTACATAGTCACCTTTATAAAAGACCCCTGTCCACAGACTAAATCAGTCAGACTCTAACCTCTACAACATGGGCAAGACCAAAGAGCTTTATAAGGATGTCAGGGACAGGATCATAGACCTGCACAAAGCTGGATGGGCTACAAAACCATAATTAAGACACAGGGTGAGAAGAAGACAACTGTTGGTGTATTAGTAAAATGGAAGAAACACAAAATGACTGTCAATCGACAGTGATCTGGGGCACCATGCAAAATCTCACCTCAGCCTAAAACTACACGGGAGGAACTTGTTAATGATCTCAAGGCAGCTGGGACCACAGTCACCAAGAAAACCACTGGTAACACATTACAACTTAAAGGTTTAAAATCCTGCAGTGCCCGCAAGGGCCCCCTGCTCAAGAAGGCACATGTGCAGGCCCGTCTGAAGTTTGCCAATGAACACCTGGATGATTCTGTGATTGGGAGAAGGTGCTGTGGTCAGATGAGACAAAAATTGAGGTATTTGGCATTAACTCAACTCGCCGTGTTTGGAGGACGAGAAATGCTGCCTATGACCCAAAGAACACCGTCCTCACTGTCAAGCATGGAGGTGGAAACATTATGTTTTGGGGGTGTTTCTCTGCTAAGTGCACAGGACTACTTCACCGCATCAATGGGAGAATTGATGGAGCCATGTACCATAAAATCCTGAGTGACAACCTCCTTCCCTACATTAGGACATTAAAAATGGGTTGTGGCTGGGTCTTCCAGCAAGACAATGACCCAAAACAAACAGTCAAGGCAACAAAGGGGTGGCTCGAAAAGAAGCACATTAAGGTCATGGAGTGGCCTAGCCAGTCTCCAGACCTTAATCCCATAGAAAACTTATGGAGGGAGTTGAAGCTCCGAGTTGCCAAGTGACAGCCTCAAAATCTTAATGATTTAGAGATGATCTGCAGAGAGGACTGGACCAAAATTCCTCCTGACATGTGCGCAAACCTCATCATCAGCTACAAAAAAAGTCTGACCGCTGAGCTTGCCAACAAGGGTTTTGCCACCAAGTATTAAGTCTTGTTTGCCAGAGGGATCAAATACTTATTTCTCACTGCAAAATGTAAATAAATTTATATAATTTATACAATGTGATTTTCACTTTTGATATTCTATCTCTCAATGTTAAAACTAACCTAAAAAATCAGCAAGGGATCAAACACTTATTTCCCCCAGCGAGACTGTGTGTATGTACTCATCCTGGTATATATTTATCCCCAATCCTGTTATATATTTCCCTCATCCTGGGCACCATCCTGGTATATAATATTCCCCATCCTGGTAGAAATGTCCCTTATCCTGGGTCTCATCCTGGTATATCTATTCCCCATCTTGGAATATATTTATCCACAATCCTGCTATATATTTCCCTCGTCCCGGGCACCATCCTGGTATATAACATCCCTCATCCTTGTTATACATGTTCCTCATCTTGAGCCCTATCCTGGTATGTACCGTATTTTTCGGACCATAAGATGCACTTTTTTCCCCAAAAATCTCATTGTTAAGTTCTCAAACTGCGCATGCGCCGCCTCTGGCAGCCATTTTCCCAGAGGCCACAGCATTAAGGCAAGGCAACAGAAATGCGGGGGCTTTGGGTCTTCACATAACGTCACCGGAGCCCCCCGCAACACCGTGCACCCCCGAAACTGCTGCACCATGTCGCCAGAGCCCCCAGCAGCACCGAGCACTGCCGCGTCATATCGCCGGAGGGCCCCCCCCCCCCCGCAGGACTGAGCGCCACTGAAACTGTTGTATCAGGCTGGGATGGGAGCGAGATCATCGACCTCCAGTGTCGGACCAAAGGAAGAATCGCCTGACTCCTTCTGCCACCAGCACTGCCGATCCCCCTCGAATAAGATGAAATCAGGACTGTAAGACGGACCCCCATTTGACGCATTTTTCCCCCACTTTCTTTCTGAAAATTAGGGATGCGTCTTATAGTCCAAAAAATACGGTACTATTCCTGGTATAAATATAATATCCTGATATAAATGTCCTGGTATAAATGTCCCTTATCCTGGGTCTCATTCTGGAATGTACATTCCCCATCCTGGTATAAATTGCCCTTATCTTGGTCCTCATCCTGTTATATATTATTCCCCATCCTGGTATAAATTGCTCTTATCTTGGTCCTCATCCTGTTATATATTATCCCCCATCCTGGTATATATTGCCCTTATCCTGGTCCTCATCCTGTTATATATTTATCCCCCATCCTGGTATACAGCTCTGTTAGGCCACATTCACATGAGCATCTAATTATCGGACCAGTCTGCAAACTGCAGATGTAACTGCGATGTGGATGGGCACATGGAGCCAGACGGGTGCAGGAGCTGCCTGCTATTTACATGCACTAGTCTGGTCTATAAATTGGATCTTACTAGGACATGCCCGACATCTAGGTGGAAAACAGCCAGTCTGAACTAGCACATAGATTAACAAAGGGTCTGAGTGCTGTCTGTTCTCCACATGGCCATCTGAACGTGGCCTACCATAAGAGAGACCCTCAAACTGAGGTTCGGTGGGCAGCAGCCTCCAGGAACGAGATTAGTAGGACAGAAAGCGATGGAAGCCCAGAATGCATTAAAGGACGTAGACCGCTGACCACTGCCATACGCAAAGATCATGTGTGGGTAGCTAAATGTATGGACAGACTTGGAGCGATAACAATGCAATAGTCAGGCAGGAAGGAGGCATCCAGGCAGACTGCAAAAAAATAAATAAGTGTAGAAATATCAATTACTTGAACTGCTGTGATTGCAGGTCTCTGATCCCGGCCAACATAGGGGGGGTGTAATAAGGAATCCAGTGATGGAGCCAAATCTACACTATAACGTACCTTGTTTCACATTTAGGGATGTCATCGTGTTTACAAATGAGGACATGATGATGGATTCATCCTCCGGACACACGGAGAGATTCTACAGCAAGAAGAACACACAAGTCAGACTATGGGCAGCAACAACAAGCCTCAAGTGTCTTCAACCTGGGCATTACTGGTTACGGAGGCCGTGCTCACGGCACTAAGGGTGCAAGTCAGTGTGTAGAGATTAGCTTGTGGAAGAGCGCCATCCAGCGGCCGAACGCAATAATCATTCTATTTCCCAGAGACCCAGTCGCCAGTACACACGACCAACTCATTACTGCCATCTGGAGGGAGCTACCGTGTAACACAATGTCTGTGCCATTAAAGAAACTTGAAACATGAACTTTGGAACAGATTAGGGCACCACATGTTCCAGTTGTTTAATTACTACACCGTATGAAATTATATTTAAAGCATATAAAACTAATTCTTTTCATCTGTAGAATGCATGAAGTAGAATGTGAAGAAAATTGCAATAAAAATAATTCCATGGTGGCATAAATCTGAGGCTTTCCAGAGTAAGGATATGTGCACACGGTAACTTTTTGATGTCAGCGCAGCCCACCAAGTTTTGCCATGCAAACCTGCTTCAGTCAAATCCCGTCGATCGTTTTCGCGGCAGATTGGCCGTCAGCGCCTATACTGCTCTATACTGGGAAGAATAAGCGTGTTCCTTCTTTTAACCACTTCAGGGGTGCCGAACCCTGAAAGTGGCGACATAAGACAGATCGTGTGCACAGCAATGGCGTTTTGACCTTGCTGTGCATTATGGCAATTTTTGCTTCCCTTTTGCTGTGCTTCTTCGGGGGGAGTCCCTCTGGTAAAGACTTGTGCACATACCCCTAGGGTAAGGATTTGAGGCTGCGTATTTTCGCTGCTTACAGACCACAAAGCAAACTTTGTCCGGTGTGATTTACTTGTAGTCTAACTATGACGGCGTGGGACAAGGAAAATGGTGGGAGATTTTTTTTAAATCGGACTATTTACAAAGTTGCTTCCTATTTTATTTAATTTTGTAAAGCAATTAAATAATTGGAAATTGTCAAGATGCAGATGGGCTGTGCTGGCAGGTCTCATTATGAGCTGTGGACAAGCAAAAAGACAGCAAGGGGATTTTTCTGGTGTCAAAATGTTAAAAATGTATGTGCAAAATCAAACATGCAAAATTTGCTACTTTTGCGCCACTCTTGAAATGTTTGTAGAAACGTGTGCATGGGTAACTATTTACACGGGACAGATTTAGGAGCCGAGACTTTTTTCAAAAACTGCAAAATAAAAAAAAGTCGCAAATCTCCCTCACAGTAGGGATGGAGAAAAACTTAAAGAAACGACCTTAGACAGAAGTTTAACATCTAAAGATGGGCAAAACTTTATTAAACATAGTGCAGGACTTTGATAAATTTGGCTCAAAATAAAGATGACATGGAAACAAAAAAAAAAAAAAAAACCTGGCTGATGAGCGAATGTGCTGGGATAAGGTGTTATCTGAGCATGCTCGGGTCCTAACCGTGTGTCGTCTGCGTACTCTAATATATTACAGTCTACGCGGCTGCATGTCCTGCGGCTCTTAGGACAGCCACGAGACATGCAGCAGCGAGTACGTGAACATATTTTCGAGCAAGTTGAAGACACTGTTAGCACCCGAGCATGCTCAAATAACACCTTATCCCAGCACGTCTGCTCATCACTAGCTATCACCCAAAGAACAGCATTTGTAAGTATTCTAATATGTAATTAATGTTACATATTTTTTTACAATTAGCATCAGAGTAAACTGTTCATCTGGTCAGGTAGCTCTTATAAAGATAAATCAATCTATACCTTTGAAAAAAAAACTGCAGATTCATAATAATAAAAAAAAATCCACTTTTTATCAACATGAACACAAGTGCTCTGGGCGTGATGGAGCACTTCTCAAGCCTCTGCCTCCCAAGCTGAAGTCCCTGCCTTGCGTCGCAATATGTCCTGGCTTACAACTACAGTGCATCATTTACCGGAAGAAATGGAGGCCATTATTTAGGGTCTCTTACCTGTACCAGCTCATTCAGGACCACGGCATCAAATCCAGACAGGTACTGCACATAATACCTCTGCATCACTGGCCCATACTTCCGGACATGTGCTCGCAGTTCTTCCATATAAAATATGAGTTCAGCTATGTGCCTGCATGAACAAGAATTTAATATGGAGATTGGCAAAGGTTAATGTGATGCGTGATTAATCACTTATTTATACATCAATACCTTCATAAAAGATTATATGACTAAGAGGTTCCTGTAATTTCCCTTAATAAGATTGTCCAGGTACAATAAGTTATAACCTACACCGCAAATAGGTGATAATGTTCTCATTAGTGGGCATCAGACTGTTGCGACCAGCACTGATCAGGGAATCTGTATTTCCACTACAAAATGGAGTAGCGGCTTGGACACCAGAACATTGCACCATTCATTCCCTAGAAAAAGCCCCAAAGGGTATGAATGGAGCGCACTGCCACTCCATACTAATGGGGATTAAAGTTCCCCGTTCTGCCGATCAGTGCAGGTCTCAGTGATTGGACGACACCAATCAACATGTAATCACCTATCCAGTGGATTGCTGCTAAAAGAATTCTCCAGGGAGAAAAAAAATTAAGAAAACATCAGCTACTCACTTTTTCTTATCATATGTGACCATATGAAAATGTGATTTACATGTCACCCATGAAGTACATACACTAAACAGCCAAAACATTAACACAATATGGTGTAGGTGCCCCAAGAGTCCCCATAACAGCTCTGACCCATCAAGGCATGGGCTCCACAATGCCGATGAATATGCCCTTTGGTATCCGTCAACAAGACCTAGCAGTAGATCTTTAACATCCTCTATGAAGTTGACGTCTTCCACCACATCTACAAAGGGTCAAATAGATAGGGAATAATCAGTCATGGGCCCTCTGGCCAGTCTATGGCTCCACATAAAGAAGGAGCAGTGTGTCTACTGCCACAGTCCCTGAAGCAGCACTACTCCCTGCCAAGGGCTGTGGAGGGTCTCGATCTTTGTGACTATGTGGATCCCCCTATCAATCAGACATGGACGTCATATCATCACGGGTATACATTTCTCTCTTTAGTGATAACCCCACTATAAAAGTTAACTGTATTGGGGACTCTGGAAATCCCCCAACCACTCTCCCTCCTTACTATCATACTCGGTTCTAAAGAATATTTTTCTTTTTCTCACGTGGAAAAGACCTGTCCATTTCATTATCAGTGAAGCAATTTCACTTTTCTTTCAGACACTTAAGCTGTGATTGATTTTTTTCTAACAATGATTTTCCACACCAGTCTGAAAAACCAATCCCTATTCCGCTTTATTGTGTATGCGGCCACACACGGACTGGAAAACATAAAAGTGACTCACTTATCCATAAAATCGTCTGCCACCTTCTTTGGAATATTATCTGCATGTCGAAGCAGCCAAATGATTTCATCTCGTGCAAATGACAAAGCCATAAATACAAAAAGAGCCTTTAGAAAAAGAAAGACCATGCATTAGGATACATTGCAGGCGGCAAGATTACTCCGTTACTACCAAAGAAGCACTTATTGCAGAGGTTTTCAGCCATGAAGAAACAGAGTAGGAACAAGGGATTTTTTTTTTTCCCATTAACATATTTACTCTTGAAATAAAAACACAATTATAAGCAGTAAATAATGTATCTTTCCCTTTACAAACCCTCTGACTTTATATCAGTGTATGTATAATATATATATATATATATATATATATATATATATATATATATATATATATATATATATATATATATATATATATATAGTGAGGTAGTGCTGTCATTCAGTTAGGGGATCACTCGCTTGGCAGCGAATACAACACATCCGGCACCGGGTTTTCATAAACATAAACCATAACATAGTCCATGTGGTTTATTCCTCCATCATAAACCCGCAGCAGCAATATACAACAGCTTAGCGTCCATTACAGAGCTTTACTCTGGTTATCCTGTACTCACACAGGTTATGCAAATGTCCATTGCGCAGGCTCTTCAGCCTCAGTGTTATCTCACCCGTCAGGGTTCCTCATGCGGCTTCAGCATCCCGCACACGTTCGTTCCCTCCAGGGAACTCTCAGGCACACATCGCCATTGCTCACAGCCACCTCACATGCTGTTAGCCAGGAAGCTCCATCTCAGCAGGACCTTCCACACTGAACCAACCAGGTCCCTGCATTCACCCATGTTACCAGACCTCAGGTACCTTATATGGTCCATAACCACACCCACAGGTGATCACATGGCTATGACCTAACTAAAGGTCCTATTACACACAGCCACACACAGGCTTCCCTGAAACATTATAACGGAAACGTCAGCAGTACCTCTGCTGATCAATACTCGTGCCTGCATCCCAAGGCCACCCACCTTGAGATACATAATGGTCATTCAGTATCCTACACCTATCAGGACACTGGAAATGCTTATGCTCTCGTCCTGGACATTCATCCACTCAATGACGACTTTTATTTCCCATTGACTTGCTTTGGGGTCGGGTTTCGGACGAAACTCCGACTTTTTTTGCCCTAGTCGGACCAGTTTCATCCGACTCAAATTTTGTTTGTCGGGTTTCACGAAACCCGATCCAACCAAACTCGCTCAACTCTAGTATACATAAATTCATTAAAAAAAAAAGTCTCAAAATGGTGCCTGCGCATTAGTTATTGGATAGCCGATACATGCTACTGCGCAGGCGCCACCATCTTGCTAGAGAAAAAAAATGTCTCCACTAAGATGGCGCCGGCCGAGCCTGCGCAGTAGCATCTCTATTGGCGATCTTGGAGGACGCAATTTTTTTTTTCTCTAGCAAGATGGAGCAGCCGGCCCCTGCGCAGCAGCAGCTATCGGATCACAGATAGATGCTACTGCGCAGACAGCGCCATTTTGTGACAGATTTTTTTTTAAATGAATTTATGTATACCATCAAATAAAAAAATTAAATACAAACTATAGATGCGATCAGGCTGGTGATTTTTTTTTTCAGTATATAGAATATTCATTATGTAAAATAGAGGGCAGGTCAGTGAGAGATCAGTAGCCTGATAGAAGCCTTACTGATAAATACCTAAGCAGAACACCACATGAAGACCCCCCCCACAGGCCGTCCCGGAGCACGAGCATATCATTAACTCAAAACTGAAAATAAAGCTTAAACAACAACCACAAGACGGATTTCATCAACCAAGGTATCATTGTAATCAGTATAACGGCGCCGACCTGACACTGTGTGTAGGCTACTGTGCACAATCCTGCTGACAGATTCCCTTAAAGCTTAAATGCCCATTCACAATGGAAGCTGGAGACAAGGAGCCAGTTTTCAAGAGGAGACTGAATGGAAATGAACAGTTTGCAGTGTATTATAATACATGCATGCTACACAAGAAAAACAGCAGTAATCATCAATAGCAGAAAAGTTTAATTCCACATAAAACATATCCGCTTAAGAAAAGAAAATGCAAAAGTGTCCATAACCTTTAAGGTTAACATGGCCAGTTAAAGCCCCAGCTGAGCTATGCTACTTAGTTGGATTCAATATGATAAGCTATATAGTTTACAAGCTTATGTCACGCACCTTTGGTCCCAATAAACCAGGCTGGTCGGAAAGGACAGTGGCCAGTTCCTTGAGTGCAGACCTTAAGAATTTGCGCCTTTCTCTGTGTGTTGCACCACTAAATAAGAAGCAAAGAATCACTATAATAAACATTTATAAGCGTACAATATGAGCTTTCATACATTACATTAGTGAAACATTTTTATTTGACCTGTGCCAACTTGACTGTTGTATAATTTATGAAGATTTGTAATGCATCCGACATTTTCTTACTTAATAGCTTTAAAGTGACAATTTCTCCCTATAACAACATGGCACTGATGTGATGGGGAGTGCATCACAGTAAGCAAATCATCTTCCAATGGCTCCGGCTAATTAAAAAAAGCTGTTAGGAATTAATAAAATTAAGCATTGCCAGGTATCACCAAGTAGTCATTGCTGAAATAAGGTTTTCTTGAGCATCTTTTATAAAAAAAAAAAAAAAACACAGTCTGCCATTCCTGTGTTATTCCTCCTAGAAATTTACTGGCATTACCAGTTGGGGGTCATCTCTACAGAATCTGAAATTACCCCAATCAATGCAGACGCTATCGAACTTAAGGAATACACCCGTTACAGGGAACATACTAAAATAGTTTTTCATTTATTTAGAAATATTCAGGAGGAATAGCAAATGAAGGGCACAACCCTATTAAAAAAAAAATGTGTCAGTAGTGGAATGCCTTCAAGATTTTGCCATTTTATCTGAGAGCAGCATAATGTTGGGGCAAGAGAGCCTGATTCCAGGGATATGTCACTTACTAGGCTGTGTGCTGTAGTTTCTATTCAATCAGTGTTTTATCAGCAGGAGATTATCACTGTAGGACTAGGTGTTTTGTGCCAGACAGTCCAGCTAAACTGTGGAACCCCGCCCCCACCACCAATTAGCAGCTTGTTGACGGTGTACACAGGAAGCTGCCAATCAGGTGTGTGCACGGGGTTACAGAACTCCTCATTCAGAGCACTGCTACATGTACAGCAGAGAAAACAGTGATTCCATCACAACTGCAGCAAGCATCCCAGTAAGTGACCCATCGCTGGAATCAGGCTCTCTGTCCATAGATCTTGCTGCTCTCAGATGGGGTAGCAAAACCCTTCTGACAGATGCCCTTTAAAAGAGTGCTGGTTTATAGAATAGCAGAGCTGAGTGAATTTTTCATATTAACCAATACTTACGCATGAGATATTGCAGCCTCCTTGCATTCTCTGATGTCATTAATTCTCTTATTGTACCTAAGAAGTGGAAACACAAAATATGTTAATAGAATGCTTGAAAGCCCTTGGAAAAAATATAAACACTCAAAAGGGAATTTGTCACTAAGGTCAACCCCTTCTCAAACCGCATATATGGGTGGCTCAGTGATTAGCGCTGTTGCTTTGCAGCAAATCCCACCAAGGACAACACGTGCACAGAGTTTGTATGTTCTCCTCGTGTTTGCGTGGGTTTCCTCCCACACTCCAAAGACATACTGATAGGGAGTTTACATTGTGAGCCTCATTGGGGTCAGTGATGATAATGTCTGTATAGCGCTGCAGAATATGATGGCGCTTTATAAGCAAAGCATAATAAAGGTATCAATGGACTTAAATGTCAATGTGTTCCTGTGTCCCCAAGAATTCATATGAAAATAATGTGTTAGTTGCGCTTTGTCACGCCCAGAGCATTTACCAAGCCACTGCCATCCCAGGGTTTCCTTGCCCAGCTTGATTGATAGCTCCCTATCTGTGTGACCTAAGGCAAGGAAATCAGACAATGAAGAGGCTGGCAATGGGCGAGGAAACAAGGTCAGGAGGTAAAGGCTCAGAAAGTGCTCTGACCCTCCCATAGCACTTAAGGCCTAATTTGTATTGAAATTAAAACGCTGTTTACATTTGGATGCAGCAACCGATAGATATAAATGCAATCCCATCATAGGTGATTTGGGGTGGATCTTACTGATTTTTTTTTTTTTTTTTTTTAAGGACAACAAAAGCTATTCCTGTAGATTTTCTAAAAAATAAAATAATTTATGGGAAAAAAAAATAAACAAAGCAAAACTGTAAATTCAGCTGTACACGACGAAGCTGCCGCCGAGTACTGCAGACAAACTGGATTCAGCCAAAACTAAATTGTTGTTCTCCTCCTTCCCTAGCACAGCTCGGGATAATACATAGTGTAATATCTAGATAAAAAATGACAAGATTGATGGAGGCAACTTTCTCCCTCCTTTATTGCAGCGAGGAGCAAAGTGATCCAACGTCAAGATCTACTCCGCTGAACTCCGAATACTACCAGATCATCAGGATTACTGACGAGCGAACGTCCTGGGATAAGGCATGGTCTGGTTTCAAACAATTGACTTTGGCGTGCTGGAATAATATGTTCGAGAACCCGCGGCTGCATTTCTCGCGGCTGTTTGACCAGCTAACAATCAGGTAATTCCCGCATGTGTTACGGCTGTCATAAAGCTGCGAGACATGAAGCCGCGGGGACTGAAACCTATTATTCCAGCATGCTGCAGACATTGTTAGCACCCGAGCATGCTTAGATAACACCTTATCCCAGGATGTTCACTAATCAGGATCCAATATTCGGCCGCTACATGATATTGGTGATGTGCGTTTAGGGTGAAGCAAATCTCTTAAAACCATTCATGGACATACCCTCTGATGTTGACAAAGAGGTCTTCAGCTGTTTTATGGATATGGAAAACTTCATCTCGGTAAAGTGATAGACAAGAGCTGCTCTGCAGGGCGAGCTTCCACAGATTCAGTGCCGTCGCATCTGTGTTCAGGATTCCATGGCACAGTATAAAGCCAACTGAGGAAGGGGGAAGAAAAAAAAAAAAAAAAAAAGAGCAAAAAAAACACTATGAAAGCTAACTTATTATAGTTATACTATTGCAGTATAATCCACTTAACTCTTTCATGACAGAGGGTATTTTAGGCTCTTTGACACAGAGTAACAGTTCATTTATTTGCAATGCTAAATTCTGGAGGTGAAATTTTCATGCTCTGTTTACTCAAAGAATATTCTTTACCAGAAATTCATCCTCCAATTTTCTTCTGCATATCAATGTGAAATGTGTACATTTTTTTAATGAATGGCATTAATATACCACGCAGAACAAAAGATTTTATTCTTAAAAGGTTTTCCCTCTCTTTAGACACAGCCTCTATACATGGCTATAAATCATCCAGGAACTGGGAGCGCTAGCTAAGGAGCAAATGACAACAGGGTTGGGGTAGCACATGCTAAAATTCAAGGACGGGGGTACTCATTTTATTTCAGGGGTAATGTACATTGTGCGACAGCAATGTATTAAAGGGGTAATCCGGAATTCACACATACAGACATCTGTAGCCGTGACGTCACCAGAACCGCTCACATCTCATTGATTACCCCTTTAAGGCCTAAGCACCTGACTATGCCATTCTCATCATTAGAGCACTTAACATTGATAAGCATATGACAGAGCATTAAAGGGAAATGTTACCAGGTTTTTGCCACCTAATCTTAAGCAGCATTACATAATGGCAGAGACTCTGTTTCCAGCGATGTGACACTTACTGGGCTGCTTGCTGTAGTTTTTTATTTTTAAATCACAGATTTATCAGCAGGAGATTATCACTAGAGGATTAGTAAACCTGATGCTATTAAGTCCTCCATATTCATGAGCTCTGTATAACCTCACCCCTGCCACTGATTGGAAGCTTTCTGCCTATGCACAGTGTACACATAAAGCAGCTAATCAGTTGTGTGGGTGGGGTTATACAGGACAGAGCATTCAGAGAACTGATGCAGTAGATCTGCTGCAGATAACACTTTTTTTTTCCTCAAAACTGCAGCACACAGACAAGTAAGTGATACATCGCTGAAATCAGGGTCTCTGTCTCTACATTATGCTGCTTTCAAATGAGATAATAAAAACCCGGTGAGGGCGATTCCATGCCGAGAAGGAATATTTTCAAAATTTTCAAACATTTTGGAAATAGTTAATTTTTTGTAAGTTGGTACTTCATTACACATGGCATAAGGTGGCAACACTGTTTCTTTCAAATTCCTTATATCTCCAAGATGGCAGAGGGTTGCATGGACACAATTATGTATCTGATGTATACAAGAACGGAGTGCTACCCTGCACCTTTGAGCAATGATTAAGGAGGTTCAATCTTCAGGATCTCCCCGCTCCTCTGCCTCCTGACTTTTCTATATGACTGGAAAATGTGGTGATGTAGAAAGCCAGTTTGCATATAAAATATATTACAGAGCAGAGTCCTAAAATAAAGAAACCGCAAGGAAAATGCTTTACTTACAAATTATCCATTTTTCCATTGCATCGAGTGAAAGATATTCACAGGGCATCTGCAAGAAGAAGCGACTAATTATAATAGAAATATATGAGGGCCAACTTAAAAGTTTTTTTTCCCAGTAAAAGGGGTTGTCCACTATTAGGACAACCCATTCTCAATATGTATGTTTGCCCCCAGTGCAATAACAACACTTATACTCCCCTCTGGTGCCAGCACTGACTCTCCCAGCGATCGCTTGACATTGTTACGTCACTCGATCCGTGCGGTCAGTCTGCGGCCGGTCCACTCTTCTTTCCTTTGGACACATCACATAGATCCGAAGCATGTGAGAGCAAAAGTCGTCACTTCCTCTGGATGTATGTGATTTGTCTGAAGGCGGGTAGAGAGAAGAGGCGGGCTGAAGGGCCACAGGGATTACGTGACGTCACAAAGTCAAACGATCGCCGGGTCAGTGATGACACCACTGGAACGGCGCTAGAAGCGGCTGTGTTATTTTTCTACATAGTTAAACGTGGTGGAAATAAAAAGACATGTCCTAGTTTAACCGAGAGATGGTAAAGGGAAGGGGTGTAGGTACAATCATAATGCATGACCTAGTCTGGTCTAAAGCTAATCTTTCCCTCCTGATCTCAGCTGTACTGTAGATCTGCTGGATCAAACAATCAGAACACAACTTTAAACAATTACATAAACATTTATTTTTCTTGCCGTTTAAACATTTTTTTAAAAAAAAAGCATCAATCTTTTTTTTCTACAGAGGGAGAATAGTATTTTCTTTATTTCACCGCTGGAGTGGTGCTACTAATCTAAGTCCCTTGGTCCTAGTATTATACTCACCAGCCGCCGTCTTCAGCTCTTCCTGGCGTCTATCCTGTCCCGCACCTGCCATATTGTGATAGAAAGCTCTGCCTCACGTGAAGTCAGAGGTAACAGACACAACTCTCACTATAAGTCTATGAGAACAGTGTTCTTGTCTTGCTCTGGTTATCATAAATTTTACATTAAGTAGTGACTTCCGGATCACCCAGCAAATCACGAACTGCAGAAGACCAACCAGAGCGGCACGGCTGGTAAGTATAAGACTAGGGGCAGGGAACTTCGGTTAGTTGTACCACTCCAGTGCTGCAATAAAAAAAAAAAATGCTGGAGTGGTGCTTTAATTTTAGTTTCTCCTCATAACCAAGATACTCCATATGTGCCAGCAGTTGTGTCTCTTCTTTGTACCTTTTTTTTCCCGAACCTTTCTATGAACTGATGCCCAGAACTCAACAGTTAAGTAGTAGTATTGTGTCCCTGTCCGGAGTTCATACTTCTTTTAGCAAATGGCTTTAGAAGCCCAAGACTGACGATGATGCTGTTATTTAGTCTATGATTGCCAAGTACACAGAGATCTTTCTCTTCAAGTGACTCTCCTAGCCTTACTCCTCCTAGACCAAATGGTGCGCACATATTATTGCTGCCCAGGTGCCTAACTTTACATCCTCCATATTGACCCTTATCAGCCATGTGGATGCCCAAACAGTCGGATTGTCCAAGTAAGCCATGTTGGCGCCATGTAAGAAACAGGAACTATGCAGAAGATTGGAGCGCGAAGAAAAGACACAAAGTTGTGTACCGTATCGGACTGTGCAGGGTTCAGCATTGTACTCGGGGCACTGATGAGGCTGAGAAGTTGGGCATTTCTCCACTGTTCTGCTGAAAGGTTTCTTCGAGGGTAAACCATCTGAAGTGAAATTAGAGCATCTGACAAAGACTAAGGGGAGAAAAAAACAAGAAAATGTAAATCTCCGCATTATAGAACAATGACCGAAATAATCATCAGCAATAAGAGCGCTGATAAATAGGCTCCATTATGATAATGGCATCTAATAAAGGACCGACAGAGCCAAGATCGGCATTTTGGAAGCTGTTAAATTGTTTGCTGTTCTGCAAGGCTAATGAGAAGCCAATCTGCTGAGAAAAAAAATCTCTCGGTTACATTCTGATCTGCACTATCTGCGAGGAGGAAGTTCATCAACAGCAGAAATGACGGCCTTTCAGAAAGGATGTGGAATCCAAGGAGTATAATGAAGTCTCAATTTGCATTTCTCGTTGCAGGCAAAATAATATTCAAAGATGGAAATGTATAAAAGAAGGACCTTTCTTGGCAAGAAGAGAGCACCAAAAATGATGAAGTAAAACCCATTAGGGCAAATTTAGCATCAGTGCATTTTAACACTAGAACTGCAGAAGGGGTCATAATCACCTCTTGTTTTTATTTTTTTTTCTTTCAATAATTTATTTCTGATCTCTTTACAATATGTATTCCAATCTACAAAATATATATATTTTTTCATGACGTTTCGTGTGTTTCTAGTTTCTGGTGCACCTCTTAACACTATCGATTCTACCGCCATACATTCTCCTGGGTTTTCATAATGTGCAAGTACCGAATAAGGATGAAAGTGCGGCCCCAAGCCTATGACACTTGTTATACGCTGTCTTCACATCTCTTTTTTTGCCTACATCAGAAACATATATCTAAAGAATTCCTGGGCATGGAGAAGCATCAGACCAAATCATGAGTGTACAGAGGCATAGCAAAAGCTAGCCATAGATTCCTTTTGTGTACTTTAAATAAAAGAAAGAAAAGAAGGAAGGAAGGAAAGAGAAAAAGGAAGGAAGGAAGGAAGGAGAAAAAGGAAGGAAGGAAGGAAGGAAGGAGAAAAAGGAAGGAAGGAAGGAAGGAAGGAGAAAAAGGAAGGAAGGAAGGAAGGCAGGAAGGAGAAAAAGGAAGGAAGGAAGGAAGGCAGGAAGGAGAAAAAGGAAGGAAGGAAGGCAGGAAGGAGAAAAAGGAAGGAAGGAAGGAAGGAAGGAAGGAAGGAAGGAAGGAAGGAGAAAAGGAAAAGAAGGAAGGGGAAAAAGAAAGAAAAGAAAGGAAAGGAAGGAAGGAAGGAAGGAGAAAAAGGAAGGAAGGAGAAAAAAGAAGGAAGGAAGGAAGGAAGGAAGGAGAAAAAAGAAAGAAAGGAAGGAAGGAGAAAAAGAACGAAGGAAGGAGAAAAAGAACGGAAGGAAGGAGAAAAAGAAAGGAAGGAAGGAGCTGGCGGCTAAGACGCGGGAGAACAATGTGATCAGCAATCTGAAATCGGACATGATTGATCGAAATCTCCCCCAATTAGTAGTTGGCCGGTGCCCCCAAACACATTAGGCTATTGCAAGGTTCGGCTGACATTACTCAAACATGTAAGTGAGCCTTAGGTTGAGGTCAGACTTGCGAGAAACTCAGACGAGTCTCGCACATCAATACCCGGCACTGCCGCTGGCACTCGGATCGGAGCGTTCAGCTGCACAGAAATACATGTAGCCGCACGTTCCGCTCCTGAGTGCCGGCGGCAATGCTGGGTATTGACGTGCGAGACTCGTCCGAGTTTCTCGCAAGTGTGACCCCGGCCTTAAGTAGAGACCACGCTGTCCTGCAGTTATGACCCTCATGTCTCAGGACTGCTCCAGAGTTCCACCGATCCTTATCAATCGGCATTCGTTCATGGGGAACGCGTATTAACAGTGATACGAGAACATTTTAGTGAACAGAACCAAAATTCCCGGTTTTACAAAATTATACTAACCTTACTGTGGGGTACAAATTCTTCCATCATCTTTTTTAGAGGATTTTCATAGTCTACGATCATCTGTCCAAGTCTAGGATATTCGCGATCACTAAAATGGATGACACAGAAAAGAGTATAGCGCAATAGCTCAAAGCTGAACGCAAGGGCTGCATTACAAACTATAACCAGAAATCCTATTAAATGTTAAAATAGAACAGTCTCCACTTTGTCCTTAAATACAGGGCAGAGCGTACAGAACATCTAAAGAGAGGCCGGCTGTAGATACACCTACCTGGCTCCGTGAGTCATTTCATGAGAGTAGTTGTACAGTCCTATAATTGCTTTCCTTTCTTCAATCCGAGACAGCATTATCATTAGTGTAGTGTAGGTTATGATCAAGTCTAAGTAGTTCTTGGTTAAATCAAAGTTGACAGTCTGCAAAATGGAATATAAGCAGTTAGTATCCATGTGAACCCCAAGATGAACTAAAAGAGGGGCTCTATGATGCCTAAGCGTTGACGTTCCCTGTACAGGTGGTGTCTGTGGCTGTGCAGGACAAATACTGCAGGGTACCCACTACATTGATAGACCCCTAGTAACAAAATATAGGCAAGCGAAATCTAATGTTAGGCTATGTGCACACGTTCAGGATTTGTTGCAGAGAAAACAGGCGCAAATGTGATGGCAGGAAAATAAAGCTGCATAAAACACCTGTGTTTTTGGAACGTTTTTCCCATTCATTGGAATGGGTGAGAAAAAGCTGCAAAAATGCTGAAAGACCCAACATGAAACTTGGGTCAAATCTGCAAGGAAAAAATAAGCAACGTGTGCGTGATTGTAGAAATCTCATTCAATTAGCTGGGACAGCAAAAACGCGACATATGAACATAGCCTTAGTTGGTAACAATAAATCAGTGTAGCTAATGGGCTCCACTGAGTAGTTATAACAGTTTTCTCACTGATACCAGTGTGGTCCTGTAAAAGGACATTACCACTGTAATAAGTCAGGTCAGGACATTTCTTCCCTCCTACATATTCCAATTATGAGTGGGTATTATTAGAAGAATTGAGTGAACCACAGACACAAAGAGGAGATCACAAAGTTATGAAGCAGGGTCACCATCAAGGTGTATAGTGCTTAAAAGTCACCAATGCTGTGCTAACTACAGAGTCTAAAGCTCCACCGGTATAACCATCAGCACAAAAACTGTGTGCCGTGAGCTTCGTGGCATGGGTTTCCCCCGTACATTACCAAGCACAATGCCAAGTGTCGGAAGGAGTGGTGTAAAATAGCTGACGCCACTGGACTCTGGAGTGACGGATCGCGCTTCTCTATATGGCATCTGAAGGATGAGTCGGCATTTGGTGAATACCAAGAGAACATTTCCTGCCTGACTGCACTGAGCCAGCTGTAAAGTTTGGTGGGGGGAGAGAAATGCTATGGGGCTCTTTTCAGTGGTCGGCCTAGGCCCCTTTATTCCAGTGTAAAGTGAAATCTGAAAGCTTCAGCATAGAAGACATTTTGGACAACTGTAGCTTCCAACTTAGTGGAAACAGCTTAGGGCAGGAGCTTCTCTGTTCTATGACCGTGCCCCAGTGCACCTAAGCAAGGTCCAAAAAGGCATGTTGGGGGGAAAATGCTGTGGAAGAACTTGAATGGTTTCACCAAGCCCTGACATCAACTCTACCCAACACCTTGAGGATTAACCAGAATGGAGACTATAGACCAGGAGGGCCCTCATCCTACCTCAGTGTCTGACCTCACAAAATGCACTTCTGGATGAATGGGCCAAAATTCCCACAGACCCTCTCGGGGATATTGTAGAAACATGAACGTGGAATCTGATATAGCTGCAAACAAGGGACTGACTCCATATTAAAGCTTATGAACTTACATGTGATCTTAAAAGCTCCTGTAGGTGTAATGTTTAGGGGTCTCAATACTTTTGTTCGTACAGTGTAACTTTTTTTTTTTATGAAGAACGGTAGAACAACATCTAAAAACATTTATACTTACAATATCAAAGAAAACTTGACACACGTCAATAGTGTTAAGCAGCTCACACACGTGATCCTGAAAATTAACAATACACATTTACAGTCCAATTCACAGTAAATGCAGGAAACCTGGAAATCATCACTACTACAGACCAGACAACTAAATTACAGCAACACGTGACTCAACGTGTTACAGAAGCCCTCCTCCTCCTCCTAGCACAGCTTTTATTCTCTTAATATACTGCAGTCATCACATTATATAGCACTATGTACTTACAATTGCTCATTTTGCCTTTCTACCCAGCTAAGGCTGGTTTCACATTAGCGCTTTTTAAGCGCACGCACGGCCGGGGGTAGCTCCGCCCCCGAGCCGGCTCTCTGCCCGGCGTGCCCGCCCCTTGCTTGTAGCGCCGCCTCCTAGCGCACAGCGGCGCCTGCGATCGGCGCACCCTATCTTTAGCATAGGGTGCGCAGATCGTGCGCAGGCCATGCGCTAGTTGCGCTTTGACCTGCGCTGCGCACTTTTGACGGTGCGCCGTGCGCGCCAAAATCAAACTTTTCGGATTTTGGCGCGCACGGCGCACCGTCAAAAGTGCGCAGCGCAGGTCAAAGCGCAACTAGCGCACGGCCTGCGCACGATCTGCGCACCCTATGCTAAAGATAGGGTGCGCCGATCGCAGGCGCCGCTGTGCGCTAGGAGGCGGCGCTACAAGCAAGGGGCGGGCACGCCGGGCAGAGAGCCGGCTCGGGGGCGGAGCTACCCCCGGCCGTGCGTGCGCTTAAAAAGCGCTAATGTGAAACCAGCCTAATTCTTCTCTTTTCCATTAAGTCTATGACATCACATGATTAAATTCTGACTAGATGAATCCTTCTAAGCTCTGTGTAGAAATAGGAGGTCAATTTTCCCAGTATGAGTCATCAGTCACTGCAAAAGTTCCTGGTAGGGGAAAGCACCTCAGGAGGTGAAGAGTGGGATGACTCATGCAGGGACAAGAGACTTCCTGTTTCTACATAGAGCAGAGAAATGAGAAGAACTATCTGGGTAGAAAGGCAAAATGAGCAATTGTAAGAACACAGTGCTATACAATATGATAACTGCAAAATATAAAGAGGATAAAATACTTTGATTGGAGGAGGATTGTTTCTTTAAGTATACACAAGGATTAAAAGGTAAACTAGGCGGTCTATTCAGGAGTAGGATGCTAGGAGATATACAGCAACCATAACATACTATGCTTTACTGCTGGGTTTGCACACAGATTTCAGACCAATTAAGGTTCATTTTCTTTTTTTTATTTCAGATTTGGATGCATTAGACCAGGAGTGGGAAATTTGTTTTCCCAAGGGTCACATGAGCGGCTGTGACTGTTGTGGAGGACAGGACCAATAGGCTGAAGATAATGGTTCTCAATATTAATTGTAATGCTTAATTAAGAAATAAGTATGTCAATTAGCTGCTACTACAGATACATCTTACAAACAGGCTTATCCCAGCATATCACCTTACCAGTAACAAACAGCGAAATGCATGTAAAGTACTGATTCTTCTAAAGTTTATACATGTGCAGATGTTTCATACACAGCATACATATATATACGCATACATGTATACACAATATAGATAGATATCAATACTTTGCAGCATTTTATCCACACTTGCCCATATATTTTGCAAAGTAGGGATGCTTTCAACAGTAGTAGTGTTAATAATTTACTTTTACCAATTAACAAAATGCAAAGTGAATGAACAAAATGTTAATCAAATCAATATTTGGTGTGACCCCTCCGTTGCCTTCAAAACAGCATCAATTCTTCTAGGTACACTTGTACTATGTCAGGGATTTTGCAGGATTATAGTCAGATGTATGAGTAACCAATTATACCAAACAGGCAATAATCATCAATTTCATATATAGGGTGAAACAGTCAATAACTGAAGCATTCAGCGGTGTAAAAGGCGAAAAGGGAGTACCGTATTTTCCGGCGTATAAGACAACTTTTTAACCCCTGAAAATCTGCTTAAAAGTCATGGGTCGTCTTATATGCCGGATGTCGTCTTATACGCCTAGTGCATATGGGGAGAGTGGTCCCGATGAACAAGGGAGGGTGTAAGTGGTGTTATCATCCCCCTTTTAACTCATTGGTGGCAGCGGTGTGGCTGCTCCTTCAGCAGTGTGGCGGCGCTGTGCTGGGGGGCGGCTGCGGCGCTCTCTGTCCAGTGTCGGGGCTCCTCCGGCATTTCCCCAAAGCCCGGAGGCCCAGGCAGCCCGCGCGAGCTCAGATTCAGATGTGGTGGCCTCCCTGAAAATGGTGGCCATTTTCAGGGAGGCCACCGCATCGCAGCAAAGGAGCTGCCTTGGCCTCCGGGCATTGGGGAAATGCCGGAGGAGCCCCGACGCTGGACAGAGAGCCTCCGCAGCCGCCCCCCAGCACAGCGCCCCCACGCTGCACAAAGAGGAGCCGCCGCCGACCTCCAGGACAGAGACCCGCAGACAGCACCGCTGCCACCAATGAGGTAAAAGGGGGATGATAACTCCACGTACACCTTACCTTTGTCATCGGGACCACTCCCCCCGCACCCGGCATATAAGATGACACATGGCATATAAGATGACACATGGCATATAAGAAGTCCCCCGACTTTTAAGAAAATTTTCTATTTTAGCTGGAAAAGTTGGGGTGTCGTCTTATACGCTGGAAAATACGGTATGTTGGCAGCAAAGAAAATATGTTCAAACCAAGTAAAGATAATCAGCCAAACATTTAAAAGGAATAATGAAAAAGTTTCCAGCTTCCAAATATACAAAAATTTATTGAAGGCATAAGAACAAGGATAAACGGACATGCCCCATCATAGCCCCGCTATGATGGGGCATGTCCGTTTATCCTTGTTCTTATGCCTTCAATAAATTTTTGTATATTTGGAAGCTGGAAACTTTTTCATTATTGATTTACTCCACGTAATATCCGAGCTTCCACGCACCACTACTAGCCAAGAAAGCAGGTGAGCTGGTTACCTTTATTTTTTGCAAACATTTAAAAGGTACTGTCAGCACAGAATGACTGTTCAAACAACGCACAGGCGCTCGGTGCACCACGGCGGGGCGAATCATTTACATACACCTTCCCCTCCTGCTTGTTTTCCCTCTACGTTCACCCTTCTCTAGCCCTAAGAAACCAGAGCTTTCAAAGAAGAGGGTGGAAAGAGGGGAAACCAAGCAGGTGGGAAGATGTATATAGATGACTGGCTGCAGCATGAAGCACCGAGTGGCGGGACATAGTTGAATAGTCATCATGTGCTGACAGAGTCCCTTTAAGTGCATCTTCCCACCTGCTTGTTTTCCTTTCCATCTATCTCCGCTCTTCTCTGGCTCTATAAACCCAAAACTGCCAATCAAGACAAGGGATGAGGTAGGGGGAACAAGTGGAGATAGCCGGAAAACATGGAGGTGAAAAGCTGCATTTTAATGTTTGACCAAGCCTAGGGTTTCCAAAGCACCGATGCCTGGTTTGAACTGGTATTCTGTGCTGACAGGCTCCATTTAAAATTGGGTGAGGAACAGCCAAACTCTGCCGCAAAGGCGAGGTTGTGGAAGACAGTCATGTCACAGGTGTTACATCACGGCAAGACTGAGCAAAGCAACAAGACACAAGGTAGTTAAATTGCATCAGCAATGTCTCTACCAGGCAAAGATTTTGAAAGCAGATTGGGGTTTCAAGACGCTCTGTTCAAATGATCAGTCAAAATTTCAAATATGGTTGTAACAGAAGGCAATTTGTTAGTCAAAGATTTGGACAGCGGTACAATAATGAGTGTCTGCAGGCAACAGTGAAGCATGGTGGAGGTTACTTGCAAGTTTAGGGATGTTTTTAACCAAATCCCCAATTCCATTTGCTTAAGAATAAATGGTGTCCTCAATGCTGAGAACTGCAGGTAGATACTTATCTATCATACAATACTATCAGAGGGGCATACAATTTGCTTCACATTTATTCTGCAGCAAAACAACAATGTCAAACATGCACTCAATATTATTAAGAACTATCTTCAGAATAAAGGAGAACAAAGAGTCCTGGAAGTGATGATGTGGCACCCACAGAGCCCTGATCTCAACATCATTGAGTCTGTGGGGGGTTGCATGAACAGACAGAAGGATTAGCATAAGTGACATCCACAGAAGATCTGTGGCTAGTGCTCCAAGATATTTGGAACAACCACCCTCCAGAGTTCCTTCAAAAACTGTGTGCGAGCGTTACTTAGAAGAAATGATGCCATATTTAAAGCAAAGGATGATCACACCAAATATTGATTTGATTTCTCTTTGGTTCATTCATTTTGCATTTTGTTAATTGCTAAAAATAAATGATTACCACTTCTATTTTTTTAAAGCATTTTTACTTTGCACCATTTTTTCACACCAGCCTACAACTTTTGTACAGTACTGTATGCTATGCCCTCTTCAAAAGATTTTTAAAATTTGTATTTAATATGTCTCATAAGAGATCATAAAAAAAGATCTCTGGTAAAATGTTTACTTGTTATTGCTCCCTTTTTCCAAAGTAACATGGGCATTCATGGAAAACAGCTCAGTATAGTTGAGAAAAGTCAGTGGCAGATCTGGGCTAGCTAGGACCCAGCAGCTCTGTTATGCCAAGCAGAAACCTAGAAAATCATAATCACCAGGTTTTTTTCAGAAGCATCAGAAATGCAAAGCTTCTGTTTGCTGGATAGCATTTGTAGAGCGCTACGTGGCCGGAAAAAGAGAAGTCAGAAGGTATATATATAAAAAAAACACACATCTATCTTCTCCTTGGTGGTCCCCAGCTGAGTACAGACTTGCTCCTGTTACGCTGCAGGCGTTTAAAGGGAATCTGTCAGCAGGTTTTGGCTACCTCATTTGAGAGCAGCGTAATGTAGGCATGGAGGAGCTGTATCCAACAATGTATCACTTAGATTACAGGGTGCAGCCGTTCCGACACAATTAGAGATTTAGAATGAAGCAAAGCTGAGAAAGCTAATCCCGCCCACACCAGGCTCTCGGTGCACAAAATCCATAGACAGTGAGGTGCTTATCACAAGAGGGGGAGTAGTCAGGCAATGAATCTCTTAATGATAAATCCTTCTCAGTTAGCAAACAACAGTAGGCACTTTGACAAGTGACACAGCCCTGAATTCTGTGTTTTAGCCTCTATCACCTGATATCTTCAGATCACATAGCAAAAACCCACTGACAGATTCCCTTTAAACTCTGTTCTGTATTTTACAATGGGATGGAGCTAAAGGCCAGGATCAAGTGCCGTACATTTACAGCTTTGGGTGGCTTTCGGGTTGAACAACAGGTCACTTTCTGGTGGTATATTCCCTTTGGTTCAGGGAACTGGTTTACCCCATATCTGATAATAGGATCCATAACAAGCGCCACTGCTATTAAGTACGAGACTAAGGGGCGACACTTACCTTAAATTCCATAACATCCACAAAAGTGAAGTAGTAAAGTGCCAAATTTTTCAGAATCTCAGACTTCTCTTTTTGGAGTTGTGCAAGCTGTTGCTGTAAAATTTGGAATACAAATATTCAGTCTATATCTCATATTCACGGCATGACATAAGAATGAGACATCCTAATCAGACAGCCTCCTACAGGCAGCTTGGTAAACCCTAGAAATCCAATAGAATACTTACCAACCAACTATTGATATACAAGGCTTATATATTTAATTAGAGACTGTTAGGTAGCGTGTTCAATGCAGAGAATGGAAGAAACAAAAAAAGTAACTGTCTTAAAAAGGGACAAAGCCGAGTCACTAGAGAGATAGAGCAAAGCATCCGGAGAGGTAGAAGCAAAGGACACTTAAAATTCTGAACTTACCAAACAGAATATCCAGGCAAAGCCACGTTACGCATGCAAAATAAATGCAGATACAAACATAAAATACAGTAAAAGGATCTAGAACATCACAATACGACAAAAGCAACAAAAATCAAGAGGAAAAAAAAAAGCAAAACACCTGTTAGACACAAGAGAATAATGAGAAAAGCAGAGAGAGATATTAGAGAGTTAAGATCAGTCTACACAGGAAATGTGAACACATAATGAGGCCATGGACATTAAAGCAAAGCAAGAAGATTTCTTCATGAAAGTGATGGATGGAACGGATCTGGACTGTATGCAATGTTAGCACTGGAGGGAAACAGACCTAGCGTAACAGTTATAAACTTTCATAATCTAAGAAATAATGCCTTTCTTTGAAAGGAATCTGTAATCTGTTTTTTTATGCCACTAATCATGATGTGTCACTTACTGGGCAGCATTGTGGTGTAAACCTTCCAAAAATGACTTCTGAGGTCTACTCAACATTGCACATTAATTCAGAAAAAAGTGCCAATCGTTCATGGAGAAAGTGTAGAATTTTTAAGGAGGATATTGGAGCCTTTCTGCTCCTTAAACAAAAGCCTAAAAAATATATATATATATATATATATATATATATATATATATATATATATATATATATATATATATATATATATATATATATATATATATATATATATATATATATCCCAATATGAACAAAGTCTAAGAATGCACATGGTGAAAATGCAGCTCGGCCACCTCAAAGTGTATCTTGGCCTTAAAGAGTTTTCTACATCAAGCAACGAGGACGCCAAATGCCTAAAACAACAGACAGAAGGTTTTCACCCTCCTTTTGTCTAGCTCTGGCCGAAAGCTACTGTGTCAAAATCAGTGATTTGGCTGCAGCAGTGACGTCACATTGACAGCTCGCATCAAGGCTGCAGCCGATCAATAAAGTTTTGTGGCTTCGAGGTGGTAGATGGCACAAACTACTTTGATCAGTGATTAGCTGCAGCCGTGGTGTACGCTGTCGACATTACGTCACAGCTGAAAAGAAAAACCTAGCAAACACGACCCAGGACAATTTCATTTTTGTGTTATTTACATTTTACACAAAGTCCCAATATTTTGGAATTTGAGCTTTATATTCCAAAAGACCCAGACATCTAATATATGCGCTGTTTCTTAAGTGAGCTGCATAAATTGGCAATATCCCCCCAGTGCTCGATAGTAACTGAACTAAAACACAGAATTATTGTCAAGCAAGAATGGAGCTGCTCCTCATCGTTCGTCACCGGCCAACCGCTAGGACACGCGGCAATGAATGGTGCAATAGTCATCTTTTCATTCAGATGCCGGCCTCAGATACAAGTTTGGCCATCTGTAAATCTAGTTTCAAGGCACATAGGCGCAAGAAAAAAAAAAGGAAGCATTATAAATTTGTGTATTCTAAGAAATCAGTCCCATAGAATAAATCTGCACGCATGGGCCCCCGATGATGCTCAGCAAGTGATTATCCGTGATAGATTGGTGATCAATTGCTGAGATGAAATCATCCAGCTGGTAAACTGAGTAAAGAGAAGCAATTTACAATCATTGAATGGTTGACTTAAACAGTTTGCGGTGTTAACATTTTCAGGCCGACTTGACAATCAAACTTAGCTTTAAAAAAAAATAATTAAGCAACTTTGCAAAAACCCTACATTAAACATATCCTACCAATGTCGTGGGAACCTACTAATCAGAAAAGGCACCAGGGATGTCGGGACGCTCAGTGTTCTTGTCCAGGAGAAATGGCCACCGGGGCCGGGCCCTGCAAATCATTTTGCTAAACTCTATACAACATGGTAGACTCCAAATCGGAAAAATTTAGCGAAGCGCCAACATTAGATAATCCCCATTTTTTGGGCCTGTCTTCCAAATTTTTAGAAACCCCCAAAGAGTATGGTGAGAAAAGTAATAGATTATGGTAGAAGAAATGCAATGGAAAATCTAAGCAATTCAGATAATACATCCTAATATATGAACTTGGGTTCCTAAAAAAGGAAAAAAAATGGTCTCTTTTCTTAGAACTTTGGGTTACCGGTCTTGGGTGTGCCCCCCCTGCACGGTCTGGCATTGTCCAATCAGTGCTGGCAGTACTAAACCAGATGGTAACACCCAGTTGTCAATTTAGGTATACATTCTAGGAAGAACGATGCAGCGGAGATCTATAAGAAAAGCGCAGAACTTTTAATTCTTTGGGAATACTTATTAAAATAGATCGGTCGAGAGAGTAGACCGATGTTCTTGAATTTCTAAAAATATTTTGAATATCTCTGCCTTCACGACACAGCCGATCCACCTTTGATCCATAACATACACTTCCTTCTATCCGGCTCCAGATGTAACACTCATCATAGGACAAGGCCTGCACATAACATAGGTGCACACAATGCATATTTCAGATGTTTGCAGCTCAACAATGGTTCTGATAAGTAAGACAAACACCACACCCAGGTGTGCACTGCGGCAACGAATAGCCGGCCACTTCCTGGAGAGCAGTCTGACATTAATGTACCTGGGCAGGCACATAAGTACGGGCCCAAATAACAGGTCTAACCAGCTGTGCGTCTGGCGCACTCCTTAAACTGTGACTCATTCCTGTGTGTTAGGCCATTAATCTGTACTGAATGGCTACCATGCCGCACTTGCATGCATAGGTAAGAATGCTGCAGTGATGCATGAAAGAAGAACGCAATAGGTCTTCCCAATATCTCTACAGCTTCTGACATTGTCCAAATAAGCACCTATGAAAGAATGTGGACAGTCTCTGGAGATATACAATTCATCGAACTTTCATTAACCTGTGAAGAGTCATCCATGCTGGCAGATCTACCTTTCTTTGTTAGGTAAGACTTGTACGATCTTGTCAGGCTATCCAAGGAATGATGTGTGAAGGACTCGGCACTAAGTTCATTCATCTAATGCAACAGGATCATTTCAGCAAACCAGATTTCAGGCAGCAATTAAAAATACAGCTTCTAAAAACACTTGAAAATTTGTTATAAAAAGAGGACCTGTGAGCAAGTTAAAAGTGGCCACTACTTGCTGTTATTTTACCCCTGATGGTCCCCCATTTTTTTTTTTTTATTTACTTTAAATCAATCATATGGTTTCAGAGAATATTACTCTGTGAGGGCGTGTCTCACAGCGTAATTATGCATAACAGGATAGACACGCCCCAGAGTATCCTGTGAGCACCGCCCCCGCGTAAAGACCATAAAAGTCAGCATTACATAACAAGTGCTCACATCTCGGGAACCAGATGGCAAATTCTAAAAAGACAAGCTGGAAAAGTCAGGGAAGCAGCGGGAACAGCAAAAACTGGCCAGTTTTGACCTGGTAATAGGTCCTCTTTAAAGGAGACCAATTTATAGTCTTCTGCTCTTCGTTTTTTTTTTTTTTTTTTTCAATTTAAGTTATTTCATACAGTTTATAAAGGACAATACTAAACAGGTGGAAAAGGAAGACTAAATACAACAAACGCAGAAAAGTATATAGTAATATACCGAGTTAGAGGCCAAAAGGACAAAATTTTGGCCCCTGTTGGGTAAACAGAGTCCTATGACTATATCTGGCATATATGTGCCACAAACTTTTCCTGGGGTAAAGTCTAAATTCAGGCTCTTAAAGTGATGTAAACACAGCCTTAGCCACAAAAAAGGCCAGATTTCACAATACAAATTCCATACATTATTAAATACACTCCCTGAGAGAAGTTATGTCGCTTATCCAAGCTTATAACCTGACGTTAAATTCATCCATTGGTTGTATAAATTATTCTTTTGAAAGCTGAAACCCTCCGAAATGTGGTTTAGGTTAAGAAAATAAATTGGCATCAATGCAGAAATATTGATCATTTTGGATTTTCTAACCAACAAACGTTCCTCCTGAGCAGTTGTCTTGTGGGGTCTGCCGGACCTGGCCTTGTCAAACACATCTCCAGTCTCTTCAAATCTTTTTTTTAATTTTTTGTACTTGACGCTGAGACACATTAAATGTGCCAGCCACCTCTGCAGTGGATCTGGTCTTCAAACTCTTGATAATCCAGGCTTTGGTCGCAGGGTGGATTTTTGGCATGTTGTCAGAGCTCAAGTTGCAGCTCAAGTGAAGGTCTGGGGTGCTGGGTTTCTTTTTATACACACCCACTAATTAACCGATCATTTACTGAGCACGGGTGAGGATGTAAACTAGGATTGGGTGCATTATATGACCACACGACAAAACTTTTGTCTTGCCAAAATCTGACCATTCTGTGTCCATTAAATGATCAATATTTCGGCATTGATGCCAATTTATTTTCTTAACCTAAACCACATTTCGGAGAGTTTCAGCTTTCAAAAGAATAATTTATACAACCAATGGGTGAATTTAACGTCAGGTTATAAGCTTTTATTTACATAACATGGATAAGTGACATAACTTGTGTCAGGGAGTGTAGATTTCTTAGACCTGATGAGACAGTTGAACTTACTTTGACAAAGCGAGGCAGAATGACTAGCATTTTAGGAGTGCAACTAGAATTGGTCTTAGAAAATTATCATTTTAATAGACGAGAAAACATTAAAAAAAAAAAAAAAAAAGGAGTATTCTGCCATTTTAATATTGATTTCCATCATAAGATCTAGGAAATCTATATTAAATAATCTGAAATCTGCTGATGTACACGCTCAAAAGCTTTCACCATGCTAAAGAGGGAAACTGACCTCAAATTAACTCCCCAGTGGTGGGACTTTATAAACTACCAGTTCTTAAAGGTTTTTTGTTTTTTTTAAAAAACTAACAAGTCCCGAGGATAGGGAATAACTTGCTGATCACTGGAGGTCTGACCATTGGAACCACGAACAATACAGAGAAATGGGCTGAGGAACCCCGAGAAGGGTTCCACAGAGCCACATCTTAAATGGAGTGGAGATGAGCATGCTTGACCTCCGCTTCATTTATTGTCTACGGCACGGTGAGAAACAGCCGAGCATTGTACTCGTCTTTCTCCGGCATTCGCATAGACAATGGATGGCGTGGAAGCAAAGTGTGTTCTTAAGAATGCTCACTTTTCCCATAACTGAAAACTAGAGATGATCACCAAGTTCTCGGGGCTCCCACCAATACTATTTTCCAGACGGAATTACTTGGTAAACAACCTACGTGAGATCATTACAAAACGTATTAGAGTCAAATTTACTTACGTTGTTATTGCGAGTTTCTACCGCAGGAAACTTCCGAACAATAAACTTGACGGCAGATTCTAAGTTTTTGTCGATCAGGTAGGAAGGCTTTGCTTTGGGATCGCCGCATGCCTAGCGAAAAATTAATTAAAAAACAAATTAGAACATTTCTTTTTTCTTTCATTAAACTACATGATTTTCTGAAAAGTTTTTTTTTGTTTCAGAGTGAAATGAGAAAAGAAAATAAGGTGTCCTAGCGGGAAACGAGAATGAGCAAAAGATTAAAAAAAAAAAGAAGATCTCCTAAAGAAAAGAAAAGGCATAAATGTATGGGGATGTTTCAAGCAGCGTGGAAAGCTCAAAACCTAAAGAGAAAATTAAAATATAGATCTACAAAAGAAAAAAGAAAAACAAGAAAAAATATTGAAGCAGAGCGGTCAACCGTAATAACAAAACTGGTTGATTGGTGATAAAGAGAGAAAAGAATGATTTGCTTTGCTAGAAATTAAAACTTCTCTGGAAACGATTGTGTTAATAAAGACTGTTATAAAAACTACGGCAAAAGTTTTTATCAACAGTATGTAATAATCTAAAAAGGAAAAAAAAAAAAACAAATATGGACGATTGCATGATCCACAAGACATGAAGATGCCGATCACTTAGGTTATAATAAGAGATGAAAATATCCATTTCTGCTGCCTTAAAGAAGAACTCCAGCCACTTGGCCGAGCTACTCATCCAGAGTCACCGGCCTCACCTCTTATCTTTTTGGCATGTAAGTGAAGAAAAAACTTCCTCAAAGCAATATGAATACAGAAATATTACATATTCAGTTCTCCAAGGTTTCAATAAAAAGAGAACTCTGGAAAAAGAAAAAATCCTTGGTGATCAAAAGATGGTTTGGATCTCCAAAGGGTTGTGAAACACCATCAATGGTGGATAAATCCTGAGGACCAGGAGGACCTCAATAAGAACTTCTTTAGATATCAAGGCATAAAATCCATGTCGGCCAATACTGGTTTACTGATGACTAACTTTTTGGGGCGATTCCTAATGATAGGGAAGCTTCTCATAGCTATCTCTCCAAAATATTAAAAAAAAAAAAAATTTGACTCCTAAATTGGTGTCTCAAAATCTACTGTATATTATCCTACAAAAATCACAGGAAAAAAAAATGATGGATGGGTTACATCATGAAGAAACGTTTAGAGAGGAGTTTAAGAGAAAAGTGTTGTTTTGGAGCAATACTTTGTAGAAATATACTTGATGATAATCTGTTTAGATGTAACCGCATTGATAAGGACATCCTTTCAGGTTAGAAGTTTGAGTTTCTTTTTAGCCAAAAAGTTCAGAGCTACGGATTGTTTTACGCGAGACAGGATTTGGACGTTTTCCTTTCTTCTAGTTTTTGGATTGCCATGTAGTTAGTAAATGATCATGAAATTTTAAATTTGGAGTGAATTTTTTTTTACACCTCATGAGACTAACTTTATCCCCTGGGGGTTTTATTTATTGCAACTAAATTCATTCAACTGAATGAAACCAATCCAATCATTTAATGTTAATCGGGGGTGTCCTAAAAAAAACTGCATAACAACTGGTGGCGTTATCCGAGCATGCTCGGGTGCTATCCTAGTGTCTTCAGCGTTCTCGAATTATGTTCCAGTCCCTGCATGTCTGTCGACTGTTCAACAGCCACAACACATGCAGCGATTGCCTGTTTGGCTGGGGGTCACACTTGCGAGTGCAATGCGAGAGACTTGCGCGAGTCTCTCCCATCAATACCCGGCACCGGAGGGATGTGGCTACATGTATTTCTATGCAGCCGCACACTCCGGTCCCAAATGCCGTCAGCAGTGCCGGGTATTGATGCGAGTTTCTCGGATTGCACACGCAAGTGTGACCCCGGCTTTTCTTAGGCAATCCCTGCATGTGTTACGGCTGTTGAACAGCGGTGAGACATGCAGCCGCGAGGACGCAAACATTTTTCAAGCACGCCGAAGACCCTTGGTTAGCACCCGGATAACTCATTATCTAAGCACTGTCTCTCATCACTAACAACCACCAAACACGCAGCTGTTCCATGCAGCTCTTCTGCCACCTTTTGCCCCATGCATAATGGCAAAGACAAGCAGTAAAATAGATCAGCACACGTGCCAATTGTTTTTGTAGTTGTTACATGCAGACTTGAAGCAAACATATAAGCAGCGTACAAGATGACCTCCTAGCACTTCTAGCTGGATTTTTATAAAGAATCTGTCAGGAGGTTTTTGCCATGTAATCTGAAAGCAGAATGATGAGGGGGCAGAGAGCCTGATTACACGGATGTGTCACTCACTAAACTGTGTGCTGTTTCAACAAAATCAGCATGATCACTACAGGACTAGGTGCCCCGTGCCTCCTAGTCAACAGCTCTGTGTAACCCCACCCACACCACTGATTACACAAAGCTGCCAATAAGTGGCGTGGGCGGGGTTATACAGGGTACAGCATTCTGAGCACTGCTACTTCTGCAGCAGAGAAAACTGATTTTATCACAACTGCTGCACCCAGTAAACGAAGTTACACATCGCTGGAATTAGGATCTTCTCAGACCTTACATCATGCTCTCTGATGAGGTAGCAAAAATATGAGGACAGATTCCCTTTAAGGTGATTCTGTCAACTTAAAATGAGTGTTCAAACCAGCACAGGCACTTGACCAAACAGTTCATCGCACCTTTCCATCTAATTTAGCTCTCATCTGGCTCCTCCAAAGGCAGAGCTGTCAATCAAGGAAAAGAGGATGGAGGTAGATGTAAAACAAGTATATGGGAGTGTGCGTTAAACTTTTTAGTGACACCTAAGGTGGACAGAGTGCCTGAGCTTGATGTGAACAGTAGTTTCTGCCGACAGACTGACTTTAACCTCTTAGAAAACCAAATGTACAGCTACAAACACAGACAATCAGGGCCCCCATAGAGATCTGCTCTAAGCCATATTACGGTTATCGGGTCTTCGCATTGCTTCTCATGTATTCATTTGGTTGGTCCCAAGCAGTTCAAGGTCACAATAAGACGGCCATAATAGAGCTTACATGGAAGTTGTATACTCTGTCAGGAATGGGATCAAATGCTGCTCTTGGCACCAGATTTATATTTTTAGGAAACTGCAGGACTTTAAAAAAAAGTTTTATGTTTCAGAGTAAAAATGTGAAAAATAAGAACTGACCTATTGAGAAGGAGAATAGGACCGCTCCTAACACTCTTCGCATTTAGCGCAATACTTTATCATTTCATTTATGCTCCAAGGGCAATTTCGTTAGGTGAAATCTTTACTATAGTGATATTTTAGGAGCGGTGTATTGGAGGAGAGGCTCTCTTTAAGCCTTTTAAGAGGTTGATGATCTGTTCATCTCTATCTTGATCTTAAAAAAAGAAAAAAAAAGTGCAAGCTTCTAAGTTCAGAGCTGCCATTTGTGGGTCCTTGTAGGAAGCGGGTCTTACAACGTGGTTCCTAGTATCCCACGCATCTTAGCTAACAAAAGAAGGCGACGTTTTGGTTTCAGCCCATGGAAAACCTATTTTGCTAGGAAGTAAACATCCATATCAATTCCGCTTAGGTATCTATGGTTACAACTGCTGTCACTATGAGTTGTTGTAACCATGGATACCTAAGCTGCTGCAATGCCCTGCACAAGAAAATCAGAAGAACTATACTCCTTTTGTAATTGGAGGTATTTAACTTTATTTAAAAAAAAAAAAAAAAAAAACTACTACAGGGGAGTCTGTTAAAGTAAATCTCAGTATTCCACATGGGATGATGATTCCGGAGCTACTTTCTCTGAATTCTGCATTGTGATGTGGCAGCTGTTGGGTCCATGCACCCTATCACAACATGGTCCAATGAGTGCCTATAATGTCACTCCATGAACACCCCCCCCCTTTGACAAGGGGAATGTTACCCAGTTGTAAATTTACTCATAATACTTTAGAAGCACTAACAAAGGAACAGCCTGACAGTTTTTCATCAGTGTGCTGGATCCAATTTTCATAACTTTTTTTTTTCCACTACGGATGATTGAATGCAGTCTTACGAGAGAAGATGCTCAATAATTGCTACATTTTAGACATGTGAGGTGTAGGGAGGGAGTCTTATTAGTCAATGCGTAAGAATCAAGGAACCAAATCTAGGCCTGCCTGGTCTATGCAGGCTCGATGAGACAAGTATATTCAACATTATACGCTCATATGTTCAGAGAACCAGACCCACTGTTTTATTAAAAAAATTATCCCTCTTCCTGAATCTACCAGAATGCGGTCCTTTAGTGGGGAGAAAGGGTATGTAGAAACCTATCCATATAACTGAACAGAGCTGGCAACCCAGACATTCATATCCCTATATAAATACTTGTACTGCAGATTTTAGTAATTTTTTTTATAGTTTTATTAAATATGTAAATGAGGGGGCTGTGGTGCATCGTTGTTGTGTCCACGAGGTCATTGCATCATTTCATTCCGAGTTACCATCCTCTGCATCTCCCATCATGGTGGTTGGCTGCGCTCACTTTGGAGCCTCACCAGATTTAAATCCGCAGCCTTGAACACACAGACTCCGAAGGAGGCAAAAACACACACAGTGTCGGTGTGTGCAGGTGCGTCCGCATTCCCATCGTGTGGAGCGACCGATCGTTACACACGTGATCACTAAGCGGCGGGCGGCTGATGCAGACGCTTTAGGGAGAGAAGAAAGTGCACACGCAACACTGACACTGAGCGTGCAAGACTTCGTTCCCTGCAAGTCCTCATCGCCCTCTCCTCTCGGCATCGGCCGCCTACTGCTTTGTGATCCTGTGTGCAGCAATCGGCCGCTACACACAGAAGAGAGGAGACTGCATCTGAACTCACTGACACACTGTGTGCGCTCGATCCCTGCAGTGTCAGTGTGTGCAGGACTGGGGATTTAGATCAGGCAGTGACGAAATGCGAGTACCATTAATCACCATAAGGAAAGGTGCAAAAAAATGGTAACTGAGGGGTTGGAATGGTGTACTAAGCCATGGGTTACGACAAAGGTGAACCAAAGCCCATTCATTTTCCATATTTGATAACAATACAAGTATGATTTTTATAGGTCTAAGTCTCCGATATGAATGTCTAAAAATATTTTTTTTTACGTTTTGGGGGCGACAGACTGCCTTTTAAAGCTGTAGGCTACTGGAAGGCATTGTGATAAAGAATTCACATTGTTTTATCCATACCAATGGACTGATACTTTTATGGCTCACATTTCCGATAAGGCAGCAGAAATAGTCATCTCATTATAAAACTAGGGACAGGTTTTATGAATGACGTTTTTTAGAGGTCAAGCAGTACAACCTAAAAGGTAATATTGTCATTTGAGAAATGGGTCATCTTTTCAGCTCTTTCCTTATTCCCTTACCTGAAATTTGCAAGTTTAGCTACAGCTGCAGGCCACCAAAACCACGGTCCTAGCACCGCTGGAACTCACCATGAGTGGCCCGACACAAGAGCATGATATGAGTCAAAGGTCTAAATCGCCACTTATGACATGGGTCTCTTTATCTGGAGGTCTTAGCAGCATGGGGAACAATATTCTAAAAAGGCACATCCCGTGATTGGGAGAAGGGTAAGCAAGGAAGTGTGGGAGGTAACGGGAAGGGATCACTGTAGACTGTGCAAATTAGCGCATATTACGGTATTCATATGCGCCAAAACCGTGGAACTGTGTTTAGGCATGCTGGGAAAGTTCATCATGTAGATCTGAAAAGTGAGGAACAAGGGTTGCAAAATATCTAGTCTACAGGCAGCATCATTAATAAAAAAATAAAAAAAAAAGGCTATAAAGAGGTGCTACAGTATATGCCGCCGGTCTCTGCATGCTCCGTGGCACAGGGCAGCCGTCAGAAGGGGAAATGCTAATTACTATTTTTCTCATTGATCTTTTGGGCCATGCTGGAAAATTACAGAAAGAGAAAAGTCAAGGTGTAAGAAACTGGTTCTAGAAGGGGCAAAGGGAAGGTGAAAAGCAATGCAAACCTTCCAAACTTGTCCTTGCTGGGAAAGCATTTAAATAAAGAGAGAGAGAATTACATAGAGACATTTTATAGCAAGCGAAACATGCAATATCTGAACAACGAGGAGCACATAGAAAACATCACTTAAAGGCACTCTAACCCTGCACAATGCAATCATCCACATGTCTAATACAGAGGAGGAAGAAAAAAAAAAAAAAAAAAAAAAGAATAGCTGAAATCCTAATTTTACAACTTGACATCGATTTCCATGGGAAAGCCATCAAATCTGCCTCCCATGCAATTGGAGGGGTGTAATCAACCCAATTCACGAGCTGCAGAAAAAAAAAAAAAAAATCAGAGTGTTTTTGTACAAGAGAAGGGTATAGCCCCACATAGCAGCTGCGGCCAAGACACAATCCGCAATGACGCGCTGTATAGCACAGTTTTCAAAATGTTATAGGTGATGAGCGACCATGAAAGGTCTACTCCTAATCTGTTACATGTTTTTGTGGTAAATATAAGTTTAATACGACTACCACAAATACATATTCGTTTTTAAACCCACGTAAGAGATTTTCTTTCGCACCATCCATTTATAAAAAACTGAAGTAAACTGACCTTTTTTTATCCATTAACTTAGAATGGATCACATAGATGGAGCGAGCACTGAAGTACAAAAGTAGGACTTACATTATATTTATTTTAGTCGGGTTGCAGACGAGAGTATGAAAAATGATCAGACTTTCTCCCAGAAAACTCATGACGATTTTCATCTGTGCGTCCATGGCACACGAGTGGAAGCTGCCCGTCCATGGCTCACGAGTGGGAGCTGCCCGTCCATGGCTCACGAGTGGGAGCTGCCCGTCCATGGCTCACGAGTGGGAGCTGCCCGTCCATGGCTCACGAGTGGGATCTGCCCGTCCATGGCTCACGAGTGGGATCTGCCCGTCCATGGCTCACGAGTGGGATCTGCCCGTCCATGGCTCACGAGTGGGATCTGCCCGTCCATGGCTCACGAGTGGGATCTGCCCGTCCATGGCTCACGAGTGGGATCTGCCCGTCCATGGCTCACGAGTGGGATCTGCCCGTCCATGGCTCACGAGTGGGATCTGCCCGTCCATGGCTCACGTCCATGTGATATCCGTGTGATCTATGTGTTCATTTATGTTCGTGTGATATGTGCATATATTTCTAACGGCCATGTGATATCCATTTCCATGGATGTATAGGAAAAAGTGAATATGATCAAATGCAATTTCCTAAATTAATAGAAATGTATGCGTAAAAATAGGATGCCACTAGGATATTATGTGTGGTAACAGGTTTGTTTTTTTTTTTTTTTACACACCCATAGACTTGAATGGGCGAGTGCCATTCGATACTCAGAAAAAATTAGTGCATGCTGTGATTTTTTTTTTCCCCTCAGGGACAGTCCGACCGAGAGAAGAATCGAGCCCTGCTGAATAACATGCGTCAGTGTGTTGTCCGTGTGATATCTGATCAGTAGGACAGCACACATGCGATTTATACGCTTGTCTGCATGAGCCTTTATACAGATCCTCATCTCATAGACTTTAATAAAAGAGTCTGATCCACAAAATCCACAGATGAAGACGGTATAGATGAGCGGATCAGTATGCATTGCTCCGATCCTGCATCCAGGTCACTGGTACCTGGTAGCTAGACAGAAGTCCTGCTAATCTCTTACCTTCTGATGTTCCTGGGGTGAAATATGACTTGTTAGGACTGGCGCAACGTCATGAAATGTGACTCATAGATAACGTTACACCAGCCCCAGCTAATCAACAGCCAGGAATGACTAGGATGTCAGAATGTCGCGGTACTCCCACCTATCCCCCAGGGACTACTTCACTGGACACTGCACTGGAGTCCCACGAGTTGATCAGCTCACCTCTAGAGAACATGACACAGATGTGTATATGGATCAATGAAGCTCTACGGTCATTGTGCCGGAGGGAAAAAAATAGAAAAGGACAGTGCTAGGATGTGTACTATGGATGTGCGGATACAGCCTATGTCCGAAAACCACCAACCAATATCACACTTGAAAAACGCACCAAACAGCGTAGTGACCATGTTTATGGCCACAGGTGAGCTGCTATGCAAGACGTTACCCCCTTGAGGATGATGATTGCTTTCATGAAAACGCTGTGTATTAGCCGCAATGAATGACAATGGGGCTAATCTGCATGCAGATCCACGGCACAGCCGCAGCTCGGCTCAGAGGGTCAGCCTTGGATTTCGGACGTGGATCCCCCAGTAAACATGCAGGTATTTGTTATAGGCAGCGAGGAAAGTCGAGGAAAAAGGCCTTGAAAAAAAAAAAAAAAAAAAAAAAAAAAAATCCTGCTCTGATGGAACCTCTACTCCTTACAGCCTGCTAGGTACACAACATCCATTTTTTCATTCCCCCATCCGAATGTACTTGTGAATAGTGTGCACATTAGTCACCAGGCATGCTGTTACATTCAAGGAGACGTGCTCTACAAAGCCCATCGGTGACGATCTGCTGAGGTCCGATGCCAGCTGAATATTCTGGGGAGTTGTATTAGGCCAGTCCTTGGTTTGGAGGCCTCAATGTACATGTGATGTGGACAGAAAGGACAAAAAGAAGAGGCAGTGCAGAAAGTCAGGTTATAAATCACCATTTACAAAATACACAGAATATATCAGGAGGAAGGAAAACATACCTGGGTTAGAGTGCCTTTATCGTGGATACACTTACAGCAGAAATAGGAACAAAACAGTTTTCTAATACAATTCCCTCTCAAAACACAAAAATAATACAGTGAAGTTAGTGTAAACCAAACAAACATAACAAGCAGACACAATGAGTCCTCCACGTCTTATCTCCTGCACCTTGCGTATCATTAGTTCCTGAAAATACGAGGCGTATTAGAAATAACATAATACACATATGGTATCTATTGCAGGTTTATCAAATAGTTAATAAAGGTATAGCCTTAGATGTAGATCAGAAGATATAATATCCCTACCCACCTGTATACCAAAATACACACAAAGCCTAGAAAGAAATCCTAAAATCTCAGGCCTGACCACAACAGGATCCAACAACCGCCCCCAACTCAACATCATACACACAAGGGTCCGTGAAGGTTAGTTGTAAAGCTGGCCGTACACGTATGGCCTATGTCAGCCAAACCTGCAGATAACGATGGGATTGGACGATGGTCAAATGTGTAAGGGGGTGCCGACCAAATGATGGTCAGGAGTGAGGTCAATTGGACATGACTGATGTCGGATTGCTGATCGCATTGTGCTCTCTGAGACATGACGTCAGCGGCTTTCTCACAGAGTACACGAGTGCTTGGCCGAATGCTGTGTATGGGAGAGACAGCCGAGATGACCTTCAGCTGAATCTAATGTGTATGGCCACCATAAGGCTGACATACTCACACTGTAGAACTTCTTTACGAGTCTTCCCACCGTAACATGGAGGGAAATCTGTGGCAGATTTTTTAAATCAAAGGGGTTGTCCACTTTTGAGAACCCAACTTTATAAACAGTAAGGCCACATTCATACAACAGTATTTTTGTCACCATTTCACATCAGTATTTGTAAGCCAAAACCAGGGGTGGGTCAAACATGGTACCTATGTTTCTTATATATGCTTTCTCTGATTGTTACTCTCTTAATTTCAACTTATAATTACTGATGTAACATAATGACCAAATACTGATGTGTGAACGTGGCCTCAAAGATTCCAGTATTTGGGATTCTCATCTATTTGTCAGAGTGGAGGGAGTGTTTTCAAAAAGCGTCTCCCACTCTGAAGGACCTGTCCTGTCCGGGATTACCGTCCACCCTTGGATAAGTGGGCTTTGTGCAATGCTCCATTTCCCTTGAGGTTGTGCAGTAGGAAAAACTGAAGACTTTTTGCCAGTTTTCCCACAGATTACGGCTGATCATTGGAGTTCGCAGGATGGAGACAGCTTGTGATCAGCTAACTCTCAACGGACCCTTCTAAAGAATTGGGATTGTTCAAAGAGGAGGAACCTTTCGCTAGCTTGGTATGCACAGTTTGCCCAAAGCTATTTATCGGAAACACCGATTTTGGCAGAGAACCAGAAACAAGAGGTCATTTTAAGATGCAAGTCCAAAAAACAAACCAGCCATGTGACTGGCTGTTAGGATAGCTTTTAGTCTGCATGACTGCAAATAAAATGACGCCCAATATTTCTAGGACAGAGAAGATATTGACCATAGCAAGAAAGAATGAATAGCTTTATGTAAAAAAACGACCTACAGAGAATGCCTTGGTGCAACGTCTGGTTAATGTATATTGTGAAGACATCAATGTTATCATCGGCAGCGACAAGTGACCTCTCCCCGACTACAGAGGTTAGGAAATGTGTTACTGTACTGACCCACAGAGCAGCTGTGCCGATGACAACATTTCCTGCTCTGTGCTCACATCGAGGAGTCCATGCATGAGATATTTCATGTAACACCCATCAATGCCGAGGAACTGCTTCTCCTGTAGAAACTCAGACACTCCCTTCCCCTGAGTCTGACATCGGCCTACACAACACCCGGTAAAACTGGTATCGTGTTCCTCTGACTCCGAGGTGATAAACATACAACTAAATTACAAATGTAGCACCCGAATAAAGTGCTATATTACGTCTTAAAATATCTGCCCAGGTAATCTTCCCCTGCTCTAACCCCTGCAGCTCCAGCACCTCCACCAGGGCAGGAAGAAATAACATCCTGTTTTTTAGTCACTCAACTGTGATTGTACGTTCCAGTCACTTGACCACTGCAGCCAGTCACTGGCTATGCCCTAGACAATGTCCCGTTCCAATAACCTGACCTCTGCAGCCAACAGAACTGGGTGGAATCACTTTCTGTCCCGGCAGAGACCTCTGAGGGGGCTAGTGCGTCAGATATATACAGTACAGACCAAAAGTTTGGACACACCTTCTCATCACTCTGAAGGCATCAAAACTGTGAATTACCACATGTGGAATTATATCATTAACAAAAAAGTTGATGCCTTCAGAGTGAATCTACAATTTTTATAGTCATGAAAATAAAGAAAACTCTTTGAATGAGAAGGTGAGTCCATTATATATATATTTTTTTTTTTTTCTTTTTTAAACATGCCATACCACGGAAATTAATTTACAAGACCTCTTCCATATTCACGAAGCTGGACCCATTATGTGCCACGGCCACGCATAACCTTAAGAAAAGGTCACTCTTTTCTAGAAGTGAAAGGAAAGATCTGCATTGTAGGAGTCTTTTCTTTAACACGCTGGATCTATTTCATTAATTGAATGTAGCTTTACTTAAAAGGTTTCTACCAAGTTAAAGGTGTTATCCAGGATTTTATATTTTCTTTTTTACAATGGGCCTAAGAACTAACAAGCAAGTAGTTGCTACCTACTGCCTGTAGTGCCTGGCGCTGATCTCTGCCACCACAGGGCGGTCACATCCGGTAGTGTCACGTCGACAGAGCTGCGGGTTCTCTTCCGCTCGGCTCTCTTGAGGTGGCATGACTGATGATTGACAGCCGGGCACTTCCCATTTCATTTTTACAAAATTAACTTATTTAGAAATAGATGGCAGCAAAACATCATATAAAAAAAAAAAAAAGTGGTGACAGTTTACAAAAGGCAGGAAAGGTAAAGCTGGATGGTCAAGTGTCAAATAAGCCACATAACTGTGTATAATAAGAGCATATTAGAGAGGCAGAGTCTCTCAGAAGCAAACATGGTCAGAAGTTCACCGATTTGAACGGTGTCTTGCTGAACAATTTCTGAAAAATGTTTCTCAAGGTAAAATTGCAAAGGTTTTGAATTTCCCGCCATCTATTGTCAATTATGGATGATCACGGTCTACAGGTCCTCAGGTGGCACAGCATTAAAAACAGGTACATGCAAATATCTTCATGGGCTCAGGAATACTTCCAGAAATCATTGCCTAAGCACAGTTTGCCGACCATCCAGCTTGTTATCAGCGCACAGTTCCTGCATCTCCGATGGTATGGGGCTGCATTACTGCCTATGGCAGGAGCAGCTTACACATCTTCAAAGACACGATCAGTGCGAAGCATTAATTAAGGATTCAGGACAACATATGCTCCCATCCAGACAGTGCCTGTTTCAGGGAAGGTACTGCACCCATCACAGCAGCACTGCTTCAAAAAAGAAGGGATCAGGGGACAAATCGGCCGCCTGCAGTCCAGACCATTTATTAAAACGAAAAACCCATCAAAGACCATGGACTGTGGAGCAGCGAGAATCCTACAGACAAGAATAGGACAACGTTCCTCTCTCAATGCCCAGCAATTGGGTCTCCTCACTTCCCAGTTCAAAAAAGAAGAGATGATGCTACAAAAATGGAAGACAAGGTCCTGTCCTAACTTTTTTTGAGATGTGTTGCTGCCATCAGTCTCTAAATGAGCTCATTTTTCCTGAGTTCCATGTTCTGCTGTGAACAAAATATGGCGATAAGAGATTTCTAAATCATTGCCTCCTTCTTTTCTTTCCATCTTAGCCAGTGTCCCAACTTATTTTTGGAATTGGGGTTGTATAGATAAATATTATGGTATATTGAGAAAGTGATTTGCATTTGATTTTTTTTTTTTTTTTTTTAAAGCAAAAGATTTAACTGCTCCTGAAAAATCACTACAAAGTGCGGGCCACTAAGTGCTTACTTCTGTCTAAGGCCGGGGTCACACATGCGAGAAACACGCGCGAGTCTCTCACATCACTACCCGGCACTGCCGCAGGCACTCGGACTGGAGTGTGCGGCTGCATGTATTTCTATGGAGCCGCACACTCCGGTCCGGCAGTATTGATGCGCAAGTTTCTCGCATCACACTTGCAAGTGTGACCCAGGCCTAACCAGCTGCCTGCTGTCAAGTATTATCTGTTTCTAGCAGCAGAGATGTAGAGATGCATTACACCAAATGGGGCAGGTGTGTAGGTCTCTGCTCCTGCCTTTCAAAGGCAGAGTTTTAGATTGGAGCCAGGCGCCATGAATGCTCAGCAGTGAGGTCAATGGGAGTTCCAGCTCCTATTGTGCTAGCAGAATGCTGCTGAAAACCTACCTACTACAAAAGTGTGAAAGGCAAGATACATAGCATTAGAACTGGGACAAATCAGACTGGTATGTGCACTAATAGCAATTTAAATTTGTTGTTGGGGATAAAGTCAGCAAAACTATTTGAGAAATTTTATGTGAAAGGACAGGTACGGCTTAAGCATTGCAGATCTTCTCTATAGCAAATCTTAGAGATGCCATAACAGTCTTAGATAGAAACTAGATTATGGCCCGATGCTACCGCATCGGGAGGATGCGATAGCATCACACCTCTTGCCATGTTAACCCTCAACACACACACTCCTCTCACGTTTCACCATCTCCACTCACTCTTTCACTCCACATACGACCCCTTCTCTCACTCCGTCTCTCATACTCACGCCGTCATCGCCGCTGCTCCACGATCCCCGACATTTTCTTCCGCCGGCGCCATCCTGGATCCAGACGTTGTCCACGCCGGCGAGGAGTGTGTGTGTTGAGGGTTAACATGGAAAGAGGTGTGCGGTGACGTCACCGGTTACAACTGGACGGAAGTTGTTACAACCGGAAGCTGCTTAGGGCAATTATTATTATAGATATCCCTTTAAAATAAGTCTTTAATGGCCAACCAAATTTATGTTCCTCTTCTTCTCACATCAACACCAAATTTCTAAGTTGGCTGAAATCCAGACAGCATGTGAATTCATCTTTTTTTTTTTCTTTTGTACATTTTATATTTTGCAGGGTGTAACCAGGCCAGCTTGGGGTGCCTGTCACTGTGGTGGGGGCACTACATCTGTGTGACTGGCGCCCTATACAAGCCTCATCTGTGTGCATTTATAATGCAGCCGCCCCCTCCATGAATAGTCGGTGTACGAGTGGTTGTTTAAATAGGGATTTTACATCTGTGCTGCCCCCGTCTTTATCACAGGGGGGCTGCTGCGTCCTGCAGGACATTAGTATTGTGACCTGGTGTTGGTAAGCACAGCTGACTTATTTGGAACATATGAATTCATCCTCACAGGCAATTGTTGTCAATGTCATCATTTCATTTTTAAGGGTTTCTGCAAATTCACGACTTGCTGGGAAAATGATCTGTATATACGCCAAAGCTATTCAGCAGCCATGATGAATGTCAGCCGCACTCTGCTTCCCTCCTACACAGCCCCTGGATTGCTCAGAGGCGTCTCAGCAGAGTTTTAATTGATATGTCAAGAAACACAATCCACTAAAAATCTGACTATTCAGACCCCTCTGGGGTAAAGAACAAAAAGGGACATGTATTTTGGGAAAAGACTTTTAAAGTGACATTGTTGTCTTATGTAACATATTGTTTCTTATTTCTTCCATGTTCACAGAACTCTGCTTGCTGACAATGAATGAACTGTAGTCTTGTTTTCAGAGGCTTGTCATTCTGCAAATCACCTGTGTTCGGGATCTTCTACACTGCACTATCTGTAAGAAGACAGTTCTGTGTTCATAGGCTGCCACTGCTCTCGGCAGCACAGATTATGTTTACACATGCCATGGTGCTGCCGATGATGATGATCTTTTAGGGTATGTGCACACGTTACGGATTTGCCGCTGCGGATTCGAAAGTGATTTACAGTACAATGTTATTCTATGGGGGAAATGCTGTGGAAAATTCCGCGCGGAAACGCAGCATGTCAATTCTTTGTGCGGATTCCGCAGCGTTTTTACACCCATTCCATTATAGGAATCCACAGGTGTAAAAGCGCAGGGCAAATCCGCAGGAAATCGGCATAAAAAACGTGTGGATTTTGACCTGCAGATTCCGTACAGAAAATTCCACACAGCAATCCGCAACGTGTGCACATACCCGAAGGGAGCAGGCAGACGGCCGTATGAGAGTGAGATCAGAACAAAGTGCATGGACGGGCCGGTAGTTTTGTAGTAAAGAACCACAAGTGAAAGCAGCCTCCTTAAGGAATCAATCAGATGTCATTAAAGGGGTTGCCCGGGATAAATTGTTTTTATTCCAAAAAAATCAGGCTCTTGAAAATAACTCGCCGCCAACTCCGGCTCTTCCTCTCTGCTGCTGCCCTGGCCTTTGTTGACTGGTTGCAGTAGTGACAGCATAACTTCAGGGCACAAGACGACTGCAGCCAGTCACAAGGGCAGCAGTCATGATGTCACCATTGCAACCTGTCAAAAAGGAAAAGCGCAGCAGAGGAGAGGCAGCACTGGATTGGGGGGAGGTGAAAATAGCCACGTTAGGTCAGAAGGTGCACTGAACTGTTCGGCTACATCCCCATGTGTAAACAGGGATGTGTGTATGATGATAATGCAAACTAATTGCTCATCCCAATGTAGCGTACACATTCACAATGTTTGCGGCATGTAAAGTGAATGGTGATCGTCAATTTTCAAACTTAATATTAATGTCTGTCCACGTAGCAGGAAAGAGAGGGAAAGAATGTAACTACTCTTTTCTAGATGTATGAAATAATTATATATATTTGCAGCTGAAACTTGTGTTATGTCACTGTATATATCCGCTTCCCATTGCTTTAACCAGAGTGCAAAGTGGAATCTGACCACAAAACCACAATAGCTCAGATTAGTCGTTTTGCATTGCTTTCAGTAGCGGAAGTTGCTAGCATCTGATTGCTGGTAGACCAAGGAAACAAACAGCTGATAAGTCAGTCATCTACATGGTGACTAATAATCACACATGGTAACAAGTCATGAGGTCTCTGACCCTGACATGACACCAGAACAGTTTTAGTAAACCAAGCGTTACATGGTGTAATGTGCTCCAGTCAGTGAAACATTTATAAAACCCATGTGGCTGCCATCCAGAACCACATTATTCGTGTGTCACTGTTCCGGGGCTCAGAATAACGCACAGACATTGAGAATTAGTGGTGTGCTGCCATTGGAATACGTCATCTACAATATAATGCACTGCTAGGCGGTAAATCAAAGGGAATACCTGGAAAATCACAAAATTTGAAAGGAGCCAGAATGTTCATCTTGTAATTGGCACCGGCATTTAGAAAAGTAACTAAGCGCTATGAAGAGAGTCCATGACAGATCTTGAAGAGTAAAAACTACAGCAAAAGAAAACTGAAGCCATCGTCCATAGCAGACACAGTATGGTTTGGCAATTAACCTACCATTGTTTCTCTAAATGTGTAGAATTTTGTCACTAGCCGAGGTGGCTAGATCCATTCAATGAGTGTCTTCAGAATTCATGGAGATTGGAAAGAACTTCTCACTATCTAATATAATGTAACTATAGACTTGGGAATCCTCACCGCGCTCAGTGTCTGTCAGTATTCCCAAAGTCAGCGCCAAGAGCGGATGAGAGCGTGACAACAAGTATGCGATTTGCATACATGCAGTCACTTGACAACTAGACGTGCAAGGTCTTGCTCAATACAAGTCTAGTCAGACTGTGATGAATGCACATCGCAAACTTGCGGTAGTATGATCGCCCGCTTCTGGCGATTCCTGACAGTGCGCACTGTGAGGATTCACAAGTCTGAGGTTACAGCGACTGCAGACTTGAGCCTCAACTCTGCACAACCCCTTTAATGGTTCTTGTAACGTCCATGTCAGATTTAACAAAAAAAAAAAAAAAAATCTTCCTGTTTTTCTCTCAGTCTATAACATACAGATTTATCATAAGACAATTGTCTTAATAGAGCAACTGAAGATCAAAAATTCATCAGTATGGACAAATAATTATAAGATCAATGTAGCAAATGAAATTTGAGATATACAGGGGTTGGACAAAATAATGGAAACACCTAACGTTTTGGCATCATAATCTTCGAACATGTTATAAACATGCAAACCGTGACATATGGTAATGTTTTGTAGTTGATTATTTGTGTTATGTGTATGTAAATTAACTGTTTGTTTTGCAGAATTGTAAGAACATTGATGAGAACCTGATACCAATGGCAGACCGCTCGGATTTTCAAAGAGGCCAAATTGTTGGTGCTCGTATGGCAGGCGCCAGTGTTACAGAAAGTGCCCGAATGCTTGGCGTGTCAAGAGGTACTGTCTCCAAAGTAATGACTCTGCGTTTGAAAGAGAAGGAAAAACGTCCGCAGCAAAGCACAGGTCCGGCCGAAAGTCAAAGTTGACAGAGAGACCAGACTCAAGCAAATTGTGAGAGAGGATCGCAAGACCACGGCTCCGAAAATCACTGCTGAGCTCAATGAACACCTACAGAACCCAGTTTACACGAAAACTGTTTGTTTGTCGGGAGCTGCACAAATCTGGATTCCACGGAAGAGCTGCAATTCGAAAACCGCTGCTGTCAATGACAAATGTTTCCAAGCATTTAGAGTGGTGTAGAAACCTCCAGAATTGGTCTCTCGAGCAGTGGAAACGTGATATTCTCAGACGAATCATCGTTTACCCTATTTCCGACCGAGTTCATGTTTGGATACAGCCGAAAAAAGCATTCCATCCAGACTGCCTTCTCTCAACCGTAAAACATGGCGGAGGTTCTGTGATGATCTGGGGTGCTATTTCGTGGAGATCCGCTGGGCCAATGATATCCCTTCAAGGAAGAATTAACAGCCGCGATTATTTAGGCATTTTGGGCGACCAAGTGCATCCTATGGTTCAAGCACTGTTCCCGGAGGGGAACGCCATCTTTCAGGATGATAATGCACCAATTCATACAGCTAGAATCGTTAAAGCATGGCACAAGAAACATTGTAATGAAGTTTAGCATCTCATCTGGCCCCCACAATCCCCAGACCTCAACATTATTGATCATTTATGGCCGATTTTAGAGACTCAAGTTAGACGTCAATTTCCACCGCCATCGTCGCTCAAAGAACTGGAGGGTGTTTTACCTGAAGAATGGGCTATAAATCCTTTGGAAACCATTCACACCTTGTATGAATCCATACCTCAGAGAATTGAGGCTGTAATCGCCGCAAAAGTTGGACCTACACCATATTAAACTAACTTTTGTTGATGTTCCCAGGTGTTTCCATTATTTTGTCCAACCCCTGTATATGGTAATTTACGAGGGATAAAAAGGAAAAGAATGGACAGTAATGAGTGAAATATTCAATGTGAAATATATATACCGTGTACACAGTACATGTATTTCTATACTTCACCTCGTCTTGTGTTTTTTTTTATACGTTTTTACTCCATTTATTTAAATAAGTGAAATATGCTGCAAAAATACTTAAAGAATTGACATCATGCAGGTTTAAAAAATGCTTTCATGGTTCAAATCTGCAAGGAAAAAAAAAAAAAGTACCGTATACGCCTGACATTTCAGAAATCTTATCAAATTTGCAGGTACTGTAAAATACTGCGGTTTTTCCATGGCAAAGACGCAACATGTGAACAAGCCCTTTCAGCATCATTACATTTAAAAAAAAATACATAAAATACTTGAAATTATACAGTTCATTTCACCAAAGAACCCTACAATCTCTTTCCAGCCTAAAATGGCAACATATACAATATAAGTAACAATATTATACGCTCTAAAATACAAATGAGGAACATCTCAGAGCCAATGTTAATCATTACTGTCCATACATCTGGGAGCCATAAATAGAACAATAATGACTCCATGAGAGTCCAAAAGCAGCTACAATTGCCCGGCAGCATGTCAATTCTTTTTGCGGATCCGCAGCAGCGTTTTCCAGTCTGGCGCATGAAAAAAAAATCTCTCTCCTCCAGAAGCACAAGGGAGAAAATTCACAGATCCAATATCACCTAACAAATCCGCACACCTGCATTTTCTGCCAAGAGATGTGGATTTTGTGCAGAAACATGGATTTTTGTGAGTACTCACCGTAAAATCCTTTTCTCCGAGACGCTCATTGGGGGACACAGAGACTGTGGGTGTGTGCTTCTGCCGTCTGGAGGCCGACACTAAGTGTACAAAAAAAGAGTTAGCTCCTCCTCCGCCGCATACACCCTCGCCCCTAGGCCGGGCGTAACTCAGTTTAGTGCATAAGCAGTAGGAGAAACGCGCCTTAAACTCAGGCAAGAAACTATATGTCTGAAAAAGGGGGCCACCCTAAACCTTGTACAAGGATTTGTAAAACTCAAAATAAGTAAATGCCAACTGGCTGATAGGGTGGGTGCTGTGTCCCCCAATGAGCGTCTCGGAGAAAAGGATTTTACGGTGAGTACTCACAAAAATCCATGTTTCTCCTTCGTCTCATTGGGGGACACAGAGACTGTGGGACGTCCTAAAGCAGTCCTCTGGGCGGGATCTTAGCTCACCCAATCCCCGCTAATTTGCGCCCCTGATTAGAGGTGCGCAACTGCTGCCTGGAGAATCTTTCTTCCCAGGCTTGCATCCGAGGATGCCTGGGTATGTACGTTATAATGTTTGACAAACGTATGTAAACTGGACCAGGTAGCTGCTTTGCATACCTGCTCCGCTGAAGCCTGGTGTCGTAGTGCCCATGAGGCACCCACTGCCCGTGCCGAGTGAGCCTTGATCCCTGCCGGAACCGGCGTGCCACTGATTTGATAAGCTTCTTGGACCGTCAGGCGAACCCATCTGGCCAAAGTCGCTCTGGACGCAGCGAGCCCCTTCCGCCGTCCCTCTGGAACCACGAATAGAGCGTCTGTCTGGCGGAATGGCGCCGTCCTTGCCACATACCTCCTAAGAGCTCTTACCAGATCCAGGGTGTGCAAGGCCCTCTCTACCCTGTGCACCGGTGCCGGGCAAAACGAGGGTAAGACGATGTCTTCGTTGATATGAAATGCAGACACAACCTTCGGCAAGAAAGGGGGAGCTGGCCTTAAAACTACCTTATCCTTATAAAAGGTTAGGAACGGTGGTTTACAAGATAAGGCCGCCAATTCCGAAACCCGCCTAATAGACGTTATGGCTACTAGAAAAACGACCTTTCTGGACAGGTAAGGTAAGGAGACCTCTTGCAATGGTTCGAAAGGGGCCTCCTGAAGGGCTCTGAGCACCAAGTTCAGGTCCCATGATTCCGTCGGCGCCTTATAGGGGGGTACTAAATGTGCGACCCCCTGCATAAACGTCCTAACCTGCCATACGGAAGCGACTTTTCGTTGGAAAAGTACCGACAGGGCCGATATTTGCGTTCTGAGGGAACTCGGGGCCAATCCTGCGTCCAGCCCTGCCTGTAGAAAAGCCAGTACGTTGGGGATCGAAAAAACCAGAGGAGCCACCTCACGATCCCTACACCAACGGAAGAAAACTTCCCAAGTTCGATGATACACCCTCGCCGAGGAAGGCTTTCGGGCACTCACCATCGTGGCCGCCACATTGCGTCTGAATCCTGCCTGTGTTAACAGCCAAGATTCAATGGCCACGCCGTCAAACACAGGGCCCCTGAGTTCGGGTGGCAGATCGGCCCTTGGGACAGTAAGTCCGGCCGATCTGGAAGACGCCAGGGTACGTCCACCACTAGTTGGACCAGATCTGCGTACCAGGCCCGCCGGGGCCAGTCTGGGGCCAGCAGAATTGCTGGAACCTTCTCTCTCCTTATTTTCCTGATAACTCTTGGAAGCAGCGGCAGCGGGGGGAACAAGTACGGGAGACGAAACTGGCTCCACGGGAGCACCAGCGCGTCTGCTGCGATTGCCTGCGGATCGAGGGATCGAGCGACAAACCTTAGCACTTTGGCATTCTCTCTGGATGCCATAAGGTCCACGTCTGGTGTCCCCCATCGTTGGCAGATCTGTTGAAAGACCTCGGGGTGCAGGGACCATTCCCCTGCCGCGACCCCCTGTCGGCTGAGAAAATCTGCCGCCCAGTTTTCGACTCCTGGAATGTGCACCGCTGAAATTACCACGCGGTTCTTCTCCGCCCAACGTAGTACCAGTCCGACCTCGCGCATGGCTGCCTGGCTGCGCGTGCCCCCTTGATGGTTGACATATGCTACTGCTGTAGCATTGTCCGTCTGGATGCGCACCGGCCGGTGTCTCAGGAAACACTGGAAATGTTGAAGGGCCAATCGTATTGCCCGTATCTCCAGAATGTTGATCGGGAGAACTATCTCCTGAACGGACCACCGCCCCTGGGCTATGTGACTCTGGAAAACTGCTCCCCAACCTTGCAGGCTTGCATCGGTCGTCACCACCAACCATTGTTCCGGGGGAAAGGGTTTCCCCTGGACCAGAGACAAGTCGCGAGTCCACCACCGGAGTGAACTCCGTACCAGCGGAGACAACTTGCACCGATGACTGAGAGACAGCAGCCTCCGGTCCCATGCTGTCAAGAGCGCATGCTGAAGCGGACGGAGATGGAACTGGGCAAACGGGATTGCTTCTATCGCCGCCACCATTCTGCCCAAAACCCTCATGCCATACCGGATGGATCTGGAGCCCGGCTGTAGAAGGTTCCGTATCCCTTGCTTGATTTTTTGCGCCTTGTCCTGAGGGAGGATCACCAGCCCCCGGGAGGTGTCGAAAATCATGCCCAAGAACACGATTTTTTGGGCTGGAACCAAAGACGACTTGCTCCAATTGATCAGCCAGCCCAGACGGGCCAGGGTATCCAGAGTAATACTGACATTGTCCTGGCACTCCTGAAACGACGGCCCCTTTACCAAAAGGTCGTCCAGGTAAGGTAACACCGTTATGCCCCGTGCATGCAGGATGGCCATAACCACCGCCATTATCTTTGTAAAGACTCTGGGGGCAGTGGCCAGACCGAAGGGCAGAGCCACGAATTGGAAGTGACGTCCTCCGATCGCAAATCGCAGGAACCTCTGGTGTGGGGGGAATATCGGAATATGCAGGTATGCATCCTGCACGTCGATTGAGGCCAGGAATTCCCCTGGATCCATGGCTGCAATGACCGAGCGGAGGGATTCCATCCGGAATCGCCTGACCCTGATGAATCTGTTTAGGATCTTTAAATCCAGAACCGGCCTCACAGTCCCGTCTTTTTTGGGGACCGAAAAAAGATTGGAGTAAAACCCCTGCGACTCTTCGCCCTGCGGCACTGGGGCGATGACCCCTTTGTGCTGTAGCGATGTTACAGCCTGTAACAAACTCTCCGCCTGCGAATCTGTTTTGGAAAGTCGCGAACGGAAGAATCGCTGAGGTGGCCGTCCCACAAACTCTATCTTGTACCCGGACGATACAAGTTCTGCCACCCAAGTGTCGCGTGTCACTGCGACCCAAACGTGGCTGAACCTTAGTAGGCGTCCGCCCACTCTGTCGTCCGTAGGTACGGAGTGCCTCCAGTCATTTAGCTGGAGGCTTTTGGGGCTTGGCCCCCTTCGCTCTGGGTAAATGGCCTCGGCCTCTACCCAGCGGATTGGCCCTGTAAGAGACTTGTTTTTCCCTACTCTGGCCATCGTTTGCGGAGGAGTACGCCCTGGCCGAAGACCCCCCCCAGGGGCTACGAAAGGGACGAAAACGCCTTTGCGTTTGCCTGAATGCCGGGCAACTTCTCTGCTGCGGAAGGAAACTACTTTTCCCCCCTGTGGCTTCTGAGATAAGCCTATCCAGCTTCTCACCGAACAGTCGATTGCCCTGAAACGGCAATGAGGTTAAGGATTTTTTAGAGATAGAATCCGCTTTCCACAGTCTCAGCCATAATGCACGCCTAATGGCGATCGCATTCGCCGCCGCCACCGCCGAGCACTCGGCCGCGTCCAGTGAGGCGCTGACAAGATAGTCACTTGCTCCTGACATCTGATTTGCCACCTCTAAGACCTCCGCGGGGAGATCCCTGTCCTGGAGGGCCTTATACAGAGCGTCCCCCCACGAAACCATGGCCTTAGCCACCCAAGTCGCCGCAAAGGAGGGGGCCAGAGCCGACCCTGCTGCCTCATATACCAAGCGGGCAAGCCCGTCCATGAGGCGATCAGTTGGGTCCTTTATAGAAGAAACACTGGGTATCGACAATAGCGATCTTGATGCTAAACGGGATACCGGAGGGTCCACTACTGGCGACTCTACCCAAGCCTTATGGAGCTCAGGAGGAAACGGATACTTTGCCTGCAGCGCTTTTTGCATTGCAAAACGCTTATCCGGGTGCTCTCTATGTTTCTGGACTAACTCCTCAAACTCCGGATGCGTGGCAAATCTTCTATGTGGTCGCCTGGATTTCTTAAAAGAGACCTTGTGACCTGAGGCTGTGGGCACATCGTCCTCGATCTCTAATGTCTGGTTGACTGCCTCAATGAGACTGTCCACCGAATCCTGGAACCCCAGACTTTCTAGATTCCAGGCCTCTTCCTCCTCTCCTTCATCCTGATCGCTCCCAGAGCTCAGTGACGGGGAACGGGTTGCCCTAATACCCGCCGCCGAAGCCCCGGAGGGTCCGGCTGACGGGGAACGAACCCTTTTGATATGAGCTTGCCTGGTACTGGAGCGACCTCTAATGGTTGGAGGGTCCTGAGACGAGGACGAGCTCTCTTCCGCCGGCAGACCCCCCTCCCTGCTCCTGCCCGGGGCCTGAAGGGATTCAATTGCCCTTGTAAGGGACAGCATAGACTGCGATAAGGACACCGCCCATTCCGGGGGGTCCTGACCCCTGGGTTCAGAAACAGTGGGGGGCTCCTGGGCGCGCTCCGACTCACAGGCTTCACAATATTTACCCGCCTGTGCCCTTGGCAGCCTGACCCCACAGGACACGCAAACCGCGTAAAGGAAAGAGTGAGCTTTCCCTTTGGCAGACATACTTGCACAGGCTGAAGGCAGAGTAGAAGGAGAAGGAGGAGGGTAACCTCTTCCCTGACAAGCAGCGTGGTTCTCCAAACGGAGATACACTCACCCACCGGCTCCTGTCTGCAGTACCCCTGCGTGGAAGCGAGGAGTTAGGGCGGAAGTCTCTCCGGAACCTATATCGCGCGTCTCCGCCGCCCCCGCCGCGTCAGCAGGCGGGACTTCCGGCTACCACCGGAAGTCAGCGGGCGGGACTTCCGGCTCCCACCGGAAGTCGGCGCGCGACTCGCGCGATTGCAGCGGGGCCGCGACCGCCGGCGGGCCTCCGGCCGCGCTCCGATACACGCGGCGTGCGGAGCCCGGGTGCCACGCCAACTTGCGGCGCTCCAGGGGCGGATCCCCCATATGTTAAAAAGGTGAGCAGGACCATCCGAGCCGACCCTGCCCGTGGGGGGGGGGTGGGGTGGGGTGGGGGGGGGGGGTGGGGGGGGGGGGGGGCTCTGTCGGTTTTACTCGCGGCCTCTTCCCCCTATACCGGAACCCCCGCTCCCGCTCTCACCTGCGCCTCCGATTCAGCCCCCTGGACTCACAACCAAGGGGTGGACGGGGCCTCCATACACTGCTGCTGTAGGAGAGGAACAACGTGGAGGCTGACCACTGGTTCTGCTCACACGCGCCTGATGAAGTTGTGGGGAAACCGAGTCCTCTAATCAGGACGCGTTGCCCCTCTTTCGATAAAAAATAGATGTCTGGAAAAAAGTCCCAGATGTGTCCCTCGGTGCGGGAGAGGACACGTGGAGGGTTACTCACACGTGGTCGCCCGTTGGTGATTTGGGGAGATCGGATCCTCTCTATAGGATCCGTCGCCCCTATCTTATCTTCATAGAAAAAAAGGGAGAAAAAAAAAAAAAAAAAAAAAAAAAAATCTAGTCTGGAACTCCAGACTGCGTGTGCCTCCATCAGACACTAAGCAAAAACTGGGTTACGCCCGGCCTAGGGGCGAGGGTGTATGCGGCGGAGGAGGAGCTAACTCTTTTTTTGTACACTTAGTGTCGGCCTCCAGACGGCAGAAGCACACACCCACAGTCTCTGTGTCCCCCAATGAGACGAAGGAGAAAATTATGCAGACTAATCTAGAGCGAGAGAGCGAGAAAGAGATAAAACGCTGCTGTGGATCCGCACAAAGAATTGACATGCTGCGGACAAAAAAACGCTGCAAATGTGAGCGGATTTTTCCGCAGCATGGGCACAGCAATTCTTAATTTAACATAGTCTAACGTTGCCTGTGCACTACACTGCGGATTTGATGAAAATCTGCGCGTCAAAAACGCTGTGGATCCGTAATGTGTGCACATAGCCTTAGGCTGTGTTCACACGTCACTTTTTTTTGCGGCGTTTTTAACGTGCGATTTTGCCGCGAAAACCTAAAAAAACCAGCATCCCATGCAATCCTATGGGATTCCGCAATGCTGTGCTAATGCTGCGGATTTTCCCGCGGCAGAATCGCATCGTGGAAAAATATGCAGCATGCTCATTATTTTGCGGAATTGCAGCAATTCCGCCCATATAGGAATGCATTGTTCTGCTTACTTTCTGCATGTGGCTGTGCCCACCACGCGAAAAGTAAGCAGAACATTTGCGGATGGTACCCATGGTCCGGAGGAGAAGAGACTGTCCTCCGGGCTTTGGGTACCATATCCCTGTAAAAAATAGAATTAAAATAAAAAAAAAAAATCGGGTTATATTCACCTTCCGATGTCCCGCGCAGCGTCCCCAGGCTTCAGCCATACACGCGGCAGGTCCTGTTCCCAGTGACGCATTGCGATAATCACCTTTGCTGACGTCGCTGTCTCGCGATACTGTAGCGGTCTCGCAAAGGTCATTGCCGCAATGCATCACTGGGAACGGGACCTGCCGGAGCATCGCGGAGGCCTGGGAACGCTGCGCGGGATATCGGAAGGTGAATATAACCCGATTTTTTATTTTTTTTTTACTATTTTTAACATTAGATCTTTTTACTACTGATGCTGCATAGGTACACTATGCTTGATGAGTGTGACCAACCTGTAAATCAGTTCTCCAAGCGATGCTACAGATCACTTGGAAAACGCTAGCATTCTGCAAGCTAATTACGCTTGCAAATCGCTAGTTTTTCCGCGGGAAAATAGCGGGAATTTAAAATGCGATTTTCTCGCGGAATGGAATTCCGGAATTCCCGCGGGAATTCGCTACGTGTGAACTTAGCCTTAGGCTGTGTGCACACGTTGCCGATTTTGATGCATTTGCGCAGCGTTTTTGGACGCACGGAATTGCATCAAATCCACAGTGTAGTACAGTAACAATGATAGCCAATGGGAATTTGAGAATTGCTGTGCACATGCTGTTGAAAAATCCACGCAGATTTGCTGCGTTTTTTTTTTTTTTTTATCAGCAGCATGTCAATTCTTTGCGCGGAAACGCAGCGTTTCTGCACCCATTGACTATGGCAAATCCGCACATCAAAAACGCATGATTATCCACAGCAAATCCACAAGAACTCCGCATCAATTCCGTATGAAATCCGCAAGCATTTTGGCCTGCATTTTCTGCCAAGAGATACAGATTCTGTGCGGAAAATTCCGCAGGTCAATCCGCAATGTGTGCCCATACCCGAACACTGGATTTCTCCATCTGATAGTCCTATCCCCTAATTCAAGATGTGTTTGGCAGCCACTTCTCTCCAATTTCATGTTAAAATAAGCCTATGATCACATCATGGTGGGGGCGATAAATGGTGTGCATACGCCGAAGAGGAAAACAAAAAGCCCTAATTTATGCCTTGTGGGCCAAACTGTGCTACTAAAAGAAGAAGAAATAGAGCTTCCTGGTGTAATTCCTCAGACCTGGTTTCCTAGAAGCACAGTAATTATGGCTCACCTTGTGGAACATCAAACAATTGCCTTCAAAAAGAAAACCCAACACCACTGCATCTGTGCGGTCTATTCCCAGGATCCAGAATATCCACAAAGTAAAGCAAAATTTTATATGTACGGTAGTTTACAAGAAACCACCTGAGCGAGCCTGAATCTTCTTCAGTAGGTGCTGTAAGGATGCAGCGGTGCACAGGATTTCTACATTGCACAAATCAAATCATAGAATCTATAAAAAAAAAAAAAAAAATATCTAAGAAAATAAGTAACGATCATATAGTTTTCAGGCTAATGAGATTTGTGGTTGTAGCCATATAGAAATTCTGCGCACCGCAGCATCCTTAGGCTGATTTTACGCTTACCGTATTTTTGCGGGCCGATTTTGCGGCCCCAATAGATTTCTATGTGGCTGCAAAATCGGCCAGCAAAAGTTACAAGGTGCGCCGTGTGCCGTACGGCCGTTTTCGCGGCCGTGATAAAAGATCGAGGTTGCTCGATCTTTTATACGGCGTAAGGACATGCCCCCCATTGTGAATCAATGGGGCTGCAAAAATAAATGGAAGTTTATTTTTGCGGAAGCGCTGTCACTTCCGGTTTTCGGAACGCCAAAGCACGGCGATTCGCAAACTTGTTGCGGTACACCACAAAAAATGCGGCATGCAAAAACAGGCCGGGAAAATTGCGGTAAGTGTAAAACCAGCCTTACAGCGCCTCCTGAAGATTCAGGATACCATATTGTGGTGCACATCATCCATAGGCCACAATGTAATACAAACCTTATACTGCATGGCATATATTGTATTTTGTGCAGTATGGTGATGTAGAAGGAAAATAAGAAGTATACAAATGTAGATATGGGCAGCCGATGTCTCAGGACCATGCATTTAGCATCCACGGGGTCTAACGGGCCTAATAAGGTGGACATGGGGATCATTTGGAAATCAATCTAAACAGGATAACATTAAAAGGGAACCTGTCACATCCTGAAATGTTATTTACCTTCAGACATAGGTGTAATCTGCAGGAAAATGATGGTTAAATCCTGTGCAGAAGGTACGCCGACTTGATCTTTTACCATTTCTGGACAGCTTATCAAAAAATGACAGTAAATATTTTTTACAGACACATTGTACAACCATGGTAAATCACTGTTATACATGATGTATGTCTACAATTTAGATTTAAAACACATTACATTCACCGGGAAATGTAGAATAATGATAATTACATTACAGCCACAAAAACCTGTAGATGTTACTCAAACTTCAAAAATAAATAAATCGCAGAAGTATCAAATTATTTTTTTTACGGACAGATGAAAAAAATGCCTTATTTTTATGGAATGTCAAGGAATTCCGGTTGGAAACCCTTCTATGTATACAGCTTACTGGAGCAGCAGCTTAAGGGAGAAAATTATGTTTTATTCTACCTGCAGCCACTCCCATACACACACTGAATAGCAATCAATGTGCCGGGGAGTGATTACAGCTCGCTCACTGTATAGCGAGGGGTGATGGTAAACGCTCCTACGACTGGACGAGAGCGCACAGGGAGTATAACACTTAATTTTCTCCCTGTAGCCGCAACTCCAATATGCCAGCTACACAGCATCTAAATGCCTTTTACCTGCAGATTACTCCTATATCTCAGGTAGATAGCATTTCAGGAAGTGACAGGTTCCATTTAAGCTGTAGATCTGCATATAACAGCAACAATTTTCATGGCTGGACAGCCTTATAATACCAAATAAAAAAAACAAACATTGACCAATAATGACAAAAATAACACCTCCAAAAGAAATTGGAAGTATAGATTATTACAGTCGGGCCCTTCTACGATCACCATAGCTGTAAACACATGACAGTTTGGATTGTAAACTCTTATGGACAGGAATCTTTTTGTTGGTTCCATACATTATTATAAAGTAGAATATAAACTAGAGAACATTGGGGTAAAAAAAAAAAAAAAAACTAATGAAGCAGCACAGGTAAACAATATGGCATTTTACCTCAGCATGGCCTACATTTACATACAGCTCTGAGCAATACAGTCCAGCTACTGAGCAAAATTTTTTAAAAAATGGGCATGTACGGGGTGTTATTGTGACGACTCCACTCCCACAGTAATCATGCATAATGGTCTCCCCCTTCTGCTTACACGTATCTGCAATTGGTGCCCCATTCTCTTCATGTCTAAAATGGCCGCTGTGCAAAGTCTGACCCAGGCCCCAATGTGGACACAGCATTATTGTCATAGCCATTGGTCCGACTGAGGCGACGTTCAGACTTTCCACGCCTCTGCAGCAGCCATTTAGGACATGAAGAGAATTACTATGAGGGATGAGTGGTCCATTAATTTGGTGCCATTATGACAGAAAACAACCTGGCTGATGACCTCCTTGCTGACTACCTGGTTCTCTGCATTTGTCTAGGCCTCGTTACCGCAGCAACACAGCAGAGCATGGCTTTCCGTTACTAATCTTTACTAGTAAGAGACAACTAGCTTTCCACTGGTTGCCAGGGACAAAACGGCCCCATAAGTCAAGCTCTGGCAACGCACGTGGGCAGCCATGATGTGCACCAAGAAAGACCGGCATCAGCAAAGATGAGGTGATTGCATCATGGCCGCACTGGTTTCTTTGTGAAGGTTTCCTTGGAGCCTCGGTTCTGGAAGCCATTCATTCTCCTTTTGGGTTACAGATGAGATATGTCATGGAACAGAACAATTTAGTCTCTCCTATCCGGCAAGAATCCCACATAAAATCCTCATACAGAGTGACAAAACAGAAAAGAAACTAATATGGCTGCCATACAATAGCTCCGCACGCCTTGGAGCATGACAAATGGTAAAATCACCTGTGCAGAAGCCTGTAGGCTCCATTCACACCTATATCACTGGTTCAAGTTTTACAAGAACCATGACAGAGGCAATTTGGCTTCCATTAAGTCCATTTTTTTCCATTTTTAAATAGAACCTGTCATCACGATTTAACCTGTTAAAGTAAAGGTATGGCCATAATGGCCCTGCTATACTGATTTAATCGATAGCTGTAGTGAAAATATCCATAGCCTGGCTCTTGTTTAATTCAACTTTGCACACACTGCAGCAGGGATTTTGGCCCACTCCTCTATACAGATCTTCTCCAGATTTTTCAGGTTTTGGGGCTGTCACTGGGCAACATTGAGTTACAACTCCTCCAAAGATTTTCTATTGGGTTCAGGTCTGGAGTCTGGCAAGGCCACCCAAGGACCTTGAAATGCTTTTTATGGAGCCACTCCTTAGTCACCCTGGCTGTGTGCTTCAGTTCATTATCACGCTGGAAGTGAGGTTTTCCCCACCATGCTTCACGGTTGGGATGGTGTTCTTGGGGTTGTACTCATCTTTCTTCTGCCTCAAAACACGGCGAGTGGAGTTGATAATCAAAAAGTTCTATTTTGGTATCATCTGACCACATAACCTTCTCCCATGCCTCCTCTGATCATCCAGATAGTCATTGGTGAATTTCAAATGGGCATGGACATGTGCTGGCATGTAAAGGAGAACCTTGTCTGCCCTGCAGGATATTAATCCATGACAACGTGGTGTGTTACTAACAGTAATGTTTGAGACTGTGGCACCAGCTCTCTTCAGGTCATCGACTGTGTCCTCCCATGTAGTTTTGGGCCGATTCCTGACCTTTCTCAGATTTATCCTTATCTCACGATACGAGATCTTGTATGGAGCCTCATAGAATCATAGAATCGTAGAGTTGGAAGGGACCTCCTGGGCCATCTGGTCCAACCCCCTGCTCAAAGCAGGATTCGCTAAATCATCCCAGTCAGATGTCTGTCCAGCCTCTGTTTGAAGACTTCCATTGAAGGAGAACTCACCACTTCTCGTGGCAGCCTGTTCCACTCATTAATCACTCTAACTGTCAAAAAGTTTTTTCTAATATCTAATCTGTGTCTCCTCCCATTCAGTTTCATCCCATTGCTTCTAGTCTTTCCATGTGCAAATGAGAATAAAGTTGATCCTTCTACAATGTGACAGCCCTTTAGATATTTGTAGACAGCTATTAAGTCTCCTCTCAGTCTTCTCTTTTGCAAACTAAACATTCCCAAATCCTGCAACCTTTCCTCATAAGACAGGGTTTGCAGACCGGTTACCATTCTGGTCGCTCTTTTCTGAACTTGCTCCAGTTTGTTGATGTCTTTTTTAAAATGTGGTGCCCAAAACTGGACACAATATTCCAGATGAGGTCTGACCAAAGAGGAGTAGAGGGAAATAATGACTTCACGTGATCTAGACTGTATGCTTCTGTTAATACATCCTAGAATTGCATTTGCCTTTTTTGCTGCTGCATCACACTGTTGACTCATATTCAGTCTGTGATCTATTAGTATACCCAAGTCTTTTTCACATGTGCTGTCACTTAGCCTTATTCCTCCCATTCTATATATGCTTTTTTCATTTTTATTGCCCAGATGTAGTACTTTGCATTTCTCCCTGTTAGAAACCATTCTGTTAGTTGCTGCCCACTTCTCCAGTTTATTTAAATCTTTTTGAATCCTCTCGCTCTCTTCTCTAGTATTAGCTATCCCTCCTAGCTTTGTATCTTCAGCAAATTTAATCAGTTTACCCGCAATTCCTTCATCTAAATCGTTGATAAAGATGTTGAACAATACAGGGCCCAGGACAGAGCCCTGTGGTACCCCACTTGAGACATTCTTCCAACTGGATGTGCAGCCATTTACGACCACTCTTTGGGTCCGATCACTAAGCCAGTTATGAATCCACCTAACAGTTGCCTTGTCCATTCCATACTTAGTCATTTTTTCAATAAGGATTGTATGAGAGACTTTGTCAAATGCTTTGCTGAAGTCAAGATATACTATATCTACAGCATTTCCTTGATCCACCCAATCAGTGATACCGTCATAGAAGGAAATTAAGTTAGTCAGACATGACTTATTAGTTAGAAACCCATGCTGACTCTGTTTAATCACTTCATTCTTATCCAGGTATTGACATACATGTTGTTTAATAATTTGTTCAAAGACTGAGGAAGATTGACAGTCATCTTGCGTTTCTAACATTTTCTACTAATTGTCCCAAAACTTATTGCCTTCTCGCCAAGCTGCTTGCCTATTGTCCTGTAGCCCATCTCAGCATGTGCAGGTCTAGAATTTTGTCCCTGGTGTCCTTATATCTCTTTGGTCTTAGCCATGGTGGAGAGGTTGGTGTGTGATTGAGTGTGTGGACAGGTGTATTTTATACAGGTAATGAGTTCAAACAGGTGCAATTAATACAGGTAACGAGTGCAGAGTAGTAGATGGGCTTCTTAAAGAAAAACACGTCTGTGAGAGCCAGAATTCTTGCTGGTTGGTAGGTGATCAAATACTTATTTTGCGCAATAAAATGACATTTAAATTATTTAAAAATTATACAATGTGATTTTCTAGTTTTTATTGTTAGATTCTGTCTCTCACTGTTGAAGTGTACCTATGATAAAAATTACAGACCTCTCCATTCTTTGTAGGTGGGAAAACTTGCAAAATCAGCAGTGTATCCAATACTTATTTTCCCCACTGTATGTCCCTCATTCATAAGTGATTCCTTTAAGGCTATGTGCACATGTATACAGAAAATTTCTGCATAAAAACCGGACTCCTTCCCAGAAACCGCGCATTTTTTTCCGCGCAGCCCCAGACACACAAAAATAACCAGAAATGCGGAAAAATCCGCGAACTTAATGAGCATTCTGCGTTTTTTTTACCGCGAAGCGTTTTTTTCTCGGAAATAAACGCATCAATATGCACAAAAAGTGCAAAATGCATTAAAATGAATGGGAAGCTTCTTTTAAGCAAATCCGTGAAAAAAACGCTGTGTGTGAACACAACCTAAGGTGAAATTAAATCAAAATAATAGACGATGAAGAAAGGGGACGTTACCACACTGAGATTTCTGCTACTAAACCTTAAAGAACATTCCCAGCGCGCGTCCATTCAAATCAATACAGGCTGCTGAGACGGTGCTGGATTTACCATAACAGAAATCTCCGAGAAGTGCCAAAAGGGTCCGAGCCCACTACAGAGGCCTTTTATCCTAGAAACCTGAGGTGCTCCAAAAAGACAGAAACCAGGCATGTATAAATGACATTTTGACTGGATGTCCACCCCTTTAAGACAAAAAGACACTATAAAGAAGTTTACAGAGCAAAAAAATAAAGCTGCACACAGGCAGCAATACAAGTAAAATAAGTTATTAATATATACTCACCCGATCCCCAAGTCGTCCCCTGACATCATATGTCGGGGTCGTCAGAAGCACCCCCACCCCATACACAGTAGATAGATACCAATACCGACACACTCAGAAGGATCGGACGACTTCAATGTGTACAGGGGCCTTAAATCGGAGCTGTCATAGTGTGATATAAACAATAAGACATCCCTGTTCAGGTCACTTTTTTTGTCCCCAATTACAGTATACACCAGGCAAAAGTAATGTAAACGATAAAGGCCGAACTAACGGGGGACGCCGCCAGCCCACAGAATAATAAATGACAAATCACGTGTTTCAGTAAAAGATTATTAGTCAGGATGCCACAGGATGGCCGCGTACTACACCCTCGGTTCTGAGCTACACTGCTGTATACTATACCCGCCATGTAGGCACATCTCTGGCCTCCTATCACTCATAATACACATCGCCAGCGATCGCCGCATAGATCGCACCCCAGCAGCAGCGATCGCCGCATAGATCGCACACCAGCAGCAGCGATCGCCCTATAGATCGCACACCAGCAGCAGCGATCGCCCTATAGATCGCACACCAGCAGCAGCGATCGCCCTATAGATCGCACACCAGCAGCAGCGATCGCCCTATAGATCGCACACCAGCAGCAGCGATCGCCCTATAGATCGCACACCAGCAGCAGCGATCGCCCTATAGATCGCACACCAGCAGCAGCGATCGCCCTATAGATCGCACACCAGCAGCAGCGATCGCCCTATAGATCGCACACCAGCAGCAGCGATCGCCCTATAGATCGCACACCAGCAGCAGCGATCGCCCTATAGATCGCACACCAGCAGCAGCGATCGCCCTATAGATCGCACACCAGCAGCAGCGATCGCCCTATAGATCGCACACCAGCAGCAGCGATCGCCCTATAGATCGCACACAGCAGCAGCGATCGCCCTATAGATCGCACACAGCAGCAGCGATCGCCCTATAGATCGCACACAGCAGCAGTGATCGCCCTATAGATCGCACACAGCAGCAGTGATCGCCCTATAGATCGCACACAGCAGCAGTGATCGCCCTATAGATCGCACACAGCAGCAGTGATCGCCCTATAGATCGCACACAGCAGCAGCGATCGCCCTATAGATCGCACACCAGCAGCAGCGATCGCCCTATAGATCGCACACCAGCAGCAGCGATCGCCCTATAGATCGCACACCAGCAGCAGCGATCGCCCTATAGATCGCACACCAGCAGCAGCGATCGCCCTATAGATCGCACACCAGCAGCAGCGATCGCCCTATAGATCGCACACCAGCAGCAGCGATCGCCCTATAGATCGCACACCAGCAGCAGCGATCGCCCTATAGATCGCACACCAGCAGCAGCGATCGCCCTATAGATCGCACACCAGCAGCAGCGATCGCCCTATAGATCGCACACCAGCAGCAGCGATCGCCCTATAGATCGCACACCAGCAGCAGCGATCGCCCTATAGATCGCACACCAGCAGCAGCGATCGCCCTATAGATCGCACACAGCAGCAGCGATCGCCCTATAGATCGCACACAGCAGCAGTGATCGCCCTATAGATCGCACACAGCAGCAGTGATCGCCCTATAGATCGCACACAGCAGCAGTGATCGCCCTATAGATCGCACACAGCAGCAGTGATCGCCCTATAGATCGCACACAGCAGCAGTGATCGCCCTATAGATCGCACACAGCAGCAGTGATCGCCCTATAGATCGCACACAGCAGCAGTGATCGCCCTATAGATCGCACACAGCAGCAGTGATCGCCCTATAGATCGCACACAGCAGCAGTGATCGCCGTATAAGATGGCACACAACAGTGATCGCCGTATAGATCGCACACCAGCAGCAGCGATCGCCGTATAGATCGCACACAGCAGCAGCGATCGCCGTATAGATCGCACACAGCAGCAGCGATCGCCGTATAGATCGCACACAGCAGCAGCGATCGCCGTATAAGATGGCACACAACAGTGATCGCCGTATAGATCGCACACAGCAGCAGCGATCGCCGTATAGATCGCACACAACAGTGATCGCCCTATAGATCGCACACAGCAGCAGTGATCGCCGTACAGATCGCACACAGCAGTGATCTCTGTGGATCACACACGGATGCTGAGCCTGCTCTCCGGTGACACAGGAGTGTGATCACACATTACATGGGAATGTCCGCACAGATTTCTTCCTGCAATCATGGAGGATTTCCTCCTCCTCCTCCCTACAGCTGGGATCCCTCATCCTGCACCGCCCTGTCCTCCTCATCACCCCCCATACCTCAGTACAGGGCTCCTCACCCCCATCCTCCTCGCACCGGCCATCGCCCCCGGCTCTGTGTCCGGACCCCGGTCTCCGGCCCTGGCACAGCCCGGTGTGTGTGGAGCCGCAGGCCGCACGTACCGCCCGCACTCCGCCTCCTCCCTTTACCTTCTTGATGTTGTAGAGCCGGGTGAGCATGCCGATGCCCCGGTCATTGAGGATGGTCAGCTTCTCGGCCAGCTTCTGCTGACTGGGCTGCAGCACGGAGCGCGACATGCTGCCTCTGTCCTCCTAGCACCGGAGCTGTCCCAGGCCTCGCACGGAGGGAGAAGCGGCGTTGTCGTTCTTCAGGGCCGGTAGGCGGGGGGCTGTTGTTATGGAGGGGGGACCCTCATACACATCCCATGCCCCGCAGGTTAACGCGATGACACGCCTGCCTGGCAGCCGCCGTCCAGCACCACCCTTCCTGCCGAATGTGGGCGGCGCCATCCAGAGCCACGCCCCTGTTCCAATCGCCCATGGAGAAGGAATCGGGATCCCGCGCATGCGCGTCTCTGCGACCGAGTCTGCGGCTGTGGAGTAGTCACAGTGCCCGCGGATGGCGGTGGGGACTGTGCGTACTGTGCTGCCGAGACACAGAGCGCTGCCGAGATATATAGTGCTGCCGAGGTATATAGTGCTGCCGAGATACATAGCGCTGCCGAGGTATATAGTGTTGCCGAGATACATAGAGTGCTGCCGAGATACATAGAGTGCTGCCGAGATATATAGTGCTGCCGAGATACATAGAAAGTGCTCAGAGATACATAAATAGTGCTGCCGAGATACATAGAGTGCTGCCGAGATACATAGAGTGCTGCCGAGATACATAGAGTGCTGCCGAGATATAGAGTGCTGCCGAGATACATAGAGTGCTGCCGAGATACATAGAGTGCTGCCGAGATATATAGTGCTGCCGAGATACATAGAAAGTGCGCAGAGATACATAAATAGTGCTGCCGAAATACATAGTGCTGCCGAGATACATAGAGTGCTGCCGAGATATATGGTGCTGCCGAGATATATAGTGCTGCCGAGATACATAGTGCTGCCGAGATATAGAGTGCTGCCGAGATATAAAGTGCTGCCGAGATATATAGTGCTGCCGAGATACATAGAAAGTGCTCAGAGATACATAAATAGTGCTGCCGAAATACATAGAGTGCTGCCGAGATATATAGTGCTGCCGAGATACATAGAAAGTGCGCAGAGATACATAAATAGTGCTGCCGAAATACATAGTGCTGCCGAGATACATAGAGTGCTGCCGAGATATATAGTGCTGCCGAGATATATAGTGCTGCCGAGATACATAGTGCTGCCGAGATATAAAGTGCTGCCGAGATATATAGTGCTGCCGAGATACATAGAAAGTGCGCAGAGATACATAAATAGTGCTGCCGAAATACATAGTGCTGCCGAGATACATAGAGTGCTGCCGAGATATATAGTGCTGCCGAGATATATAGTGCTGCCGAGATACATAGTGCTGCCGAGATATAGAGTGCTGCCGAGATATAAAGTGCTGCCGAGATATATAGTGCTGCCGAGATATATAGAAAGTGCTCAGAGATACATAAATAGTGCTGCCGAGATACATAGAGTGCTGCCGAGATACATAGAGTGCTGCCGAGATATATAGTGCTGCCGAGATACATAGAAAGTGCGCAGAGATACATAAATAGTGCTGCCGAAATACATAGAGTGCTGCCGAGATATATAGAGTGCTGCCGAGATACATAGAGTGCTGCCGAGATATATAGTGCTGCCGAGATACATAGAAAGTGCGCAGAGATATATAAATAGTGCTGCCGAAATACATAGAGTGCTGCCGAGATATAGAGTGCTGCCGAGATATAGAGTGCTGCCGAGATATATAGTGCTGCCAAGATACATAGAGTGCTGCCGAGATACATAGAGTGCTGCCGAGATATATAGTGCTGCCGAGATACATAGAGTGCTGCCGAGATATATAGTGCTGCCGAGATACATAGAGTGCTGCCGAGATATAGAGTGCTGCCGAGATATAGAGTGCTGCCGAGATACATAGAGTGCTGCCGAGATATATAGTGCTGCCGAGATATAGAGTGCTGCCGTGATACATAGAGAGTGCCGCGGAGATACATAAATAGTGCTGCCAAAATAGAGCATGCTGCCGAAATACATAGTGCTGCCGAGATACATAGAGTGCTGCCGAGATACATAGAGTGCTGCCGAGATATATAGTGCTGCCGAGATACATAGAGTGCTGCCGGGATACATAAAGTGCTGCCGAGATACATAGAGTGCTGCCGAGATATATAGTGCTGCCGTGATACATAGAGAGTGCCGCGGAGATACATAAATAGTGCTGCCAAAATAGAGCATGCTGCCGAAATACATACAGTGCTGCCGAGATACATAGAGTGCTGCCGAGATATATAGTGCTGCCGAGATACATAGAGTGCTGCTGAGATATATAGTGCTGCCGAGATACATAGAGTGCTGCCGAGATACATAGAGTGGTGCCGAGATAGAGTGCTGCCGAGATATATAGTGCTGCCGTGATACATAGAGAGTGCCGCGGAGATACATAAATAGTGCTGCCAAAATAGAGCATGCTTCCGAAATACATAGTGCTGCCGAGATATATAGTGCTGCCGAGATACATAGAGTGCTGCTGAGATATATAGTGCTGCCGAGATACATAGAGTGCTGCTGAGATATATAGTGCTGCCGAGATACATAGAGTGCTGCCGAGATACATAGAGTGCTGCCGAGATATATAGTGCTGCCGTGATACATAGAGAGTGCCGCGGAGATACATAAATAGTGCTGCCAAAATAGAGCATGCTGCCGAGATACATAGAGTGCTGCCGAGATATATAGTGCTGCCGAGATACATAGAGTGCTGCTGAGATATATAGTGCTGCCGAGATACATAGAGTGCTGCTGAGATATATAGTGCTGCCGAGATACATAGAGTGCTGCCGAGATACATAGAGTGCTGCCGAGATATATAGTGCTGCTGAGATATATAGTGCTGCCGAGATACATAGAGTGCTGCTGAGATATATAGTGCTGCCGAGATACATAGAGTGCTGCCGAGATACATAGAGTGCTGCCGAGATATATAGTGCTGCCGTGATACATAGAGAGTGCCGCGGAGATACATAAATAGTGCTGCCAAAATAGAGCATGCTGCCGAGATACATAGAGTGCTGCCGAGATATGTAGTGCTGCCGAGATACATAGAGTGCTGCTGAGATATATAGTGCTGCCGAGATACATAGAGTGCTGCTGAGATATATAGTGCTGCCGAGATACATAGAGTGCTGCCGAGATACATAGAGTGCTGCCGAGATTTATAGTGCTGCCGAGATAGAGTGCTGCTGAGATATATAGTGCTGCCGAGATACATAGAGTGCTGCTGAGATATATAGTGCTGCCGAGATACATAGAGTGCTGCCGAGATACATAGAGTGCTGCCGAGATATATAGTGCTGCCGTGATACATAGAGAGTGCCGCGGAGATACATAAATAGTGCTGCCAAAATAGAGCATGCTGCCGAAATACATAGTGCTGTCGAGATATATAGATAGTGCTGCCAAAATACATAGATAGTGCTGCCGAGATACATAGATAGTGGTGCTGAAATACATAGAGTGCTACCAAGATATACAGTGCTGCCGAGATACATAGAGAGTGCCGCGGAGATACATAAATAGTGCTGCCAAAATACAGAGATAGTGCTGCCGAGATATATAAATAGTGCTGCCAAAATACATAGAGTGCTGCCAAGATACATAAATAGTGCTGCCGAAATAGAGCATGCTGCCGAAATACATAGTGCTGTCGAGATATATAGATAGTGCTCCCGAAATACATAGATAGTGCTGCCAAGATATAGAGTGCTGCCAAGATACATAGATAGTGGTGCTGAAATACATAGTGCTGCCGAAATACATAGAGAGTGCTGCCGAGATACATAGTGCTGCCGAGATATATAGAGTGCTGCCAAGATATATAGTGCTGCCGAGATACATAGAGAGTGCCGCGGGGATACATAAATAGTGCTGCCAAAATACAGAGATAGTGCTGCCGAGATATATAAATAGTGCTGCCGAGATACATAGATAGTGCTGCCGAAATACATAGAGAGTGCTGCCAAGATACATAAATAGTGCTGCCAAAATAGAGCATGCTGCCGAAATACATAGTGCTGTCGAGATATATAGATAGTACTCCCGAAATACATAGATAGTGCTGCCGAGATATAGAGTGCTGCCAAGATACATAGATAGTGGTGCTGAAATACATAGTGCTGCCAAAATACATAGTGCTGCCGAGATACATAGTGCTGCCGAGATACATAGAGTGCTGCCAAGATATATAGTGCTGCCGAGATATATAGAGAGTGCCGCGGAGATACATAAATAGTGCTGCCAAAATACAGAGATAGTGCTGCCGAGATATATAAATAGTGCTGCCGAGATACATAGATAGTGCTGCCGAAATACATAGAGTGCTGCCAAGATACATAAATAGTGCTGCCGAAATAGAGCATGCTGCCGAAATACATAGTGCTGTCGAGATATATAGATAGTGCTCCCGAAATACATAGATAGTGCTGCCGAGATATAGAGTGCTGCCAAGATGCATAGATAGTGCTGCTGAAATACATAGATAGTGCTGCCGAAATACATAGATAGTGCTGCTGAGATACATAGATCGTGCTGCCGAAATAGAGTGCTACCGAAATACATAGTGCTGCCAAAATAGAGAGTGCTACTGAGATACATAGAGACTGCTGCCGAGATACATAGAGAGTGCTGCCGAAATACATAGATAGTGCTGCCAAAATAGATGAATAGTGTTGCCGAGATACATGGATAGTGCTGCCGAGATACATAGTGCTGCCGAAATACATACATAGTGCTGCCGAAATACAAAGATAGTCCTGCCGAGTTACATAGATAGTGCTGCCGACGTACATAGTGCTGCCACGATATATAGATATTATTGTGGAGATTGCCGATGCTGCCGAAATAGATAGTGCTCCTGAGATCTCCTTGGGGTGCGATGGCCACAATTGTACTTATCAGTCCAGAGAACTAAAGCGGAGCCGAGCTCCTGAAATGCTTTTTCCGACAGATTTCTTCAAATCTGTGGCAGATTGGATTTTAGTATTCTCCAGACTGCAAAGCATAATTAGAGGGCTGGGAAGGGGTTAAATATAAAATGGATGCACCTGGCCTATACCTGACCCTCCCCTGTCCTAGCTCCTTCCCAATCTGTCCTAGACCCACGCCTCGCCTGCCCTAAATCTGCCCCATATCTGTCCTAGACCCACCACTCACCTGTCCTAGATCCCCCCTTTGTCTGTCCTAGACCCACTGCTCATCTGTCCTAGACCCGCGCCTTACCTGCCCTAAAACTTCCTATTATCGGTCCTAGACCCTCCGCACATATGTCCAAGATCCCCCAACTTACCTGTCCTAGACCCGCTGCTCGCCTGTCCTAGGAGGGCCCCTCACCTGTCCTAGACACCCCCCTTCTGTTATTTGTACCGCCTCTCACCTGTCCTAGACCCGCTACTCACCAGTACTAGGCCCACCCCTCACCATTCCTAGACCTACCTCTCACCTGTCCTAGACCTGTCATTCACCTTTCCTAGACCCGTCACTCACTTTTCCTAGACCCGCCGCTCACGTGTCCTAGGCTCGCCCCCCCCACCTATCCTAGGCCTGCCTGTCTTAGGTTTACCAAGACAGAGAGGAGCCAGAAGACCGCAGCATCTGATTCCTCCCACTCCTGCACTGTTTAGAAGCACTTCACCTTCATATTAAATGGTGTAAGTTTCTTTTAGTACTACAGAGGTTAATTGGCTCAGTTGAGAGCTCCTGGGAAGCTCTCCTGCATTAAGGCTCTCGTCTGTGCACTGTTAGCCACTCCTATCTCCTGTATAATCTGGACCCTGGCTAGCACTCATTGTCAGAGAAGCTTTTGCTGCATAGCTGCAGGTTGTTGTTGGTTATTATAGGAGAAGGCATTTGGTGGATTTATCTGTGACTGTTGCTAGGTTTTGAGTGTGTGATAATTCCCTTTCTTTTCCTACTTTGGCTTAACCCCATCCTCCACTCCCTGGTGCATCCCTCTGTTATCTGTGTGGGTTTATTTGTATGTTTGGTATTTTTCGTTATCTCTGTTTGTATTACCTTGTTAGTCTGTTTGTTGTATTACGATACACTACGACTCCCCTCTTCCTTGGGTGGGGGAAGGGTACATACTGAGGGCGGATTCAGAGCTAAGGCAAAGTTCGTGGCCCCGGCATCTTCACCATCAGAAGTAATCCGGGGAACAGGGCGAGCTTCGGTGCCCCTAGCATTAGGGACAGGGAAGGAGCACCTGGTCCCGGTACACTCAACAACAGAGTCGTGACACTACCCGTCACCTGTCCTAGAGCTGCCGACCACCTGTCCTAGACCCGCTCCTTCTGTTATGTACCACCTCTAACCTGTCGTAGACCTACCACACACCTGTCCTAGACCCATTGCTCATCTGTCCTAGATCTGCCGCTCATCTGTCCTAGGCTCGCCCATCATCTGTCCTAGGCTCGCCCCTAATCTGTTCTAGAGATGCCCTCACCAGACCTAGACCTGTCCCTTCTGTTATTTGCCCTTCTCTCACCTGTTCTACCTCCGCACCTCACCTGTTCTAGACCTGCCCCTCACCTGTCCTACACCCGTTTCTCACCTGTCCTACAACGGTCGCTCACCTATCCTAGACCTGCCCCTCACCTGTCCTACACCCGTTTCTCACCTGTCCTACAACGGTCGCTCACCTATCCTAGACCTGCCCCTCACCTGTCCTTGACTCACCCCTCACTTGTCCTAGATTCACCACTCAGTTGTTTTGCAGTGCCAAATCACACAATATGGAAGATCTATTTATATAACCTCTGTCTCTAACTTTGTCTACAAGATAGTATTTGTACAATCATGTAGAAAAATAATTTACACAAGAACAAAGGAAAATATACTAAATACAACACTTAAATATATATAACTAGAAAAACACACAAAACAACAGAAAAAAACACAGAACCTAATAGGCTAGCAATGCATGCTGAATAAATTGAAAGTGGGGTGTAAATTGAGACTAGAAAGATAAATGAAACCAGAAAGGCCAAATACCTAAGACATAGTAATTTCACAGAAAGAAACCCTATAGATTATATTCGGAAAGCTCTAAGAATAAAGTAAATAAAGTATCGCTGAAGCATAACCTGAGATTGGGACTTGTCACACACCAAACAGCCTGACGCACGTTTTGGCGGTTAGCCTTCTTTTGCTCACCTGTTCTAGACCTGCCACTTCTGTTATTTGCCTTCCTCTCACCTGTCCTTGACCCGCTCCTCACCTGTAGTTGACCTGCCCCTGACCTGTCCTTGACCCGCTCCTCACCTGTAGTTGACCTGCCCCTCACCTGTCTTTCACCCACCCCTTACCTGTAGTTGACCTGCCCCTCATCTGTCCTTGACCCGCCTCTCACCTGTCCTAGACCCCCCACGTCTGTTATTTGCCTTCCTCTCACCTGTCCTTGACCTGCCCCTCACCTGTCCTAGACCCGCCACGTCTGTTATTTGCCTTCCTCTCACCTGTCCTTGACCCGCCTCTCACCTGTCCTTGACCCGCCCCTCACCTGTCCTTGACCTGCCCCTTACCTGTCCTAGACCCGCAACGTGTTATTTGCCTTCCTCTCACCTGTCCTTGATCCGCCCCTCACCTGTCCTTGACCCGCCCCTCACCTGTCCTAGACCCGCCACGTCTGTTATTTGCCTTCCTCTCACCTGTCCTTGACCCGCCTCTCTCCTGTCCTTGACCCACCCCTCACCTGTTCTTGACCTGCCCCTCACCTGTCCTAGACCTGCCACGTCTTTTATTTGTCTTCCTTCTCACCTGTCCTTGACCCGCCCCTCACCTGTAGTTGACCTGCCCCTCACCTGTCCTAGACCTGCCACGTCTGTTATTTGTGTCATGATCCAGCGTGGATCTGACAGATTAAATGGATAAGTGAATTTTTTTTTCCTTTGGCTAGGTGCCAAAGTGGGTTGATTGCCCCCGGTGGCCATTAGAATTATTTCACGTGGTGTCGTTCATTCTAAGTTGCCCCGGTGGTGGCGAGCGGTAGTGCACATTAGTTTCTTTGGTTTAATGTGCACTTAATTACAAATCAGGTGTTAGGCTCTATAAAAGGGAGCCAGGTGGGTTCAATCACTGTTGGTGATATTGATTGTGTGTTAGTCATTCACGAGCAAGCCTGGGTGAATGAAGGAGCTGAACATGAGTCCTGCGCAGCCCAGCCAGAGGGGACGAGTGGCAGCTAGGTGGTCTGCAAGAAGGGCTGGCATGGCGTGGTGGAGTCACAGTTTATGGTGTCGGCAGGAGGTGTTTGCATGGCTTGGTGGAGTGGCGACGTTGGTGAGAGTTGCACTCACCATGCTGGACCTGGTTGCTGAGAGCTGGACTCAAGCATGCTTGACTTTTTGGGCAGAAGCTGAACTCATCATTGGGACTCTGTTACTGGACAGCTGTAACTGGTGGTGGACTCTGTTCCAAGGCTGCACTATGGTGAAGGATCCAGTTATGGTGATGGATCCGGGTGGAGGAGAAGATGCACACAGGTGGTGGGCTCTGTTGCTAGGAGCGTACGCAACAGAGCAAAGCTAAGTGGTGTTTCCCCTGTATTGTCATCTTTCCTCATGTGTGTTTTAGTGCAGTGGTGGGATTAGTTTCCGCACCGACCAATTCCCTAGTGAGGGTTTAGGTCAGGACGCGCTAGGGTTTTTTAGGTTCCTGTTGCGCGCCCGGTGCGGAACCGGCATAGGGAACGTTAGGAGTGCAGGGACACTGGCTCAGGGGAGCTCAGGAGGTCTCCACTTCCCTATTCCCTATCGCAGGGCTCACCATTGTTATTGTTACCCAGGTTTCCCTTCTTGTTTAAATTCGCCTTACTGGAGGCGGGGTTTCCAGACTTGTATATACGTGTAATGTCTAAATTTGCCAGTTGGAGGCGGCGTATCCAGCTGCACGTGTTTATAATTTAAATTCGCCCCACTGGAGGCGGTGTATCCAGGGTCACGTGCGTCACATGGGTTCGCCTTGCGGTACTCGCTGCGTCCTGACACACGTGACCGTGACAATTTGCCTTCCTCTCATCTGTCCTTGACCCACCCTAAATTCGTCGCTCAGTTGCTTTGGAGCGAAAATCACAAAATCTGGAAGATCTCTTTTTTTTAACCTCTATCTCTAACTTTATCTACAAGATAGTATTTGTGTGGGGCACAGAGGTTTATTCTATGTGTGGGATCACCTGCTGTAAAATGACAGTGATTTACTGTACATCCACCCTCCAGCACTAATAGCTGGGATCAAAGTAAATCGTAAGCCTGGCCATTAAAAGGGATGTGTCACTACTTTTACACTTTATGACCTATCCCTAGGAAAGGTCATCATCAATACCGGCACCCCCACCAATCAGCTGTTCTTGTGGCGGTGGCAGCCTTATGTTAGCAGTACAGTACAGCTGTCACTGTGTAGTGACTGCTGCAGCATACTGCAGATCTGCCCCAACTTGATTGGTGAGATAGAGACTTAAATGATTTGTCCTCTACTCAGACAACCCCCCCCCCCCCATCTGAATCCCTGTTTTCCCCAGTAAAATAACACTTATACTCAACTCCGATGCCGGCGCAGTTCTAGCGGTGTCGGCACTCGCTTTCCTGGGACTCACAACAATGTCACTTGATCCCTGTGGCTCCTCAGCCCTGGCTTCACTCTCCTGTCCTTCAGACAAATCAAGACATCCAGAGAAAGCTCTCATTCCCTCTGATGTCATTACTGTTAAGGAATACCTGTGTGGACGTAATCGTCCTCCTCCAGTTTCCAGACTTTACCGTTGATTGGTTCGCACTGGGGGGTCCATACTTGGGTGGTAGGCGATCACCAATTGCTAGGCAATGCAGGTCAATGCCGTGCCTGGTGTTACCCTATGGTGAGAATGTGGGCACCTTGCTGTACAGGTGAGCAGGGAGTGGCTATAAGGACATGACCGGGAACAATGCCTCACCTTATTGTTACCCTTGGATTTGGGCTGGCTTTATAAGGCCTGCTTCCAATCCAGCTTGTGCTGTTTATTCAGTTCCCTTGTGTAGTGGTATGGTGAGTGCTTCCCGGTTGGGTTTTGGTTGCTTCTCAGTAGCTGCTAATGGTCGTTACTGGTTCTTCTTTATTAGCTATTGTCTCGGGGTTTCCCTATGAGTTTTATACAGCTTTGGATTTACTCTTGTACCTTGCAGTAGTTAGAAGGCAGGCAAAGGGAGGGAGCCCCCTCTGCACTCCGATCGGTGCCCCCCGCGACATCATCGCAGGGGCCCGATCGTTGCCACAGTGACTCGATGTCGTCATAACAACAATACGGGTCACCAGTCTCTAGCTGGTTACTTAGATCATACGCAGTGCATGATCAAACTAACTTCTCTTAGTGCAGCACTGACAGTTATAAAGCAAGGCAATGCTCCAGCCTTGCTCTGCTTTATAACTGCGATCAGAGTGCTGAAAGTGAAAGTCCCATAGTGGGACCAGGTAAAAATAAAAGGGGGAAAAAAGTACAAATATTAATATTAAAAAAAATAATAAAAAAATTAAAATATATTGTACCAATAAATTTGTATTTTTATGTTAAAAAAAAAGTTCACATTTGGTATCGCCGCATCCAGGACGAAAGAAATATCAGGCTAGGACCCACATTTGTCTCCTCCTCCTCGGATCCACAATCACAGGGTATGGATGCCCAAAGTGGCGCGACAAAAGCAAGTTGAAGAGAACCTGCTCAGTAGGGTTGAATCTAAGTGTGTCTGTCATGTTGGCCACACAACCACAACACACCAAGACAAGACAAGGTCAAAAATGGCCGTATTGGAGGCAGGCACCTGTTACTGAGCCAATAAATAGGGTGTAGGCTGATGATTTAAATAATTTGCAGGCCTTAAATGTCCATTTTGCAAGGTGCAGAGAAATTCTCGCCATACAGATTACATACGGATGCTTACATGCACAAAATACACGACCACACCTTGATTACGGATGACATACGGAGCACTGTTTAGGGGACGTTTCTCCGTATTACGCATGTAAAATATGGACCGTATTTATCGTCGGTTAGTGTGACCCCGGCCAAAGAGAAAAGTCTGCATCTTTCAAGAAAACCATGGTTTTTATGTAGAACAATGCTCTATCGTAGACTGCTTGGCTGCCAGTAAATGCCTTAACCCCTTCATGACCTTTAACTTATATTTACGTCAAAGATAGTGTCTCTGCCTTGGATGTGGCTCGCACACCAAGCCCACATCTTTCCCCGCACCTGATGGTGAAGTACTGCTATGTATAGCACAGGTGATCAGACGATCATAGCTTTAAGCCTCTTCAGGGGGCTATTCAAGTCAGTAAAAAGTGAGAGAGATTTTAAAAATATGAAAAAAATTCTAATTCAAACCACACCCCTTTTGCCCCATTAAAACTAATACAATAAAAAAATAAATACACATATTTGGTATCGCTGCATTCAGAAACGTCCAATCAAAATATAAAATAAATTAATCCTAAAAGCCAGAGATTCCGCCACAACATTGGAATAAAATACAATAAGAGGCGATTAAAATATCTTATCTAGCCCAAAATGGTATTGATAAAAATGTCAGCTAAGGCCGGTTTCACATTAGCGCATTTTCAGCGCGCGCACGGCCGGGGGTAGCTCCGCCCCCGAGCCGGCTCTCTGCCCGGCGTGCCCGCCCCTTGCTTGTAGCGCCGCCTACTAGCGGACAGCGGCGCCTGCGATCGGCGCACCCTATCTTTAGCATAGGGTGCGCAGATCGTGCGCAGGCCGTGCGCTAGTTGCGCTTTGACCTGTGCTGCGCACTTTTGACGGTGCGCCGTGCGCGCCAAAATCCAAAAAGTTTGATTTTGGCGCGCACGGCGCACCGTCAAAAGTGCGCAGCACAGGTCAAAGCGCAACTAGCGCACGGCCTGCGCACGATCTGCGCACCCTATGCTAAAGATAGGGTGCGCCGATCGCAGGCGCCGCTGTGCGCTAGGAGGCGGCGCTACAAGGAAGGGGCGGGCACGCCGGGCAGAGAGCCGGATCGGGGGCGGAGCTACCCCCGGCCGTGCGCGCGCTGAAAATGCGCTAATGTGAAACCGGCCTAAAGGAGCAAAAAATAAGGGGACACAGCTAGCAGGTGGGCACACCAAAATTAGGCCGGTTTCACAGTCAGTGGCTCCGGTACGTGTAGTGACAGTTTCCTCACGTACCAGAGACACTGACACACGTAGACCCATTCAAATGAATGGGTTTATGCACATGTGAGCGTGTTTTCACGGACCGTGTGTAAAACACAGAGTCATGTCAGTGTTTGTGGGAGCGCACGGTTCACAAAACGTGCTGAACACGAGCACACGGAGAACAGTTCACAGTGTCCTCCGTGTTCACAGAGTTTTGCCGGGTTGGTTCACAAACAGAGGGGGACCCCACGTCGGGTTTTCATTCATTCATTCTCTCCTGCTCGCTGTGGCCGGCAGAGCAGGAGAGAAGAATGACAGCCGCGTTCAGCACCAGCCGCCGGGGAACAGCGGCTTACAGTAGCGCTTCTTCCTCGGCGGCCGTCTGTGTGGTCCTGATGCGGCACACGGTTGCCACACGTGTGCCACACGGATGTACCACGTATCCACACGGACAGCTCCGGTACCGTTTTTTCCGGTACAGGAATTATCTGGAAGTGTGAGACTGCCCTTCGACTTTTGTACACTAACTACTTAACATTGTATCAAAGAGTCCCATGTTAAGATATAATTAAATATTTACAAAAATGTGAGGGTGTACTCACTTTTGTAAGATACTGTATATACACAGCCAATAACGATGTCCAATTTAATTTTCAAAAAAAACAATTTGACATTGCATTTATTTGCTTATTTCTTATTTTTTTTGTTTAGTGTGGGGGTGAGGGGGGTAAAAGGCCAATTCAGGGTCCTGCTTCAGGCAGGAAGAAAGTTACGTTGCTCCTCGGGAAAATGTACCTTATATGTTTGTGTGATTCACTTATTTTGGGTAAAGAAAAACCATGATCTTGGGTTTTCCAAAAAACCTGTAGAGCACACTTTATTAAAAAAAAAAAAAAAAGAAACAACACAACAATTAAGACACAAACACAAAGAGGAAGTTAATTATAGTCAGTCAATCTGTTTTTTCATGGATAGTATCTGTTTGTTTTTTTCTGTGGTCTTGATACTTATGGAGCTGTTCCATAAATCCGGGATTTGGACACACCACTGATCTTGCATTTTTCACAACTGAAAAGGCTCTGGCAAAATTAAGTTTCTCCGTGTACATCAAATAACCAATGACTATTGCTGGTGCGCGAGACACTCCCGCATTACAGTGTACTAGCACCACTCCATTCTGTAAAAAAAACAAACAAAATGTTGCATGTAAAGAATACATGGTACACGTATGTCCACATCTACGCGTACAAGGAGCCTGTCTCACAAAATGAATATTGCCTACAGGTCGATCATGTTACAGACATATTGGCGCTCTGTGTGCCTCCATGAAGCAAGTCCTTTAGAGCAAGTCAATATGGTCACTCAGATAAAAATATATATGTTTTTAGGGAACTGTGACTTTTTATAAATTCTCAGACTGTTCTATGTACACACTCACCCCATGATCTTGATGCAAACATTCACAGATGACCCATATCGTTCACCTTTAAAGTGGTTCAGTCGTGCCCTCTCCTCCGATGTATGGGTTTTAGGGTATGTGCACACTTTGCGGTTTCTGCTGCGTTGTACAGTACCTTTATTTCCTATGGAAATAAAAAAAAGCTGTGCACATGCTGCGTTTTTTTCCGTGCGGTTTTGCTGCGGTTTTCAAAACGCAGCATGTCAATTGTTTGGTGCAGAAACGCTGCAGTTTTACACCTCATCCATTATGAGGTGTAAAACCGCAGGGAAAAACCTCAGATAAACCGCAGGTCTTTGTCCTGCGGATTTACCTGCGGTTTTCTCTACAAAATCCGCAGAGACAAAAAAACTATGTGTGCACATACCCGTATTGTACTTATTAATAATAATAATCTTTATTGATATAGTGCCGACATATTCCGCAGCGCTTTACAGTTTAACAGTTTCAAAACACAAGTCATAAGTAACAACATTAACAATACAATAATTAAAGCAAAATAAGACGACCGTGCTCGTGAGAGCTTACAATCTACAATGAGGTGGGGGAGATACAAAGTACAGGTGTCTATTTCCAATGGTGCATTTACAATGAAGGTCCAGCCATCTTGAGGGAGTGAAGGATGGATGGAGATAGTGAATGGGCTACACGCACACTTACACAGAGAATGACTTTGATTAGTGAACGTGATAGGCCGCTCTGAACAAGTGTGTTTTGAGGGAGCGCCTAAAACTATGCAAATTGTGGTTAGTCCTAATTTATTGGGATAGAGCATTCCAGAGGATAGAAACAGCACGGGAGAAGTCTTGGAGTCGGGAGTGGGCGGTACGGATTAGTGCAAAGGTTAGTCGAAAGTCGTTTGCAGAGCCCAACGATCGGCTAAGCCGATAGACAGAAATGAGGGAGGAGATATAGGGGGGTGCTGCACTGTGGAGAGCTTTGTGGGTGAGAAGAAGTACTTTGAATTGGGTCCTATAATGAATGGGCAGCCAGTGTAATGACTGACGAAGAGCGGACACGTCCGAGTACTGATTAGCCAGATGGACGACCCTGGCTGCTGCATTAAGTATGGACTGGAGAGGGGATAGTCGAGTGACGGGGAGGCCAATTAATAGTGCGTTGCAGTAATCCAGGCGGGAGTGGATCAATGCTACAGTGAGGGTTTTTATTGTTTCCATGGTGAGAAAAGGGCGGATTCTAGAGATGTTCTTTAGGTGTAAGCGGCAAGAGCGGGCAAGAGATTGTATATGGGATGTGAAAGAGAGATTGGTGTCAAACATAACACCCAGACAGTGTGCCTGCTGCCGGGGTGTTATTGTGGTGCCACCCATGGAGAGGGAAATGTCAGATTTAGGGAGGTTAGTAGACGGCGGGAGCAGAAGAAGTTCAGTTTCGGAGAGGTTGAGATTCAAATAGAGAGTGGACATGATATTGGAGACTGCAGACAGACAGTCACTGGCGTTCTGTAGTACAGCAGGGATAAGGTTGGGGGAAGACGTATATAGTTGTGTGTCATCAGCATAAAGATGGTACCAAAAGCCAAATCTGCTGATGGTCTATCCAATTGGGGCTGTGTAGAGAGAGAAGAGAAGGGGGCCAAGGACTGAGCCCTGAGGTACCCCGACAGCAAGAGGAAGAAGAGATGAAATGGAGCCAGAGAACAAAACACTGAAGGAGCGGTCAGAGAGATAGGAAGAGAACCAGGAGAGAGCAGTGTCCTTAATGCCTAGTGACTGGAGCCTAGAGAGTAGGAGATGGTGGTCAACAGTATCGAAAGCTGCAGATAGGTCAAGAAGAATGAGTTGGACCTCTGCATTATTCGGGTGGAATTGAATTCCACTCTAATTTTTTGCAATTCACTCCATGCAAATTCAATAAAATAGTAGGCAGCAAAAGATTAAAAAACAAAACAAAAAAAAAAAAGTGTATTACTTACCTCAACACTCTTTATGGTTGTAATAACTAGCAGCACACATTGAAAGTCTAGGCATCTTCATGCTGGACTAGGACTTCCCCTCGCTGGGAGTCGTGGCCAAAAGTCTCGGCATAGTGTGAAGATGCCCGGAATTTCAGGGTGCACTGGCGATAAGAAAAGGCGGACAGAATTGAACAGGGGACAGTTAGCATTAGTTCTTCTTTTTTTTTTCTACACCTTACATTTAATTTTGTTCTGGAGTCTCGTCAGGCCCTTCACCCCATCGTGCACCCGCGTATGTATGGAGTGGGCTCAGGTGCTGTGTGCCCTTTCCATACTTGGCAGAGGCTGGCTGTAATACATAGCTGGCATCTGCATGGAACAGAAGTGATCTGCGCTAGCCGCCATCACTGTTTAACCCTGTAAATGACGCTGTCAATCTCTGACAGCACCATTTAAATAGCGCAAATCAGTGGTGTCCCCCACCTCCCCCTTCAATGCCATCAGTTTGGTACTTTGATCTGTATACAGACCATGAAACACAGCGATTTGAACCTGGCCTATACATGCCTAGGCCCCGTATGTTAACCGCGCAAAAAATGATTGAAAGATGGTTGGACCACAGTCCGTTTATTACTCAGGGATTAGAAGCAGTCTCAGCAGTTGGACGCCCGCCGATAACACATTTAATGCAAATTCTTTTGGAATTTGAACATAAGTCACTTAGTTATTAAAGTCATGTTTGCGGGGATCTTAAGGCAATAGTTACTCATGCATTATGTAATGAATTTATGAGTTAATTGGATAATAGCTGATTAAATATTCACGCTTTCTACACTTCACAAAATTGTATAATGGCTTTTGTCATTGGAAAGTTCCCCTTCACACCGTATTGAGTGATAGAATCACTGAATGCTTTTCGCTGTGTGTCCACACATGTATACAAAACGGAAAACTTCTGCATGTCAGCGGTGGTAGGTAACCCGAGTGAGGCCATTATGCAAAGTGGGATTCAGATGTCCTGTAAAGTATTCTTCACAGGGGAAGAGAACACCACACATAACAAAGAGCAGTGCAATCTAATCGGCCAAGATGGTAATCTATGATAAATAATCCACATTAGATCTGATGAGAAGTTAATCCAATGAAAAGCCGGGAAGCCATCATGTTTGGTAATGAATACCTGGAATTACTCAGAGGTCTTTGGAGGGCTAGAAGCTGAGAAGAAAGAATACACAAGTGTCAGCCATACTCCCAACCTCTAGTCCCTCGAGGATCGTAACAGTCAAATAATGCATTAATATCCCACTCATTATATGGCACCAACATACGCCACATGATTGTAGTCACTCACATCTGTACCTGTGCACAGTGGGACTGGTTTTTGATAAAATATACATGGTGGGGACAAAAGGCTAGAGGGGCAGAGAGCTATGGGGGTCCAGTCACATGTCACCATGTCAGATGATCCATGCTGCCCATACCACGGGCAGCATTAGTCGCAGGCAGCCTGGCTGCATGACTGCAGAAAAGTATATTTTTCTATAAAGCGCTCCAGCATTTCTGAGAAATTATAGTTAGAAGATATGGGGACTATAGCCGGTGACGAGCCTAGTCTAGTGCCGCCCCCAGCTGGCTCTTCTGAGAGCCACTCCAGATGATTGACAGGTCTCTCCCTCACGTGTACAGAGGAATAAATTTGCCAATCACCTGCTGCAGCGCTGGGAGGAGCCGGCCAGAGCAGAGCCGGATTATTCTACTCTGCGCCTATAGTCTCCTGCTGGATCCTCAATGATGTGTTGTTGGGCTGAAAAAAGGTTGGGTTCAGCTAGGTGAAGAGCCGCAGATTCGATCAGCCTAGAGAATCGGGAAGATTATGTACGGTAAATTACACTCTAATCAGAATGTGATCACAGTGTGATCCGATGTTCTTGAATGAGAGAATTGGAGCACACCGTAGAGAAGATGTGTTAGGCTGCAGAAATCACACTGCACTCAGATGTCATCCGAGTACAGTCCTGCAGTCTGACTTGCATGGCCCAGTGAAATCCAAATATCGGAACAACTTGGACGAGCTGTGATTTTGTCCTCGGGCTGACTCTGTCCATGGAAAAAAAAAAAAAAAAAAAAAATAAGAACAGACGTGCACGGCTCTGCATAATAAACTAGGGACGAGTGCTTTCTATCAAAATAACAAGAGCACTCATCCGATTATTACGGCATCTGAACGAGCCTTTCCTGCATTTTGTCAATTAAAGAAATGCATTTTCTGATGCCAGCTCAACTCAACAATAACACCCAGGATCACTGACGGAAGAGTTGGGGCACTTCCATACATATGAGATGGTTGGCGTAGTTTATGAAGTAATCAGGTTCAGCCGACATTCATCTAATGACTATTGCTGGCTTTAGGTCATCGATGAAATTATTCTAAGCCCTAGGGCATACATGTAGCAGGTACATAGATCTCAGTTGCATCCAGGCCGTGATGCCCAAAGAAGACCAAAGGAAATTTAGGACACCATTATTATAAACTGCATATGCGAGATTGAGGAGACCGGTTACAGACCTAGAAGTTCCAAGTTGCGTCTCTGTCTTCACCCAGTGAATGGATCAAACACTTGGACGCACTGTATAGAAAACCGCATCGCTCACAGCCGATTTGCAGACTTGCTCTACGATCCGTTTTTGAAGAAAAGCAGAGTGGAGGTAGCCCGATGTTAAACAGTTTTCCATGCAAGGTGCATTTACTTATATCCCCTGAGTCATTCTGGGGGTGCTATGGAGCCCAAATGTTTACAATGCTGTCCTAAGTAGTGATGAGCGAACGTGCTGGGATAAGGTGTTACCTGAACATGCTCGGATGCTAACAGAGTGTCTTCTGCGTACTTGAATAATATGTTTGAGTCCCCGCGGCTCCATGTCTTGCTGCTGTTCGACCGCCACAACATATGCAGGGATCGCCTAACAAACAGGTAATCCCTGCAAGTTTTATGGCTGACAAACTGTCAAACAGCCAAGAGATATGCAGCCGCGGGGACGCGAACATATTATTCGAGTATGCCCAAGACACTCGGTTAGCACCTGAGCATGCTCAGATGACACTTTATCCCAGCACGATCGCTCATCACTAGTCCTAATAAAAAGGGATATGACTTATTCTGAGTTCACATTTATACAATGATCTTCGTCAAGCGCTTCACGTCCAAAACCCTGGTGTGGTGCCCCACTGAGAGCACTGTATAACTGTGAACCCATCCTAAGTAACAAATTCTCTTTCCATCAGAGCAGTCTTGTGTGTGATCGTGCTTTCCTACCTGTGATGGAAAAAATAGACATCATGTTAAAAAGTGCTAGGATATGGAATGTAATGAAATTAAATTACCTGCAGCCTTGCCTCCTCTATGAAATCAAAGCATTCCGGGAAATGTGACGATAGGTCAGTCTCTGGCAGATCAAGGATGGAAAGCTTCTTATAGGTGAATTCATCTGGAAAAACATTTTCGACACCATATGCAACATTCAAGATATGTGTGACCTAGACAGAAAAGACCACACGTAACTAATCTCCGAAATCAGAGGATAAAGTTGAGCAAAAAGATTCATAGGACTCTTGTCGAGCCGCCATGTTGATACCACCGGACCAGAGCCTTGCAAACCTCCCCTACCTTTCAGCATCTCCGGCACTTCTTCCGATAAGTAAGCTGGCCATAAAGTCAATGATGACAGCCCACTGACCGGGGTCCTGCAAACCTTTTTGATGAACTCTAGATATATGGACAACTTTTTTTTTATATTAGCCATTGAAATCCATTAAAAATGTTCCACTGTTTGGCTTTATTCTGATGGGACAGTTATTACTTTTACCTATCTTTTTCTTAGCACCTTGAATCTAATTTAGGAGAACATCAAAGTTTAACTCAACTTTGATGTGGTCTTGGTCATAAATCATCTCAAAGAAGCTCAGAAAAACTCAGATAAAAGTATTACCAATTCTCTGTTAGAACTGCCCGACATCTGTGGGATCAGACCAGAAGACTAGTCTTCGTTTCCAACATCAATCAGATTTGGGGGCCTGGGACCATGATGACGGTTCACAGTTGTCCTTTCTTGGACCACTTCTGGAATGTACTAACCGCTGGATACTGGTAACGTTCTACAAGACCTGCTGTTTTGGAGATGCTCTTACCCAGTTATCCAGCCATCGCAATTTAGCCCTTCTCAGATTCATGCTTCCTCATTTTTCCTTCTTATGACACATCGATGACAACATCTGTGTATGTGTTTATCTCTACATGGAGAATCGGTTCCCACGGGTGCTGCAGGCTACATTTAGGACAGAACATTGGTATCTGATATCAGACTTTAACCTTGCCAGTTCCTTATAATAATAAGCCGCCATTTCTATGATTGGGATAATTTTTACTAAAGCCAGAAAAACTTTGCTGCAAGGATGAAACATGATGGTCTGGCTGAAATAAAATTATGTAAGGTATCCTTCACCATTTAAAAAGTGCAGATTCTCTATCTACAGGATATGCTAAATAATGAATGAGAGCACCAAACGTGTAGAGAGATGGAAGGTTTTAGATGAAGTTTCATTCCTCGTGCCCATTACTTTTCTTCACCATTCACTTTGCTATCGGAGACATTTGTTTTACCTGGTACTTTTTCAGTGTATCACGGTCCTGGGCAACATCTTGTGATCCTGGTAAAATAAGAGTAAAACATCAATACACCGGACAGAATAGAATATTTTACTACATAATGAGTTACAAACACCCAACTACAGTCGAGGCCAAAATTTGGGTTTTCACTAAGTTTGCTGCTTTCTTCCTTTTTTTAGTGCAACTTTTCAATAACTCTAAATTGTTTTGAAAGTGATCAAATGAATCTTTGCTTAACTAATCAATCACAAGAAAACAAATTTCCAATTAATTTCAGCCATGCTGTGAAGAAGATTTCACGGCGTCCAAGAATGTCCAGAGGGGGCCATGACCACCTCCTAACGAGGATTCAGCTATGGGATGAACAGGTTTAGGGCATCTGCACGCACAGTGAGACGAAGGCTTTTGGACGTGGCCTAGTGTCAAGATGGGCAACAAAATTCTCTCCACAAGAACAATATCAATGACAGACTGACATTCTGCAGAAAGTGCAGAGATTGGGCTGCAGAGGACAGGGGGAAAGCTACTTTCTTCGATGAAGCCCAGACTGTTTTGGGACATCTGGAAGACTGAATGTCCAGAGAAGAAAAGGTGATGCTGCCATGAGTCCTCCTGTCATGCCAACAGTAGAGCATCCGGAGACAATTCATGGGTGGCCTTGCTTTTCATCCATGGAGGGGTCTCACTCATGGTTTTGCCATGACTAAAGAATGGTATCTATCTAAACATCCTCCAAAAGCAACTTCTCCCAACCATCCAAGAGCAATTTGGTGATGAACAAAGCATGATGGAGATCATGTCACAAGGTAAAAGTGACAACTGAGGGGTTCGGTGAAGAAAGCTTTGAAATTCATGGACAGGAAACTTCCCAGATCTCAGTCCCATTGAGAACCAGTGGTAAATCCTCAAAAAGCAGGTGGACAAAAAAAAAAAACTATGAAAACACAGACATTGTGATAAACTCCAAGCACAGATTAGACACCAATGTATTCTCATCAGTCAGGATTTGGTCCAGAAGTTGCTATCCAATAGATCAGGGTGAAGGGAAGAAGTCCTGTGCCGTCCTTTTCATACCCATAGTACTCGAGTGTACGAAGTCTTGTAGGATGCTCACATCTAGCTCAGTATTGAGTCCACCATTGATCCTGGTCAAGTATCCAACGCCTTTGGCTGTGAAATATCCCCATATCATCAGGCGTCCTTATTGCTTGCGGTACTGACGAAATGTCGACAGCACTACAAACAATAACGGAGCTCAGCGGCTCTGACATCAAGAGCAGCTCATCTCACTAAACGGCGGTGGTGCTGTCAGTGTGACATCAGCGCTGGGGACAGTAACAGGCAGCAGGGAACTGAAACAAATTGCAGCGAGAGAACAATTTTCCAAAACTAGAAAGCCCTTTTAAAAAAAGATGCTCTTCAGTAGCAGCGTATATCGGTCCGAGTGCAATCTGACAAAACATCAGGTGGCACTCGGACCAATGTTATTCTATGGGGCCGTGCACACAGCCGATTTCTTTTCCTCAGACTGAGCCAGTCCGCAAGGAAAAAAAAATACAAAACCAAAAAAACCCGACATGTCCAAGTTTGATCTGATGTTCACACTCGACCCTGAAAGTCAATGAGTTTGTGGAAAACATCAGACTGCACTTGGGATGACATCTGAGTGCAGTCTGATTTCCGCGCACTGACACAATGGAGAATATGGATATATTTTTTTTTCCATCTTCTCCTCATCTGAAAAAATTGGATCAAACTATGTTCAGTGTCATTAGCATCATCAACCCAATTCTCTAAGATGAGAGAATTTATGGTCGTGTTACCCCGACCTTATACTGCACTTTATCTTATTGTGCCACCTCCATTATTTAGAATACTGTCAGTCAGTTAGAAGTTCTGTGCCCTGTATAACACACAGTAAGGAGAACATATTACAATATACAGTCACAGGGACATATTAGAAGTGCGGTGTAGCCACTCACCCAGTAAAAGCCATGGCTTGATGAGCCCAATCTGCAGGTCCAGGCTGAGGTCCTGCACGTATCCGCAGGCCGGTCCATCCTGCTGATCCGGATCATCCACCACTTGTACCAGAGAACCTTTCCAAGTCTCTATAATTCTCTTCCCGGATAGGGTGGTCACTCTCGTACACTGCTTCTTGAGTCTGTTTTTGGAGAAACCTTTGATTTCATCTCCAAGTGAGTGCATCACATGGGTGTTCAGGAGCAGCAGAGGATCAGAGGGTAGCACAGCCGCCCAGTATCCCTGCAGTGTCAGCTTCTGTCTGTGTGCACATTGCTGTTATATATTCTACACTGCCTGCCATTGGGTCTTCTGTCACTGAGTCCCATTGGTTGCTCTGTACAACCCTCAATCCAGAAAAGTGAAACCTGCAGCAAAAAAAGGAACATTCCTGGTCAGACACAATCCAGGAGCGCCCCCTGCTGGCAGCTCTGGCGCCACACAGTTTTGTGCTGCAGACAGCACTTTGGACCAGCTCACACTTAGCAGCTTTGTTGCAGCTTTTCTGACACGGTCATTCTCACATGGATGAATAGTTACAAAGCCGCTGGCTGATTATTTTCCCTTCTATTGAGTAATTGTCAAGAGATATTCACCATCACCTTTTAGTCGCCGAGTAGCTCATGCTTCTTTTTTTTTTTCATTTTCAATATTTTAAAGAGTAACCGCCCTTTTATTTTCTATTTTATAAATCAATAGTACATAAGAAAAAGCAACATTGTAATAGACCTTATCAGAGAAATCTGCTTCTTTCTCCTCCTGGACTGAACTTTCACTCTCAATTTAAGGGTAACGTCTGTAAAATCTGCATTTAACGTCTGCCCATTACTGATAGGAGATGGCAGCCGGCGCTCACAGAACTCTATGGAGGGAGGAAGAGCTAGAGGCAGAGACATTCCACTGCAAGTTCCATAGAAGCTTATGAGCACCAACTGTCATTATCTAGCGGGAGAGTCTTTAGTCACTAAATTCTGCATTGTTGTTTCTGGTGTCTCTCATCTTCCTCTTGACAATAACACAAAGATTCTCCATATGTGATTACTACAGATCATAAACATCCAAGTCCTGATGTTCCTGGAAGGAAAAACACAAGAAGGGGAGCAGCTGGGTCCCTAATGCCTGAGGACCCGCACAGGCCTGCAGTGCATCTGTCTGCAGACCATAAAAAGGTACCCAGTGCTAAGCAGTGTGAACAGAACAGATTAAAAAAAATGTGCAAGGAACCTACAGAACTGTATTCATATCGCCTGACGCCTGGACCCAGTCTACAACAACATGGCCGCACAGAACACACGGCTGCACACATCAGGTCTCCATAGTAACCGAGATGTGAGGGGGGGTGGAACGCAGTCCGACAGCGCAGGCGCAGTGTCTCCATACCGCCTACCGTACTACCATCGCTCACGGCCAGGTGGGGCTCCAGCCCACGCAGACAAAAAAAGGACTTCCGGGGGAAGTGACGCACGTCAGGACTTCCCGGCGCTCAGCAGTGCTGTTATTTGAATCGCGCTCTGGGAGGCAGTCATGTCCTCCTTGTCTCTGGACTCGCTGGGTGAGTAGGACCCGGCGGCATTATAGCTGTCGGCTACGGAAGCTGTGAGGGGCAGACTTTACAGGAAGTCATTGCTGCAGTATGTAGTAGACGCGTCAGCGGAGCAGGTCCTGTGTGCAGCTGCGGGTTATGGCAGCCGGCACTCGGCGTCCTAGTATCAGTCTGCTCCGCTGACGGGCCTGCTCCGTCCGCCCACAGGGTACGGGCTGCCACGCACCCTGCTGACGGGCCTGCTCCGTCCGCTCACAGGGTACGGGCTGCCACGCACCCTGCTGACGGGCCTGCTCCGTCCGCTCACAGGGTACGGGCTGCCACGCACCCTGCTGACGGGCCTGCTCCGTCCGCTCACAGGGTACGGGCTGCCACGCACCCTGCTGACGGGCCTGCTCCGTCCGCTCACAGGGTACGGGCTGCCACGCACCCTGCTGACGGGCATGCTCCGTCCGCTCACAGGGTACGGGCTGCCACGCACCCTGCTGACGGGCCTGCTCCGTCCGCTCACAGGGTACGGGCTGCCACGCACCCTGCTGACGGGCCTGCTCCGTCCGCTCACAGGGTACGGGCTGCCACGCACCCTGCTGACGGGCCTGCTCCGTCCGCTCACAGGGTACGGGCTGCCACGCACCCTGCTGACGGGCCTGCTCCGTCCGCTCACAGGGTACGGGCTGCCACGCACCCTGCTGACGGGCCTGCTCCGTCCGCTCACAGGGTACGGGCTGCCACGCACCCTGCTGACGGGCCTGCTCCGTCCGCTCACAGGGTACGGGCTGCCACGCACCCTGCTGACGGGCCTGCTCCGTCCGCTCACAGGGTACGGGCTGCCACGCACCCTGCTGACGGGCCTGCTCCGTCCGCTCACAGGGTACGGGCTGCCACGCACCCTGCTGACGGGCCTGCTCCGTCCGCTCACAGGGTACGGGCTGCCACGCACCCTGCTGACGGATTTCAGGGTTAAATTCCCGGCTGACTTCCTTTCTCCGGGCATGCGCACTGTAAAATGCGGATTCTACAGCAAAAAAAAAACGTTGCATTGTCCGTCCAGGCATGCCAGCGGACGCAAACTTTTTGGCGGATCTGCAAAAAAAACGGATCCAACGGATGGCCATCCGTCAAGATCCGCCGGTAATGCAACTCAATGGGGGGAAAGAATGCATCCGCCAAAAAAAAAAAAGGCAGATCCGTTTTTTTCAAAAACTGGCGGATTTTGACTGATGGTCATAAACGGAAGTGTGAAAGAGGCCTTACTCCACAGAAACCATACGTGATTGGTCCGTTCTGCCCTAATTGTACAAGCCAGGAGCGGATTCAGAAGAAATATGAAAAGTAAGAGTAGATGCAGAATTCCCATATATTATCTGCTTGGGGCTTTAATGGTGCATTTCACCCCATGCATTGCAAACCGTTAAAGGGATTGTCCAGCCTTGGGCTACAAGTCTGCAGTCACTGTATATGTGAATCCTAACATTGAGTGCGGTCAGGATTCTCTGGCGATCATGTGACTACAAGTATAATATGCATGCTCCGGCCACAGTCAGACTAGACTGTCTGGCTTTGCTTAATACACTTGTACTGAGCGAGCCTGCACCCACCTAGGTGGCACGTGACCGCATGTATGCAAATCTCCTACTTGCGGTTACATGATCACAGCAGTGAATCCTGACGGAACATGTGTTGTGATTCACCGCTCTGCCACCACTCTGAGGCCAGACAGCCCCTTCTCAATCAGCAGACTTGCCCTGTGTTAAATAACACTTAGGCTATACGCACACATTAGGTATTTGGGGCAGGCGTTTGTATCTCTTGGCAGGAAACGTGTGTTCTTTGCTGCAGGTTTTTTTCCCCAATCATTAGTATGTGTGACGTCTGCAGCAGACACTAAAAGAATTGAGGTTCTGCAATGGTAAATCCCCCACCAAATGTGCATCGTGAGCTTCACCCCCTAAAGGCAAGACTAAGGCTAGATGCGCACTTCTGTGTGCTGTTTTTTCTTCCTTTTTCTTCCCCCTCATACAGCAGCTGGGCCATAGATTTTAATTTCCAGTTTTATAAATGGATCTGCCTCTGATTCTTGTCTTGAATCAGATTGGACTCATTAGTCTGGTAAACACGGCTGAAATACATTGCCGCACAAAGTCTGATCTCCGCATCAGTGTTTCATCCATATGTGTTTGTTTGTTTTTTTTTGGTTGTGTTACCTGTTTCATCAAGTCAGTGGACAAATAAAAATGGAGTTTATGTTCAGTTTTTAAAGATCAGCACAGATGTGTGAATTTCGTCTTGCACGTCTCCTTCCTGCTGGATCTACTTCTAGCATTTGTTCAGATAACGACGCCTCAAATTTTTTTTTTTTTTTGTGTAGGTCACTTTTAATATAGAAAATCCTGACATCTTGCAGTTTTCAGTCTGGTTATCCAACTTCATAATAGACTGATAATCCCTATTCTGCACAAATCGTTTCTCAGCAGTCTCATCACAGACAGGATTACAATGAAAGGTGACACTTTATATAAATGACCCAGGATTCAACATTCACAATAGGTGATGGTCACATCTCACCTGCTCTCCCTTTCTGCACATAGTGCACCTTGAAAACTCTCCCAATAGAAGTCAATGAACCTCTCCAGTCTTTCGTGTCGTTTGGTTCATGCAACGTCTCTAAATCTTTCAATTAAGGTTAAGGGGTGGTCCGGTCTAGACCAGCGGTATTGTGTTAAGGTACTGTCACACTAAGCGATATCGCTAGAACTTGTGACGTTATAGCGATATTGCTGTGTCTGATACTTGCCTCCAACCCGCTCCCCCGTTGCTTATCGCTGATCGCGCAAGAACTGTTTCTCGTCGTCGGCTTCCTGTGGAGAGACGGGCGGGAGGACGCAGGATTGCCTAGTGTGACAGGTAAGTAGCGACCCCTGTCCCCAGCGATGTCGCTTGTGAGATCTGCCTGTGTGGCAGCTCACTAGCGACCACATAGCGATGTGCCAGCGATCCTGACCGCGTCATATCTTTGGTCGGGATCGCTGGTGCATCGCTAAGTGTGACAGTACCTTACTACATACTCCTGGGCAGAACCCATCTACTGGGCGCGGCCTCATTCCATACACTTGTATGGAGCGAGGCTGTGCCTGCTGGATGGCTGCGTCACTAGACGAGTGTATGGAGCGAGGCTGTGCCTGCTGGATGGCTGCGTCACTAGATGAGTGTATGGAGCGAGGCTGCACCCGGTAGACTAGGGGTCTGGCCTGGAATATGTATAACGCATATGTACCTGCTGGTCCTGGCTCAAAAGCTGTCTAATCCTTGCGCACAGTGTCTGCATTGGGGGTTTCATAAGTCTACAGTCACAGTGACTGCACACTAATTGATTTAGACCGAACAACCCCTTTGAGGAAAAGCTGCGGTATTACTGCCACTCGCACACAAGTCTGAGTTCTGACACGTTCTAGACACTTGTCTCAAGATAGTGATGGCGATTATACCACTGCTGAGACCACCACGATGTGGAAACGGCGTCTACCACCACACGGCACCATTTTCTGTAGCTTTCTCACCCTTGGTTGTGGCACTCTGGTGATTATGGCATGGTAGATATAATGGAAAGATACATCTCATTAATACTATTTCTCTCTTTAGGCACAGGTGGCGAACCGATGACACTGGGGTCACCAACCTCTCCGAAGCCTGGTGGCGGTGCCCAGTTCCTGCCTGGTTTCCTCATGGGTGATATCCCAACTCCTGTAACGCCACAGCTGCGTTCATCACTGGGCATTATGGAGCTGCGATCCCCGTTGATCGGAGGTATTGGAGAAGGAAGCTGCTATTGTACTCGTGTCACTTGTATGGGAGCCTTAGACTATGATATTACTGGGTATTTGGGGAGTTTTTGATGTTGCAGTGATTCTTTGCTTGTTAGCTAAATTAGGTTACAATAATAATAATTAATTTTTTTTCCAATGGAGTCTGACAGTGCAGTTTTTGTCTTTTTGTTTTCAATACAGCTTTTTTTATTTTTTATTTTATGCTTCCTGTTTGGCTTTGACAAATCTCTATCTTTTTTTTTTTTTTGGGGGGGGGGGCTATAAAATGCACCTATATTTTAGAGGACGAAAATAGAAAAAAATTGAAGCAAAAAATGTGTTAATGACACTTGTTATGGGGATGGTCTGCCGCTAACACTGCTATAGGGGTAATATCTGCCATCTTGGCATATATGGCCGCTGCCATCCCCATCCTTGCGTACATGGCCACCCCCACACTGCACACAAAATAGTTTTTTTTTTTTTTTTTTTTTTTTGATCTGCTCCTGGTTTTTAATAACTAGAATGACTCCCGATACACTTTTTATATGAACATCCAGCAGTATTGTCACTTTCATAACTTTGTTTATTAGGGACTTCTCCCCCTCAGCCTATGCTTCCAGCTCATAAGGATAAGAGTGGCGCACCCCCGGTTGCAAGCATTTATGATGATCTAATAAGCCCAGGTCTTGGATCTACACCTTTAAGTTCAAGAAAACTGGTAAATTATATTTTTTTCAATTATTTAAAAACTAACCTCCTTAAACTTTGTATGCTTTGGTTGCTGTCAGGTTTTTATCTTTATGGAGCCCTGGCTTGGCGTACATTCACATGACCACTGCAGCCAGTCACTGGCCGCAGTGGTGATAGAATGAATCTGCCACTCATCTGCTGAGAATGATTGGCTGCACTGGTCCCTTCATCAAAGACTGGCATAGACCACCGAAGCATCGATACTGAAGTGTATGGTGGTTTTAATTATTAAATGTTTGTTTTACTACAGAAAACTTCCTTGGCTCATGTTCTCACTCGGCCTCAGTACTGTTTTGTGTGGGTATTTATTTATTTTTTTTCATATGGGAACTTGGCATTTAAGCCTCAGTATGAACTCCAATTTAAATTGAATAAAGAAATGTCCCACTGGACAAAAAGAACCTAGATAACATCTGAAGATGCCAGTGGATCCAATGGCAAAATATATGATGTCTGAACACAAAATAAAATACAAAAAACATAATGACAAGACGTAAAACCATGGACGGACACAGCACATATAATATAGAAAATAAATAGGGGCCATAGAGGAGGGTAATATTGAGTAATTTAAGGCTATGTGCACATGCAGCGGATTCTTCTGTGGATCCACAGCATATTTGGCCCTGCTAATCAGTAGCAGATCCACAGACATTGTTCAATACAATGTTAGCCAATGGGATTTCAAATCCGCAGTGCACATGCTGTGGATTTTTCCACGTGGATTTGCTGCCGTTTTAAATCCGCAGCATGTCAATTCTTCAGATTCCACAGCGGTTTGACACCTGTTCCATTGTCAATCCACAGGGGAAAACCGCTGACAAATCCGCAGGTCACTTTACCTGCCGTTTTACCTGCAAATACGCAGGTGAATCCGCAATTTGTGCACTCGCCCTAAAGCTCCCTGAAAAAGTGTAAATTAGCATTGGAGGTGAGGTAGAGACCACAATGCACGGGTTGTGTTTTTTTTTTTTTTTTTTTCTTCTTTTTGGTCTGCTCCTCGTTATGTATTGCATCCTAAGTGGTGGGATTTGCTGGTTTTGCCTTTTTTAAATTGCACATTTTTGCACACCAGTATTAGGACCCCGTCACACATAGCGACTCGCCAGCGATCCCGACAACGATATCACCTTGTCAGGATCGCTGGGAGTCGCTATGTGATCGCAGGTGAGCTGTCAAACATGCAGCTTCACCAGCGATCAGCACCAGCGACATGCGGGTAACAAGCGACGCACATCGCTTAGTTACCCGTAGTGTATTTTAGTTACCAGCGTGCTGATGCAGGGAGCTGGTAACCAAGGTACACCAGGTTTCTAAGGGGCGTGCAGCACTTAGAAACCTGATGTGTACATTGGTTACCAGCTCCCTGCATCAGTGCTCTGGTAACTAAGGTACATATTGGGTTTCTAGGCACAGCACGCCCCTTTAGAAACCTGATGTGTACCTTAGTTACCAGCTCCTGGTCACTGGTCTCCTGCCTGTCACACGCAGCGATGCGTGCTGACCAGCGGGAGACCAGTGACCCCAAAAATGTCCAGACATTTCAACAGCGATACCCGGCAGGGGGGGCGGTCGCTGATAGCTGTCACACACAGCGATCTCGCTGGGGAGATCGCTGTTGCGTCACAAAACTTGTGACTCAGCAGCGATCTCGCTAGCGAGATCGCTGTGTGTGATGGGGGCTTTAGCACTTTACGTGTGCTGCTAACTTTGTTACTGGATTGGTCTATTTGTTATGTTCTCTTATGGTTTAATCTTGCTTAAAATGATTTATTACTCTATGTCCAGTATCTGTTTATTTTCTATATTACATATGCTGTCTGTCCGTCTCCTATAAACGCAAGGAGCAGCGCGAGTGTTTCTGCATCCTGGTACGGTCTGACTGAGTTTCTGAGACCAAACATTAGTCTTGTGTCTTCCTAAGAGATATTCGGGAGATCCGCAGCCCCTCCGTACTCAGATCATTGTGAAACGTGGATGTGTGACACCAGCTGTTTTTCGCAAGACTTGTGTTATTTCCTTCTTTTTTTTTTTTTTTTCAATGAAGCAACATTAAATGATTCAGAGAAATACACATTGTTAATGTGGTAAATGTTTATTTTAGCTGCAAACATCTGGTTTGTAATGCAATATAGGTGTATAGAGGCCCATTTCCAACAACCATCACTCCAGTGTTCTTATGGTACTTTGTGTTTGCTAACTCTGTAAGAAGGCTAATGGATTGTTAGAATACCCTTGTGCAAGTATGTTAGCACAGCTGAGAACAGTTTGGCTGACTAGAGAAGCTATAAACCTGACTGTCCTTTGAGCTAGTTGAGAATCTGGAGCATTAAATTTGTTGGTTCCATTAAACTCTCAAAATGTCCAGGAAAAAAAAGAACTTTCATGTGAAACTCGACAGTCTATTCTTGTTCTTAGAAATGAAGGCAAATCCATGCGAGAAATTGCCAAGAAATTGAAGATTTCCTACAACGGTGTGTACTACTCCCTTCAGAGGAGAGCACAAACAGGCTCTAACCAGAGTAGAAAGAGAAGTGGGAGGCCCCGCTGCACAACTGAGCAAAAAGACAAGTACATTAGTCTAGTTTGAGAAGTCAACGCCTCACAGGTCCTAAACTGGCAGCTTCATTAAATAGTACATGCAAAACGTTAGTGTCAACATCTACAGTGAAGAGACGACTCCAAGATGCTGGCCTTCAGGGCAGAGTGGCAAAGAAAAAGCCATATCTGAGACTGGCTAATAAAAGGAAAAGATTAATATGGGCAAAAGAACACAGACATTGGACAGAGGAAGGTTGGTAAAGTGTTATGGACAGACGAATCCAAGCTTGAGGTGTTTGGATCACACAGAAGAACATTTGTGAGGCGCAGAACAACTGAAAAGATGCTGGAAGAGTGCCTGACACCATCTGTCAAGCATTGTGGAGGTAATGTGATGGTCTGGGGTTGCTTTGGTGCTGGTAAAGTGGGAGATTTGTACAAGGTAAAAGGGATTTTGAATAAGTAAGGCTACCGCTCCATTTTGCAACACCATGCCATACCCTGTGGACAGCACTTGACTGGAGCCAATTTCATCCTAAACCAGGACAATGACCCAAAGCACACCTCCAAGTTATGCAAGAACTATTTAGTATACCAGCTGCCTGCTTCTTCCCTATCTGTAATGGAGTGGCCTGCGCAGTCACCAGATCTCAACCCCTTTGAGCTGTTGTGGGAGCACCTTGATCGTATGGTACGCAAAAAGAGCCCATCAAACCAACTTGTGGGAGGGGCTTCTGGAAGCATGGGGTGAAATTTCTCCAGATTACCTCAGCAAATTAACTGCTAGAATGCCAAAGGTCTGCAATGCTGTAATTGCTGCAAAGGGAGCATTCTTTGACGAAAGCAAAGTTTGAAGGAGAAAATTATATAAATTTTTTATATATATATATATATATATATATATATATATATATATATATATATTTTATCATTATATAGCCACATTCATTATAATATCCCACATCATCCCATCAGAGCCACTGGACTACTAATATCCCACATCATCCTGTCAGAACCACAGAGCTGAGTGGAACGGTCCTAACATCCATACCAGGGATCCCTTTAACCCCTTCACGACCCATGACGCCTACGTAGGCGTCATGAAAAGTCGTGCCCAAACGACCTATGACGCCTACGTAGGCGTCATGCTATAAATAGCCCCCCTGCGGGTCGGGTGACCGGGGTCACTGAAAGGTCACCCGACCCGCACACAAAGGACTCTACAGTTAATCCCTGGGGGCGTGGCTTAGCCCCCACGTGCCTACGATCGCTCTGATTGGCTGTTAAAAGTGAAACAGCCAATCAGAGCGATTTGTAATATTTCACCAATGAAATTTGGTGAAATATTACAATCCAGCCATGGCCGATGCTGCAATAGCATCGGACATGGCTGGACACCGACACACACACACACACACACACACACACACACGCACACACACACACGATCGGCCCCCCGCCACCGATGGACGGCGGCGATCGTTCGCCGCCGTCATCATCTGCTCCCCCTCCCCTGTCTATCGCTCCCTCCCACCTTCCGATCCCCCCAGGACCTCCGATCGTGCTCCCGGTGTCCCGCAGTGGCTCCCGGCGTCCGGATCATGGGCGCCGCCATCTTGCAAAATGGTGGGCGCAGTGCGCCTGCCATTGTCCAAGATGGCGGCGCCCATGAATTTGCCGGTTGCCCGTTCATTTTTCATTTTGATCACTGTGATCAAAATGAAAAAAAAAAAGTAAATATACCCCCCTTTTATCACCCCCATAGCCAGGCGCAAATAATAAAATAAAAAAAATATTTTTTCCAGTTAGGGTTGGAATAAGGGTTAGGGTTGGAATAAGGGTTAGGGTTGGAATAAGGGTTAGGGTTGGAATAAGGGTTAGGGTTGGAATAAGGGTTAGGGTTGGAATAAGGGTTAGGGTTGGAATAAGGGTTAGGGTTGGAATAAGGGTTAGGGTTGGAATAAGGGTTAGGGTTGGAATAAGGGTTAGGGTTGGAATAAGGGTTAGGGTTGGAATAAGGGTTAAAATTAGGGTTGGAATTGGGGTTAAAATTAGGGTTAGGGCTGGAATTGGGGTTAGGGCTGGGTTGGGATTAGGGTTAGGCTTGTAGTTAGGGTTAGAGTTGGGATTAGGGTTAGGGGTGTGTTGGCGTTAGGGCTGTGGTTAGGGTTATTATTAGGGTGGGGTTAGGGTTGGAGTTAGAATTGAGGGGTTTCCACTGTTTAGGCACATCACGGGGTCTCCGAGCGCGACATGGCGCCACGATTTATTCCAGCCAATTTTGCGTTCAAAATGTCAAACAGCGCACTCTCCAATCCGAGCCCCGACGTGTGCCCAAACAGTGGTTTACCCCCACATATGGGGTATCAGCGTACTCAGGAAAAATTGCACAACAACTTTGGGGGTCTAATTTCTCCTGTTACCCTTGGGAAAATAAAAAATTGGGGGCTAAAAAAATGATTTTTGTGGAAAAAAAAGTTTTTTTGTTTTCACGGCTCTGAGTTATAAACTTCGGTGAAGCACTTGGGGGTTCAAAGTGCTCATCAAACATCTAGATAAGTTCCTTGGGGGGTCTAGTTTCCAAAATGGGGTCACTTGTGGGGGGTTTCCACTGTTTAGGCACATCAGGGGCTCTGCAAACGTAACATGACGCCCGCAGACCATTCCATCAAGTCGGTATTTCAAAACGTCACTACTTCCCTTCCGAGCCCCGATGTGTGCCCAAACAGTGGTCCCCCCCCCCCCCACATATGGGGTACCAGCGTACTCAGGACAAACTGGACAACAACTTTTGGGGTCCAATTTCTCCTGTTACTATTGTGAAAATAAAAAATAGCGGGCTAAAAAATCATTTTTGAGGAAAAAAAATGATTTTTTATTTTCATGGCTCTGCATTTATAAACTTCTGTGAAGCACTTGGGGGTTCAAAGTGCTCACTACACATCTAGATAAGCTCCTTGGGGGGTCTAGTTTCCAAAATGGGGTCACTTGTGGGGGGTTTCTACTGTTTAGGCACATCAGGGGCTCTGCAAACGCAACATGATGCCCGCAGAACATCCCATCAGTCTGCATTCCAAAATTGCGCTCCTTCCCTTCTGAGCTCTCCCATGCGCCCAAACAGTGGTTTCCCCTGACACATGGGGTATCGGTGTACTCAGGACAAATTACACAACTTTTGTGGTCCAATTTCTCCTGTTAGCCTTGTGAAAATAAAAAATAGCGGGCTAAAATCATTTTTGAGGAAAAAAAAATATTTTTTTTATTTTCACTTTTCTGCATCATAAACTTCTGTGAAGCACTTGTGGGTTCAAAGTCCTCACCACACATCTAGAAAAGTTCCTTGGGTGGTCTAGTTTCCAAAATGGGGTCACTTGTGGGGGAGCTCTAATGTTTAGGCACACAGGGGCTCTCCAAACACGACATGGTGTCCACTAACGATTGGAGCTAATTTTCCATTCAAAAAGTCAAATGGTGCTCCTTCCCTTCGGGACCCTGCCGTGTGCCCAAACAGTGGTTTATGAGCACATATGAGGTATCTGTGCACTCAGGAGAAATTGCCCAACAAATTTTAGGATCCATTTTATCCCATTGCCCATGTGAAAATGAAAAAACTGAGGCTAAAAGAATTTTTGTGAAAGTGTTTTTTTTTTTTTTTTTTTTTTTGATCAATTTGTGAAGCACCTGGCGGTTCAAAGTGCTCACTATGCATCTAAATAAGTTCCTTGGAGAGTCTAGTTTCCAAAATGGGGTCACTTGTGGGGTAGCTCCAATGTTTAGGCGCACAGGGACTCTCCAAACGCGACATGGCAACCGCTAAATATTCCAGCATATTTTCCATTCAAAGTGTCAAATGGCGTTCCTTCCCTTCTGAGCCCTGCCGTGCGCCCAAACAGTGGTTTATGACCACATATGAGGTATCTGTGTACTCAGGAGAAATTGCCCAACAAATTTTAGGATCCATTTTATCCTGTTGCCCATGTGAAAATGAAAAAATTGATGCTAAAAAAATTTTTTTATTGGAAAAATTAAAATGTTCATTTTTTTTCCTTCCACATTGCTTTAGTTGCTGTGAAGCACCTGAAGGGTTAATAATCTTCTTGAATATAGTTTTGAGTAGCTTGAGGGGTGCAGTTTTTAGAATGGTGTCACTTTGGGGTATTTTCTGCCATATAGACCCCTCAAAGTGACTTCAAATGTGAGGTGGTCCCTAAAAAAAAAATGGTGTTGTAAAAATGAGAAATCGCTGGTCAACCTTTAACCCTTATAACTTCCCAACAAAAAAAAACTTTGTTTCCAAAATTGTGCTGATGTAAAGTAGACATGTGGGAAATGTTATTTATTAACTATTTTGTGTCGCATAACTCTCTGGTTTAACAGAATAAAAATTAAAAATGTGAAAATTGCAAAATTTTCAAAATTTTCGCCAAATTTCCATTTTTTTCACAAATAAATGAAAACATTATTGACCTAAGTTTACCACTAACATGAAGCCAAATATGTCACGAAAAAACAATCTCAGAATCGCTAGGATCCGTTGAAGCGTTCCTGAGTTATTACCTCATAAAGGGACACTGGTCAATATTGCCAAAAATGGCCAGGTCATTAAGGTCAAAATAGGCTGGGTCATGAAGGCGTTAAGAGAGGCCGGGTGTCAGAACCAAAGCGCTGGATTGATTTGCCCTGACTTCCATACCGGAGATCCCTTTTAAGAGGGAAGATGTGTGATGGGTATATGGGCACGGGAGGGGGTGATTCATTTGTCATGTGCTCTCTGCTTCTTTCTGGGGGGCAGACAATGCCTGGGAGCAGACAATGCCTGGGAGCTTATGTTCCCATGGATGCTAGATTTCTCCCACCCGGTCCACTGTCTTGAGGTGTTGTGGAGTGGGAAAACTGTTGCTCATAGCAACCAATCACAGCTCCGCTTCTTTTAAACACTGTCTGCTTAGTGATTGGGTGTGTGTATATATTTTATATATAATTTTTATTTTTTTGCTATGAACCTGTTCTACGCCCGGGTGCCGAGTATTTTTATTGGTATATGGGCTCCTGTCCTAGTATGCATTTTACCCCTGATCCCTATCCTGATATGCATGGTCCCCCTGACACCTATTAAACTGCACACACAAAAAAAAATTATACTCACCTTTCTTCCCTGTGTCCAGCGCTGTCCCGTTCTGCCGATGGCCGGGGGGGAGGAGTCTGGCGCCGGAGTACGCGCATGCCCATACCGTGCTGCCCGGCACCACATTGCTGAAGATACACTGCAAAATGTCTTCAGTAAAATGGCGCCGTATAGCGCTATGCGCAATTCCCACGCGCATTCCGGCCCCTGTCTGTGGCTGAAGAGAAGCGCAGCGGCAACGCTCCTACCGGAGTCAGGTAAGTATGGCGACGAAGAAAGCGGTATGCAGTGTGTACGCGTACCGCCATCTCCGGCGCCATACACACTCCTCTTACCACTGGATGCCTCATTCTGCCTGGAGCAGAATGGTAGTGTAGCTAGAAGAATTTATTTAATTATTCCCCTTTTCTTCTTTCTCTCCCTTGTACAGACAAACCTTTCTACAATGCAGACGTCTCGCACAGGGATAAACCCGTCCACCCCATGTGCACGTAAGTTAGTGGAGCGCGGTTCCACCAAAGCCAATCCTTGTTTATATCTTATTTTTACTCGCTTATACAGCACCATTAATTCCCCAGCGTTTTACAGACATTATCATCACTGTCCACATTAGGGCTCACAAATTCCACATCAGTATGTCTTTGGAATGTGGGAGGAAACCGGGAAACCCATGCAAACACAGGGAGAACATACAAACTCCTGGCAGATGTCCTTGGGGGGGGGGGGGGGGGGAAATCGAACCCAGGACCCAAAAGCTTCAAAGCAACAGTGCTAACAACCGAGCCACCATGTTGCCAAAGTCTGTGTATTTAAATGGCTAAATTCCCATCCTGTACATGCGGTGGAGAACGGTGACTCTATTCACGTCTTGCATGTGGCCACCAGGTGTCCTTCTTGTAATGTGAGGAATATCTCTTTATTTATTAGTCTTGTCTGATAGTGACTGCAAGCTTAGGTCCTAAAGAAATGTGGCCATTTCCTCACAGCGGCACATGCTGGATGGAAAGTTTTCAGCAGATTACTTCATGTATTTTGTGCTAACATTTCAATGTTGCACTTTAAACCACGCCATCTCCCATGTAAAGCCCTCCCTTAAGCAAAGCAAAAATGTGATGCACTGTATGTACGACCTCTTATGATGTGGCACTTGGTACAACTTACACTTGCTCTGTAAATCTTTTTCTTAGGTAAACAGACTAAGGCTGTGTGCACACGCTGTGGATTTTGCTGCGGTTCCGCAGCGGTTTTGGCCACTGCGGACCCGCAGCAGTTTCTGCTGCGGTGTACAGTACAATGATTCCCTATGGGAATCAAAAACCGCAGTGCAGACGGTGCGGAATTTTCCGCGCGGATTATCTGCGGTTTTCAATCCGCAGAAAGAATTGACATGTCAATTCTTTCTGCGGATTCTCCTGCGGTTTGCCATCTCCTCCATTGAGGAGATGAAAAACCGCAGGGCAAAACCGCAGAGCAATCCGCAGGTAAAACCGCAGGTCTTTTGACCTGAGAAAACAGAAAGCAAAAAACACAAATATCCTGAACTAAAAGTAAAAAATATACTGCAAATAATGCATAAAGGTAATAATAAGGGTATTTAGTAAACATAATTTTGATCAAAATAATGTACAAGCCATCCCGCCACGGCAACCCTTGTGGGACAGTCCCTACTCTAGTATTTAAAACCTTATCACTTGCCAAGTGGCGTGAATGTGAATAAGGGTCGAGCGGCTGAACCACTTGTAACAGCTTAGGCCAGACTGGATGGCTTTCCCAGCTCAGAAAAAGGGTGGTCACACCCCTATATGCACTGAATGCACAATGAAATGAATAAAAAACAAATCTGAACTGAGACAAGTAAGTTAATGTGTATGCACAATGTAAGTGCATTTTAACACATGACCATTAACCAGAGAAAACAGAAAGCAAAAAGATGGATTTTTGGTTCTTACCATAAAATCTCTTTCTTGGAGCCTTCATTGGGGGACAGAGATTACCATGGGTGTATGCTGCTGCTGCTAGGAGGCTGACACTATGCAAAAAACAAGAAAATTGACTCCTCCCCGGCAGTATACACCCACCGACAGATACCAAGTACCTCAGTTGGTGAGAAAGCAGTAGGAGAAGCAACGGAACTATAACATATGTACCAACCCAACAAGGGACTCAAGGACCCAACACGGTACAACTTAAACAGGGAGGGTGCTGTGTCCCCCAATGAAGGCTCCAAGAAAGAGATTTTACGGTAAGAACCAAAAATCCATCTTTCTTTATCGCCTTATTGGGGGACACAGATTACCATGGGACGTTCCAAAGCAGTCCCAAGGGCGGGAACAGCAATAAGGAACGAAAGAACAGGAAGGGCTTAGGTCGGCCAATGCGCCACCGCCGCCTGCAGGACCTTCCTACCACCGACTGCATCAGACGAAGCCTGGGTATGAACCCTGTAGAACTTCGCGAACGTATGCAAGAACGACCAGGTCGCGGCCCTGCAAATTTGCAGATCCGAAGCCTGGTGTCGAACGACCCACGAAGCTGCCACCGCCCGGGTGGAGTGAGTTCTCACTCCCGGAGGCGGCCGTTTTTCCTGAAGACGGTATGCTTCCAGAATAGTAGAACGAATCCAGCGAGCGATCGTGGATTTGGATGCCGGAAGCCCTTTCCGGTGACCAGAGATGACCAGCAATGAATCGGATTGACGAAGTGAAGCAGTCCTAGCGAGATAAACACGCAAGGCTCTAACAACGTCCAGTTTGAGGAGTGACTTCTCAAGAGGGTGAGAAGGAACAGGACAAAATGATGGAAGAACGATATCCTCGTTGATGTGGAAGGAGGATACCACCTTTGGGAGAAAAGAAGGAACGGGCCTGAGGACGACTTTATCCTGATGGAGTACCAGCTAAGGAGAACGACATGACAGGGCCGCTAATTCAGAAACTCTTCTGATGGATGTTATGGCAATCAGAAAGGTTACCTTCCATGAAAGAAAAGACAAAGGGATGTCCTGGATGGGCTCAAACGGCGCTTTTTTGGAGAGCGCTAAGAACGAGATTGAGATCCCACGGTTCTATCGGTGAATGATGAGGAGGGGCCACATGAGCGACTCCTTGGAGAAATGTCTTAACCTGCGGTAAAGAAGCGATCTTCCTTTGAAAAAGGATAAACAAAGCGGAAACCTGGCCCTTGAGGGTACTGAGAGACAGACTCGAATCTAAGCTAGGCTGGAGAAACCCAGAATGGACGGAATGGAAAAGGACATTGGAAAGACTCTTTTATCGTCGCACCAACGGAAAAAGGCCTTCCAATGCCTATGGTAGATGCGGGAAGAGGCTGGTTTCCTGGCTTTGACCATCGTCTGAATCATCTGGTTGGAAAAAACCTGATTCTCTTAAGGTTGCGGCCTCAACGGCCATGCCGTTAAATTCAGAGACCGAGAAGTCTCGTGGTAAAGGGGGCCTTGTGAGAAAAGATCCGGACGGTCTGGAAGCCTCCAGGGGACGTCCGCGAGCATGTTCACCAGTTCCGCATACCAAGGCCTTCTTGGCCAGTCTGGAGCCACAAGAAACACTGGCACGCCTTCCGATTTTATCTTCTTGACCACTCTTGGGATCAAGGCAAGAGGTGGAAACAGATAAGGGAGTTGGAACTGGGACCACGGAATTACTAGGGCGTCGCAAGCGACGGTTAGAGGGTCCCTGGACCTGGCTACGAAACGCGGAACCTTGTGGCTCATCCGAGATGCCATGAGGTCGACATCCGGATAACCCCAGCACTGGCATATCTGATAGAAGACTGTGGAATGGAGAGACCATTCGCCTGGCGCTAGGCTTTGGCGACTCAGAAAGTCGGCTGCCCAGTTTTCCACCCCTGGAATGTGAACAGCGGAGATTGCTGGAACATACTGTTCTGCCCAGCGCAGTATCTTGGCCACTTCTGACATCACTTGGTTGCTGCGCGTGCCGCCATGATGGTTTATGTACTCCACAGCCATGGCGTTGTCCGACTGAATGCGAACCGGCTTGCTGACGAGAAGAGGTTGCCAGCAAAGAAGGGCCAGGAAGATTGTTCTGATTTCGAGAAGATTGATAGGGAGCAGAGCTTCCTGTGGATTCCAGCGTCCTTGGGCCGTTCTCTGATGGAAAACCGCTCCCCAACCTACCTAGGCTGGCATCGGTGGTAATGCCTTGCCACTGGAGCGGGAGGAAGGACCTCCCCTGGAGGACTGACGTAGGCATTGCCCACCAAGTCAGGGAATGCCTCACTCTGAGAGGGAGGAAAATGGGGCGGTCTAAAGACAACGTCGTCTTGTCCCAAGCTGAGAGGAGGGACAGCTGAAGGGGGCGAAGATGAAACTGTGCAAAAGGCACTGCCTCCATGGAAGCCACCATCTTCCCCAGAACTTTCATGCAGAGCCGAAGGGGAATGGGCTTCGGCCGTTTGAGAGCTCGAATTTCTTTGGACAGAGACGCAAATTTTTCCCCTCGGAAGAAACACCCGGGCCAGATTCGTGTCGAATTCCATGCCTAGGAAGGTCAGACGCTGAGTGGGTCTGAGAATGGACTTTTCTTTGTTGACTAACCATCCGAGACGGCCGAGGGTATCCAGGGTTATGTGAAGACTCAGGAGACAGTCTTGACGGGACGAGCCTTTGAACAAGAGATCGTCCAGATAAGGGATGATGAGAATCCCCCTGGATCGAAGGATGGCCATGACCGTCACCATCACCTTCGTGAAAACACGGGGAGCAGAGGCTAGGCCGTGAATTGATAGTGATTTCCCTGAATCGCAAACCGAAGATATTTCTGATGTTGCAAACAAACAGGGATGTGAAGTTAAGCATCCCGTATGTTCACAGAGCAGAGGAATTCTCCGGGTTCCATTGAGGCTATCACTGATCGAAGAGACTCCATTTTGAAGTGGAGAATCTTCACATGGCGATTGAGCAACTTGAGGACCAGGATTGGTCGAAGGGTCCCGTCTTCTTTCAGGACTACAAAAAAATTTGAGTAGAACCCTGAAAACCGTTCGTCTGAGGGAACGGGGACAATCACACCGGCGGAAAGAAGGGAGGAGACGGCTTGAAAGAAACCTGGAACGTGGGACCGCTGTCTTGGGGGTCGAGACAGGAAAAAACGTCTGTTTGGCTGGGAAGCAAATTCGATCTTGTATCCGTATGCGATGATTTCCCTGACCCAAGCATCGTCGACAACAGACAGCCAAGCGTCCGCAAAAAAGGAAAGTCTGCCTCCCACCCTGGAAAAACTTCCAGGTGGGGGTGACCCGTCACTTGGAGGAGAACCTTGCTGGGTAGATTTTTCTGTGGACGAGAAGGCAGGAAAGGGCCTAAACTGCCGGAAACCCTTTCTGTTAAAAAAGCGTTTTGGCCGAGACTGAGGGAGAGAAGTGCTCTTACCACCAGTGGCATCCAAAATTATTTGATCTAGCTTGGCTCCAAAGAGCCGAGAACCAAGGAAAGGCAGATTGGTAAGCGACTTTTTAGAGGTGGTATCTGCATTCCATGACCTTAGCCAAAGGACTCGGCGTATGGCTATTATGTTGCTGTTAGCCCTTGCTACGCACCCAGCCGCATCCAAAGAGGCGGCTAAGAGGTATTTACCCGCATGATTAATTTGAACCGCTAGATCTGCCAGCTCGTCCTGGAGAGCTGCCGCTAAGATGCCTCTGCGAAGAGTTTTTGCCCAAGCTGAAATGACTTTTGCCACCCAGGAGGAAGCGAAAATAGGACAGAGAGAGGCACCGGATGCCTCAAAAATGGACTTAGCCAGAGATTCTATCTGCCTGCCTGTTGGATCCTTAAGCGATGCCCTGTCCGGAAGGGATAGAACCGTCTTAGAGGCTATACGAGAGACGGGAGGATCCACCTCGGGGGCTTTGGTCCATTTTGTGAGCAGATCTACATCAAAGGGATACAGAACATCTAAGTACCTGCGGCCTGAAAAGCGTTGATCAGGGTGCTCCCAATGTTTGGTTAGAGTAGTATCGAACTCCTTGTGGTTTGAAAGGGTTCGGGATGGAGGCCTCGCTCGTTTAAATGGAACAGAACATTCCTGAGGAGGAGGTTCGTCCTGCTTAATTTCCAAGGTTTGGAAGATGGCAGAAAGAAGACTATCGACCATATTCCGCGTTTTAGATATATTATCTGCTTCTGAACTAGATCCCGATTGGGGATCGTCGTCAGAACTAGGGTCGTCCTCTGAAGACGGAGAAGGACACCTGGGAAAAGCCGACGGGCCTAGCGAACTGGAAGACGAGCCAGACAGAACATGCTTCCTAGAAATCCTACTCGGCTTGTCCCTCTGAAGGTCGCGGTCAGGTGCGGATGACTCACCCTGAGAGGCGGTCGGTGCACAGGTGGCTGTAGATAACTGAGGGGGTCGTCCTCCTAACGTTCTAGGACCTGGACCAGGGACTGAGAGACTTTAGTCAGATCGAAGACCGACTGGGACATTGCAACGGCCCACTATGGGAGAGGGGAAGTGCCCTCATCCCGGGAATCGGTGTGCTCCTGAGAGGCCGACATAGCTGAAGGGCTGCAGGACAGGCAGAGGGGAGACGACTGACCTGACGCCCACTTCCTTTTACAGCGTGCACAAGCGTAGTGGATAACGGTGGGCTTGAAAGATAGCGCCGTTGAAGGGTTAAACATAGGTATGTTGAGCACTATGGCTGCACTAAAGGCTGCACTAAATAGTAGGGCTGCAGAGGAGAGACAATTTTTCCATTAAGCGCCGAGCCTACCGAAGTTCTGACGAGCTGGACCCTGACGTGTCCCCCAAGCAGCGCAGGAAGCCAGTGAAATTGCAGAAGGAAGCTGGCTGTGATCTCAGTGGGCGGTACGTGGCGTCGTGGCGACTAGGCAATGGCAGAGGAGGGGCGCGGTAAAAATGGAGATTGACATCCTTAAAAAGAAAGTAGCGCTGTGATTGGTGTGAAATGGGCGTGAGAAAAAAGCGCGCACAGAGTGGAAATTCACACCCAGAGAAAAGGGAGCGCGCTCAGAACAGGGAGGAGGGAGCGTGCTGAAAGTGAAACCGTGTCTCCCTCCCCGCCGAGCTCTTATACTGATGCCCGCGGCGCCGATAATAAAAGGTGAGCCTGCGTTGAACCACTGCTTACAAGGACCGTCCTAGTAGACCTTGTGTGCCTCTTTCCCTGATCCTAGTATAACCAGAGCGCGGCTGCGATGTGAGGCGCGCGGCTGCAGTGGGGGAGTAGAGGTGGGAAATTCAAAGTTTGAAACCACTGCTTGTGAAAACATACGGGGCTAAAGGGAACGTTCGGATCTTACCTGACGTCCCTGAAGAGGATGACCGCAGGGGCATGTATAGCAGACAGGCCGCTGGGAGAGGTCCTCTTACCCGTGTCACGTAGAAGACGGCGTCCTTTTGTTGGGAGCGATGGCGACTACCGTCTTCCTCTCAGCCCTGTCCTGGGATAGGGATGAGGAGTTGTTTTGCCAAGGACCGGCCACCTGTCGTCCGCCCATAGCACCGAATGGTGATATGGAAAAAGTCCTGCCTGCGGTACTGAGAGTTGCGATGTGGGCGACACCACACTGCTCGCTCAGCCGCATGATATGGGAAAGCAGGGTGAACATTTACCCCCTGTTTCCCGATGTAGAATCTGGAAAATAAATGGGAAAAGATTAATACACACACAAAACCTAAAAGAAAATGGTTAGATGCGGATCTGGGGAGATCCCGGTCCGCCTCCTACAGACACTAAGCACAAACTGAGGTACTTGGTATCTGTCGGTGGGTGTATACTGCCGGGGAGGAGTCAATTTTCTTGTTTTTTGCATAGTGTCAGCCTCCTAGCAGCAGCAGCATACACCCATGGTAATCTGTGTCCCCAATAAGGCGATAAAGAAAACACAAATATCCTGAACTAAAAGTAAAAAATATACTGCAAATAATGCATAAAGGTAATAATAATAATAAGGGTATTTAGTAAACATAATTTTGATCAAAATAATGTACAAGCCATCCCGCCACGTCACGGCAACCCTTGTGGGACTTTTGACCTGCGGATTGTACAAAATCCGTGCGGATGAATCCGCACCTAATCCACAGCGTGTGCACACAGCCTAACGGATCATTCAATTGTATAAATTCTGAGCTCTAGAAACATAAGGAAAAATAGACACTCTTTGCATGGACTGACTTTCCATCACTACGATGGACCCATTTAACAACTTTGTGCAGCCAGCCAGGGTGTGGGCTTAGGAGCGGGGCGCTTTGCATCCATTGCAGTTGCTGGCTGTGGAATACAGCTGACCTTTCCTCCAACAGCAGTGACCGGATCTAGCTCTGATTGCTTAACCATTTAGAAGCCATGCCTATTGTCCTTTCATCTTGTGACATGATCACAAGGTGCCATTACAGATTCGATATCAAATTTTAAATCCCAATCTCTACGAATATAAAATGCTATAGTGAAGAAAACAAATTAATGTACTGATATTTTTTTTTCTATCTTTACATGCACAGCTGCAAGAGTTTTTAGCCCAGCAACCATTATGCAAACCAGGAAAGGAGTGCTGTCTCCTGCCCAAGTGGATCCATTTTACACACAAGGCGACGCTTTGACATCTGACGACCTTCTAGACGACTCTTGGATTACAGTATTCGGGTAAGAAATATGTTTCTAAAATATGTTAACATGCAACTGTGTCACTAGCTGATAAAGGGATGTTGTCAAGTCCCAAAATACAATTATTCATGGAAATCGCATGCAGTCCTTACGGTTCTTGCACATGATGCCCTTAAGATGTCGGCGGAGCCTCCAAGGTTTTCATAGGTGAGGCTGCTTCAGTAAAAAGCCTGCCATCTCTTTCCTAAAGTGGTTTTGTCCGTTATTTTTGTAGAGGCTCCAGACATCGTTTTCTTTTCCTTTTAAGGTGTAAAGAGCAGGCAGCTTCCAAACAGCTGCCTGTAGAATGCACATGCTGCTATTTTCTGCCACTTCATGCTTTCTAAACTCTTAAAAGTACCAAAAGACTGACCATATGCACAGCATATACAGCTGTGCGTTATGTTCTTGTTTTGCGGTGCTTTTTCAGGCCATTTCTAACTGAAACTGCCTGAAATGAAGTGTGCACGTAATCCTGACATCTGCCATGCAAGTCGCAAACGGGTGCGTGGAGCAGGGTCACAGGATGAGCTTGCCCCATGCTTGGCAGGTATTGGCTGTGTTACAGCCAGGACCTACCTCCAACAATCACGGGTGGCTATTGTTAGTCTGTTAAATACTGCTGTAAAACACTGACAGCGGCATTAACAGCTTGCTGGCATGGGAGCACGTCATTCTAGGCGACCATTGGCACTCCCGTGATGTGATCGCTGGGCGATGATGGGTTACCATGACAGCCAAGGGTCTGCTGAACATCCCCTGTGCCTGTCCTTACACTGCTTCTATTGAAAACCAGCATATGGCTGGTGTTCATAGGAGACTGACTTTTACTACATGCAGCAATACTGTGATACTTCTGTACATGGCAGAAATGATCAGACGATCGCAGCTTCAAGTTCCTTAAGGGGACTAACAAGTACAGTGAAATAAAAAGTTCAAATCGTGCCCCTTTTCCCCAAAACACGTTCTTGCATGTTTCGAAAAAGTCTGATCTATCAAAATATAAAAATTTAACTTTATTGTAAATTTTTTTTTTTTTTTTTTTTCATTCATTGTTTACCATGCAAGAATGGCAAAATTACATTTGTTTTTTATATTTTTGAGGTATTTTAGCGACCAAACAAAATGCTGTAATAAGTGATAAAAACAACATATTTGTCCAAAAATGGTACCACTAAAAACATTCTCACACGGCTCCATTGACTGAATTGTAATGTTACAGGTCTCAGAAAATGGCGACACAACGCTACAATCTTTTTTTCTTTTAAACTTTTTTTTTTTTTTTTTCTCAACTAAAATAAAAAAAAATTCGACCTGTTCAGTGTCACCGTTACTGGTCCTAGTGTAAGGTTATCTTTACCACACAACGTACACTGTAAAAACAATTCCCAAGGTACAGTGTCAGAAGAAATTGAGTCTTTTCACAAATTCTCCCCACTTGAATTTTTTTTTTTTTTTTTTTTTTTCCTCCCACGCTAACACTTGTGTGTTTGGTCTTTTTGATTACTTTCTGCAGTCCTCCCTGGTCACAGCAGTGATGCCAAGGCCAATAAAGGGTTTCTGTGGTCATGTGAGAATTTGTGGCTTCTTATTACTCAGATATTAGCCGCACAACAGCGAGGACGGCTGGAGCAGCAGCACGGAATAAGGTGGTTGTGGCTAGGTTGCCATTCTACGCTCATCCTTGCTGACCAAGCCGTGGTCTGCATGTATCAGTCTGTCTGTGCTATCACAGCCATGAATGTTTCTCTCTGGAACATGGTGGTGTCACAGAGAAAAACATGCTTGTACTAGTTGCCGGGGACTTATGACTAGTCGTACAGATGGAGTCCTGTCCGCTGACGGACTGGCAAGCCTCACCCTGTGAGCGCATATAGGCAGTCTTGCCAGTCACTGACGGTGGGCAAGGAGAAGCCGCCAGAGACCCACCTTTACAACTAGTCAGTAATGCGGCTCTGTCCCCAGCGGCTAATAAGTGTTTTTCTCTGAAATGCCGCAGTGGTTTAAAGACTCGTATGTGGCTGTGATTGTAGAGACAGTGGCTGATGCAGGCTCCCCACGGTTTGAGCAACATGGATCAGCTGATGACATGTTCCCTTTAAACTTTTCTCCTTGATAGTGGTTTTCTTACATTACTGACAAACCCCTTGAAGTGGATCAGTCACCAGATTTCATATTGATCATGTATGCAGCTAGCAAATAGAAATGTGACCTGATGAGGCTGATGTACATACTTTGACAATCCCTAAAGTTTTTTTTTTTTTTTTTATATATAGCTTTACTCCCCCTTTTTTTTTTTTTTTTTTTTTTTTTTCATGGCAAAGCATTTAGATGTTCTGTGGAAATATCTAAATAGTTTTTCTGCTGATGGGAGTTGATATCCATGGAAAATATGTATGTTATGCAGCCTCGTTGTCACACTGTTGGTCAAAATAATACTTTACACTTACTATTGAAGCTGATGCATTTACCATCTGTTTTTAGGTTTCCTCAAGCCTCCGCCTCGTACATTTTATTGCAGTTTGCCCAGTACGGGAATATAGTAAAGCACGTGGTAAGGAGCGTTTCTTATAAGAACAAACCTTGGCATTTGCTTGGTATGTCGGTAAGATTTCCAGAAGTAAAGCCATATACGCTGGTGCACGTAAGGTCAGGCCGGCAACGCTAGGTAGACCATAATCCTATAAACATATAGCGATGACCTTGGCACTGACAGGAGACGGATTTGCCACATGTGACTTTTTTTTTTTCTTTTCTTTTTTTTTTTTTTTTTTTCCCGACACCAATTAAAAAAAAAAAAAAAAAAAAAAAAAAAAAAGATATTGCCCAAAGTTTCAACCAGTTTGAGGCCTTTATCGGGGACATCTGTGTGGGTAGTGGCCAGGTAAGTGTATATAGAGCCCAATATGTCCCCCCCCCCCCCCCCCCCCATTTCTGCCAGATCAAAACTAAACAGATCTGTAGAAAAAGAACATGGACCGCACCTCCCAAAATCACATTTTCAGCAAATTCTCCTTGGCCCTTCTCAGTGCTGAGTTTCTCTATGTACATATACTATGGTATACATCATCCATCGGCTCCATTTCCCCATTTATTCTGTGCCTTGGAATATAATTTTTGGACCCTCATTTTGATTACCATTAGGGAAGTTTTTCACCATAATAGCGGTTACAGGAGGCTAGTCATTGCCATATTGTGGCCATGTCTTGTGTATTCATTACCATCTTTTGGGTTAAGTTTTTACGTGCTTTCTTTGTTGCATATCTCAATCAAATTTATTTTTAAACATTGTTCAAACTTTTATTTCCTTAACAGATGTCAAATGCTGGGAATTGGATGCACATTCAGTACCAGTCCAAGCTGCAGGCAAGGAAAGCATTAAGTAAAGATGGAAAGATATTTGGAGATTGCATCATGATCGGTGTGAAACCTTGTATTGATAAGGTAAGAAAGTAATGTCACACCCTCATCATTGGTTATAACAGTGGGGGGCATTTCACAACTTGCCATTTTCCTATTTATATACAAATGGCCTCTTCATAAGAGAACAGAGCCTTGAGTGCCACCTATTAAGACATAGCAGTCAGATAAGTCAAAATCGCCATTTTGCAGATTTTTTTTTTTTTGAGGCTTTTTTTATTTCCCAAGGAGCGTTGCATAGCCTATAAATCTCCCACTGCCTTCCCCATAGACTCCTTCCCCATAGACTCGTATTTTTGTGGGAGACCTGACTTTGAACAGACTAGGGGTGTTCTCAGTAGCATATTTACACAGGAATTGTATAGAATAATTGACAAGTATTTCACTCAATTTAATCTTTTTTTTTTTTTTTTTTTTTATAGCGTGTACTGGATAGTGGTGAGAAGACATCTGTATCTTCGGTCTGCACACCACCATTAACAGGTTTTGGTACTCCTACTCAGCAAAATGGTACTCCAAGATCAGGAATGAGACCTCTTGCGGCAGTGTACAGAGTTTCAACTAGTGATTACCAGGTATTTTCTGTTTGATGTAATCTCAACTATAAGGCCCTTCAATGGGAGCTTGGTAGGTGTCCCCCATGCCCTCCAACCCACCATTATTAGGCTACTTGTTGCTGAAGACTCCACCTAACCAGCTGGTGTTCAACACCCCCCCCCCCCCCCCCCCCCCCCCACAAAAAAAGCAAAAAACTTTCATATTCTACTTAGGCTTATGACTAGTCGATGGGGCATTGTTTTCCCAGATTGGTTGGGCACCTTCCTCGCATGTGATCATACCCCCCCTGTATGCGTGATAACATGATTTGGAAGAGCTGGTGTCATTGCCGCTCACTGCAAAACTTTTTTTTTTTTTTTTAAACTCACATGATTGCTTTTCTGAAGCTGGGTGTACTCTTCTGGACATTCTGAGTGCGCCCATGAATCTGATAAGTGAAACGGACCCTCTTCTGGACATATGCAGTGCGCCTCTGATGCTGGGAAGCGTACACCTGAGTTCAGAGGAACAATGTGGGTGAAGAACTGCAGACTGCTGAACTGTGACCATATGTTAGTCAGTGTTCCTATTCCCCATGTGGGCAGTCACTTAACCACTTGTATGTATAATTTACATACTTGTAGTCACATACTGATTAACCTCATCCGGCTGCTCTCAATTTTCTTCTATTGAGAGAAGCCAGATAGCATCGATGAGCATACAGGGGAATCGTGACAGTGTGTGCATTGCACTCCTCTGATGATTTGGTATTCACATTGTGAATGCAGACTCTTATTTATGGACAGGAAAACCACTTTTAATTCTTAAATGATACATCTTTTTGCCAAAATTAAGGCAAAAGACTTCTATGTACCAATAAAATGGTATGTACCTAGCCTATAAATGCCCCACAATGGGGGGCTAACACTCGGGTAAATGATAGTTTTGCACAGGACTGTGGAGTCAGTAAGGCAAACCTCCGACTCCTCAATTTCCCTGGCTACGACTCCACAGCATCGGTCACTACTGAGCATGTACATAAAGTGCAGCAGATTCATCTCATCCACGACCCCACAGCACTGGTCATAACAGCATGTATATAAAGTGCAGCACAGATTCATCTCATCTATGACTCCACAGCACTGGTCACTACTGAGCATGTACATAAAGTGCAGCACAGATTCATCTCCGCTAAAAGCTGAGATCCTTAGATCAGGGGCAGTACAGACACTTGTAGGACTTTTCATAACTTTCCCTAATTATTATGAAAACATTTACAGCACATCCTGCATTGTGCTACTGTACCCAATTTATTATATATTTTAGGAGTCAGTCCATCTTATTCCAACTCCACAGCCCTGGTTTTGCAGCTTTATTAGCTGGAAAGATATATGAACCAAACAATAACTTGATGATGAATGAATATCCACTTAGAAGGAAAATTCTTGCAAGAACATTTTAATGGCGGTTATCTCATTAAGGTGACTTTCCCCATTCCCTATTGGCCGCTGCAGAGAAAATGCCTGTGCTGGCAGTTGGATGCAGGGTAACCAGGCCTTCATGGTGGTCACAATTTGAAAGGGGTATTGTGTTGTGAAAACCTTGGATGGGGTTGCCTTGGAGTATAGTGTGGTCTATTACAAAAGTTTCATGAACTTTATTTTATTTACTGTCTAAATATTTTATTTTAAAGGTTTTGTCAGATAAGCAAACTCCTAAAAAGGATGAAAGCCTTGTTTCTAAAGCCATGGAATTTGTGTTCGGATGGTAATTTGGAGCCAGGAAACTGAGACTTTTGGCTTCTTCCTCGCTGCCACATTTTTTTGGGTTAGTTCTATAACCGCTCTTGGCAGATCAGCGCTGACAACAAGACACCGGACTTACCATTTATGTAATGTGCGGACATTTCACTTGTGGTTTTACCGGAGTTATCTGCTGTATATGACTGTCTTTTTATGTTGCTGCTTGGACTTTGAACTAGTTATTGAATGTAATATCTTCTGTCCACGGAAACATCACAACCATCGGAAACCTCAACCGCTGCTGTGTACCAGAGTTCTCTTCTCACCACCAGTAATGCACTACTCCTGTCCTCCAAGCTTTGTCTATATTATTATTTTATGTCGTAATTGTAAATGTCATAAACTTCCCCCAAAAACGTGAGTCTCGCGCATGAACACATTATCGTTTTTTATTCTTTTCTAATAAATGTACAAAATGTATTTTAACTGCTTTTATAAACTGAATTGCAATAAATGTAGGTTCTCTAAGCGTTCTATTGAAACTCGCCAGAGATTGATGTTGCACAGGTCCCCTGAAGTAGCATTGCGATAAAACCTGATCGGTCAATGTTCAGTAAAATAGTGGGTGTAGCTTTTGCTCTTGTATCACACTGCATGAGTCCAGCCTTTCTCGTAATTCATGTGTTTTTTTTTTTTTTTTTTTTTTTTTTTTTTTTCTGTGCATTCTTTTATGTATTTGAACCAGGAATCTCTCTTCCCATTTTAATGTAGTTGAAAATTTCTGTTGCTGCCTTTTTTTTTTTTTTTTTTTTTTTTTTTTTGCCATAAGTCAGAGCTGCAGATCCTGTAGTTGCAAATTTATATAATTCATTGGCTCTTTTTAACCCCTTCCCAACATGGCCAGTCTTAGCTTTTTTTTTTTTTTTTTTTTTTTTCTGCCCCTCTTTTATATTTAATCTCCCTTGGAGGGGGGAGGGAGACCTTTTAGTTCATAGATGTATGAGGGCTTGTCTCTTGTGGGTCAAGTTGCAATTTTTAAATGAGACTACTCATACTGGAGCACAGGAAAGAAATTCCAAGTGTCAAATTGCAAACAAAGAAAACTCAATTCTGACTTCTCGGTGAATCTTTCTTTTACAGTGTACACTGTGTGGTACAAGTGACCTGGCAGTATGATTGTCCAAGTCACTGACTGTGGATGCCAAACTAGTTTTATTTTGGTGGTGAATAATGATTTAGAAATGTTATTAAAAAAATAGCCATTTTTCAAGAGAACGTTGCAATTTTTTTTTTTAGTCGGAGGTATGAGAGGGCTTGTTGTGTTTGGGTGATTGTAACCATTATGGGTTAGCTATAAAGCTTTGATCACAACTAGTGGTGAGCGAGTATTCTCATGCTCGGGTGACCTCCGAGTATTTTGGCGTGCTCGGAGACTTAGTTTGTCGCCGTAGCTGCATGATTTGCGGCTGCTAGCCAGCCTGAATACATGTGGGAATTCCCTAACAAACAGGCATTCCTCACATGTACTCAGGCTGTCTAGCAGCCACAAAGCATGTAGCTGCCTCGACAAACTAAATCTCCGAGCACGCCAAAATACTCGGTCACCCGAGCATGCTCGGAAAAACCTGAGAAACGAGTATACTCGCTCATCACTAATTCACCACCTCATACAGCAATACTGAAAAATTGCAGTAAATAGTATAAAAAAAAAAATCGCACTAATCTGAAGCCTGACCACAGGCTGGGTTTCAAAAGGGCTTCATGATGGCAGGCATGGAAGTCGTCTTCAGACCCTCCCTGGCTGCCATAGCAGCCTATTGATGCCCTGAAATTGCCTCACGGGGGCGCCGATGTGACCTCATGCCGGTGTGCTGTGAATCCTGCAGTCAGACATTGCATGCCATTTACCACATTAATGTGGCTGTTTGTCAGAGGCGGATGCTGGGTGTGTGGTGGCCTGTGAGCCCTCTCCCACCTTGCACCATACATGTACAGTGAATGTCATTAAGGGGTTAAACTGTGTGAACAGATTATTTCTTTCCATAAACGTTGCCTTAAAGAAGATGGCATCTAAAAAGAGGCCGTGTGCATACCCCCAACTCTTGGTCACCATCAGCTGTGCTTAGTGTCTGGCTAGTGTTAGACTTTTTGGTTGCAGGAGATTCACATGCCCATCGCATGTGTCCTTGACGATCTGTGATGCCACATTTTAGTGTTCATATTTCATGAACCGTTCCTAAACCAGTTGCAATCGACCTGAATCAGACTTAGGCTGGCTGCAGCCGAGTGTCTTCAAAATAACCTGTTTCTCTATCGTTTCGTTGGGTTGGGGCACAGGAAGCAATGGGTGTGCGCTGCTAGGGCGAGGCTGATGCTTGGCAAAAAAAAGTGTGCTCCTCATCAGGGTACACCCACATACTACAGCCAAGCTTAGTGTTAGCAGGAGGCAGACATGTTAAACTGCATACTTTTTCAATAGTCGTATTGTTTTTTTTGTGGGGTTTTAATTCGTAAGTTTGAGAAACAGCGGCTGGAGCCTGAGTGCACAGTGGTGAAAATGTCACACAATCCTTTCTGGCCTATGTGACAGAACTCTAATCCAATAAAGAGTGCTTGGGTGGTCAGACAGTACTGTCTTTGCCTTCATCTTCAGGCTATGTGCCATTGTATGCAGAAAACTTCTGCTTCAAAACTGAACTCCTTCCCAGAAAACACGTGTTTTATTTCTGTGTCTTTGTGCGATTTTCGTGTGTTTGGTGGCGAAACCACGAGTTTTTGATGGGTTGTTTTTTTCCGTGCGTCTTCTGACTCATAGAAAATAGCTAAAAACATGGACTTTCCTGCAAAATTAAAGGGGGTTGTCCAGGCTTTTCACATAATCTCAGTGCGTATCTGGGCTGCAGAATGTTGACAATAAGTAATTTTACCTTCTGTGGCCAGCTTGCAGGGTTTCCAAGATATCATCTCTTGCTTGTAAGAAAAACGTCCGGGGGGGGGGGTGTTCTGGCATTGAAATGAGAACTGGTCATTTCCTCCTACTCTGCTAAAAAAAAACATGCCCTCTATAGCAACAACCCCACCCTCCATAGCAACAGGCCCTCCCTGACCACATGAACAAGCCTATCCCTCCTCACACAGTAACAAATCCTCCCCCTCTAGCAGCCTCAGTGCAGAGAGCAGACCACCCAGCTGCTTCTCCCCCAGACACACGCTGAACAGTGATCTATGGAAAGTGAAACCAGTGAGGAAAGACCAGTTCTCATTTCAATGCCAGAACAACCCCCCCCCCCCCCCCCCCCCCCGGGAGTTTTTATTACAAGCAAGAGCTGATACCTAGCAAACGCTGCAAACTGGCCACAGAAGGTAAGTTACTTATCGTCAGCATTCTGCAGCCCAGATATGCACTGAGATTATGTGAAAAGCCCGGACAACCGCTTTAATGAGCATGCTGTGGTTTTTAATGCTAAGCGGTTTTTGCGTGGAAAAAAAACGCATCAATGTGCACAAAGTGCGGAATTCATTTAAAATGAATGGGATGCTTCTGCTATGGGTTTTTGAAGCCTTTTGACCCGGACAAACGCTTCAAAATGTTTACATGGACACAGCCCTATAGTGGAGTGTGTGCATGGAGAGGAGAGAGATCATAATTACACTGATTTCCCTCTGTCCCTCCTGATGGTCTCCTAAATCTGCAAAGATGTCAGGAGTTTAATCTTCAGGACTCTGGTACTCTTGACTCTTTTTCTAGGCTGTGGGGTCTCTTATGCTGTCACAAAGATTTCTGGCCTTACTGGTTGATTCATTTCAAAATTTAGGTGCCAGTCTCCCCTTTGACCTGGTCGGCCGATCCAACCATGCCCCCTCCTATCTCTTCTATTCAGAAAAGTATGGGTCTTTCTTGCATGCTTAGCCTGAAAGTAGGAGAGGCAATCAGTGGGTTCCTTTCCATGGCAATGTCATCAGGCCTGATGAAGAGACCTGAGTAGTCTCGAAAGCCTACAATTTGTTACCATCTTTTTAGTTGGCTATTAAAAGGTACCAACCACTGAGGGGACTCATCTCATTTTAGAAAAGGAAGCTTAAGCCAATTAAAATAAATTATATTTTATTGAATTAAAAAACAAACATAAAATCAATAAGTCAAAGGGAAATACAAATGCAGAATATGCTGTCTGCACAAGAAAATATACCAAAGCCTAAAAAGGATATGTCATAAAGGCAAAATTTCAGGTCCTACTTGATTGCATAAATTAATCCAGATTCAGTTACTCAATAGAATTGTATCAAACAATAGCCATTTGTTTAAGGCAGAAAAATACATACAAAACCAGTGTGAAAGGTGGTATATACAAAAGAAAAAAAAATTTCCTTTCTTACAAAGCCCGAAGGATCATATGTACTGCACTCACATGAAAACGTTCATATACTGAAGCTGGCAGTATGAAAACACAAGGGACACTCTAGCAGCAAAAAATACAAAGGTCTGATGTCCAAGCCCAATTAACAAGTGTATTTGCATAGGAGCTGCTCATAGTGATCGCATACTGTATAAATAAATGTAAAAAGAAGAAAGGGACTACATTGATATCCACAAAATTGTTTACAGTTTATATGAAATGCGTATTAGCTAGGGCTAGTGCATAATAAGAGACCAAGTGGTCAAATTCACTAAGTGGTCAGGGAAACCATGACGACGCCTATACAAAGCAGTACATTAAACAGATACATATGTGCAAAATGCAAGGGGTAAAGTGTCTCGAGTGCAGTTGGCAGAATGATGTATATTACCGTGCAGCGCAGAACCCCTGACGTGCGTTTCGCGTCATGCTTCTTCCTGGGGGGGGGGGGTGGTAGCTGTGGGGATAGGTGGACATGTGGTAGCTTTTAATAATTAAGTTGTTATTCAATGATGGCAGCGTTTTGTTTTGGCACTCACGCTGACGGACCGAGTGTGATGTCACGAGCCGCTAGTCCACACCCCTGTCTGATGCGTGAAGACGGGGGGGCGGAGCCAGTCGCAACACAGACGTGGCAACCCACAGCCGGAAGTCAGAGGGAGCGCTCACCGCAGGAGAAGGATTCAGCCATTATGACACATGGGCAAAAAGCTCCATACTCCACGAAACAGTGTGCCAAGTGCACTATAGGTGCTCTGTGCTGCACTGCCAGGTAATATACATCATTCAGCCTACTGCACTCGAGACACTTTACCCCTTGCATTTTGCTTATATATATCTGTTTAGTGTATTGCCTTGTATAGGAGTTTCCCTGACCACTTAAGGTACTGTCACACTTAGCGATATCACTAGCAATATCGCTATAACTTGTGACGTTATAGCGATATCGCTGTGTGTGATACTTACCTACGACCGGCTCCCCCGCTGGTTATCGCTGATCGCGCAAGATCGTCCTGGGCCGTTTCTTGTTGCCAGCTTCTTGCGGTGCTTCCTGTGGAGAGACGAGCGTTGAGCCGGGCGGGAGGACGTCAGGATCGCCTAGTGTGACAGGTAAGTAGCGACCCCCGACCGCTACGATGTCGCTGGTGAGATCTGCCTGTGTGGCAGCTCACTAGCGACCACTTAGCGATGCACCAGCGATCCCGACCGTGTCATCGCTGGTCGGGATCGCTGGTGCATCGCTAAGTGTGGCAGTACCTTTAGTGAATTTGACCACTTGGTCTCTTATTATGCACTAGCCCTAGCTAATACGTATTTCATATAAACTGTAAACAATTTTGTGGATATCTGTAATCCCTTTACCTCTTTTTACATTTATTTATGTGATCACTATGAACAGCACCTATGCAAATACACTTTTTAATTGGGCTTGGACATGAGACCTTTGTATTTTTTGCGGCTAGTGTGTCCCCTGTGCTTTCAAACTGCCGGCTTCAGTATATGAACTTTTTCATGTGCGTGGATATACATATGATCCTTCGGGCCTTGTAAGAAAGGAAAAAAAAAATTCTTGTGTTTATACCTTTCAAACACTGGTTTTGTATGCATTTTTACTGCCTTAAACAATTGGCTATTGTTTGATACAATTTTATTGAGTAACTGAATCTGGATTAATTTATGCAATCAAGTAGGACCTGAATATTTGCCTTTATGACATATATCCTTTTTAGGCTTTCGTATATTTTCTTTGCAGACAGCCTATTCTGCATTTGTATCTCCTTTGGACCAGGGCTATGGAGTCGGAGTTGGTGCTCATTTTGGTGGAGTCGGAGTCGGTATAAAATGGACCGACTCCTAAAATATATAATAAATTGGGTACAGTAGTTCAATGCAGAATGTGCTGAATATTTTTTTCATTGGAATTTGGGAAAGTTATGAAATGTCCTATAAATGGCTGTTCTATTCCTGATCTAAGGCTACATTCACACACAGTGTTTTTGCTGCGTTTTTTGAGGATACGTTTTTCAGCTGCAAAAGCAGATCAGCTTTTTAAAAAACCGCATCACCTGAAAGGTTTTTGAGCTCATAGATAACGTTTTCAATAGCAAAAGCAGATTAGAAATCTGCTCTAGCTATCCATTGGTGTTTCTCTGGAAAGAGAAAGTATTAGAAAATTAGTGATTGAAGAAGCCCTTAAACAAAAGGAAGATCTTAAAAAGACTCTCAAAAGACGCTTCATGTTTCTTAAAATGAACGCCTGCACACGTCACAGAGTGAACTATTTTGCCATCAATGTTCGATATGTTTGGGGCAACAAAGATATTGTTACCAAGACACTGGCAGTAAAAGATACTAAAGCTCATCAGCAGCTAGTTTCTCCAGGCCTTAGTGGAAAAAGTTCTGCAAGATTACAAACTCAAAAAAAGAACAGGTTCTTGCTATTGTAACGGACAATGCTTCAAACATGATAAGTACAATTAAACTGATGAATGAGAGTAATGAACAACAGCTAGAAGAAAATTTAGGATTCAGTATGTTTGAGATGGAAGGCCACAGTGCTGTTCATGTAACTGAGGAACAAACAGATATTACGACAGAAGAACAGAAAAATTATACTGTCGAAATAGATGATCTTGTTGAAGCTGCTTCAAAACACTTACATATTTATCACATGCGCTGTGTTGTGCACACGCCGCAGCTGGCAATAAGCGATAGTGTGCAAGAGGGACATGCTGGAAATCTGATTGGAAAAGTGAGGAAATTGGTTATTGCTGCCAGAACCCCTAAAATTGATTCCATCTTGAAGAGACGTGCTGGAAAAGGGGCAATTGTCGATCAAGCCACTCTGTGGGGCAGCACTTATTTAATGATTGAGCGATTGCTTGAACTAAAACCGTTGCTTATGGATATGGCGAACCCTCAGGTAACCCTAAATGAAGGTCAATGGACACAGGTGGCTGAATTGAAGGAATTGCTTAATCACCCATTTACCATGAATAAAAAATTACAAGCTGAGGATTTAACGCCTGGCATTTTCATAAGGGATTGGAAGAACTTGTTATTTTGCCTGTCCCAAAGAGGAGGTTTAATCGCAGATGGCATTTCTGCTTCAATGAAACGGAGAGAGACACAGCTATTGGAAAATAAAATTTTTCTGGCAGCTGTTTATGTGGACCCAAGTCATCGTATACTGCTTTATGATCAACAGCTTACTAAAGGAAAAGAAGCTCTGACTGAGGTAGCAGTTAGGATGTGACCTTACAGGAGGACTGGCAGGCGCAAGAGGACTCGGGTCCTGACAGTGCTACTGCTGCCATATCTTCAACCTCATCAGATGAGGAGTTTGACTTTGACAAGTATTTGGATGACATGGAGCAGGCAAAGCGTGGCTGCAAGGAAAAAGATTTCACTCTGTCTCCTATAGCAAGCAGATTGACCATATTTCAGCAAAATGTTTCACTTGTTCTCAAAGAAATAGAAAAATTCAACCGTTCATCAAAACTAACTGTGCATGAGGCAATTCCTTTATACCCGGAAATTGTTAGAGATATTGCCCATGTGGTTACGGCTTTGCCTCCAACCCAAGTTAGTGTAGAGAGGTTGTTCTCTGGCCTTTAAATTATTAGGTCACATTTGAGGTCATCTATGAAGGAGGATCTGATGGAGGCGATACTATTTCTCAGAACAAATTCATAGACTGCACAAATGTTATTTAGTATGTTTTTGTTGAAATCTGTTTTTGCCACTTACTTAGTTTATTACATAGTGTTATATATATATATATAGAGAGAGAGAGAGAGAAAATATATATGTAATCGATATTACATAGTGTATTACATATTTACAATTTATTACAGTTTTTTGTGTTCCAAAGTTGTATTCCAATAAATATTATATTCTATATAAATATCTTGATTATTGTATCATAAAAATGATTCAATGTCTGATGTTCACATTGTACTACAATAAATTTTTCACTTAAATATAAGCAATATATGTGGGAGGTGGAGTCGGTGTAAGGGAAATTGAGGAGTCGGAGTCGCAGGTTTGGCTTACCGACTCCACAGCCCTGCTTTTGACCTATTGAATTTTGTTAGTTTTTTAATTGATTCAATAAAATATATTTATTTTATTCGGCTTCAGAGTCCTTGTTTAGATGGGATATAGTTGTTTAATAACGGGAGTGCCGGTAATATAGGGTTTAAATTGGAGGATCTAAACACTGAGGACTCTCAATTCTATATGTTTCTCTCTGTTCAGTAATTGCATCCATGGGACCTGAGGAATTCTTCTGCTAAGTGCACATTCAAGATACCCACCTCCACATACCCATATATCTTTCCAGGCCACCAGAGATTTCTCTGTTTCACAGTCCAACTAGCCCCTCTTCCAGTTTGTGGCTCTCCTCTTCGGATTGGCCACTGCACACAGGGTTTTCACAAAGGTCATGTCTAGCCTATGTCATCTTCTACCTGGATGACATACTTATCAAGGCTCTATCTTATTCAGCAAGTTTCCAAATCACTCTGGATACACTCTTCCTTGTCGGATGGAACATTGAGTCGAAGTAGTGTCTGATCCAGGTCCAGTGCCTAGTCTTCCTGGGAGTACTATTCGAAACCGTACGAGCAAGGGTCTTACATACTGAAGACAAGATGTCTGTTGTTCATCATGGCATGTTCTCCCTCAGATGGCTCTCTAAACGTTTCTGCCAATAGTGCATGAGTGTACTGGAGGAAAATACTCAGGGAGATCTGTGCCCGGTCCGTAGATCTTAACATTTCATTTATATGATTAAAAAAATGTGGATTTCTCAGAAGTAAAGCATCTGATCACAGATATCAAGGTATAATTTTATTCAACTTTCTATGATCTGTATGCCCATATAGATTACTTAGGAGAGATGATCCTACTGACACCCCTATAAAGGGGTTTGTCCAAAAGTGCAGTTGATCCTCAAGGCCTCAGTAGTATGGCACATGTAGCCTGAGGTCAGTGATTGCTTCCAGGATGTAAAAGTAAACCATGGAAAAACTACAAAAAGCACAAAAAATTAGAGTGGTAAATGCAAGATTTTTTTAAATAATTTTTATTACATTTGTTACTACTTTTTCTACTTGGCCTTTTTTTTAATAATAATATATCCAGTACTTATTACAGATTGATAGTATTTAGCTGCTTTTGTGTTTCAGCAGTCACAAAGACTGAGGATAATTTATTTTTACTTTACCTAAGCATTTTCTATAGCAATTTAAGCTAGGTTAATTGCTGACTACAGGAACATCCACCTTTCTTCATGGAGGACCTGCACCCCTGTCTGAGGAGTTTTGAATAGTGACAATCTACAATTACTAAAATAGAAGGTGAGACTTGGGTTCAAACAGTTAATTTTACACTTTTTATCTAATGGCATAGCAACGTGGTGCTGTACTGTGCTTTCACGGTGTTTCATATGTAATTATATACATTCTGCACAGAAACTTAGCATTGTTTTAAAGATAATGTAAAAAGTTTAGAAGCCTGCACTGCCAGTCAATCATCAAAGACGAGCAGATTTACAGATGGGCGGAAAAATATATATTTGCTCATGAATTTCAACCTTCCGGATTTACTTTGGAAGGATGAAAATATACTTCAGACTCCACTGGACATCTCTATCTGTCCCAGGAGCTCATCCATATCCGCCCTTCTCCTCAGCACCCTATTCCCGGCTCGATTAATATGGATGACTGTATTCATTAAAGGGAACCTGGCCGCAGGTGTTTGTGCCCCAAATGATATTATGTTAAATCACTGTAATACGGAATATCTTTGCAGAAAAATACCTTTGTTATAGCAGTAATTGATTCCTTTGCAGAAAAATCCCTATTTCAATTTTTCATGAACCACAAGAACTCGCATCTTTCCAGTTTCCTGCACTCTTTCCCCGTCTGCCACTGGCTCCTGTCACTGGCTGACCGGCCACTATTCTATGTGACCTGCTTCTTCACCTGAGATCTCGCACACCCTCTATCATTCATTAAATAGATATTAAAACAATGGTTGCTAACCCCTTCACAACCCTTACATATATTTCCGTCAAAGGTCGGGTCCCTGACTTTGATGTGGGCTCCGACACTGAGCGCCGCAGCTTTCCCTGCACTTGATTGCTGATTTAATGAGCCATCAAGTGCCTTTAACAGCCCTGGGTGTTAACTAGTTAAAATTTTACAAGCGCCAGCCAAAAGCGCGTCTCAAATTCCGCCTGTCACTTGATTGTGGGCGCCGATGGGTTGTCTGAAGAAGACCCATGTGCACTGCCATCGTGAATCTCCTATGAACGCCGACTCATGGCCGACGTTCATAGGAGATCGTGATTTTTGGTATACATAGGAGAGCTGAAGCACTGCTATGTATCGCACAGGCGATCGGAAGATAGCAGACTCAACTCTCCTACGAAGACGATTGAAGACATTCTGGGCACCACATTTTAACCCTCCATCTGGAACAACTGATCTGACAGGCGCAGCGCTTTTAGTTTCATTTCTCCCTCCTCACCAGATTGTCAAGAAATCCCCCACCCCCAATACCTTCCTGATTCTTGATGCCTTGTGGAACCCGATATCACAGTTGTACTGCAGAGACTCAGGAGAGCAGATAGAACTGTGCTGGCTTCTCAGACACATTGCTCCTGAACACGTCACGTTATATAAGGTTGGTATTTTATGTTTTTAGTCATCACAATTGTTAATTTTGCTTGTTTTATGAATGGATGGTGCAAAGTTTGTGGATATTTCATAGAAATAAAATTTTCATAGAAATGAAAATGTGCTTCTCGGGCACATTGTTCCCTGAGGCCGGGATCACACTTGCAAGTGTGATACGAGAAACTCACGAGTCTCCCGCATCAATACACGGCACTGCCGCTGGCACTCGGGACTGGAGTGTGCGGCTGCATAGAAATACATGCTGAATCACAGTTTTCAAAAAATTATTTTGGTACGAGATCAAAATCCAGAGGCTCACAGTTATCTCATATACCCGTTTAAAACGTTGAAACTTTATTACAAAAATACAAAATAGATGACACTAAAATAAGTATTGCATCATACCCAAAGGAGAGTACACCCTGGGGAGGTGCCTATCCCTACACTGGCCTGTGTGTCCCTTACGGTAAGCAGAGGTTGGAGCCCTAGGACCTGCGCAATTGGCCCCCCCACTCCACGACGGCTCTCCCTGCTAACCCTATAGGACCCTAAAGTGGCAGGGATGTGATAAAGAGTTGAAACACTAGGTGAGAAAGAATAAGATGGTTCAAATAAAGTCTTCTTGGCTTATCTTCAAGGATACTGCTCTGCTAGATTAGGCCTGTTTGACACTTACGTTTTTCTTCTCAGTTGTAATCCGCCAAAATGGCGGAGAATGGATCCGTAGGCGTCGAAATACCAATGGGAGCCACCGGACCGTTGGTGCGCCGGGATCCGCCGATCCGGGAAAGTTAAAGGAGCCGCGCTGAAAAAAAAAATGCCGCCGATGTAGCAGAGGAGATCCGGGATATCGCAGGACGAGATCCGGGATATCGCAGGACGAGATCCGGGATATCGCGGGACGAGAGCTGGGATATCGTGGGACGAGAGCCGAGACATCGTCAGGCGGGACGAGCGGAGGGTCGGGACATCGAGAGAGAGAGATATTTTCTCCAGCAGCCAGATTGGATTCAGGGTTAAATGTGTAGCAAAAGGCAAAAATGCGGATCCGGCCGCCAAAAAAACGTTGCATTGTCTGTCCGGTGATGTCAGCGGACGCCAAAATTTTGGCGGATCCGCCGACATACGGATGCAACGGACGAGAGTCAGTCAAAATCCGCCGATAATGCAAGTCAATGGGGAAAAAAACGGATCCGCCAAAAAAAAGGCAGATCTGTTTTTTTTTAAAAAACGGCGGATTTTGACTGATGGTGACAAACAGATGTGTGAAACAGGTCTTAGACTACCAAATTTTGATTGATTATTCTTTCTTTGTCCCTATTCTAAATGAATCTTCTTCTTAGTACCTATATTACTGAAGATCTAATACAGTGGGGAAAAAAGTATTTAGTCAGTCAGCAATAGTGCAAGTTCCACCACTTAAAAAGATGAGAGGCGTCTGTAATTTACATCATAGGTAGACCTCAACTATGGGAGACAAACTGAGAAAAAAAAATCCAGAAAATCACATTGTCTGTTTTTTTTTCATTTTATTTGCATATTATGGTGGAAAATAAGTATTTGGTCAGAAACAAAATTTCATCTCAATACTTTGTGATATATCCTTTGTTGGCAATGACAGAGGTCAAACGTTTTCTGTAAGTCTTCACAAGGTTGCCACACACTGTTGTTGGTATGTTGGCCCATTCCTCCATGCAGATCTCCTCTAGAGCAGTGATGTTTTTGGCTTTTCGCTTGGCAACACGGACTTTCAACTCCCTCCAAAGGTTTTCTATAGGGTTGAGATCTGGAGACTGGCTAGGCCACTCCAGGACCTTGAAATGCTTCTTACGAAGCCACTCCTTCGTTGCCCTGGCGGTGTGCTTTGGATCATTGTCATGTTGAAAGACCCAGCCACGTTTCATCTTCAATGCCCTTGCTGATGGAAGGAGGTTTGCACTCAAAATCTCACGATACATGGCCCCATTCATTCTTTCATGTACCCGGATCAGTCGTCCTGGCCCCTTTGCAGAGAAACAGCCCCAAAGCATGATGTTTCCACCACCATGCTTTACAGTAGGTATGGTGTTTGATGGATGCAACTCAGTATTCTTTTTCCTCCAAACACGACAAGTTGTGTTTCTACCAAACAGTTCCAGTTTGGTTTCATCAGACCATAGGACATTCTCCCAAAACTCCTCTGGATCATCCAAATGCTCTCTAGCAAACTTCAGATGGGCCCGGACATGTACAGGCTTAAGCAGTGGGACACGTCTGGCGCTGCAGGATCTGAGTCCATGGTGGCGTAGTGTGTTACTTATGGTAGGCCTTGTTACATTGGTCCCAGCTCTCTGCAGTTCATTCGCTAGGTCCCCCCGCGTGGTTCTGGGATTTTTGCTCACCGTTCTTGTGATCATTCTGACCCCACGGGGTGGGATTTTGCTTGGAGCACCAGATCGAGGGAGATTATCAGTGGTCTTGTATGTCTTCCATTTTCTAATTATTGCTCCCACAGTTGATTTCTTCACTCCAAGCTGGTTGGCTATTGCAGATTCAGTCTTCCCAGCCTGGTGCAGGGCTACAATTTTGTTTCTGGTGTCCTTTGACAGCTCTTTGGTCTTCACCATAGTGGAGTTTGGAGTCAGACTGTTTGAGGGTGTGCACAGGTGTCTTTTTATACTGATAACAAGTTTAAACAGGTGCCATTACTACAGGTAATGAGTGGAGGAAAGAGGAGACTCTTAAAGAAGAAGTTACAGGTCTGTGAGAGCCAGAAATCTTGATTGCTTGTTTCTGACCAAATACTTATTTTCCACCATAATATGCAAATAAAATGAAAAAAAAACAGACAATGTGATTTTCTGGATTTTTTTTTCTCAGTTTGTCTCCCATAGTTGAGGTCTACCTATGATGTAAATTACAGACGCCTCTCATCTTTTTAAGTGGTGGAACTTGCACTATTGCTGACTGACTAAATACTTTTTTTCCCCACTGTATATCTGATATCCTATTCAGGGACTAAGATATTGTACAGTGAAATCCTCCAGCAGTATAAAGTTTATGGGGACAAACATAACCAGATATAAATTAGCCAACCCAAATCTCTCACCAAGCATGTGACACACAGGTCACTGATAGATTTACCAATACACAGCAATCCCCTATACCTGTGAAAAATTCACCTGAGCTGTATATAATAGTCAAAAAGTGAAAGCAAATGTCCATAACAATCTATAATATATAGATATAAATATGATTTGCATGAAGTCACACAATTTACAACACACAAGGGTTAGGTAACCCAGTCATAAAAAATGAAAAATAGAAGGGGTTGTTCATGACCCCAAATTGGTATAGTTTGCCTGTGTTCATACAGTTCACACCACAAAAGAAGAGTTGATTTTTAAAACAGAGCAACATTAATTCTACAGGTGGACTCTAGATATAAAGACCCCATTTGTATGTAATCATACGGTTCATGGCACAAACCAATTCAGTGGCCCAACCTTAGCTCCAAAAGTTTATCTGAAATCATACAGTTTATTGCATAAATAAATCAGTACTAAAATGAGCAAAAAAACGAAAATAACTCCAAAAACAAACTCAACACGTTTCCCCTCTTCCGAGGTTCATCAGGAGTAATAAGATGAAATGGAGTACTTAGCTTTTGTGTATAATGATAAGAGATGCAGTTCGATAGCCTGGGACAGTCCCCTCTAATGGTATGATGCCTGAAGCTTGTGATCACTGACGAGGAAAGAAACGTTATGGAAGGGGAGGGGCCAATTTTCATGCATCAGACAATGCACCATCTGGGCCTTCCTCTGCTACCTCCTCAGCTGGACAACATTTTTTAGAGAAGAGAAATTTTGGAACCCCATACCATCTGAGAGAACACATTGGGAATCCCAGATATTGAGGAGACGGATGATAATAGAATCATCAATTTAACCTCCCATATATGAACTGAATGGGAAAAACAGTTTCTAATGAAAAGGTTTCTCATTTGTCCCTACCAGTAATTATGATGATTTTGCATGGATTAAAGACATTAACCTATTTTGCAGAAATTTGAAATGGAAGAGATTTTTCAGGATACATGATCGAGCCCATGTTTGGCTCTCGGAATTGACATAGATGAGTTATCAGATGTGAGATTACTCGCTGATCTATTTGAGGAGGGACAGAGGCCGGAAGGACTAGGACCCTTCACGGACCTTAAACCAAGAAGTACTAAGATGCCCCCATAGTCGGATAACAACAGTATTGACATTTTTTCCAAATTCGTGACGGCTGATTTGAAGACCCTTGACCGTAGTGAACCCAATAAATATAGTAATCTGTCAAGCCAAGAAAGCGAGGCCTTGAATAATTTGTCATCGAATAGAGAATTAGTCTTTAAGGCATCCGACAAGGGGGACAATATAGTTATTCTTGATCATGATAATCACAAGGGCATGTGCGATAGGATTTTACATGATAAAACCACATATGTTAAATTACGAAAAGACCCTACCAACGAATTTAATGGTAAACTTGAGTCTATATTAAATGAAGAGTTGGAATCTGGTATCATTTCAAAAAATGAAAAGATTCATGTTTCAAAAGACACCTACCATCCCCATTTTCTATGATTTACCAAAAGTACATAAGGGGCTGTCCCCCCTCAAAGGACACCCCATTGTCTCAGGTAATAATTCAATTTCTCAAAATTGTGGTATCTATTTAGACAGAGTACTACATAAATTTGTAACAGTATTAATCCTACAAAAAAAAACATGGAGATATGATCCGAAATATATGTAATAAAAATATATATTTTATTAATATGATCTGAATAAAATCACACGTAGTAACAGTCAAAAGACAAAGCTCACGTATGATAGCTACAACATCACAATAAATAGCATAATGGATATAGACAAAAATACCCTGAGTGATATAATTGATAACAGACTGTCATAAGATAAATTTCAAAAAGTGTATAGTGCATAATGAGTAACCATAATAGGCAAGCAAGGCTGAGTCACTCAAGGAACCACAGTGACCTAAAAGATATCTATCAACAGCATGTCATGAGTAAAAAGTCACTGTAGAAAAGATGGATGTCTTACCCATAAATATCTGCAGGTGAGCGAGGCACGAAAAAAGCAGCCCCGATGCGCGTTTCGCGTGGGCTTCCTCGGGGGGCTGTGCCTGTGTGTTGAAAACTCCGGGCATTTATGCAGGAGACCCAGGTGTCGCCAATAAACAGCACCATTAACGGCGCATGCGCAATGCCTGGCAGGTCTGTGAATAGCAACGCCCATAGCCACTCATGTGACCGGAAGTCAGAGGGAAATCCCTCATGATGTCACAAGCCTCTCGTGTCACTGCCAGCCGCCGGGGAGATGCATTATGGAACCAGCCGCACTGAGCAATGTTGCTGGATTCCAGAAAAAATGAAAGCCTCAAGTCCGTCATCATGGCAGATGGAGGTGTACAATGCCTCTACATCCGCCGTGACTAACAACATGTCGGGCTCGAGGACAACCCCATCCACAAACGTCTCAGGATGTCAATAGTGTCTCTGACATAGGAGGGCAACGTCTCAACCTGTGATCTAAGGTAATGATGAATAAATTTACAAATAGGATCACACAACCCTCCTATGCCAGAGACAATAGGACGTCCCGGAGGGTTAATAGCATCTTTGTGGACCTTGGGGAGGAGATAAAATGTTGGAATAGTGAGATTCTTGACGACCAATCCATCAAACTATTTTTTGTGGATGGTTCCCATGTCAAGTAATTCCTCCAAAATCTCAACCTGAAAATGAGATAACGGATTATGAGAAAGCAATTCATAGGTATCTTTGTTACGTAGTTGTTTAAAAGTCTCTTTCTCACATTTCTCAATAGGCCAAATGACCACATTCCCCCCTTTATCTGCAGGTTTTATGACCACATCATGCAGTTCCTTCAGTTCTTTTAATGCTTCCCTCTGAGAAGAAGTTAGATTATCTCTTTTCCCCTTTTTCACTTTTTATATGAATTAATTTGTGAATTATGTTGTGGTCTATTTGCCCTCTTTTATGCCCTCACACAAGATGGCGCTTTTCAGCGTGAGCGCATGCTCAGTGCGGCTGGTTCCATAATGCATCTCCCCGGCGGCTGGCAGTGACACGAGAGGCTTGTGACGTCATGAGGGATTTCCCTCTGCCTTCTGGTCACATGAGCGGCTATGGGCGTTGCTATTCACGGACCTGCCAGGCATTGCGCATGCGCCGTTAATGGCGCTGTTTATTGGCAACACCTGGGTCTCCTGCATAAATGACCTGGGTTTTCAACACACAGGCACAGCCCCCCGAGGAAGCCCACTCGAATCGCGCATCGGGGCTGCTTTTTTTGTGCCTCGCTCACCTGCAGATATTTATGGGTAAGACATCCATCTTTTCTACAGTGACTTTTTACTCATGACATGCTGTTGATAGATATCTTTTAGGTCACTGTGGTTCCTTGAGTGACTCAGCCTTGCTTGCCTATTATGGTTACTCATTATGCACTATGCATTTTTTGAAATTTATCTTATGACAGTCTGTTATCAATTAAATCACTCAGGGTATTTTTGTCTATATCCATTCTGCTATTTATTGTGATGTTGTGGCTACCATACATGAGCTTTGTTTAAGTGTTTTGTCTTTTGTCTGTACTACGTGTGATTTTATTCAGATCATATTAATAAAATATATATTTTTATTACATATATTTTGGATCATATCTCCGTGGTTTTTTGTAGGATTAATATTATATTGGAGTATCCGCGGTTACACCATGTCCAGTGTAGTGGTTTATTGACCTGTATAGGTAATGGATTTGTATCAGTGGATTGTATTTTTTTGTAAATTTGTAACAGCCCTACCTTCATATATTAGGGACACTTCAGATTTGTTACTCAAGATTGAAGATATGTCCCTTGATGACAATGTACTTTTGGCCTCTATTGATGTGGAGGCCTTGTATAGTAGTATTCCCCATAATATGGGATTGAAAGCAGTGGAATATTTCCTGAATTCTAGGGGAATACAATGCAGTGCACATAGTGAGTTTATCTGTACCTTGCTTGAATTTCTTTTGACACAGAACTACTTCCTATTTGACGGCATGTACTACCACCAGCTCAGGGGCACCGCGATGAGCAGCCCTTGTGCGCCCACGTATGCCAACTCGCTCCTGGGCTGGTGGGAAGACACTGTCGTCTTTGCAGATGATCAGGCAGCCTGGTGGTGCCCCCAGATACAATTCTGGGGGCGCTACATAGACGACATTTTGATTTTTTGGGTGGAGGACATCTCCTCCTTCAACAATTTTCTGCAAGAGCTTAACCAGAATGATCTGGGTCTTAGGTTTACTTCAGAGGCTGACTCTAAGTCCATCAATTTCCTGGATATTAACATACAGAAAGGAGTTGATGGAAGATTGGAGACAAAAAATTCAGGAAACCATCCTCAACCAACAATTTGTTGGATTGGGGGAGCAACCATCCTTTAAGTCTACGTAAAGGCATCACCTAAGGACAGTATCTCAGAGTCAAGAGAAACTGCTCAAAACCATCGGGCTTTAATAGACAAGCCAAAGAACTGAAGAGTAGGTTTCTTGACAGAGGGTATCCAGAGAAGGTTCTCAAGGATGCCTTTAAAGAGGTAGAGTCATGCACGAGGAGTAATCTTTTACACCCCAAACAAAAAGAACAATAAATTTATACGTATTGTTGGTAACTACGACAGACGTTCATGGGAAGTACGTAGGATAATCAGCAAATATTGGGGAATCTTGAAAGCTGATAGCGAGATCTGTGACTTTTTACCGGATAAGCCTGCCATTACCTATAGAAGAGGTAGATCCATTGGGGATCAATTACTGCACAGCCTATATACTCCATTACCAAAAAAGAACACCTGGTTGGATAGAAGGTCTGTGGGAACCTTTAGATGTGGAGGCTGTTCCTTTTGTAGGTTTATTGAGGTTTGGAAAGATTTCTGCAGTGTATCCACAGGCAGTGTTTATCGGAACAGACATTTTGCCAATTGTAAGACGAGTGGGGTGATCTATTTATTAAATGCTCATGCCCACTTAATTATGTAGGCAAAACAAAGAGAGAACTGAGGAGACGGATCGGTGACCATGTGGGTGACATACGTCATGCCAGGGACTCCCCAATTTCCAGGCACATCAGAGAGGTACTCCAGAGTAATCTGGACTCATTTTCTTTTTGTGTCATTGAAGTGATCACTCCATCAATACGACGTGGTGACTGGAATAAGAAAATCCTACAAAAGGAATTAAGGTGGATCCATAGGTTGGAGACGGTGTCTCCAAAGGGTCTTAATGAACAAATACAATTCAACTGTTTCCTTTAAAGGCATGACCTGATATATATCTTTTGTCTCCAATGCTTCCTTACTCTATTGGACTTTAAGTTATTTGCTCTCCGCCCCATGATCATCGGCCTGAAGTGGCCATCATGGCTATATCTGCCCTTACTATGGGTATACTATATCTATTGTTTCCGCTGATATCGTGCTGGAAAGACTTTTTGTTATTTTGGAGCACAATGTGTGATCTGGTCTGCTTTGAGACTTCATATGCTATATGAATGACTATATCTTGTAAACGAAAGTCATCTATTTTGTCAAATTGTCCCACTGTAAGGTATCCCCACTATAGTACTTATCCTATGATGGTTCAATCTTTGTGTAAAATATCACTTGTTATTCTAGAATAAATGGGACGCCAAAAGTATCGATATTGAATATGGGGCGTATTATTTCTGTAATCCGATTTAGTATACTTAATATATCCATATAGAACATATGCCCAGGAGATAAATATTGGTTTTCCCTGGGCACCAATGGGATACTTGTATGACTCTTTGCTGTGGCCTATCAAATTACTATGTGTGTATGGCGTACATGCGATATAGAGATGGCAGGCATGCGCAGTTCACTAATTGAATCCTATTTTGGCCATGGGTATGAATGGTTGGATGTCCGGACATGCGCACCTCTGTTAGGATAGCGCTATGCAGAGTGTACCGGACATGCGCAGTTCGTTGAGTGAGTCCTCATATGAGATGGGTATGGGCATAGGGAGGATGCAATTCCGGTCCTGCGCACTCTAAAGTGGCATGATGCTGATAAATAGCTCATGAGCAGTAGTGCTTCCAGGGCCGATACAACTCCCATTGGCAGTATCAACGCGCGTTAAGCCGGCTGATATACTTCCGGTTTAAGATATACACACCGTGTTGCCCTCCCGAAACCGAAAGCAAAACACAGCGAACAATCAGCTAATGTGCATGTAAATTAATGGGCCGAAACACAGACCATACCAGCTGATTTATTCTCGGCACTTTATAAAATGGCGGTCAGTGATCACAAGCTTCAGGCATCATACCATTAGAGGAGACTGTCCAAGGCTATCGAACTGCATCTCTTATCATTATACACAAAAGCTAAGTACTCCATTTCATCTTATTACTCCTGATGAACCTCGGAAGAGGGGAAACGTGTTGAGTTTGTTTTTGGAGTTATTTTAGTTTTTTTGCTCATTTTAGTACTGATTTGTTTATGCATTAAACTGTATGATTTCAGATAAACTTTTGGAGCTAAGGTTGGGCCACTGAATTGGTTTGTGCCATGAACCGTATGATCACATACAAATGGGGCCTTTATATCTAGAGTCCACCTGTAGAATTAATGCTGCTCTGTTTTAAAAATCTACTCTTCTTTTGTGGTGTGAACTGTATGAACACAGGCAAACTATACCAATTTGGGGTCATGAACAACCCCTTCTATTTTTCATTTTTTATGATTGGGTTACCTAACCCTTGTGTGTTGTAAATTGTGTGACTTCATGCAAATCATATATTTATATCTATATATTATAGATTGTTATGGACATTTGCTTTCACTTTTTGACTATGATATACGGCTCAGGTGAATTTTTCACAGGTATAGGGGATTGCTGTGTATTGGTAAATCTATCAGTGACCTGTGTGTCACATGCTTGGTGAGAGATTTGGGTTGGCTAATTTATATCTGGTTATGTTTGTCCCCATAAACTTTATACTGCTGGAGGATTTCACTGTACAATATCTTAGTCCCTGAATAGGATATCAGATATATTAGATCTTCAGTAATATAGGTACTAAGAAGAAGAAGATTCATTTAGAATAGGGACAAAGAAATAATAATCAATCAAAATTTGATAGTCTAATCTAGCAGAGCAGTATCCTTGAAGATAAGCCAAGAAGACTTTATTTGAACCATCTTATTCTTTCTCACCTAGTGTTTCAACTCTTTATCACATCCCTGCCACTATAGGGCTCTATAGGGTTAGTAGGGAGAGCTGTCGTGGAGGGGGGGCCAATTGCGCAGGTCCTAGGGCTCCAACCTCTGCTTACAGTAAGGGACACACAGGCCAGCGTAGGGATAGGCACCTCCCCAGGGTGTACATTCCTTTGGGTATGATGCAATACTTATTTTAGTGTAATTTATTTTGTATTTTTGTAATAAAGTTTCAACGTTTTAAACGGGTATATGAGATAACTGTGAGCCTATAGAAATACATGCAGCCGCACACTGCGATCCTGAGTGCCGGCTGCAGTGCCGGGTATTGATGTGAGAGACTTGCGCGAGTTTCTCTCATCACACTCGCAAGTGTGACCCCGGCCTAACACATATTCTCTCTCTTGCTGAAATGGAGAGGAAAATGTATGATTTGAAAAAACCCCTTCATATTGATGAAGTGAAGATGCTGTTAGATGATGGCGGTGATGCAGACCACCACACGGCATGAGGATTTAGGAGAAGTGAGATTGATTCTCATGATGAGGTGAAAGCATGTGAAATTGATTCTGAAACAGAGCAAGATAGTGAGAGTGATGAGGATGAAGATATTGAAACATATTACATTGGAGTAGATAAACCAAATGGAGCAATAAGCCACCCATGCAAACTAAATGTATGGAATCTCAAAACATTCTCACTCACCTTCCTGCAGTTAAGGGAACAGCAAGGATTGCTAAAACTGCAGCTGAATGCTGGAATAGTTTATTTACAGATGACATTCTTGACTCTATTGTCACATACACAAACCAATATATAGACATTATAAGGGACAAGTTCATCTGCAACAGAATCATCACGGCCACAGATGAAATAGAACTGCGTGCTTCTTAGGATTGTTATACCTTGCAGGAGCTTATAGGGCAAATTGCCACAGTTTGGAGGAACTTTGCGGTATGGATGGTGATGGAATAGAAACAGTTGACCTCGTTATGTGTTTAAAAAGATTCAAGATTCTAATTCGTTACCTTCGGTTTGATGACAGAACTGTCCAAACCCAACGTAAATTCTTTGGAATAAATTTTTTGGACTTTAAGTGCGCTGCCAGACAAAGTTCATATCCTAGTCAGGTTGATGAATTAACCCTTTATTCCCAACGCGTTTCGTAGTTCTTAATACTTCCTCAGGGGATGACATCCCCTGAAGAAGTATTAAGAACTTCGAAACGCGTTGGGAATAAAGGGTTAATTCATCAACCTGATTAGGAAATGGAATTTGTCTGGCAGCGCACTTAAAGTCCAAAAAATTTATTCCAAAGAATTTACGAGGGGCGATCCAAAAGTAATGATCGGTTATTTCTATTGCACACAGAAATTAAAATAAAATGTTTTCTTCTCTTTTAGTTACCCACTAGTCCAGGAAAAAAAACTCACTGAAATAGGCCACGATTCCCGGGAGGTACATTCATTTGAATATGAACTGCCAAGACGTGAACATCAAAATGGAAAAAAACGAGCTCAGAGCTGTCATCAAATACCTCTGCTTGAAAAAAATGTCTACCAAAGACATACACAGCGACTTGGTGGAAACATTGGGGGACTCTTCTCCTCCATATTCCACAGTTGCACGCTGGGCCAAGGAATTTAAGCTGGGAAGAACATCGACGGAAGATGAATATCACGAAGGACACCCGTCCACGTCCCTCAATGAAGAAAACGTGAAAAAAGTTGAAGTTGTGTTGGCAGATCGAAGAGTGACTATCAGGCATGTAGCTGAGGTCACAGGGATCTCATATGGCAGTATTCAAAGAATTCTTGCAAAAGAATTGCATATGAGAAAGGTCTCCACGCGTTGGGTGCCAAAAATGTTAACCGGCGAGCAAAAGAAGAAATGAGTTGACATTTCAATAGCAAATCTCGAAAAGTTCCAAGCAGACAAGGAGAATTTTTTGTCACGTTTTTTGACCATGGATGAGACCTGGATCCACCACTTTGATCCCGAAACTAAACAACAATCGATGACATGGAAACGAGCCGACGAACCAACGCCGAAGAAATTCAAAGTGTCAAGCTCAGCAGGGAAGGTTATGGTGTCCGTTTTTTGGGACGCTGAAGGAATTATTATGGTGGACTATTTGGAGAAGGGAGCCACTATTATGGGCTCCTACTACGCAGAACAAATAAGAAGATTGCGGGAGGCTATCAAGGAGAAAAGGCGCGGCAAACTGGGGGCTGGAGTGCTGTTTCACCAAGATAACGCACCGGCTCACAAAGCTGCAGTTGCCATGGCTACCATTCAAGAAGCGGGCTTTGAACTGGTGGAACACCCCCCCTATTCGCCAGATCTAGCCCCCAGTGACTTCTTTCTCTTTCCTCGGCTCAAGGAACACCTCCGGGGCAAGAAATTTGACGACAATAGCGACGTGATAACCGCTGTTGGGGAGTTTTTTGAGGGTCAAGATCAAGAATTTTTTTCGAAGGGAATTCTAAGTTTAGAAAAGAGATGGACAAAATGTATACACAAAAGGAAATTTTCTGCTCACCCCTCTTCACTCCTAATCACACCTCCGACGCACGGAAACACCCTGACCCGGGTGTATAGTGCATGCACAACATAGAAAAAGATTTTCCAGCGTCTCCAGGAGATAAAATAACAATTGCTTTATTGAAAATATAAAATCTTCTTACCATCAAGTAAACACAACATAAAGAGGCATATGGAGGGGAGCACTTTCCTACGCGTTTCACACTGAAAGGGCTTAATCATGGATATACTAAATGTATAGACTTGTTAGGAGACTATGTAGAAAAATACATTTTTTTTACTATATTCATTGTGTTTATTATTGATTATCATTACTTTTGGATCGCCCCTCGTATGTGGCGGTCACCGCATTGTGGACCGTTAGATGTGCATCAGGCTGACATTGATTCTACGTGCTTGACTCTCTCCTGGGAAGGGTGAGTATATACTCTAATAATCCTTATAAGATTGCCCGGATAAGACCCTATTGCGCTCTTATTTTACCTATAGTGTGAACAAGTTTCAAACCCAACGTAAAATATATGACCAACTTGCTCCGATTCGCGATTTATTCCAAAAATTTGTTGAAAGCTGTAAGAAAAGCTATTGCCCTAGGGAGAACGTCACCATTGATAAAATGCTTTCTGCTTTTTGAGGCGGATGTGCATTTTGTCAATACATTCCATCAAAGCATAGCAAATATGGAATTAAAATTTATGCCCTTGTTGATGCCAGGAAGAACTACACATACAACCTTGACATTTATGCAGGAAAACAGCCAGAAGGTCCATACCGTGCCTGCAACAAACCCAGTGATGTTGTGAAAAGAATGGCTGAGCCCTTATTTGGATCGGGTCGCAATATAACAGCTGATGATTGTTTCTCAAATTGTGATCTGATTGATTATCTGAAAATGCAGACTCTTTCATATGTAGGTACTGTAAGAAAGAATAAAAAAAGAATTGCCTCAGTTTGTAAATGTGAAAGGGAGGTCATACACACATACTGTACATACACACACACAAACACTCAGCTTTATATATATATATATATATATATATAGATATACATTTTTGGGCCCACTGTTTCTCCTAAAAGATATAATTTTTTTGTATTTTTATAATTATTTCTGTTGCTATTGTCTTTTATCCTATTTTACAAGTACAGGCATATTTTGCTAGAGTGCTAACATTTTCCAGTTAATTTAATTGAACTAAAAAAATGTGAAAGGGAGAAAACAGTACAGCAGTATGTTTGCATTCAATAATGGAAAGGTTTTGGTTTGCTATGTACCATGTGAAAAGAAAAATGTAATTCTTGTCTCAATGCTTCCTGATGATGATGCCATCGATCCTGGGTCTGAAGCACAAAAAAATGGAAATAATTACATTTTATAATGCAACCAAAGGGGGTGTTGATCCAGCTGCTCAGATGTGCTCAACTTTCAGCGTCAGCAGAAACTCCAGGCGCTGGCCAATGGTCATATTTTTCACTATGTTGAATTTGGATGGTATAAATTTTACAAGTGATTTACCTTGAAAACCAGCATGAATCATTCCATAAAAGAGCCTATCTGAACAAATTGGCCCATGAACTAGTGCTTGGAGAGCTACGCAGAAGAAGTGTGAAAACTATCGGTAGACCATCTAGCCTTCAAGTTCGACTCAAAAGATTCCGTCCAGAAGATGATAGTGAAAATCCACCACCTCCCAAAAGAAGTAGATGCATCTCCTGCACCATGGAAAGCAGAAAAAGAAGGCTTTCTAATTATGAATGTCACAAATGTCATAATGCAATCTGCCTGTCACATGTAAAAATGATGTGCAATTCTTGCTCTTTGCTCAAATGTACAACTCGTCCTGCAAAAAAAGAAGCCGTCATACGGTTATATTAATGGAAAAATAAAAAAGTTATTGCTCTTGGAATAATGGGATAAAATAACGAAAGAGCAAAAATGGAAAATCGCAAGGTCATGAAGGAGTTAAGAACTCTTATTCGCACTTATCTTTCAGTGTGAATGCAGCTTAAGGCTACGGTTCCCACAATGAGCTTTTGATGCTGTGTATTTCCGCTGATGAAAACATGCAGCGTCTTATAGTTCCAGCGAAGTTGATGGGATTTGTAAAAAATTCACTACCACTGTGCTTTTTTTTTTAAACAGGGTACACTGAGCTGCGGTGCTTGTTTCCAATCCGCAACATGTCAATTTCTCTTGTGGGTACGCTGAGTTTTATGTAAGGTTTTACCCCATTGACTTGCATTAGATGTGGAAAATCCGCAGGTAAAAAACACATATGCAATTTTAACAGGCTGCATAGATATCTGTCTGGGATGATTTAGTGTATCCGGCATTGAGCAGGGGGTTGGACACGATGACCCTGGAGGTCCCTTACAACTCTAACATTCTATGATAATGTGATTCCGCCGCAAAAGCACTAAAAAGGCATGTAATTTGCACATGAACTTTTGTCAAAGCCAAAAACTAGGAAGTATCAACAAAGCAGCTTTATTTAAAACATGATACACCAAAAAGAGACAAAAATTGCATAGTCAAAAACGTGATAAAAACACATGTAAAAACATATGAAAAAAACGCACACAAAAATGCAGTGGTAAAAAACACATCTTAATTTACTTAATAGGTGCAGAAAATCTGCAGCATCAAAAACTATCTGTGGGAACGTAGAATTAAAGTCAGGCTTTACACCAATGGGCTCTGACCAGTGACTGGTCGCTTTGGCCGCCTAAAGGAAGTGACTGGTGATCTTCCTCCTGATGTTTTTGACCAAAAATATGCAAATTGTCTCTTCAGAGAGGAAGAGGACTTGAACTCTAGTGCCACCTCTTGGAAGTAGCAATCCTAAAAGTTAATATTGACTCTTTAACAAGTTTTGCCATATGAATTAGGACAAAAGCCAAACCAGAATCTCAGTTTGCAGACATGGTGTTTTAGGGTATTGCCCCTCGTCAGTGCAAAATATGAGAACTGATTTGGTTAGGTGAGCGTTTAAGGATGGGATATAAGGGGTAAAGGGTTCTCATTGTTGAGAATGAATAGCCAGGCCTGACATGTCAGAGTGGGTAAGGCTTGTTAAAGGGTTGATATTTACAGTGGGGAAAAAAAGCATTTAGTCAGCCACCAATTGTGCAAGTTCTCCCACTTAAAGAGATGAGAGAGGCCTGTAATTGACATCATAGGTAGGCCACAACTATCAGAGTCAAAATAAGAAAACAAATACAGAAAATCATTGTCTGATTTGGCAAGATTTATTTTTCAAATTATGGAGGAAAATAAGTATTTGGTCACCCAAAAGCATGAAAGATTTCTGAATCTCACAGACCGGTAACTTCTTTAAGAGGCTCCTCTGTCCTCCACTCATTACCTATAGTAATAACACCTGTTTGGACAGTTTAAAAGACATCTGTCTACAACCTCAAACAGTCACACTCCAAACTCCACTATGGTGAAGACCAAAGATCTGTCGAAGGACACCAGAAACAAAATTGTAGCCCTGCACCAGGCTGGGAAGACTGAATCTGCAATAGCCAACCAGCTTGGTGTGATGAAATCAACTGTGGGAGCAATAATAAGAAAATGGAAGACATACAAGACCACTGATAATCTCTCTCAATCTGGGGCTCCACGCAAGATCTCACCCCATGGGGTTAAAATGATCACAAGAACGGTGAGTAAAAAATCCCAGAACCACACGAACCAGTGAATGACCTGCATAGAGCTGGGACCACAGTTACAAAGGCTACCATCAGTAACACACTATACAGCCAGGGACTCAGATCCTGCAGTGCCAGACGTGTCCCCCTGATTAAGCCACTACATGTCCAGGCCCGTCTGAAGTGGGAGAACTTGCACAATTGGTGGCAAACTAAATACTTTTTTTCCCCGCTGTACTTTTAGGATTGCTACTTCCAATAGGTGGCTCTAGAGTTCAAGTCCTCTTCCTCTCTGGAGAGGCAAATTGTATATTTAATTTCCCAGAGGTGCATGTATGGCCTATACAACGCCTCACTCTGACATGCCAGGCCTGGCTTGTCACTCTCCACAATGTGAAACCTTAGTCCTTAGATGCCTGCTAAAAATTACAAATAGTAAAAAATCGCCATAGTACATCTGTCTGAAATTGATTTCTGAAATTTTTCCCACTTTCTCGACACATTAAAGGAGTAGTCCACTACTTGGACAAGCCCTTCTCATTTTCCATGTTTAGCCCTCATAAATTAAAAACACTTATACTCACCTCTCGTACTAACGCCGTTCCAGCGGTGTTAGCAATTGCATTCCCGGGGCTCTCATGCAGCTGTTATGACACATGAGCACAACACCTAGTCAGCGCTAGCGTCACTGTCCCTGCCTTCAGACCTATTAGTAATCAAAAGGATGTCAGCAGCCAGCCATAGCTCCCACTTCCTCTTGATTACATATGACAACAACTGCTCAAGAGCCCCAAGAAGATGAGTGCCGGAACGGCTGAGATTTATGTACATTTTACCTGAAGAAGGAGTCGTTGATAATAAAACACTTTGAATTATCCTCTGTCTCATGCATCCTCGACCGAAAAATCAGCAGCACAGAATAAAATCCACTATCCCAATAATAATAATCTAAATTTATGTAGCGGCAACATATTCCACAGCGCTTTACAATTCAACAGTACCGAACTTGAATTTGCGGCATATTTGTTCATCTTTTCTTGTTAACTATTTCTTATTAAAATGTATATATGAACTTTTGACTTGTTGGTGATTCCTCTGTATCCTTCGATAATCATTTGTCAGCACTTTTGATATGAAGTTGTACATTCTTTATTGAATTGGCGCTAAAAGTAATCTTCACCGGGTGGCATTTCAGATTGTTATAGGGTAGCGAAATGGGAACATAGATTCTTTTTAATACTACGTATAAAACAGTGGTTTCCAAAGTTTGTTTTTATTAGTCGATACTCCCATGTGCCCGATGAAACACTAAGTAAATCAGTAACTATAAAAACAGGCTCCTCAAACAGAATTGTGATGTACATGCTTTTATATTGTACCTCAAATAATTTTGTCAGGCCAACAAATCCAATCACATATTTCAGAGAAGGGGCCTAAATTGAAATTACCCTCCACATTTCTAGTGTAATAGTCTATTGATCTAAGGCTGCATATTGTCTTCCTCAGTAATTGAATTGTGACTGGAAACAGAGGGCCATTTTTATTTATGAGGTTACAAGATATATGAATGTTACCAGCAGGAATTTTGAAAGATCACAAAAATTTGCGCCATGAACATCTTGTTTCACAGAGTTTGCCTGTAAACAGTACGTAATCACAATTCAACTATTTCTTTCCCTCTTTGCAAATGTGGTGAGGGTTTATCTTTACAGCTCTTTAAAATTCTGTTCACAAGGTTAGGTCTGTGTTATTCATAAATTCATGTTCACATTTTATTTGAGCCTGTTGAAGTCTTTTGATAATTGCAAATCTTTTTCAGATTAAGAAATGACATACCCCAAGGTATAGCGTTTTATCTTGTCACTCAGAAAAAAGTGAACTTTGAATGCCAGATGTTCTCTAAAGGAATATCAAATATCCACCATTAAATCATTTTGAGATTTTTGGAGAACCCGAGGTCTAACCTGCGGAACACTTCCAAAATGACTGCAACCAGTGAGGTCAATGAGGAAAAAGTCAGTGCCCAAAGTGCAAACACATTGGAGAGACACATTTCTAAATTATTACCTTGTGTCAAGGATAAAAGTAGGATAAAATATTACTACAAATCTCAAGTGAAGCAAATTGCCCTTGCAAAAAGCTAATGATGTGACAGGTGAAACGTTACCAATATGTTTCTATAAAGGAGTAGAGAACCTGGTCGAAACCCCTGCTGAAGACCTTTTTATTTATAGACTATTGTCCTGTTTGAGATGTTGTTTTATCTATTGTGTGGCCTCCAACAGTTTGTTAGCCAGGGTTAACCATAGGGCCAGCCCATGGTGGAAGGAGTTAAGTGAGTATATAAACTTAGTTCCAGTTTGTAATTCAGTTTTTGGAAAGTATTTGAAAGAGAAGGCACTCATATCAGCAGACCAGTATTGCTTAAGGTTGGTGTGTGTGAAGAGAAACTCTACGCAGGCAGCAAGTTCTGAAGTTACCAAATTCCAAGTGGCAGAAGTAGTCCTTTATAGCAGGCAAGTGTTGTGCCTATAGAAAGCGTTATGTATGCTAGAAAAGAAGGTCTGGACAGGAGGATTCATGAGGCGAGTGCCAAGCTCAATATGCATGCTGCTAATGGTTTATCTTATCCCTGCATGCCCAGGAATATCGGCCTGGTTGGTACAGTTGCCATCATGCATCGTCCTTAAGCTATGCACTATTTAGGTTACTTCTGATGAACCTATTTAAGAAAAAACACATCAAGTTTCTATTTGCTTGGCTTATCTCAGGCTTTTTTTCGAGTAGCCTAGATGATACCACTCTTCCACAGGATGGGCTAGCATTTATATTTTTAGGTCCATATTAATGGTTGGAGATACTATCTGAGGCATCTACCTTCTTGGCATGTGATATGGTTTTTGTTTTTTGGCTGTTTGACATTGAGCATATATCACTATTGTATGCGCGTATATGGTATACACATTTATTAGGTGTCATTGATCACTAGTATTAATTGGAGAATTTTCACTATTTAACTCTTTTTATGCTTACAGATTAGATATCCTATAGGTGTTTTTTATATATCAGCAATTATATGATATGCCTATATTTATACTGTATCAGTGGCCCGCTCAACATTATTTGATATATTCATGCATCTTTTCTCCTAGATATATTTTTTGCTCACTAAGGCCCCTTACATTTTGATTGTATCTATATTTATATATGCAAGGGATATATTGTGAGACAATTGCATATATTAGGGTGCCAACCTCAGTGCTAAAGCGGGGTTGTTTTAGGAACAGATCGCGGTAATTTACATTATTTTTCCCGCTGTCCCTTATTTTTTGACTATAGTACTATAGCGTACATAATTTTCTTAGGTTGGAACTCTGAGGGTGCTCCTCTAAGGTGGCCTATTAGCCAACTTTTGTCATTGGCTTTGTCGTATTGTCTGTTTTTTTAATATAGTGAATAAAGAAAATTTTTAAAAAGTGCATTTAATTTTTTTCTAGATTCTTTATACTTTATCCATTTTTCCGTATACTACTTGAAGACTGGGTTGGCCAGGTTGGGACACGTTTCCTCCTAAGGCGTTGCAGTGGCACTCGTGGACTCGCAAGGGAAGATGGAGGCCCTCATAGCAACTTGCTCTTGCAGTATAACAAGGATTGTCAGATATATGCCAACATATGTAACCATCAAGTTTATACCTCTGAATTTTGCAAAAGACGTGTTAAAGTGCCACTCCTGCTACCGGATGTACATATGTTTTATCAGTTTCCTTTAGTAAAGAAATGTTTATTTTCTTACTCCCGTCTCTCTCATTCATCTCTACCTCATCGCGATCAGTAGTTTTTAGGAAAGTTAACCCCTTAACGACAGGAGGTATTTTCGTTTTTGCAATTTTGTTTTTTGCTCCCATTGTTTCCAGAGCCTTTTTTTTATTTTTTGGTCAAAATGGCCATGTGAGGGCTTATTTTTTGTGGGACCAGTGGTACTTTTGAATGACACAACAATTGTTTTTAACATATCATGTACTGGAAAACGGGAAAAGAATTCCAAGTGCGGTGAAATTGCAGAAAAGTGCAATTCCACACTTATTTTTTGTGCGCTAAGCTGACGTTTTTATTGATAACATTTTGGTGTAGATATGATCTTTTGATCACCTGTTACTGAATTTTATTGCAATGTAGCAGCGACCAAAAAAAAAATGTAATTCTGGCGGTTTTAATTTTTTTCTCATTACACCGTTTACTGATAGGGTTAATTCATTTTTTATATTGAAAGATTCTGAATGCGGCGATACCAAATATGTGTTTGATTTTTTCTTATTGATTTATTTTGAATGGGACGAAAGGGTGGTGATTTGAAACTTTTATATTTTTTTATTTTTTAATATTTTTAAAAACTTTTTGTTTACTTTTTGCATGCTTCATTAGTCTCCATTGGAGACTAGAAGCTGCCATAACCCGATCTGTTCTGCTACAAACAGGTGATGATCAGAGCGCTGTATGTAGCAGAAATGCTCACTTGCTATGAATGCCGACCACCGGGCAGCGCTCATAGCAATCCAGCTATGACAACCATAGTGATCTGCTGGAGATCTCTGGTTGTCATTCCAACCCATCGGTGACCCGTGATCATGTGACGGGGTCAACAATTTGTGGTATTTCCAGTGTACTTCCGGTAAGTGTGAGTTAAATGCTGCTGTCAGAAATTGACAGCGGCATTTAACAGGTTAACAGCCACGTGTGGATCGCGATCCCACCAGCGGCTGTTGGAGGCACATGTCAGCTTTTCAAAACAGCTGACATGTGCCGGAAAAGATGTGGGCTCAGCGCCGGAGCCCACATCAAAGGGAGGGATTCTGACTTGGGCATACTATAACGCCCGATGTCGAAAGGTGTTAAAGTGAACCCATCAGCAGGATTTTGTAAGCATCTGTCAGCAGGATTAAAATACAGCCATTGTCAGGTTGGTGCTGTTACACTAATTAAAATAATACTTGGGGTGAAGAAATCCATCTTACTGTATAGTTCTTGTGTAATCAGTGTTAGAAATTTTCAGTTAATGATATGCCCACCTATCTTCCGGCTCTAAGCCAGAGAAACCAAGAAAAGACCTGCGAACAGGTCTCCACAAATTCACTCTCAAAATTGGTGACAAGCCTGACTTGGTGATATGCCATGATTTTGGAAAAACACTTTAATCATGGATATAAACTTACCAGCTAAGCTACGTTCACATTAATATGCAGCTCTCCACTGAGCACTACATCTAAGTTTCTTTCGGAATCCCTAAAAAAATGTATTCCGATGCCAACCCTGACAGAGTCCCGAACAAAGATGATGGAGTTGTTTTTATGCAATTCTGACAAAGACGAACACTACCAGGACGGTTGTCCGACGCTGTCCAAAGTGACTCCATTGGCCTAATTCGAATGAGTACATCCGTACCCATCAGAATACAGTTTTGCAAGGATTCTGTCAGAAACCCCATTCGTAGTGTTCAGTACAGATCACTGCATTGAATGGGTTGTCCCTTATCAGAAAATTCTTGTCTTGTAAAAAAATAAACTCTGCTTTACTCAACATCACTAGGTTCATCTCTGAGTCTCCTTCACTGCGGGGTCTGATACTGGCTACGGTGCTGACGTCACGTTGTAAGCATGGCAGCCAGTCCGTGAGTTCCTTCTAGATGGGCAGAGCTACTGAGCTCACTGATTAGGTGCCGCGCTGGCAATGTGATGCCAGCGCTGTGGCCAATATTATAGTTTACTGTCAATAGAAAATGTACACAGAAATATGCTGATCAGTGGTGTGCTGGGGGAAGCTTTCTGAGCTGTGCAACACCAAAGAACTCTGTTTGTGTCATAACTGCTGCACCCAGTAAAGTAAGTGATACATCGCTGGATTCAAGATGTCTATCCCTATATTATGCTGTTGTAAGATGAGATAGCAAAAATCTGGTGAAAGTTGCCCTTTAAACAACAGGCTCTCTCACTTGCATGGTCTCTTTTACATGCATCAGTCTGGGAAGTCCCACTCCAACCATTTTTGGATGCTAAGATCCTCTCACATACATGAGATCTGATAGGAGCATTGTGGTTATTCAACAGACCTGCTCTCCAAAGTAACACCAATCTTTACCCATCCAGATTTCCTTCCAATTATTTCCCATTGGTGGGAACATACCATTTTTCACTAGCATGCTTCACCCCCCCAAAAAAAAGTCCCTCCATTTTTGTGCATCACATGGCTTACAGCTAGTCCTTCCACTAGAAATCATGGTAGCCAGGGTCCACTTGCCTACTGCCATCCTGAAAACTTAAGGATTTATAATATTTCTCTCGCACTAAGCTGACCCTAACTTTTCTTACAAGAGAGGAATCACAAACCATATCATGAATCAAGATAGAAATTCAACGGAATAACATAATTAGAAGAAAATGTGCAGAGCCATATATAGCCTTCCTTTATATAACAGAAGATGTCCTTGTTCTTCACTCCTGGCAAAAAAAGGTGATATACACCTCTGACACCTAAAGGGAACCTGCCACATTAAAACTGCAGTTCAATCTGCAGGCAGCCTACTGAAGAGATGGAGATTAATATATAGCTCCAAGGGAAAAGATACAGTATAGTCTGTGATTTATTCTTTTAAACTTCTACTCATTTTGAGCTTTTTAGTCAAGTGGGCGGGCCTAATCAGTGAGTGACGCTCTTTCCATGTAAAAGGGAGCATCCACAGATAGCTGTCAGTCACTGAGTAGGGCCACCCATTTGACTGAAAAGTAAAGAGTGATCTGAATAAAACACCGGCTATACTGTATCTTTTCCCACGAAACTATACATCTTTTTTTCAGCTCGTCTTTCTTTATAACCTCCTGCCTGCAGATTTTATTCCATTTTCAATGTGACAGGTTCCCTTTAACCCCTTTCCTACATTAGACGTACTATCCCGTCCATGTGACATGGGACCTAAATCCCAAGGACGGAATAGTACGTCTAGCGCGATCAGCGGCGCTCGCGGGGGGGGGCAGCTGATCGCGGCCGGGTGTCAGCTGATTATCACAGCTGACACCTGGCACTATGTGTCAGGGGCAGTCACGGACTGCCCCCGACATGATAACCCCTGGCACACTGCGATCAAACATGATCGCAGTGTACCGGGGGTTTAGGGAAGCATCGGCAGGGAAGGGGCTCTCTTCATGCTTCCCTGAGACCCCCGTAGCAGCGCAATGTGCAGTGCTGCCACGGGGGCCTTCTTCCCTGCAGGTCCCCAGATCCAATATGGTGGCGGGGACCTTTGAGGGGCTGCAGGGAGCTGGCTTCCTCATGCCTGCAGAGCGCCGGCATGAGGAAGCCTGCAGCACTGCCTGTGACAGATCGCTGATCTGTCACAGCGATCTGTGATGTGACAGATCAGCGATCTGTCACATGACAGTGATGTCCCCCCTGGGACAATGTAATAAAGATTAAAAAAAAAAAAAAAGTAAAAATAATTTATAAAAAAAAAAAAAATCGCTAAATAAATTAAAAAATATTCCCTAATAAATTCATTTTTTGAAAAAAAAGCAATAAAAGTACACATATATGGTATCACCGCGTCCGTAACGACCCACCCTATAAAACTGTCCCACTAGATAACCCCTTTATTGAACCCCTTAAAAAATAAAAAACAAAGCAAAAAATAATGCTTTATCATAATCAGCAATAACACGCGATCAAAAAGACGAATATAAATATCCATGGTACCGCTGATAACGTCATCTTGTCCCGTAAAAAACGAGCTGCCACACAGCATCATCAGCGAAAACATAAAAAAGTTATAGCTCGCAGAATAAAGCGATGCAAAAATAATTACTTTTTATATAAAATTGTTTTCATTGCATAAAAGTGCCAAAACGTGAAAAAAGACATAAATGAGGTATCGCTGTAACTGTACTGACCCGAAGAATAAAAGGGCTTTATCAATTTTACCGCACGCGGAATGGCATAAACGCACCCCTCAAAAGAAATTCATGAAACGCTGGTTTTTGTCCATTCTGCGTCCCAAAAATCGGAATAAAAAGCGATCAAAAAGTGTCACATGCCCAAAAATGGTACCAATAAAAATGTCAACTCTTCCCGCAAAAAATAATACCTCACATCACTCGGTGGGTCAAAATATGGAAAAATGATAGCTCTCAAAATGTGGTGATGCATAACCTATTTTTACAGTAAAAAGCGTATTTTAGCGTGTGACGGCTGACAAACATAAAAACCGCCATATATTGTAAATCAAACCCCCCGTTATCACCTGTTTAGTTAGGGAAAAATAATAAAATACCATTTTTTTTTAATTTATTTCTATTTTCCTATTAGGGTTAGGGCTAGGGGTGTGTTGGGGTTAGGGTTAGAGTTAGAATTGGGGGTTTCCACTGTTTTGGCACATCAGGTGCTCTCCTAACGCGACATGGTGTCCGATCTCAATTCCAGCCAAAAAAGTCAAATGGCGCTGCTTCCCTTCCGAGCTCTGCCATGCGCACAAATAGTGGTTTACCCCCACATATGGGGTATCAGCGTACTCAGGACAAATTGCACAATAACTTTTGGGGTCCTGTTACTCTTGGGAAAATAAAAATTGGAGTGAAAAGATCATTTTTGTGGAAAAAATATGATTTTTTAATTGTACAGCTGTACGTTATAAACTTCTGTGAAGCCCTTGGGGGTTCAAAGTGCTCACCACATATCAAGATAAGTTCCTTGGGGGGTCTAGTTTCCAAAATGGGGTCACTTGTGGGCGGTTTCCACTGTTTAGGTACATCAGGGGCTCTCCAAACTTGACATGGCATCCTATCTGAATTCCAGCCAATTTTGCAGTGAAAAAGTCAAACGGCGTTCCTTCCCTTCCGAGCTCTGCCATGCGCCCAAACAGTTGCTCCCCCCATATATCAGGTATCGACGTACTCAGGACAAATTGCACAATAACTTTTGCAGTCCAATTTCTCCTGTTACCCTTGGTAAAATAAAAAAATTTAACCTAAAGTCATTTTTTTTGTGAAAAAAGTTAAATGTTCATTTTTTTTAAACATTCAAAAAATTCCTGTGACGCACCTGAAGGGTTAATAAACTTCTTGAATGTGGTTTTGAGCACCTTGAGGGGTGCAGTTTTTAGAATGGTGTCACTTTTGGGTATTTTCTATCATATAGACCCCTCAAAGTGACTTCAAATGTGATGTGGTCCCTAAAAATAAAATGGTGTTGTAAAAATGAGAAATCGCTGGTCAACTTTTAACCCTTATAACATCCTAACAAAAAAACATTTTGGTTCCCAAATTGTGCTGATATAAAGTAAACATGTGGGAAATGTTACTTATTAAGTTTTTTGTGTGCCATATATCTGTGATTTAAGAGCATAAAAATTCAAAGTTGGAAAATTGCGAAATTTTCAAAATTTTCGCCAAATTTCCATTTTTTTAACAAATAACCACAAGTTATATGAATGAAAACACTGTCAGAATCACCGGGATCCATGGAAGCGTTCCAGAGTTATTACCTCATAAAGGGACAGTGGTCAGAATTGTAAAAATTGGCCCGGGCATTAACATGCAAACCACCCTTGGGTGTAAAGGGGTTAAGGAACTGAGCTCTGACTTCTGCAAAAAAATATATTGTGAAATCAAACCAGAAGGATTGTTCATGTCTTGCTTGTCTTGTTCATTAGAACTATTCAAATTACAAAATAGCAAAATGATATGATTTCACTAAAGCAAATAAATCCGAGAAAGTAACTATTTTATCTTTTTTTTTATTTTAGGTGCAAAAGTTTCCATGTTATCCTCAGATTTGTCCTTAGCTGTCCCACATTATGCAACGTGGACAAAAGGTTTTGAAGAGAAACTGTTGTGTCCCCAAACACTATTAACATGCAGGCTTGGTGTTAATTTGCATGTTAATAGTGTTCTCATGCTGACCAGCTGCCCAATTGAAAGCGCAGCTACCTGGAGGAAATGAACATATTCCTCCAGGAAGCCTCCGACTTTCAGTCATAGAGGCGTGGCTTCATTCCCCTCCCAGTATACAGTGAGTGGCGGCTATAAGAATGCCCTGGCACATTGACTGACAGCCTCTCTTCCAAGTCCCTTCAAAAACTATGTGTAAGTGTATATAAAAAATATATATAAAAAAAGCACAGCAGCACCCTGTGAATGCCAAGACATATGATGTCAATGGAAATAAAAACTTCCAAACGCTCTGTCCCTCAGCAAGATGTACTTACAAAAGCGAAGGTTCTTAACGCATGATTTGGCCAATTCATGTGTGCCCGTCAACCTCGGCAAGGTGCCACTTCTCTGATGGGTCCTGTCAGAACCCTATCATATCCTACTATATATGCCACTTTCAGCTTAAAAAAGCCTACTATAATGGACAAGCGTCTCTCCTGGGCTGCAAGCCTACAATTTGAATGGGCAGGTAGAACTGGTTGAGAACACCTGCAGGTTAACGGGAGGAGTGCAAGGGTCAAGCAGAAGGAGTCACACCCCCCCTATATTTAGCTATACAAAAAAACCTGACCAGCACATTCCAAGCGTGAATAGGTGCAAGCTGCAGTGACAAGGTTTTGAAGAGAAACCGTTGTGTCCCCAAACACTATTAACATGCAGGCTTGGTGTTAATTTGCATGTTAATAGTGTTCTCATACTGCCCAGCTGCCTAAATTGAAAGCGCAGCTACCTGGAGGAAATGAACTTATTCCTCCAGGAAGCCTCCGGCTTTCAGTCATAGAGGCGTGGCTTCATTCCCCTCCCAGTATATAGTGAGCGGCGGCTGTAAGAACGCCCTGGCACATTGACTGACAGCCTCTCTTCCAAGTCCCTTCTAAAACCATGTGCAAGTGTACCTAGAAGAATTGATGCTTTTGCAAGCAGGTGCGGGAATGCAGTAACGCAGGGATTGCAGAACAAGGCTGTATAACAATACAGTATTATTTAATTTTTTAACAAAAGGGATGTCAATGGTCTCCTCGCAGGGAGTTAATAAACAATGAGCGATGCACAATAAACAAGGGGGTTAAAGGGTTAACTCGACAATTTTATATTTAAATGGCACTTATCATGGTCTTCTCTGGTCCTCATCCACATACAGTCTGATGGGAGTCGGAGTACCGGGAATGGCCGGTGTGGTGTCCTCAGATGAATTCCATCAAAGCACGGTCCAGCTTCTGGCCACAATGGGCAGTCACCGGTTCTGCCCGCTGAGCCTCTGGTCCATAAATCTGTGCAGCGAAAGTGGGGAGCACCGCAGGAGTCTCTGTACAACAGGTGTGCTTCTGCGCGTCTGTCAGCACTGGGGAATGCACATCAGGGTCCTGCACGTGGCATCCACTCCTCTGTGTGAGCACTGTACTCTGATTAGCCAGGCCCGCGGTGCTCTGCACCCTCATTGGCTTAATAGCGTGTAGGCGAGAGCTCTGCCGCGCCTCAACTCCGCACTGTGTCTCATGCTGCAGAGAGCGATGCTTGCCACTGCTTTCACTGCCGGCGGGAAATTGTGACTTCTTTCCCTCGCTTCCTGTACATTGCCCGGTTTAGCCACACCCCCCTCTCCCTGGGTCATTGGACCTGTCCGGTTCCCCATTCTTTTCACCCCTGCAACACTGGGCGCAGCCTCGACAGTGCCGGACCCGGCATGACGCAGGTACCCGCGGCCCGTTCTGCCTCCTACACTTTCTTGCTGTTTTGACAGCAAGGGCGGTCACACTGAATATTAATTTGATTTTGATTTAATTTGATTTAGACTTCTCTTTTGTTCATTCACTTTTTATTTCATTCATTGAAAAATAAACTGTTATCACTTCTGTTTTTGAAAGCGTTCTTACTTTGCAGCACAGCATTTTTTTTCCACCCCTGCCTAAAACTTTTGCACAGTACAGTATATTTTTTAGATTTCCTTTTTTCCCCCGGTATACGTTGCAGTCTTTGTAACCAGTCATTTAGACTTAAAACTTTATTTTCATTTTATGCAGAGTGTTTTATAGATACTATGAGCAATGAGTCTTGAAAGAGGCAGATTTGTGCATAAATGTTCCCTGGGATGTTTGCCAGAAACAAAACTGCTTTATTTCTAAAATATTCTCAAATAAAACACCATTTTGTTTAACAGCCAAGCACTTAACAAACTGTCTCTCAGGAAAGAACTTATTAAGGAAATGTATGGAATACTAAGCACATTCATTTTAATTCTATTAGTTTTTGGCCTGTTGTTTATGTGGCTAATGATACTTTTCGTGACAAGTCTATTGTAGACACTTATTTATACAAGTGGATATAGTAGAAAGTCTTGCATAAATTAGCACTCAGCAAAAAAAAAACACAAAAAAACAAACGCCAGTCTATTGGATTGCATATGTTGTCATTTCAATTCTGGCTTTTTAATCAGATCTTCCTTTTAATACTACTAATAAATTGTACTGGACAATTCTTCTGTTATTACATTAGTAATTTGTGTATACTTGCTTTATGTCCCGTAGCTGCAGACTGTGCTCTTATATTCATCAAGCCCTCCTGAATATCACAGTCATTTGCTGTAGTTTAAAGAAAGAAATAATATTAAACTAAAGAATAAAGTTGATGAGCCTGGAATATTGAATTAAAGTAGAACTATAATATAATTTATATTCTAGTGGGCTCTAAATGTACTCATTGCATGGCCTCCAATACTAATTAGCAGATTTAGGGGCACAACACATGGCCTTGGGCTCCGTAGATAATGAAGCCTGTGCTGAGTCCCATCTACGGTTCTGTTTATCTTTGACAAGTGAACGTGCTGGGATAAGGTGTTATCCGCCCATTCTCGGGTGCTAACCAATTGACTTTTGCTGGAAAAATATGTTCGAGTCCCTGCGCCTGCATGTCTTGTGGCTGTTCGACAGCATTCAACACATGCAGGGATATCCTGTTTGTTAGGCAATCTCTACATGTGTTGCAGGTGTCAAACAGCCCCGTGACATGCAGCCGCGGGGACTCAAACATATTTTTCGAGCACGCCGAAGACACTCGGTTAGCACCTGAGCATGGGCAGATAACACCTTATTCCAGCACGTTCTGTCAGCCCTATTTAGGCACCATTCTGCCTGTCTACCGGATTTTTTATGAAACAAGAACTTACGTGATGCTTACACGATCAGGATTTGCTGCGGATTTGCATATACAATTCAAGTGAATGGTGTTTTCAAAACTCTATCCCCCAAAAAAACCCAATAGGCCATGTCCTGGATTTGTTGCGAGTTTGTGTTCTACTCCGAAGCTTAAAATTTCCCCCATGTGAACATACTCTTAGGCAAAATTAAGCTGGTACGTGGACTGCCATAATAGTTTCACTTATGAATATCTCCCCCATAGGATTTGGACCCAGAAATGCCCCTGCTCATTACTAGAGAATCACTACCAAGAATTGCTCTTAGTCTAAAGGATTCAGAAAAAATAACTACAAAGTGGTCCATTAAAGGGGTTTGGCCAGGCAATTATTCTATGCTACTGCAGATTCATGAATCCTTACAGCGTGCACAGTGCATTTTATAGATTGCCCAGTGCCGGATGTGTGTGCGCAAGTATTCAATTTCCATACATGCAGTCATATTTCACTTTACTTGATAAAAGTGAATTGAGAGAGGTCAGACATGTCTAGTTGGAATGTGACCAGAAGTATACATATTACATACTTGTGGTAAAATGACCTCCCTCTCACTAAGCGTGCTGTGAGGATTCACAAATCTGTAGTCACTTAGAGTGACTGCAGACTTGAGCCCCATGCTTGGACAACCCCTTTAATACTAGATTTCCCCAAGTAGAAATAATAATTGTAATTTGTTTAGAGTGAAAATAGATGAAATGTACTAATATTGATTCTTGATCAAGAATCTTACCCCAATGTTGACATATTTAAGATAACCCCAACAGCTCCACTTCCAACTTTGTTTCGACAAAAAAGAAACCTTCCTCTCCCCTTGTCTGTCTTGAAATTAACCTTTATGGAGAAGGGGGCTGGCTTAGCTTTTGAATTAGTTATTTTGCCAGTCAACTTCATTCATGTAATCAAGACAGGGAGAGGTGAGGAAGTTGTCTGCCATTTCAAGACTCGTGTAAATAGGGCTGCTGGAACCTTATGTTGGCGGACCAGTATCGGACTGAGGTGCCAAGGACCCACCAGTAATCAAGTCCAGGGCCCCACTTTTCGGCTCTATGTAAATGTGACATTATCCTCAATCACAATATTATATCACAATGAACTGGGTAGATTGATAAATGAATATGATGCAGCCTCTGTCTGTACATAGTGATTCAAGTATATAGTGCCTAATACTGCTCATATAAGAGGGTGGTGGCCAACTCTTGCACAGGGGCCCACCGGAGGATTCCTCTGTTCTTACTGTTGGACCAGTCCAAGCCTGGTTGGCGCTGAAGCCTGGATCATAGAATCGTAGAGTTGGAAGGGACCTCCTGGGCCATCTGGTCCAACCCCCTGCTCAAAGCAGGATTCGCTAAATCATCCCAGTCAGATGTCTGTCCAGCCTCTGTTTGAAGACTTCCATTGAAGGAGAACTCACCACTTCTCGTGGCAGCCTGTTCCACTCATTGATCACTCTAACTGTCAAAAAGTTTTTTCTAATATCTAATCTGTGTCTCTTCCCATTCAGTTTCATCCCATTGCTTCTAGTCTTTCCTTGTGCAAATGAGAATAAAGTTGATCCTTCTACAATGTGACAGCCCTTTAGATATTTGTAGACAGCTATTAAGTCTCCTCTCAGTCTTCTCTTTTGCAAACTAAACATTCCCAAATCCTGCAACCTTTCCTCATAAGACAGGGTTTGCAGACCGGTCACCATTCTGGTCGCTCTTTTCTGAACTTGCTCCAGTTTGTTGATGTCTTTTTTAAAATGTGGTGCCCAAAACTGGACACAATATTCCAGATGAGGTCTGACCAAAGAGGAGTAGAGGGAAATAATGACTTCACGTGATCTAGACTGTATGCTTCTGTTAATACATCCTAGAATTGCATTTGCCTTTTTTGCTGCTGCATCACACTGTTGACTCATATTCAGTCTGTGATCTATTAGTATACCCAAGTCTTTTTCACATGTGCTGTCACTTAGCCCTATTCCTCCCATTCTATATATGCTTTTTTCATTTTTATTGCCCAGATGTAGTACTTTGCATTTCTCCCTGTTAAAAACCATTCTGTTAGTTGCTGCCCACTTCTCCAGTTTATTTAAATCTTTTTGAATCCTCTCTCTCTCTTCTCTAGTATTAGCTATCCCTCCTAGCTTTGTGTCATCAGCAAATTTAATCAGTTTACCCTCAATTCCTTCATCTAAATCGTTGATAAAGATGTTGAACAATACAGGGCCCAGGACAGAGCCCTGTGGTACCCCACTTGAGACATTCTTCCAACTGGATGTGCAGCCATTTACGACCACTCTTTGGGTCCGATCACTAAGCCAGTTATGAATCCACCTAACAGTTGCCTTGTCCATTCCATACTTAGTCATTTTTTCAATAAGGATTGTATGAGAGACTTTGTCAAATGCTTTGCTGAAGTCAAGATATACTATATCTACAGCATTTCCTTGATCCACCCAATCAGTGATACCGTCATAGAAGGAAATTAAGTTAGTCTGACATGACTTATTAGTTAGAAACCCATGCTGACTCTGTTTAATCACTTCATTCTTATCCAGGTATTGACATACATGTTGTTTAATAATTTGTTCAAAGATCTTTCCTGGTATAGAAGTCAGACTCACCGGCCTATAGTTGCCTGGGTCCACCTTCTTCCCCTTTTTGAAGATAGGAACAACATTTGCTCTTCTCCAGTCTTCTGGCACTTCTCCTGTTCTCCAAGAATTTTCAAAGATTATGGAGAGGGGTTCAAAAATTTCTTCTGCTATCTCCTTCAGTACTCTGGGGTGTAATTCATCTGGACCTGGAGACTTGAATTCATTTAGGTTAGCTAAGTGTTTCCTCACTATCTTTCTGTTTATAGATATCCTGGATTCTTCTATTCCCTTAATAGGACAGTGAATAACAGTTGATGTTGCATTTCCTTTCTGAGAGAAAACAGATGCAAAATAGGAATTTAAAAGTTCAGCCTTCTCAACATCCTGTCTTACCATTTCATCATTTTCATCCTATAAAAATCCTATAGCATCTTTGACTTTTCTTTTACTTTTGACATATCCCCAAAATCCTTTATTATTGCTTTTGACATCTCTTGCAAGCCTCAGTTCATTTTCAGCTTTAGATAATCTGATTTGTGCCCTGCAGGTTCTGCAGACAGCATTATATTCTTCTTTAGATATGCCTCCCTCTTTCCATTTTATAAACATTTTTTTCTTCCTTTTTAGCATGTGCTTAAGTTCTGTGTTCATCCATCCTGGTTTCCTTAAATGCTTCCTATTCTTCCCTCTTTTCGGAATTGTTAACAACTGTGCTTTGAGAATTTCATTTTTCAAGATTTCCCATCCTTCCTGGACATTTTTGCCTTTAAGGATATCCAGCCATTGGATCCCTCCAATTCTCTTTCTGAATCCCTTAAAATCTGCCTTTCTGAAATCTAACCTTGACGTCTGAGTCTTCACAGGTCTTCCACCTCTAGTAATCCAAAATTCTAAAATAGCATGGTCGCTACCTCCTAGGGTCCCAGCCACTTTTACCTCCTCAACCATTTCCTCCCTGTTTATAAGGATTAGATCCAAGGTAGCAGTTCCCCTTGTTTTCTCCCTTACCTTTTGGAAGATAAAGTTGTCAGCAAGAGAGGATAAGAATTTCCTTGACCTGTTAGTTTTGCCTGAGAGAGATTCCCAACAAATGTCTGGATAGTTGAAATCTCCCTTGACAACTATGTCATATTTTTTGGAGAACTTGGCCATCTGATGCATAAAGAGTTCATCCATATCTTCAGCTTGCACAGGCGGCCTGTAGTAAATACCTACAATGGTGTCCTTTCCATTGTTCTGTCCTTGTATTCTTACCCAAACAGTTTCCACAGAACTCCCAGTCTCTGAAGCTTCAATCTCTGTGCAGATATACGCGTTTCTAACATACAATGCAACACCTCCTCCTCGTTTATCAAGTCTGTTTCTTGCAAATAAGTTGTATCCTTCTAGTCTTGTATTCCAATCATGTGTATTGTCCCACCAAGTTTCAGTGATTCCAATTACATCATATTTCTGTTCCTGTGTTAGTAGTTCCAATTCTCCTTGTTTGTTGCCCATGCTTTGTGCATTAGTATAGAAACATTTTAGTTTGTGATTGGTTTCTCTTTCTCCAATATTTTTATTAATTAGATTCTTACGTCTTTGTTCTTCCTTTCCACTTCTAATAGCAGAGTTCTCAATAGCATTTGTCAGGTGTATGGCTTTTTCTGGTCTTTTGCTTCCCTTCCCATGTTGTTCTAGTTTAAAGCTCTCCTTACAAGTGTAGCAAGGCGACTTCCAAATACATGCTTTCCAGTCTTCGTAAGGTGCACCCCATCTCTAGCAAGTAGTCCATCGTATAAGTAGTTCACTCCGTGATCCAGAAATCCAAATCGTTGCTGACGGCACCATCGACGTAGCCAGTTGTTCACCTGCAGAATCTTATTCCACCTCCTTGTTCCATGGCCATCCACTGGGAGGATGGAAGAGAAGACCACCTGCGCTCCCAGTTCTTTCACTTTCTTGCCTAAGTCTTCAAAGTCTCTGCAGATGGTTTCCAGGTCGTTTCTTGCGGTGTCATTTGTCCCCACATGTAGTAGCAGGAATGGGTAGTCATCTGTAGGTCTGAAGAGTCCTGATATCCTGTCAGACACATCTTTAATTTTTGCACCTGGAAGACAGCACATTTCTCTTGTAGTTATATCCGGTCTGCAGATAGCGGCCTCTGTTCCTCTCAGCAGGGAATCCCCCATGACCACCACTCTCCGTTTCTTCTTCACAACATTTTTCTTTCTCCATCCAGGAGGACTCTGAAGGCATACAATGGTTGCATTGGTTGCAACCATTGGTTGCATCTTTACAGTTGTACTTTGAAGCAGACATAGAGACACAGGAGAAACTTCCTTAAGACATGTTATGATGCACCTTACTGCAAACTTCTTGCCCATTATTTTGCTTCCACTTTCATTGTCAAAACGTATCTATAGGACTCCATTCCTGATAGATGTCAAAAGAGTGGGATTGTATCTGTCAGACATTTATGGCAAATCCTTTACACATGTCATAAATGTCCAATCAGGGATTACTCTTAAAGGGAATCTGTCATCCATATTTAGTGATATCATGTAAAGATATCACCCAATTGTGCGTCCCATAAGGATTCTATTAGGATTTTTTATTCCCCCTGACCCCGCACCTTTGAGGCATAAATACCTTTTTTATCTTGTTGGGGATGTATGCAAATTGCCGCGGTCCGATGGGCGTGGCTTAGTCGCCTTCCCCCCCCCGTCCTCGGCTTGCTGCACGTAATCTTCATCTGTGAATATCACAGATAACGTTGGTTTCCGCGCTTGCGCATTGTAAAGGCCTCCGGCGCCTGCGCAGTATGCTTTGCCCAACTGTGGGCGAAGCATATAATCGATACTGGTATTTTCCAGCGTGGTCTATGCCCCAGAAGTGTGTCCTGCATGTGAAGACTTCCGGGACATAGACCGCGCTGGAAAATGCCAGCGCATGCACAGTAGCGATTATATTCTTCGCCCATAGTTGGGCAAAGCATACTGCGCAGGCGCCGGAGGCCTTTACAGTGCGCAAGCGCGGAAACCAACGTTATCTGTGATATTCACAGATGAAGATTACGTGCAGCAAGCCGAGGGGGGGGGGAAAGAAGGCGACTAAGCCACGCCTATCGGAACAGACCGTGGTGATTTGCATACATCCCCAACAAGATAAAAAAGGTATTTATGCCTTAAAGGTGCGGGGTCAGGGGGAATAAAAAATCCTAATAGAATCCTTATGGGATGCACAATTGGGTGATATCTTTACATGGTATCACTAAATATGGGTGACAGATTCCCTTTAAAATAAGAGATTTTGAGCACCACTGCTTTTATAACAAATTTTCACAGTTTTAAATGGGTTTTCCAACAAACATGTGCATTTTAATCAATCTTAGAATAAAAATACGATCCACAATTGGATGTGCTTTAAAAAAATGTTCCTGTGCTGAGATAATCTTATAAATGTGTTCTTGCCATGTATTGTGTAATGGCTGTGTCTGACCATGCAGGAACATGGTCTGATCATACCACAGCTCCTGGGAGAGGGAGGAAGCAAAAGAGAGTATACAGATAGGAAAGCATGGGATCCCAGATGATTCTTTCTGTGAGGTAAAACATTTCTCAGCCTGTTTTTAAATGTTTTACCTCACAGAAAGCAGCAGTTGGGATCCCATGCTCACCTGCCATAGCACAGGAACAATTTTTTAACACATTGCAGCAAAGCCAGCTAAGCTAGGGTTAAATCCTAACGCTACAGATTCTGATTAGACCATCTGGATGGCCATGCATGTAACCAGGCTAGCTGTTCTCCTTAGTCAATCAGCTGGGGGAAGCTGACCACAGTGGATTTGTCTTGGAGCAAAAGAGAGAGAGAAGCCAGAATCTCTCTCTGAGAAGAACCTGCATCGGCTGTGTGCACCAAACTGCAAGTATCACTGGTTGCTATGAGCAATAGCTGTTGTGTTTCATTAAATTGGGACTAGCTCAGCCATGTATGAGTAGTCAGGGTCTCTGTTGTTTAGTTGGCTCCTAGACCATGCTAGGGATTTATGCTTATGGTTTTTGTTTGGTACTGTGCAGCCAGTGAAAAATAAATGTCACATTGCTTTGATACAAGAATCCAGTGCCTGTGTAAATGCTACCTACTGCCTACCTGATCGTGAATCCCTACAATATCCAATTGTGGAACTTATTTTTATTCCAAGATCTATTGATTAAAATCTTCTTTGTTCGTAGGAAAATCCCTTTAAAGGGGTTGTTCACTTCTAGGACAACCCTTTCTGAATCCCTATGCTTCCCTCCAGTAAAGTAATGATTTCAAATGCGCAGTTCATGATAAACAGCCCAGGAATTTACAGGAACTGGAGGCTTTTTGCCAAGAAAAGTGGGCTGCTTTACCATAAAGAAAATAAAGAACCTCATCCACAACTACCACAAAAGACTTCAAGCTGTCATTGATGTTAGAGGGGGCAATGCACGGTATTAAGAAATGGGGTATGTAAACTTTTGATCAGGGTCATTTGGATGTTTTGGGTTGTCATGATTTAAAAAGAGAAAACACAGTAGTTTGACAATAAATGGCTTCATGCAACCACTAACCATGAATGGAGAAAAAGTTTTGGTGTTATCATTAGTGTTGAGCATTCCGATACTGCAAGTATCGGGTATCGGCCGATACTTGCTGTATCGGAATTCCGATACCGACTTCCGATATTTTTTCAATATCGGAAGTCGGCATCGGAATCGGAAGTTCAAAGTTGATTGACAGCCTGACGTCATCATGATGCGCGGTGTGTGCGCATCATGATGCGCCGTCATTTCGGGCCTTCCGGGGGTCTCTGCCGGCCTGCCGGGGGGCTGTGCCGGCCTGCCGGGGGGCTGTGTGGACTGCCCGGGGTCTGTACCGGCCTGCCGTGGGGCTGTGCCGGCCTGCCGGTGGTCTGTGCACCCTGTGGGGGTCTGTACCGGCCTGCCGGGGGGGCTGTGCCGGCCTGCCGGGGGGCTGTGCTGATGTCTGGGGGGCTGTGCAAGCATCGTCCGATGGGACTACAAGTCCCATCTGGCGATGCCTGCTACCATGACAGTGATTGACACATTAGCCAATGATGGGACAGTAGTAGTCCCATCATCCGGCTAATGTGTTAAATGTTAAAAAAAAAAAAAAAAAAAAATACTACATACATACTACATGCATGCTACATACATACTACATGCTACATACATACTACATACATACTACATACATACCACATATATACTACATACATACTACATACATAACACATATATACTACATACATACTACATACATACTACATACATACTACATACATACTACATGCATGCTACATACATACTACATGCTACATACATACTACATACATACTACATGCATGCTACATACATGCTACATACATACTACATATATACTACATGCATGCTACATACATACTACATGCTACATACATACTACATATATACTACATACATACTACATACATACTACATGCATGCTACATACATACTACATGCTACATACATACTACATATATACTACATGCATGCTACATACATACTACATGCTACATACATACTACATATATACTACATGCATGCTACATACATACTACATGCTACATACATACTACATATATACTACATACATACTACATACATACTACATGCATGCTACATACATACTACATGCTACATACATACTACATATATACTACATGCATGCTACATACATACTACATGCTACATACATACTACATATATACTACATACATACTACATACATACTACATGCATGCTACATACATACTACATGCTACATACATACTACATGCTACATACATACTACATATATACTACATGCATGCTACATACATACTACATGCTACATACATACTAGATATATACTACATGCATGCTACATACATACTGCATGCTACATGCATGCTACATACATACTACATACATACTACATGCTACATACATACCACATATATACTACATACATACTACATACAATACATTCATACAATACATACATAGACATACAGTACATATAACATAGAGTAACATACTTACCAATACTTGTCACATTGTTCCCCGAAGCCATTGTCTTTTACGGAATAAATATTAACATAACAAACCACAAAAATACTCACCCACGATCCGAAGCAGTCCACGAGTGTGTCCCACGACGATCTTGGGTAGAGAACTGCAGCATCAGCTGTTGCTGCCGTTCTCTACGGGCTGCAGGAATCCAATGACGGAAGGTAGGTATCCTTCCGCACTGTATTCCTCCGCCACTTAAAAAAAAAAAAAGTCCCTAGTCTCACTTTATGCCATTGCTGTGTGGGAAATTCCCACGCAGCAATGGCATAAAGTGAGACTAGGGACTTTTTTTTTTTTTAAGTGGCGGAGGAATACAGTGCGGAAGGATACCTACCTTCCGTCATTGGATTCCTGCAGCCCGTAGAGAACGGCAGCAACAGCTGATGCTGCAGTTCTCTACCCAAGATCGTCGTGGGACACACTCGTGGACTGCTTCGGATCGTGGGTGAGTATTTTTGTGGTTTGTTATGTTAATATTTATTCCGTAAAAGACAATGGCTTCGGGGAACAATGTGACAAGTATTGGTAAGTATGTTACTCTATGTTATATGTACTGTATGTCTATGTATGTATTGTATGAATGTATTGTATGTAGTATGTATGTAGTATATATGTGGTATGTATGTAGCATGTAGTATGTAGTATGTATGTAGCATGCATGTAGCATGCAGTATGTATGTAGCATGCATGTAGTATATATGTAGTATGTATGTAGCATGTAGTATGTATGTAGCATGCATGTAGTATATATGTAGTATGTATGTAGCATGTAGTATGTATGTAGTATGTATGTAGCATGTAGTATGTATGTAGCATGCATGTAGTATATATGTAGTATGTATGTAGTATGTATGTAGTATATATGTGGTATGTATGTAGTATGTATGTAGTATGTATGTAGTATGTATGTAGCATGTAGTATGTATGTAGCATGCATGTAGTATGTATGTAGTATTTTTTTTTTTTTTAAACATTTAACACATTAGCCGGATGATGGGACTACTACTGTCCCATCATTGGCTAATGTGTCAATCACTGTCATGGTAGCAGGCATCGCCAGATGGGACTTGTAGTCCCATCGGACGATGCTTGCACAGACCCCCGGACATCAGCACAGCCCCCCGGCAGGCCGGCACAGCCCCCCGGCAGGCCGGTACAGACCCCCACAGGGTGCACAGACCACCGGCAGGCCGGCACAGCCCCCCGGCAGGCCGGTACAGACCCCCACAGGGTGCACAGCCCCCCGGCAGGCCGGCACAGCCCCCCGGCAGGCCGGCACAGCCCACCAGAGCCTGCACAGCCCCCCTGGCAGGCCGGCACAGCCCCCCGGCAGGCAGGCACAGACCACCGGAGCCTGCACAGACCCCCTGGCAGGCCGGCACAGCCCCCCGAAAGGCCCGTACAGACCCCAGAGAGGCTGTACAAGGGAAAAACAGGATTTTTCTTATTCCGATACCGGAAGTCCCATAGACTTGAATGGGACTTCCGGTATCGGAATCGGCGATACCGATACTTTTTTTTTTAAGATCGGCCGATCCATTCCGTTCCGATACTTTGAAGTATCGGACGGTATCGCTCAACTCTAGTTATCATTCATATTCTCTGAAAAAAGGCCAAGAAAGCAAAAATTCTGCCTGTGTTTGTAAACTTTTGAGCACAACTGTATACTCGCCTATGGTGCTGGTGGAAGGGGGTGAAGCACAAGAAGACTCAGAGTGGGGGTTACCTTCTCCGCTCATGATCTGGAACCACTTGGCCAGACAGCAGGCTTGCTAGGGGGAAGACTTTCTGCCTTGGACGTATTGGGTCATGTGACTTCTGGGAGGAGAGCGGAACAGGAAGGAGGGCAGCCTGAGAGCGCGCGAAGTTCAGAGCAGCATGTGAAGGGGACAGGACAAGTTGCAGCTGCACGCAGGGGAGAAGAGAGAACTCCCGTTTAGAGGACAAATCCAGGGGGACTGTGCAGAGAGACTGCATCTTGTGAGTATATGAGACCAGAGCCTGCAGTGACTGGAGAGGTGTGCTCTTACCCCCGTGCAGAGACAGTTACCCCCGTGCGTAGCCCCGGTACCTGCGGTGTTGGTGCAGAGCCCCTGACTCCTGTTTAGAGACTTATAGAGACACAGAGTCCTTGATTCCTGCGGAGAGACTGTTTAGTTTTGGAGCATAGACTCAGAGCAGGGGACACCCGGAATGCCTTGTGTTCCCCCTGCCTTTCTTCATTAACCCCCAAGACCCCTGTTGTGGGTCCTTAGAGACTGCAGAGCCTACAGCGACTAGAGAGACGACAAGTGCCGCTGCTGACGGTGCCGACGCGGGAGAAGACAACTCTACAAGCAAGTACTCAGCAGACTGATAAGTTCTATGAACACCTGTTTCTAAGTGTTATTCGTTTTGACTGTTTGATATACTGCTTTAAAACCAGTTTAACCCCCACTGCTTTCTCCCTGCGAGGAGTATCATATCCCTGTAAATAAAACCCTTAGCTTTTGATCTGTCTCGGTTCCGTGGTGACATACCAGCACCTGCACATTTATTACACTGGCACCAATCTAGAGGTGTTGGCATTGGCTCTCCCAAAGATCATGTGTCATTGCTACTGTATGTCACGCGATCCCTGTGGCCAATCTGCACTGGCTTCACTCTCTCCTCCTTCAAACAAATCAAGACAACCAAAGGAAGGGAGAGATGCAGCTGCCTTCTCACTTCCCCTGGATGCTTTGATTTTGTCTGATGTAAGGGAGAGCAAAGCCAGTGCAGATTGGCCACAGGGATCGCGTGACATACTGTAACAATGTCATGCAATCCCCAGGAAAACGACTGTGAACTCTGCTGGAATGGCGCTGACACCAGAGGTGAGTATAAGTGTTATCATTTTATTGGGGGAAAACATACAAATTCAGAAAGGGTTGTCTGAGTAGTGGAGAACCCCTTTAAGGTGTGGTTTCTGGTTTTTAATTTGTACATGTGAGATGTCTTAGATATATTAAAATACATTTCAATGTAAAAATAACCCACATTGCAATCAAGAACTGCATTGTAGATGACTTTGTACCCAGATTACAGTATCCCAGGCACTTCTCATACGATTCTGATATTAGGGTAAAGTGTGCTTTAGTTAAAGAAAAATGAACACAGTTATTTTTGTCGACATATTATGTTGCCCAGCATTTTATTTTGTGTAAAAAGAGCAAAATGTATTCTCTTCTTTTATGGCCCCCTAGAGTTTTTTACCTCTTCAGGATAGGTGTTTGAAAAACATTGAAGAAAAAGATGAATATCAATGAAAAAAATAAAGTATTTGAAAAGTCACCATGTCTTTCAAGTGTTTAGTATGCACAAAAACACACACACACAAAAATGCCCTGTGGTCACAAGCCTTTCAAATCAATGCCTTTAGCAACTGGACCCATTTATGGCCTGCAGATATGTAACTGTGGTAATAGAAACCCCAGCAGGCCACAGAGGAAAAGTAGCACAAAATATCCACCCCGCCACCAACCTCATGCAGATTATAAACCTTACGTTCCTGTATGCTGTGCCAACCTTTACATATATATTTGTGAGCATTAGGAAATGTGCTTTTACATTAGCGCAGCTTATATTTTACCTATAATTTTCTCCAAACCATTTTACTTCTTGTTCTGATTGGTGTTTTTGAAGAACGGGGTTTTTTTTTTTATTTCATAGCTTTTTCATTTGAGCAATTTGAATAACATTAAAAAAAAAGTTGGTAAAATATATATTCTGATTCCTGATTTAAATCTATGAAAACAAGACGGAACTTTTGGAGATAGTGAAACAAAAGCTAATTGCAGCATTTGAAATAGAGCCGCACCTTCGAGAACAGACAATAGGCAAAAATTCCATTTTGTCAGAATGTGAAATTATGATACAATTGTCTACTACTTTTGTGCGGTAGACAAAAGGCGCAGCAATGATTACGCTACTTTTAACAACATGAATTCGTGTTATTCTTCTCAGATCGTTTTTTTAAAAGTTAGTACATCGGCCTACAGCAGCTATGTAAAAACTTTTCTGGATTATTCTTCATTCATTTCTTATGTGCCAGCCCTGATCATTTGCTATATCAGGTGCCAATTATATAATTGTCTGATTCACAGTTTTGGTTTTGAAATGTAAAAATAGTGCATTTGTTTATGATATCTGTACATGAGAATTAGTTTACAAAACTACTTAAAAATGGTTAAAATTGCATGTGGCTTTTGCTGTGAATGCTGTGGTTATTGGTCGTGCATAAAACATGTAAAATAACTATATTTTAACATGTGAAAACTAATAACTACATTTTTAAACGGCATCAATTGCAGTAAAAACATGTGCTTTAAAAACACAATATTTGAGGCAGTTTTGCCCATAAACCTGAAATATTCTTTCTTTCAGAAAACAATGTTTTGTGGGGTTTTTTTTGCATTGTTATTCTTTACTTAAAAAATCAGTGGCCAGATGTTAACTGGAATTATGAACTGCAATACAAATGTTACATTTTCTTCTTTGTGTTTTTACTGTTATTGGTGGTGTTCAGCATTTAGAAATGTGTGAACCAAAAATGCATGTAAAATATGAATGAAATTCAGCACCATAAAAATAATACATTCACATGAGTTGGATATGTATTTTGGCTCTGATTCAAGCTGAATTTCGTTTCAAATCTGAAGCCCTTTTGCATCCCATGCATTGTTAATGACATTTCTACAACCTTTAAACATGCAATGGAAAAAAAGGTTTTTTTTTTGTTTGCTTTTTTAATTGTGTTACTGTGGAAACATTTTTTAAATAAGTAACATGCTACCTATTTCAGGCAGAATACACATGGAAGAGCAGAGAAATAGCCCCATAAAAATGAGGCTAATCCTCATGTGGATCTCCATAAATTCGAAGATTTCAATCTGGGAAATACACATCAGAATTTTCTTCCAACATGTTAATATACCGTAAAACAGCTATAACTATATAGCACCTATTGTGGCTAGTGATAAGAGAATATGCTGAAATTCAAATTCATAGAATCATAGAATCAAAAAATGTTAGCGTTGGAAGGGACCTCCAGGGTCATCGTGTCCAACCTCTTGCTCAATGCAGGATTTACTAAACCATCTCAGACAGATGTCTGTCCAGCCTCTGTTTAAAGACTTCCATGGAACGAGAACTCACCACTTCTCGTGGCAGCCTGTTCCACTCATTGATCACCCTCACTGTGAAAAAGTTTTTCTAATATCTAATTTGTATCTTCTCCCTTTCAGTTTCATTACATTGCATCTCGTGTTTCCATGTTCAAATGAGAATAAAGATGATCTCTCTACACTGTGACAGCCCTTCAGATATTTATAGACAGCTATTATGTCTCCTCTTAGCCTTCTTGTTTGCACGCTAAACATTGCCAGATCCATTAAACTTTCCTCGTAAGACATACTTTGCAGTCTCCTCACCATCCTGGTAGCTCTTCTCTGAACTTGAGAGAAAAAAAAAGTGTAGTCAGCTTACCGGTCTGTAGTTAAATCCTCCAGCCTGGCGTCCTGCTGGCCAGCGCGCATCGCTGTGTTTGACGCCGACGAGCAATCTCTTCAGCGACGCAGAACTCAGGGATGCAGGCTGGAATAGTTTAGAAACGCTGCTGTGTGACAAGGTACCAACGACCGCCGAGGATCGCTGGACGGCTGCTGCGTCACTGAAGAGATCTGCCTGTTAGGCATCTTGCTAGCAATCATTTAGCGACGCACCAGCGATCCTTACCAGGTCGTATCGTTTTCGGGATCACTGGAGCGTCGCTAAGTTTAACGGGACCCTAAGGGTATGTGCACACAGCATTTTTTTCTGGCAGATCAACTCTGTAACCCACCTGAAAAGTGCTAAATGAATGCTAAAAAGAATGAACTCTTATACTGTAATGTAAAAAAGACTTGCTGTTCATATATTTAGTCTTTTCATTTTTTTTAACCACTTCAGGTTTCCCCAGACATGAATAGGCTAAAACAAGGGATTGGTCCATTTAAAAAAAATGAATAAATAGACAAAAACTGATGGCTAAAAGATGTTGGAAAAGAAGACCAAAAAGAAGCAAAAAAAAAAAATGTAACTTTGGCACAAAATGGCGACAATGTCCTGATGCATCTTCCATCTGAAAAACTCCACGGATTCACAGAAGTCTAAAAGAAGTCGCGTGCACATACCCTGACTGAGCCCATGCCCTTTAGATAGTAGTTAAGACCCCCATACACATTAGACAAACCCATTGATACTAACAGGTTCTGATGACGGTCCAATGTGTATGGGGGGCCACAGACTGATTATTGACAGGGGTCAGGGGAGATAAGAATCCAGCATGTCTGATTTTGGACTGTAGATTCTTTTGTTCTCTAATTTATAAGTTGCTGCCAGAGAAGTCTAACAGCAGGTATCATAGAAAACACAGGAATGCTTGACAGAGTGAGCGTTCCTGTATATGGGAGAGCCGGGCAAGAAAGCTGCCAGCCGAATGATTGGACAGCTATCTATAGTCTATGGGGGCTTTAGTCAATTTCTTGTTCAGCTGACAGACATTCAGACAGTTGTATTTTTAGTCTAGCACACTGATCTTATAATGTTTTAGTATCAAGTCTTATAAATTGAAGATTATAACATCTACATGATCACTAGAATCACCGTCAGTACAGTAAAACCACCTAAACCACCATCAGTGCAGTAATACATCGGCAGAACCACAGTCAGTACAGTGACGCATCACCAGAACCAACATCAGTGCAGTAAAACAACATCAGAACCACCGTCAGTACAGTAAACCATTACCAGAACTACCTTGAGTACAGTAATACATTACCAGAACTACCGTCAGGTCCGTAAAACATCACCAGAACCATCGTCAGTGCAGTAAAACATCAGCAGAACTTCAGTCAGTGCAGTAATACATCACCAGAACAACCGTTGGTGCAGTAATACATCTCCAGAACCGCCGACAGTGCAGTAATACACCACTAGAATCACAATCAGTATAGTAAAACATCACCAGAACCACCGTAAGTTCAGTAATACATCAACAGAACTTCCATCAGTACATGAATACATTTCCAAGCTTAATATAGCAATCAATTGTATTGTCAGGTCAGCCCCAAAGACAGTTGTATTGCATTAACCTACAACTCTCAGTATGTCCTTAACAATGGCAAGGAGATGCTTGAAGTTGTTATTACCAGCAATCATCAGACTGCGGACCATACAGGAATCACAGTTCACAGTATTGCTTGGTCCTAGGCAGGAGCTCCATTAATCATTTAAAGATTATCTTAATTTTTAGAAGATATCTTATGTTTTAGGTCCATTAATTCTCAGCAGATTAGGGTAAGTCTGCTAACTCATTGTGGAGAAGAGGCATCATGGGGTGGGACCTGAGCCCCACCGATTGCTCAAAAGACCTGTTATAAGTGCACAGTTCAGGAGACAGTACTATGACTTTCTACCCACTGGATCCACCATGTGCTGTGTGTACACGCTCTCCTGTCTCCTGAGCTGCAGTCTTCTGTTTAGCGACTGATGGGGGCCTCAGAACTGGGTCACCCACCGACCTGCTCAGAATGAGCATAAAACATGAAAAATATCCCAAAACTTGAGATACTCTTTAAAGGGAATATCTGAAGTTTGAAACTTATTCCCTATCCATAGGATAGGGAATTATTTTCCGATTACTGAGGTTACAACCGCCGTGGTTCCCACCAATCCTGAGAACCGGGGATCTAAAGAGCCCCAGCTGAATGGAGCTGAGGCATCTGCATTACTGCTCCATTCATTCTAAGAATTAAGAATGAATGGAGCGGTAATGAGGATGAACAACCTCTTCTCCAGTTTTCGGAAACGCTGGTGGTCCAACCACCTGCGGACAGGGCATAACTTTACAGCTTGAAACAACCCTTTGAATTAGAATTAACAGGGTTGTCCGGTTTAAAACTAAAAATCTGCAGTCAATCTGTGACTGCAGACTTGTGAATGCTCCCAGCTCACACAGTGCTTGCTATGAAGATTTTCTGGTGTCAGCGCTGAGAACAGTGGTCATGTGTCCCCAAGTATGTGATATGCGTACTCCCGGCTAAAATAGGAAAAGAAGGACACGGCCTCGCTCAATTTACTTGCATGATGGGATTGTGGCCGGAAGTATGCAAATCACATACCTGGAGAATCCTTTCAGCAAGCAGTGCATGATGGTAGGATTCACAAATCTGCAGTCACTACAGAATTGTAGTTTTAGACCAAACAACCCCTTTAAAACTGCTGCTGATAATGGGAAACTGATTATCAATCAATCTAAACAGGCTGTCAATCACGCTTACTGAAAGGGAGTCTGTCACCCCAAAATGATAATTAGACTGCATAAAGATTTACATAGGGGATGTAGCCTCCTCTCTTCTTACAATCATCGTCCTCCTTCCCTACTTTGTGTAGATGACACGTCCTACATCATCATCACGGTGTCCCCAATCTTGCTCCTGCGCCGAGGGCAGAGCAAAGTACTGTAGAGTGCATGAGCCAGGAGAGGCAAAAGAGCACTGAGGACACTTAGGTAAAGCCGTAGCATGCACACTACTGATCTTTGCTCTTCCCTCGGCAAGGCAGAGAGAAGTGCGACTGCACAGGAGTGCAATGGGAGACACTGTGTGGATGACATAGGATGCGTCATTCACACAAAGCAGGGAAGGAGGAGGGTGATTGTGAGAACAGAGGAAACGCCAATTCAAGACCAGAGATGCCCATCGGACCAGACTGCGCTCTTTGTGGGTGTAATTAAAGCTATTTTTTGTGCCTGGAGGAGCATAGCAGCACGCTCCAATTGCCAGTGTGGGTGTGCATGCTATGTGGCTGTGGGTGTGTTGTGACACCTGATCATGTCTGTCTGTGGCTGCCACTTGGAAGTAGCTAGCGGTTTCATTAAGGAGGGGACAAGACGTTGTGATGTGCTGTCTGCTCACTCCAATGCCCTTCCTCCTCATTGATTCCACAGCCCAAAGCAGGCAGGATCCAGGCATCAGAACGCGCCTGCATGCTCATTGTGTGCGTTCACACTGACACTCGGACTGATTCTGTGCTCCTCTAGTGTCAGGGCACAAGCGCAGAAATGCAAAGTTATTTTAGACAGGAATTACTCTCACCAAAGGACCTCTGTCAATTATAACAAGTTAATAGCTGTAATATGCAAATACAAGTGTGTAATGATGCACCAAGGTACTGGCCGCACCAAAAGTGCACAGAAGCACCGTCATTTTTGCATATAAAACTAAAATATTAAGTTAAAACTGTATATGCCTGGGTTATGTCCCCTATATAAATGTGTATGCAGAATAATTGTCATTTTGGGGGTGAAAGACTCCTTTTATAGCTCATGGTTCTCAGCAAAACAGTGTCCTGTGTACACATGTGCTGCCGAGAACAATGCTTTTCTATATACACAGGATGATCATGTTAATGATCATGTAAAACGCCGGCCGGGTGGTGATCATGTCAGCACAATCCATACTCACTGTGCTGTCAGCTGCTTCCCTGCTGTGTCCCCCGTTCTTCCTTCCACTCAAAAGACAGGAGGCTGAGTCCAAAGCAACTTTAAACATACCGGATTTATTCTCTACAGGACACAGCACATCCATAATACTTCCAGCACACTTGTCACAGTACCAGCAATGCATTATTCTTCATCTTTCCCTAACTTCTACTACTTCACAGGAATAGGCCACAAAGATATAACGGGACGAGGAGCCCGGTGAAAACGCCACTTCAATATATCTCCCTGGAACCGACTTCAGACCAGACTCGGAAATATCATCTACTGGGTCGTCCACCCCCTTACGGTTATCCTGCCCGCGCACTTTCACAGTGGCCCACTCTACTACATCTGTTCCCAAACTTCTGTAAATTCTTCACTACGTTGCTGAGGATACCATGCACTTAACACTTCTCTTCTTCCTTTATACTTCCACTCTTCCCTTGGGTGCCTGGGCTTCTACTTGAAAACGTTGTGTGATAGCTAAACAGCTCAGGCCTGTGGCCACCTGAGCAGACACAGTGGGTTTACCCCCGACTCACTATGAACAGGGAATCTGTTTCACATATTCCACAGCTACCACTCCTGCAATTAACCTCTAAGTGTCCTATAACTAAACCTTTCTATGCAGTGTACTCAGTGCCCCCCATCTAGTGGCCTTTTCCCTAACTGCACTGTCCCTAGCTTACATATAGTACAAAGATACACAAATACGGCATAATGAAATATATAGCAATTATATACATGACTCATTCAAATATGGCAATTATGTACATGTAAACAGTGGCATCAACATTTAAAGGGGCTAAGCCCTGACCCCCTTACAATCGTTCTGTGCACATGAGTGAGGTCACATCTTTCTTAACAGGTTATTAAAGACACAAATACAAATGAATGCATTGCTCCCCTTCTCTCCTCCAGAAAGACGCCGTTGTTTTCTTAAAGGGCCTGAAGGAGGGAGGGTGGTTTAAAAAATATATATATATTTTTTTATTTTTACCCGGGTGCCGCTCCCTGCATCCTGCTACCCTAGGCCCCGCAATAATGAATCCGTTGCCCATTGACTCCAATGTGAAAGAAAAGGATCAGACAGAGATCACTTAGTGAATAACGAACTTAAAAGTTGTGTCAGTGCAACTTTTTTCTTAACAGGTTTCTACTGGATTGGTTCTAACTGATCATTACTGGAAATGTGAACATAGCCTAAGCCAGAAAACCAATTGCGCCACCTATCTGCAGCTTTCAAACATCAGCAGTAGCATCTAAGTGGTTCGTAGCTAGCTCTGATTGCTGCTGTTACATGCAGATGCTGGGTGTATAAACCAGCAGGCCTCTGCCCTGAATACATCTCCTGAGCATGCTTTATACACCTACACCTGATATATGGCATCCATGTATATTGCATACCAGGATGGGGTTAAAATGTTGCATTTTTGGCCAGTGTCATTTTTAATTAATATGCACGTTGCTCTGAGTATTTTTTTTTTCTGTCATTTTCCCATAATGTTCTCTAAAGACTTAAAGGGGTTGTCCGGTCCAAATCTGTAAGTCTACAGTCACTCTGTGTGACTGCAGACATATTAATCCCCCCCAGCAGTGTGCACTGCGGGTATTCACCGGTTTCTGAGCCGGGACCAGAGGGTATGTATGCGTTATACATACTCCTGACCAGAGGATGTCCAGTGGGCGTGACCTAGCTTCCATAAACTTGTATGGCATAAGGGTGCGCCCTCTAGTCGTCCACACCCACTGGACAGCCACGTCTCTAAACAGGGCGTGGCCTTGCTCAATACAAGTGTATGGCGCGAGGCTACGCCCACTAGACTGGCCCTGACCTGGAATATATAGATAACATATATACCCTCTGGACCTGGCTCAGAAACTGACAAATCCCTGCAGCGCACAGTGCGTGCGCTGGGGTGGCTTCGTAAGTCTGCAGTCACACCGATTGATTACAAGCTTATCAATTTGGACTGGACAACTCCTTTAAAGGACACCTAAAAAATGCCTGTCCAAAATGACATATTTCACATTTAAAAATTGCATGAGCTTTAAAATACATTTTTAAAGCATTTCAAAATGACAGAATATAGGAATTTGTGAAGGGGACGCTAACAAAATTAATTGTGTCATTTAATTATTAAAAACTTGTGTGTTCTACGAAAAAAAAAAAAAATATAGACCGTAAATTCTTTAGGACCCTTGATTGTGTGAACACACTGCTCCTATGCAAAATATAGCATTTCTTTTTAGAAAGCAAATAATGTTTTTACCTAAGCCTTGAGAACAAAATCTGACAAACTGTAGGTGATACATTTGTTGAGAAAATGGAGCTTCAAAAGGAAAGATGTCACGACTAATATACATATCATTTTGCCTTAACAATTTTCTTGACAAATTGTGTTTCCAGCGTAACAGTTGAAATAAACAATACTGTCAGCTTCTAACATCATAAAGTCGCTACGGAAAATATTGTCTTTGAACGTCTGCCATACAAGAATACCTAGGCTGCTCTCGGATTACATGAAAAGGTCTTGTCAGGACTGATCTTGTGCCCCGCACTAAGGGCTTTGCGGACAGAGTGAAAAGGACAAGCTAAAGAAGAGTGGGATTCATTAGCGTTCCTGAACATTAATGTATCCTAGAAAAACACAAGATAAGTAAAATTGCGCTTTCTAATTTCTACCGATAAAAGGGGAAAGAGATGGTCAGATTGAAAGTCATCAGAAGCATTTTATTTCGGCTAATTTATAATGCTGAGCCCTTAATGATCATCATGTTTGTTGCAATGTGCTGATTAATTTCTGTTACAAGGATCAATAACTCGCCCAATTATTATTTCTGCGATTGGAAACAATGATTTTCTCACCTTTTGCTAAAAGAACAAATAAATAAAATAAAGAACATTTTTTTTTAGCGCCTGTTCCGCACCCTTCATGTAGTCACGTAGAAGAGAAATAGGACACATGAATCACAGTTTATATAAGATGTTTCTCTGGGCTATTTAGCTGGTATAAGCATATCATTGATAATTTTATTGTCTTGATAACACCTGCAAAACTAGAATAAATAATTAATCAAACAAAACATTATCTTATTTTAGGAAAAGCTACAAATTATCAAAATTGGTGAAAGACTGCGAGTACGATGCCTTACCCGGTGGTTAGAAGTTTTGAAAGTGTAAAATTTTAATAGGGGTTATAGATGTTAGTTATGTGCAAATGCAAACTTAGATGTGTTTACTTAGAAGAGAAGATTAAAGCGCACCATGGTGCTCTTAGATCATCGTGCACAGTAACCTTTGTGAAGGTTTCCCTTCAAAGCTGAGCCGCTTCTGCTGCAGAGCTCACCTATCTCCTAATTTGCTAAGTTAATATTGTCTGCCATATTACAGATAAAGTCCAGCTACAGCCTGATTACTTTTTCTGTAGGTCTGCTGACCACATACTGTATATAACTTTTTACACCGCAAGAAGTGGAGTAGATCTGAGTAGGGATCTACTACAAGAATTGACATACATTCTTGTAGTGGATCCCCACTCAGACTGGTCACAGACTTGCAAGACACATAGATAGAAAAACTGCTGATAAATAAATACATCCCTGTTTACGAAAACAATTCAAGTTTTGTTTAGAGGTTTCTATATTTTGGCAGGGAGTAAGTAAAGGTGTCACAGGTTTGCTCTGCCAGAAGACCACAATGTCTGATTTCTCCTACTCCTGCACTGATTAGAAGCACTTCACCTTCTTATTAAACGGTGTACATTTCTTTCGGCAGTGCAGGAGCTAATCTGGTCTTTTGAGAGTTCCTGGAGCTAAGGCTCTCAGTTTTGCACTGTAAGCTGCTCCCATCTCCTATATACTCTGGGTCCTGGCTAGCACTCACTGTCTGAGGTAGCTTATGCTGCATGGCTGGAGGTGGTTGTTGGTTTATAGAAGAAGGCGGTTGGCGGGTTTATCTGTGACTGTTGCTAGCTTTTGAGTGTGTGATAATTCCCATTCTTCTCCTACTTCGGTATAACCCCATCCTCCACTCCCCGATGCATTCCTCTGTTTTATGTGTGAGTATATTTGTATGTTTGGTATTTTCCGATAGCCCTGTTCGTATTACTTTGTTGGTCTGGTTGGTGTATTACAGTACTCTACTACTTCACTGTTCCCTGGGTGGGTGGGGGAACGGTACAGACAGAGGGTTGATTCAGGAGCTAAGGCCAGGTACGTGGCCCCGGCATCTTCACCTTCAGAAGTAATCCGGGAACAGGGCTAGCTAAGGCGCCCCTAGCGTTAGAGACAGGGAAGAAGCCCCTGGTTTCAGGACACCTGGGCTGCAATAATTCAAGTCTTGTTCAACTCCCCTTATTGAACTAAATAAAGTGTGCATCCTACAAGAGAATAAAACAAATAATAAGCATTAAGCATTTATTTTAGAGTTCTTATTTAAAAATAAGAATGTAGACAAAATGTACACCTGATAAAGTCAATTCTCAAAGTTCTTGTCCAGATGAGCGGTTACTGTGCAGCACAGAGACATGACACTATTGTAGGAAAGTGAACAAGTTGGAGTAACAGAGGCCATAAAGCCTGGATGGCAAATAGAGGAGTAGAATAGTGGAGCATGAAAAATTTATAGACTCAACGTATGGAGACCAATAAAGCAGGATTCATAAAATGGCACGGAAGAGAAGACTTGGTAAAGCGACATAGCCAAGTAAATCAGGAGACTCAAGTTAACAATGTATCAGAGCCCAGCAATGTAGCAGAGTTGAATTAAGAAAATCACTGTAGTGTAGGGGGTGTGCGGGCGGCTGATTTGGGCCCTTCATTCCTGCTCGTGCCTACCTATTGAAACCGGGTATGTTTGTGTGTGTTATTTTAGTGTATTGATTAATGTGATGTCTTTAAGTGATAATGTTTTATGTTTTGCTTACATTAATATACCTGATTGAGATAGGGACAGTTAGTAATCTAGTATTTAGTATAGAATGGGGTTATGTAGTGCTTGGGACACTAGAGGGCGCTATAGAACTAGAAAATAAGATGTTAGATTTAGATAGGGAGATTTAGATTGAGATAAGAAATAGTTAACTAGTCACACCATTAGGATAGTTGGTGGGAGGAGTTAATTGAGAGGGAACAGAATTGTTCTAGAAGGATGTGCAGTTGGTTGTTGAGGAGAGCTGATCAGAGCAACAGTGCAGAGTTGGGAGAGTAAGACTGAAGATTGAAGGAAGAAGGTCTGGAGATGCTAGATCTTGGAGCACGTGGGAAGTAAGGCAGCCTGGAAGAACCAGTGGCTAGTCTGGTTTACCCTCCGTGACGTCCGGGACTTACGGTCCATGCAGGATTTGCAGAGGCAATCTGATTTTTCTCCCAGATTGGGGAAAGTGGATGGGTAGCACTCGGTATCAGCTAGCTGGATTACTCAAGGAACTGAGGGTTTGGAGGCCACGATGCTACAAGATAAGCGGAAGGAAAAGACCAGGGAAAGCGCAGGAGACGGAGTTCTCATGTCTTTTGAAGATTGTTGAACTGTAGTTGCTATAAAGATGAACCAGTTAAGTAAAGTTTTGAGAAAAATGAACTCGGACTTATAATATTTGTGTGTGCCTGCGAAGGATTGGAGACCTGTATACTGAAGAGGTTCCTGACCCACAGGTGGGTGAAGCACTTGACACACACAGCGTACCACAAAATGGACATTCTTTTGTTTATGTAGCAAAGAGTCAGAGAGTAGAAATAACACCAAAACCTCTCGCCACAACTGCCACCCTCGCTACTCTACAGTCACGTGGTAGTAGAGCTCAGCAATGTAGTTCAATGATGTGGCAGAGTTGAGTAGATAAGTTGGCCAGGATACCTATATAGTAGCAGAGCTGAATTAATAGTAAGGTACAAATGCAGTCAAATGACAGTAAAGCCACAGAGTAGAACAGATGCAAAATGCCTGAATACTCAGGCAGCATGCTGCTGCATGAATTGACCTGTAGGCCCTGGGAGCATGACCGCAGAAGTACACACTGGGTTACACAGAAGAATAGAAGGAGCCAACCAAAGTAAAAGATAAGTGGGGGAGTCGAGATGGACAGCTGAGTAACAAATACTCCATGGCATGTAAGTGTGGAGCCCCCAGGAGTATGGTTGCCACAGTGGCTTTGCGTCCGTCCAGGGGGGAGTGATGTCATGCCTGGAAGCAGTGAAAGGGTCTCTTTATCAGGTAGTTCCAGCACACAACACAGTTCCTACTCCGGGCCAGCAGAGGGAGATCTGAACCTAACTGCAGAAGAGCTGCTCTCTGTGGTCAGGAATAGGAAGTTAGGGAGTTGGAGTGTAGACAGGGAAGAAGGGTGACATGGGAGACAAGCTGGGGACTGGAGCTAGAGCAGAGCTCGTCCCCAAGCTGAAGCACAAAGGCCGGACGCCGGAGTCCGAGGCTATGTGGATATTAAAGGTCCCGCAGCAGAAACTGGTTGAATAGAGGCTGTAAATGCTCTGTTCCCAACTGAGACTCGACGATACAGCAGCACGTGTGTGAGCCAGAGAAAGATGGCTACAGCTGCCTGTCATGCAAGTGGCGTTCTAAATAACAGACAGAAAGAGTAACTTGAGTGGAGTTCAGAATCGCAAGTACTTCAGAATAGCGCTAGGAAAGGAGACCTCACAACCCATCTGTATAGAGAGATTCCCAAGCTGCTTCCAGGTTGATCAACTCCTGTACCATCTGTAATCTGAATCCTGTACTGTACCTACAAAGCACAGTAAAAGGTAAAAGAAACTGCATTCTGTTGTGTCCTTTGAATTATACATGCATCACCTTCTCAGCACTGCTACATCCTTTGCTCCACACTACAGTACCATTTATATTTTTCAACATCTTTCATCTGCCCTCGGACTCAGCTCTGCCTGTGGAGAGCTATTCTACCTCTGCTGCATCCCACCATCTGTCCCAGAGGATCTGCACTGCAGCGCTGGTCGCCTCTGACCAGTTACCACACGAATACTCTTTACAAAAACTCTTTCTTTATCATCCCCTGTAAATATACCCTTTTTATTGGACACCCAGGGCCACGGACCGGGTCACCGAAGCTGTGACACAGCCCCTTTAAGAAGCCACCCGGTACCGAGTTCCCCACTTGCCCTGGCGGGCGCTCCATAAGTATTTTTACTTTTCAACTGTGAGGTGTTCATTAACTTGCAGCCTTTAAACTGCCCATATACAGTATGCTTTCTTGTTGCACTTTATTTTAACCCCTTAATGACATATGATGTACCATGCCAAACCGAGCCTGCATCTTTCCCGGCAGATAATGGCTGTAATATTCAGCCATCATCTGCCTCTAACAGCCGTGTCTAAAGTGGAGCAACGCCAACGGTGTTAGCATGTTATATGCTGAAGTCATTCTGTGACAGTGGCATTGACAGCTCACCAGGTGCATGCTGTTCTAACTGCTCATCGTCGCTTCTGCGTCATGATCGTGGGACGATGATGGGTTGAACTGATGGCTGGGAATCTGCTGAAGACCTCTGTGCTTGTTATGACGATTCTCCTGTGAAAGCTAGTGTTAAGCTACAGTTCATAGGAGACCAGGATTTTTGCTATACCTAGCAATATATTGTTATATTGGTGTTGCTGTGCATAGTACAAGCAATCAGATGATCACAGGTTCAGTTCCCTAAACGGGACTAATAAATACAGTAAAAAGTTAAAAAAAGTTTTTAAAAATATGAAAAAAAACAAAAAAAAGACAAAAGTTCAAATCACCTCTCTCTTTTCCCCCATTAAAAATTAAGAAATAATAAAAAATACACATATTTATATTGCTTCATTTGTAAAAGTCTGATCCATCAAAATAAAAATTAAATTAATCTGATTGGGAAACGACATAGCGAGAGAAAAAAAATCAACACACCAGAATTGTTTCTTTTTTTTCTGCGGCCGCAACAACACACAAAAAATGTAATATGAGACCTGATGGGGAGGCCTATGCATGACTTAGAATAAAAGTCACCATTGAGTGAGCGGGCCTTGGAGAGGAGAGCTGTGTGGCTGCTTTGCTAGCTGGAGAAAGTGTGTAACAAAACCGACAGTGGTGACCAGTTTGGGAGCTGTAGTAATCTGGCTGTGAAAGACTTGGACCTGCAAGCAGGGCCGGCACAGGGTATTTTAGTGCCCTAGGCAGATGAAGCTGATGGCAACCCTCCCTTTTCACTAAAAAATACCAGCAAAGTTAAAAAAAAACCCGTTAAAATTGGAGTACTTTAGGGGTGAGGCCATTTAGTTTCAAAGTGTCCATAATTTGACAGATTCCCTACTGGAAACTAAGAGATAAAGGGATACGGATACGTTTGATTGTTTTTAAAGCAGCACTCCTTCTCCCATCAAAATTTGTTTCCTATTAATATATTGCAATCATCATATTATATAGCACTGTATACTTACAATTGCTCCTTTTGCCTTTCTACCCAACTAATTCTTCCCTTTTCCATTAGGTCTCTGACATCACGTGATTAATAACCGGCTAGCTGAATCCTTCTAAGTCAGGCCCATATAGAATTGTATCTCATGGACCACAACTCGCAGTATGTCCTTAACAATGGTAATGAGATGCTGGGAGTTGTTATTATCAGTCATTATCAGGCTGCGGACCATACAGGAACCACATTATTGTGAGACGTACTCAATATAAACAAGTAAACATTTACATCCAGGTACATTATTGGTGACCTCTTCTCTGATTGAGTCTTTTCTTTTTTTTGTCTCTATCTTGTCCAGACGCCATGATGGCTTTTCACATCTACAGCTTGTCTCTCCATATTCCCTCTTCTCCAGTCTTTTGCCTCAAATCCTGACACAGTGCCCTTTTAAAATAAGAAAGCTATTAAAAAGCCCTCTGCATAAAAATATCTGTCCATATTATGACCTAAATAAGCCTCCTATAGTATATTGCCTCCAAATTGTCCCCCTTAATGAGCTACACCCACCACACTGTCTGGAAATATCAGCTATAGCCGCCACACTGATGGCACTGTGAGGTAGTGACCGGGGTCATATGCAAGGATTGCTATGTATCCCCCAGGATGTGTAAACAAGCATATGGAGGCCAGCGGAGTGCATTGCAGTCACAGGCATAGTGTCAGAGACACCGCACTGCACTTGCTCATAGAGCCAGTGCGCGTGTCCTGAGTACAGAAGCAGTGCTAAGAGTTACCTGTGGAGCAGGGCAGCAGAGGTGACCATGCGTGCTTCAGGCTAATAGTGTCAGGGTCCAGTCAGCGCTGGAAGGTAAAGAAGAACGGGACCTGCGGACACTGAAACTGAATAATATGCACGGGACCTATGGTCATGTGACTGCAAGGGGGCGGGGCTTAGCGTCCTGTATTCAGATAGGACAGGACACCACACAAACAACTCAGAGTCAGGCAAAACAGAGGTCACAGCAGTACGGGCAAACGAGGTACAGGAGGGACGAACAGACGGGTAGTCAGACAGAGCCAAAGGTCATACACAAGAGGGCGACGTGGTATCAAGGGGACAAGCAGAGAGAAGTCGGGTCACAAGCAGAGAGTCATACACGAGAGGTAGCGCAGTACAAGAGGGTCAGGCAGAACTCGTAACAGGGACAGAACCAGATCACAACCGAACAAGCAAGCAAGATATCAGACACAAGGCACGCGTATACAAGAGGTCACTTAACTCAGCCGAGGGCAGGAGTATAACTGACACCGGACCCAGGTCCAGTGAACACTAAATAGCCTCCTGCTGCCAGAGAGAGGCAGCACAATTAACCCATAGTCTAACCAGGACGGGTCAAAGCGAAATCCTGTCCTGGATCATGACAGTACCCTCCTCTCAATGGGGGGCCACCGGACCCCCAGGTCTCTCAGGGTACTTGGTGTGAAAGGCTCGGATCAACCGATCCGCATGAACTGATCGAGCAGGAACTCACGAGCGTTCCTCAGGACCATAGCCCTTCCAATGTATCAGATACTGAAGGGCGCGACGGACCAACCTGGAGTCGACAATTCGTTCCACCTCGTACTCAGCCTGCCCATCTACCAGAACCGGTGTCGGGGAAGATGATGATCCCTCCCCACTGGACCTCACAGGTTTCAAAAGGGCCTTATGGAAAACATTAGGGATCCTTAGAGATGGCGGAAGACTCAACCGAAAAGCCACTGGGTTAACTGCTTCGGTAATTACATAGGGACCTATAAACTTGGGTCCAAGCTTCGCAGAGGGGACCTTGAGCCTTATATTTTTGGTGGATAACCATACCTTATCTCCGACCTGAAACACTGGACCCACGGATCGGTTTTTGTCCGCAAAAAATTTAAATTTGTCCTGGGCCTTCGTAATGTTATTCTGGACCTCCCGCCATACCTCCCCCAACCGCTGGATCGTCTCGTCCGCCCCAGGACACCCAGAATTCAAGCGGGAAAATTCTCCAAAATGAGGATGAAACCCATAATTGCAAAAGAAAGGAGATGTACCCATAGACTGGTTAGTGCGGTTGTTAAAAGCAAACTCAGCCAATGGTAACACAGAACACCAATCATCCTGTCGGGCTGAGGTCAAACAACGCAGAATTTGCTCCAGAGACTGATTGGTCCGCTCAGTCTGCCCATTAGTCTCTGGATGGTAGGCGGATGAAAAGGATAGACCAATACCCAACCTCCTACAAAAAGCTCTCCAAAATCTGGACACAAATTGCACTCCCCTATCAGACACCACATTCAGGGGTACCCCATGCAACCGCACCACATGCTCCACAAACAATCTGGACAATGTTTCCGCATTAGGTAGAGCTGCCAAAGGTACAAAATGTGCCTGCTTACTAAACCTGTCCACTACGACCCAGACCACGGTATTACTCTTGGAAGGAGGAAGGTTGGTGATGAAATCCATGGACAGATGAGTCCATGGTCTCTCAGGAATTGGCAGTGGTACCAATTCCCCGGCCGGCCGGTTATGGGGAGTTTTCGCACGGGCACAAAGCTCACACACAGACACATACTCCCCAACATCAGAGGCTAAAGAAGACCACCAGAATATTCTAGCAATGGCCTTCCGGGTCGCTGAGATCCCTGGATGTCCACACAGAACTGAGTCATGGAACTCCTGGAGGACCTTGAGATGAAACTGAGCTGGCACAAAAAGTTTATCCACCGGCTTAGGCTGGTTTCACATTAGCGCTTTTTAAGCGCACGCACGGCCGGGGGTAGCTCCGCCCCCGAGCCGGCTCTCTGCCCGGCGTGCCCGCCCCTTGCTTGTAGCGCCGCCTCCTAGCGGACAGCGGCGCCTGCGATCGGCGCACCCTATCTTTAGCATAGGGTGCGCAGATCGTGCGCAGGCCGTGCGCTAGTTGCGCTTTGACCTGCGCTGCGCACTTTTGACGGTGCGCCGTGCGCGCCAAAATCCGAAAAGTTTGATTTTGGCGCGCACGGCGCACCGTCAAAAGTGTGCAGCGCAGGTCAAAGCGCAACTAGCGCACGGCCTGCGCACGATCTGCGCACCCTATGCTAAAGATAGGGTGCGCCGATCGCAGGCGCCGCTGTCCGCTAGGAGGCGGCGCTACAAGCAAGGGGCGGGCACGCCGGGCAGAGAGCCGGCTCGGGGGCGGAGCTACCCCCGGCCGTGCGTGCGCTTAAAAAGCGCTAATGTGAAACCAGCCTTAGCTGGAGGTGCAAGAGCCTGGGCTTCTCGAATCTCCCATTCCAACACATTAGAAACCTCTGCCACCACCACTCCAGGCTGAAGAATGGAGGATGGAGGTTCCGGGGGGGACACCGGATCAAGACTGCGTGACAACGCATCCGCTCTGATATTCTTGGATCCTGGTCGAAAAGTGATCGAGAAGTTGAATCGGGAAAAAAAAAGTGACCATCTAGCCTGTCTGGGAGTCAACCTTTTAGCTGACGCAATGTAAGCTAGGTTTTTGTGGTCCGTGATTACCGTTATAGGATGAACAGCCCCCTCCAAAAAATGCCTCCATTCTGCAAAAGCCAATTTTACGGCCAGAAGTTCCCGATTCCCCACATCATAGTTTCTCTCCGCAGGGGAGAACTTCTTTGAGAAAAAGGCGCAAGGTCTTAAATTGGTCAAAGTGGCGGGTCCCTGGGACAATACCGCCCCCACCCCCACCTCTGAGGCGTCTACCTCAACAATAAATGGTTCAGAGGGGTCCGGTTGGATAAGAACCGGGGCCGACATGAAACATTTTTTCAAAAACTGAAATGCCGCTACCGCTGCAGTTGACCAATTCTTGATATCGGCCCCCTTTTGAGTCATGTCTGTGAGGGGTTTAACCACCTGTGAGAACCCCCTTATAAATTTCCGATAATAATTAGCGAACCCTAGGAAACGTTGCAGACCCTTCAAATCACATGGTTGAACCCACTCGAGAATGGCCTGCACCTTATTAGGATCCATGCGATACCCTTCAGCAGACACGATGAACCCCAGAAAGGACAGTTCCTGAACAAAAAATAAACATTTTTCAAGTTTAGCAAACAGACAGTTCTCCCTGAGCCTTTGGAGAACTGCCCGAACATGACCAATGTGAGTCTGTTTATCAGGCGAGTAGATTAAAATGTCATCCAAATACTCCACCATAAAACGTCCAATCAAATCGGAGAACACATGATTTATGAAATTTTGGAAGACCGCTGGAGCGTTGGTTAGGCCGAAGGGCATGACCAAATTTTCAAACAACCCTTCAGTAGTGAGAAAAGCGGTCTTCCATTCATCTCTGTCCCGGACTCGGATAAGGTTATATGCTCCCCGTAGATCTAATTTTGAAAACCACTTAGCTCCGGACAACTGATTGTATAAATTAGGAATAAGTGGAAGGGGATAAGTATTCCTCACAGTTATTTTATTTAACTCACGAAAATCGAGGCATGGGCGCAAACCACCGTCTTTTTTTTTTACAAAAAAGAACCCTGCCGCCACAGGAGAAACAGAAGGACGAATATGTCCCTTACGGAGGCTCTCGGAAATATATTCCTTCATCGCAGCCCGTTCCAGACCCGAGAGGTTATACAGGCGGGCTTTGGGCAATTTAGCACCTGGAACCAGGTCAACGGCACAATCAAATGGGCGGTGTGGTGGTAAAACCTCAGCCTCTTTTTCGGAGAAAACGTCAGTATAATCTATCAGGCACTCCGGAATGCCTTCTAGACCCACGGACGACACAGACACAGAAACAAGACATTTCTCAGAGCAATAGGGACCCCATTTAACAATATCCCGAGATTCCCAATTAATCACAGGATTATGCAGCTGTAACCAGGGGAACCCCAACACCAGTCCCGCAGGCAGGTTGTTCATTACAAAACATGAAATACGTTCCTGGTGTAAGGAACTCACTTTAAGGAGAAACTCTTCAGTACAAAACACAATGTCATTCTTAACCAGTGGTGTTTTGTCAATAGCAACAATGTGAATAGGAGTCTCCAACCTAACTGTCCCTAACTTACACCTGGCCACCAAGTCAGAGTCAATAAAGTTCAATGATGAACCGCAATCCACGAAGGCAGAAGTGGATGTGGAGACACCCCCACAACAAAGTTCCACTTGAAATGACATTTTAGAAAATGCAGAAAAGGGTACCTGAGAGCCTGGGTGACCTCCACGATAATCACCCAGGCTCAGTCGCTTGTTGGTTAGTGGCCGGGAGGGGCAATCCTTTTTCCCATGTCCAGACTCGCCACTGTGAACACAGCATTTTCTCACGTGCCGTTGTCTCCTTTCTTCCTCCTTAAGGTTGATGGTTCCCATCTCCGTGATTTTCAATGAAGAACTGGCTCCCCTTCCTTGGGAGAATAATGATGTCTCGGTTTGTATCACTCCCCTTGCCCGTAACCTGCAATCCATTCGGACGGCCTGTGTCATAGCTTCCTCCAGGGCATCAGGTGGGGGGTGGAGAGCCAAGGCGTCGTTCAGATGCTCAGACAGGCCTCTACGGAACAACCCCCGGAGAGCGGCGTCGTTCCAGCAGACCTCAGCAGCCCAGCGTCTGAACTCTGAGCAAAACCACTCGGCTGAGTGTTTCCCCTGGCAAACATTCATCAGCCTGTCCTCAGCCATACGCACCCGATCAGGCTCATCATAAATATGCCCCAGGGCCTCAAAAAATGCATCCACAGTCATACACTCAGGGGCCGTGGTAGGAAGGGAGAAAGCCCAAGCTTGGTGGGCTCCCCTTAACAGAGACATAATGACCCCCACTCTCTGACTTTCATCCCCAGAAGAGTGTGGTCTTAAGGAAAAAAAAAAGCTTACAGCCCTCCTTGAAAACTCTGAAGTCATTTTTATCTCCAGAAAAGGTATCTGGTAACTTCACTGGAGTCTCAGGGGAAATTAATGTAACATCCCGATCCCCCAATGAAAGAACCCCCTGCACAGTGTCAGCGATCAGCTGCTGAGACTGAGCCAGGACTCTTTGTTCTCCAAAGAGTTTCTGAGACATCTGCGTCAGATGCTTAACCTGCTCAGAAAGAGTGTGCCTAGGATCCATCACACACACAGGTGAATGGGAGCAGAGAAAAAAAAATGGTATTGGTCAGTTATAATGTCAGAGACACCGCACTGCACTTGCTCATAGAGCCAGTGCGCGTGTCCTGAGTACAGAAGCAGTGCTAAGAGTTACCTGTGGAGCAGGGCAGCAGAGGTGACCATGCGTGCTTCAGGCTAATAGTGTCAGGGTCCAGTCAGCGCTGGAAGGTAAAGAAGAACGGGACCTGCGGACACTGAAACTGAATAATCTGCACGGGACCTATGGTCATGTGACTGAAAGGGGGCGGGGCTTAGCGTCCTGTATTCAGATAGGACAGGACACCACACAAACAACTCAGAGTCAGGCAAAACAGAGGTCACAGCAGTACGGGCAAACGAGGTACAGGAGGGACGAACAGACGGGTAGTCAGACAGAGCCAAAGGTCATACACAAGAGGGCGACGTGGTATCAAGGGGACAAGCAGAGAGAAGTCGGGTCACAAGCAGAGAGTCATACACGAGAGGTAGCGCAGTACAAGAGGGTCAGGCAGAACTCGTAACAGGGACAGAACCAGATCACAACCGAACAAGCAAGCAAGATATCAGACACAAGGCACGCGTATACAAGAGGTCACTTAACTCAGCCGAGGGCAGGAGTATAACTGACACCGGACCCAGGTCCAGTGAACACTAAATAGCCTCCTGCTGCCAGAGAGAGGCAGCACAATTAACCCATAGTCTAACCAGGACGGGTCAAAGCGAAATCCTGTCCTGGATCATGACACATAGCTGTGATTGCAAGGCAAAATAGAAGTAAGTGTTGATCATGGGCAAGCTATTTGTCCAAGGCGGATTTAAGAAAACGTGCCATGGGCTTGTATTTTTTAAATGGACTACAGGGCGGTCCATTTCAGGTTTTCCATGTGGCCTATGGCCACAGATTCCTTTGTAAAAACCCTGCAGTAAAGGGGTGGGGTGTGTCAGTTTTGATCTTGCAAGCAGGCAGAGCAGAAGGCTTTGCAGAGCTCAACCTGTGTGAGGAAACACAGGGCCAAGTGGAGCCAAAAGGCCTGGCACCCTCAGCGTACACGGCGATGCAGTTGTGGGGAGGTTGACCTGACAGAGGCACTCAGATCAAGAAAGAGGGTGCCATATTGAGAGTGACCATTAGAGGGCAGTGGGGAGCTTGTAAAGGGTAGTTATATAACTGCCATGAGAGAGGTTATGTAACTGCCAGAGGTCAAGGTCACTCTCATTGGTCAGAGGTGACTGTCAGGTGACAGTGGGCAGGGCTACCTAGGCTGTGAGTATAAAGACTGAGGTTAGCTTCTAGAAGTTTCAGTCAGCCAGGGGAGCTCACAAGAAAGGAGGGACTGCTGTTAGGAGAGAGACTGACAGTGAAGACGGTCACGGGAGGTGACCCAATAGACGGTGGCAGCAGACAGTGACAGCCTGAGGGTGAGGACAACGGTGTACTCTGGGTGGTGAAGCGCTGTGGTGAAGGTGCCTAGGGTAGCCACAGTGAAGAGAACTACAGGGGACACCACGACGGTGACACCCAGAACAAGTAAAGGTACCCGGGTCTGTGTAAGAAGCAATTCCCAAAAGTCCTGTCATGGTCTGTGGAGGTTGTTAAAGGAGTTGGTGAATGAAGTACGGACCTGTTGAATACGCTTTCCTGTCTCAGTCTCCAGTCTATCTGTGTCAAGAAGTGGGTCACCCCCCCAGCCTGTTGGAGCAGCACCACCTAAGCACAGCACACCTTCCCCGCCTATCAGTAGCATCACCACCGCATCATCGCCTCATCTCCCTCAGCCCTGCCCCGAACCCTACACAGTCACCCACGGCAACTGCTCACGGACTGTCTTTGTTTTCCTGGCTGCGATCCAGAGGATACCGCGTGCTGTGCACTGTGTGAGTTGGGACATTAAACACGTTTTGCTGTGAACTTTCGTGCGGTCACTGCCTGCTTGTCACTCTGCACAAACCCTGCTGCACTACAGCACATATGGACCACAGCCTATACCATGTTGTCCCCTCTTTAGTTTTCCCTTACACTCTCTAAATCTTCACACTGTCCCCCGCCATGCTATCCTCTTTCCATACTGTGCCCTCATTTCAAGCTGCCCCACTCCATATCCGTTCTTTGCCCCTTTTCACACTATGCCCTCATACTGCCCACCACGTTGTCCTCTCCAAACTGTACCTCCCAAACTGTTTGCCTACATGGGATGATGGTGATGACAGCCATCCAAACAGTGTCATATTCACAACATTACCCCAATATGCACTATGATGTCCACCACAGCCCCCAACAGCCCCCTATACAGTATGATTCCCTCAATAGACCCCTATACAATGATGCCCCCCACATGTCCTATATAGTATGATGGTGTAGAACGTAGCACGGCCGTTGTGAAGTGGTGCACAAGTTGGTTCCAAAGCCAGTAATTATAAGAATAAAACTTCATCAGTCTATATATAGGTCATATGTAAAGAAAATATTAAATTGAAAAAAATGAATAAATAAATAAATCAACATAATGTGAAAAGAACAAAATATTTTGTTCATTTTTGTTAATTTTATATTTTCTTTACATATGACCTATAGACTGAAGGTCCATCTGGGACCGAAACGTCTCTTGTCTTTGTACGGACTGACTGCAATAAAACCATTTCTTCGGATTATTCTATTAAGTTGAGTGCCAAGTTTTTATTCTTATACTATATAGTATGATGTCCCCTTAGCCCAGGCATAACGTCCACCACAGCTCTCAGTATAATATTCCCCTCAGTCTCTGATATAATATGATGTTCTCCACAGCTCCTCTTGTGATAGCTACCAATGCCAGCCCCTCGCATGTCCCAGCAGGCAGCCCGTCTTATGTTCCTCCACAGCCAGCCTCTTATATTTCTGCCACAGCCAGCCCTCATATGTCCCCCATAGCCAGCCCCACATATGTCCCCCACATCCAGCCCCACATATGTTTTCCACATTCAGCCCTTTTGTCCCCCACAGTCAGCCCCATATATGTCTCCCATAGCCAGCTTTTCATATGTCCCCCATAGCCAGCCCCACATATGTCCCCCACATCCAGCCCCACATATGTCCCCCACATCCAGCCCCACATATGTCCCCCACATCCAGCCCCACATATGTTTTCCACATTTAGCCCATTTTATGCCCCGCCATAGCCAGCCCTACATATATCTCCCATAGCCAGACCTTCTTATGTCTCCCCATTACCAGCCCCACATATGTCCCTCATAGCCAACCCCACATATGCCCCCCATAGCCAGCCCCACATATGTCCCCATAGCCAACCCCGCTTTTGTCACCATTCATTGACACAATATAAAAAAGGCTTACTCACCTAATCTTGGATCCCTGTACACTGCCACCGCCATCTCCTCTTGCTTCCTGATAGACGTGAATACAATTGAGTGCAGGGAAGAAGCAACAGTTGGGGCTCAGGAGAGATGGGTGAGCGACGTCAGTGACTGACACTGCTCCACTGTGTGCCCGCACCCCAGCTGTCACTCTGCTTAATGTCTGCGGCTGCAGGAAGATGCTGGGCGGCCACAGTCATTCAGCCATATCACTTTTTTTTCCCCCAACTGCGCCCCCCCAATGCCCTAGGCGGGTGCCTACTCTGCCTATCCTTCATCCCGGCCCTGCCTGCGAGTGTTCCTTTATGGACACCATAGACTATGTTCTTGCCTGAATATCATCAATGTTTAGTTGAGCTGATGAAGCATAAGTTTCTTAACCCCTTAATGTCCAATGACGGACACAGTACGTCATCAGACATCTCCCCAGCTTTGATGAGGGCTCCGGCGCTGAGCCTGCATCAAAGCCGGGACATGTCAGCTGTTATGAACAGCTGACATGTGCCCGCAATAGGCACGAGCGGAATCGCCGTCCGCCCGCGCCTATTAACTAGTTAAATTCCGCTGTCAAAGCTGACAGCGGGCATTTAAATAGTATTTCCGACCGCCGGGCCGGAAATTACGTCATCGCCGACCCCCGTCACGTGATCAGGGGTCGGCGTCATGTTGCCTGGACAACCAGAGGTCTCTATGAGACCTCTATGGTTGTTCCAGGCATATGGCTTTCAGCGCCACCCGCCGCCCATATGTAGCAGAGCCGATCAGGTTGTGCATGCTTCTAGCCCCCTATGGAGGCTATTGAAGCATGCCAAAAGTAAAAATAAAAAAAAAAAAGTTTAAAAATAAAAAAAAATTAAAAAAACCTAAAAGTTCAAATCACCCCCTTTCGTCCCAATCAAAATAAAACAGTAAAGAAAAAAACCCCACATACACATATTAGGTATCGCCGCATTCAGAATCGCCCAATCTATCAATAAAAAAAAGCATTAACCCGATTGCTAAACGGCGTAGCGAGAAAAAAATTCAAAACGCCAGAATTATGTTTTTTGGTCGCCAAGACATTGCATTAAAATGCAACAACGGGCGACCAAAAGAACATATCTGCACAAAAGTGATATCACTAAAAACGTCAGCCCGGCACGGAAAAAATAAGCCCTCACTCGACCCCAGATCATGAAAAATGGAGACGCTACGGATCTCGGAAAATGGCGCAAATTTTTTTTTTTTAGCAAACTTTGGAATTTTTTTTACCTCTTAGATAAAAGAGGACATAGACATGTTTGGTGTCTATGAACTCGTAATGACCTGGAGAATCATAATGGCAGGTCAGATTTAGCATCTAGTGAACCTAGCAAAAAAGCCAAGCAAAAAACAAGTGTGGGATAGCACTTTTTTGGCAATTTCACCGCACTTGGAATTTTTTTCCCGTTTTTGAGTACACGACATGGTAAAACCAATGATGTCATTTAAAAGTACAACTCGTCCCGCAAAAAATAAGCCCTCACATCGCCATATAGACGGAAAAATAAAAAAGTTATGGCTCTGGAAAGAAGGGGAGGGAAAAATGAAAATGCAAAACCAAAAATACCCCTGGTCGTTAAGGGGTTAAATCAGAAAATTGGATTTAAGAACATCTTATCTTAGATATTAATTAACTTTACAGCAAACTTCTTTAAAGGGATGCAGAAACTGTGATTTCCCATCAAATTGAAGAATGGAGGGGGTACTATAGCCCCTGTAATGTTTCTGAAATTGACAGGAGAGAGCTGGCCAAGCACACATGGGGTTCTCTCGATTAATGACTTCGATCCAAGGGTCACTTTCCTATGGAACCTGGCGTACGTGCATCACACATTGAAGCTTAGTTCTGAAATCCACTGATAGGTAAAGATGAATTGGTTTCCTATCACAGCAAGTCAGATTCCAGAAGTTATTTCCCAGTACAGGTTGGAAAAGAAAAGATATTAGTTACTTGATTGTTGAATACCGGCAACAGCTCCACTTCTTTTTTTATTTCAGGGTCACTTGATATTAAATTATTTGGAAACATAACAGACATCATTTCCTGCTAATCATTTAATTTGAAGATTAATATTACATGACACAATTAATTCACTTTTAGGAAACGTCAAATTAATGGCAGCTAAATAAGAGGCACACTTATTCCACAGACCACATTTATCTTGATTTAATGCTGACTCTGCTCTGCTCTCATAAGAAATATTCAATCTGGCAGGGTCCAGGAGGACACAATTCAACTAAAGTGTCCTGAGCTCATCAAGAAAGAGCAGAGTTTTTTCTAAATGACTGGATATTACCCAAAAGAGCTTCAAAATAATGTTCCTCCAGAAAAATCAGTTACATTATAATGGTTCATTTTGGATCAGTTGAAATATTGGGATGTACAGTCTGACGCACGCTCATCATTTATATACGTCCTGTACAGATTGGGCTGGATATTCCTTCATAGGCCATGTAAACATTAGAAGTGGTAAGCACAAAATGAAGGTGGTAATAGATATGGTTGTGTTACTTAGAGCTTGCAGCAGTAAGTCTATGTTCACATCACAATTTTGCCATGCCAGTGACTCCTTCCGTTAGATCCGCCATTGACTTAAATGAAGCAGTCATGGTCACTTTGTGCTCTCTCTGGCCTCCTTTTCGACAGTGTCTGATCGACTGTGCTTTTGTGTCTGCCTCAAAAAGATGGATGCTGATGAAAAGGAAGTCAGACAGAGCACAAAGCGATTCCTTCTGCTTTATTTATGACCCTGTTGGCAAATCCACCTAAATCCGTTTTTTTAAGTACTACATATGGAAGCACCTTATAGAGCATCTGACATGTGACAAAAGCATGATATGAACTCTGTAGCACCGGCGTCTCTGTCCTCTGCCCCTCTCCACTGGCAGAGACACCAGCGTACTCACCACCACAGCCCCTGTCCGGATCTGTCTCCTCATTTTGGGTGTGCACACCGTGCGTAGGTCCCTGGGCACTATGCTTATGTAAGAGGAAGGACAAGATCGGAAATATCTCTTGCACACCAGTTGCGGAACTACCGGGACTGTCACCAATGTTGCAGGGGGGAAGACTTTCAGACAAGGGCCGACCCTTCCATGTGGCTGGGGTAGGCAGAGCCGGGCTAAAAAGCACTGTGCACGGGAAAAGGGTCAGAATCCAGGTGGGGAAGGTACGCGGACAGTCGTGCGCATTGTCAACTGTAAGAGTAGATCATCCATTGGGCGCAGGCCGACTTGACAGCTTCCCGGTGTACCGATCTACTGTGGGTGGGCGACGGACTGTCAGCTTCCCACTTACCTCTGCATCTGGAGGTGACTCCCATCCTCAACCAGAGACTGTAAAGTGTGCGTGGCGCAGTGAGAAATAGGTGACTAGGTCATAGCCCCTCAGCCAGAAACCTGCATACACCGCGGAGCAAATTCTCATTCCAGCGGTCCCACGTACTGGACTGAGCGCAGCTTGTGGCGTTCGTGAGTGTGGGAATCTCCCACAGCCTTCAACCATCCTTCACCCTGCCCGTGGACTGGAACCTGATCTTCTACAGATACCGTTGAGACGTCATGTGCCACTGTTGGAGAACTGAGATGCTGCAATCAAGAAGACTACAGACTGATAAGTTTGACCTTCTCCCCTCTATCAAACTCCCATTCATTCCTGCCTTTCCCCTTCCAAACTCCGTCCTGTCCTCTGTCCTAACGTACCCCGTTTCCTCACGCTCCCTGTGCATAGTATTCCTGTTGTTAATAAAACCCTGTTAACTCTTGATCTGTCTCTAGTCTGTGACGACATCCCATGTTCCTGCGATTTCTATACTTAGGGTGTGCACGCACACTTTCCCTCTCTTAAAGGGTCTGAGCGCTTCCTCCTAAAAGTGTTCCCAGCCAATTGCATGGTGGTGCCTGTTCAATATTGTAAGTTTGTTCCTAAACAGTCTTGTTAGTTCTCAGGTCCCAATGCTCATATTCATGTATACCTGCCTGTCTTTCAGCTATGCCTGCCCACCTTTCTATCATCTGTGCCCGCCAGCCTGTATCAACTGTGCCTGCCAGCCTTTCTAACAGCTGTGCCCATCTGCCTAATAGCTGGCCCAGCCTGCACCAGCCAGTGCTCAGCTATGCATCAGCCGGTGCAGCCGCACCAGCCAGTGCTCATCTTTATATCAGCCGGTCTCGTCTGCATCCGTGGTTCCTCTGTTCTTACAGTGTCTGCCTTCATCTACTGTACCTTTCTTGGGCTGTCCCAGCTACCCATCCCTAGGGGGTCAGCTGTCATCAACCCAAGGTCTGTCCCGTACCACCTGGTCCACCTCCTTTGTCTCTCCTCAGATCACGGTATTGTATGCCACTGTGCATCCGAGGTCAGATTAGGTGAGGCTCCTAGCTACACACCTCCAAGTTTTCTTTGGACCTTAGCACAGTGGTTCTACCACTCATCCCATTACAAACTCAGCCTTAATTGTAGAGATCCTGGTGTTTTAAGATGTACTGACTGTCTTCTAAGGCAAGTCACTGTCTGGTAATGTTATATCATATCAAGAGAATATACCATAATATTATGGTTAATATCCACTGCTGATTATGAGAACCAAAAGACCAAAGTCCCTTCAGCTTATTCTTCGCACAACGCTACTACATAGCACCCTCTGTGCATAAATCTACATTATATCTCTAAATAAATGAATTGGTTTGTGTTCTAGTCCCCCTCACAACGGGTGTCTGGGATCATCATGATGAATCTTAATTCTGAAGGTTAGTGCTGTTCTTCATAGACTCACTATCTGGGCCAGACTTAGTGCCCTTTGATTTATAAAATGTAATGTTTTAAAGGGAACCTGTCACGAGCAAAAACACTATTAACCTGCAGATATGGGGTTAATCTGTAGTGTTTGGCTACATGCAGGCACTGGGCATGTTAGTAGCGTTTTTGATGATGAGAGGTTCCCTTTAAATGGAAGAAATTTAGTCCCTAAATGGAGATTTTTAGAATGGAAGAAAGGTAATGCTCAGTACCATCCATGGTACCAGCATAATGACTCATGCATGGGCATTGCGTTCTTTACTATGAAATGTATATGGTCATTATAAACCCTGCCAGCCTGGTATTATGCAAAAAAGGTTATCCCATCAATAATGGCTGCAATTCTAATATATGATGTGGCTGTTGCTAAGCCAAAATGACATCCACACATGAGTAGCCAATGTCCGCTCACTATACCTTTAATTTCACGTGTCTGCATGACAAAAACTGAGGAGGGTTTTTTGAGACGGCCAGACTGTATGACTTTTAAGATTAGTATATTCTGGTTCTCATTATGGCTGAAACCCTGTCTACTCACAATTGTATCAATGGAACCAAGATGCCAGGCAAGCATGATCATGTCATGCTGTAACACTAGTGCCAAAGGTGGCAGGCTATGAGTATTCTATCATAAGAATATCCCTTCATTTGGTGACTTTCTGTTTGTTACACATCAGAGACCTGAGGGATCTGATTGTAATTTTAGGTATGCAGCTTTAAATGCAGCCAACAGTTCTACATTTGCCAAAAAGGCCTTATGTATTTTTATATAATGTATGGCTTAATAATTGGAGTCAACTCTCTTGGGAGTGAATTTCCATCCCATTTTCGAAGGTCAATATCTATCATTCACTTCCATGTTGACCATCTCTTTGTGGAGTGTCTTAAATCAGCCTACAAGAAGACGGCCACTGCCAATTGAATGGTCAGACACATACACATCCAGCAAAGTTTGGGAATATTTTATAATGACATTTACAATCCTTACAAAAATCCACAAATTACGTGACACATGAAGATAGTCCCATGGCTAAATCTTGATATGACAAAATTAATATAACATGTATTGGAATTTGAGACTCCAAAAACATGACATTTTTATGGTAAAAAGATGCTGATTCCGTTCCAGCACGATGTTGAGCTTTCCCGCTCTCTTCTGAACTGTATGAGAGTGCATGTTTTTGCATACTAACAAACCATAAATGAGGACTAAGAAATCACAGTCAAGCTAAAATCAAAAGAAGGGGATTAAGCAAACCTTCAGTTGACCTAAACCCCCAGAGCAAGCAATTATACAAGACAAGTGGGAATAAATTTAAAGTCACCAAAAACAAAAATGCAAAGGCAGTCACATTTCTTCCTCACACCCACAGAGACGAGCACAACACTTTGTTTGCAGTTTTATCTGAGTGCACAGAATTCAAATTGAATAAAAAAAAACAAAAAAAAAACAAAACAAACTGTGAAGCAGGTTTAGAAACGCTGCATGCTACACATTGAGATAAGTAATTAATTATAATCATTAAAGATGAGCCAATAATTGAAATTCTGCTTTGCCACTGTTCCACTAAATCAAACCATGTCATCTTCAGAGCTGATTCAAAAAATAGACCAATATTTGTAAAAAAAAACATGGCATCTTACAAGGGGATGCAAGTCATAGCTAATACCAATTTAACACTGTCATAAAGTACTCAAATAATACCACTATACAGTTTTTAAATAATGTGTCCATACAGTATAGTGCCAAAATAATAGCTACATACAACCCCCAAATAATATTGCCATACAATACCTACAAAATACCATCACAAGCTAAAGAATACCACTGAACAAAGGCCAAATTATAAAGTCATTGTGTGCCCAAATTATATTCTGAATAAAGACATACAGAATTCTAGCAATGAAAGATCAAACAATTCATTGATTTAGTTTTCAGAAGAGATGACCAATAGAAGACATCATAAATATGTACAAATTTACATCAATGGCCCCGTTTAAAAAAATAGGTTAATGGCTGTTTCATCCAAAATCTGGGCACTCCCTTAGTCTGGAGTAAACGTGCAGCACTATTTTTTTCACATAACTGGCACAATTTACTGAAGGTTGTAAACACATTACATGACACATTACACTTGATGGTTACAGTTCACCTTGATTGTTGGTTGTTGATCAAACTTGGTAGAACGTGAGCACTCTACAGCTCAAGTTTCAATAATAATTCATGCACGTCAACTTTGCCTAACTTCACTAAGACCATGGATCAGTATTAGCTTCACCGTGACCACTTTGTTCAACACTACTAAATTGGTAATACACAACAGTTAACTTTATTACCTTTCCAGGAAGGGAGTCTCCACACCGGTCTCCAGTCCTGAGAGCTGTTCTTGAGTCAGCCACACTTCTGTTCAGGCCTCTACATCCAGGACTGTATTATCCAGGCCACTTCACAGACCTCGGGGCAACCAATCTTCTGCTATAAGTTGTTAATCAAGTCTTCCCAAGGTAACATTTCTCATACCTCTTCCATGATCCAGCTATAGCCCACCCCAATAAGTGTAAGCAATAAGTACATGCATTAAGTCCTTAAGGAAAATCACAAAACATAATATTGGGAAAAAAAACATATTGTGCAACCAGTGGCAGTCACAATGCCCAAGCAGTGTCAACTATAGCGTAACTGGTGGGAAAGTTGAGCTGTACTTATTGTAAGCAATTCAATGAATGTTATTCAAAAGATCATTGCATCTCATCCTTCTGGCTTGTGGCTCGTTGCCTGTCTTGCAGCCAGACTTAGTGAGAATCTGTCAGTAGGATCAACTCACCTAAGCCGTCTATATGGTTATGTAGTCATTCAATATAGAAAAAATGGTCTAATGGTTTAAAGGAGCGATACAGGAGGAGTGGGTCGTAGTCACACTGCATACAAGAAGGAAAATTTGCCGCACTGTCAAAAATTAATATTTTGCAAGGTAATTTTACTGATTAGTATATATACATAAGGTAAATCAGATGGGGTACATAAGCGACAAAATAAAGGACGTTTCGACCCATATTGGGTCTTTGTCTCAGAATATCTAAAATAAAGATATAAATACAGTATAATATGTAATACAAAATATACAATAATTGGGGACAAAGCAAAAAAGATATCTCTATATATGAACATATGTGACAGGTAGATGCTTCACTGTTGATTTGAAATCATCCAGCAAATGGTTATAGCAGACAGAGAATGGTTAACTCAGCCCCAGGGGATATTGGGAAATTTGATATTGTGTCCTGGACATCCAAGAGTGAGTGGTGTGTGTATTAGAGAGTCTCCTCCTGTCAGACCGAAATCAGACAAGCTGTATAGACCAGTTCTTCCTGGGAAGCGATTGCTGTAATCATAGAAGCAGTCAGGACAGCCAGGAGCATCTTTATTAACTTAAGATACAAGTGAGAGAGCTACAGCACCGGACTCATCCCCTCCCCCGCGTCACTGCATGAGCCAAGTACAGTTCTGCTTAGGTCAAGACACTGTGTGTGAAGACAAGTAATCTGTGAAGAGATTTTCATATATGTTGATGAAGCAATATATGAAGAGTAATGATTCTGTGTGATGAAAAGAAGCTTGACTAAAAAACCTGTGATTAACTTCTGCTCAGAACTGTGTCATAGCTGTGTGTCTGTAAACCGTTACCTCCCCTCTACTGTGAAGAATTATAATTAATGGTGGCCAGGATTCCAACAAGTACTCATGTTTCCTTTATATCACCCTCATATCTTGTGTGGCATTCATGTAACACATAGAAAGGGTTACATATTATTGTGATTAAACAAGGATCAATGGGATAAATCTATATATACATAACAATGGTCATAGGAACATTCCAGATAATACAATGGAAAATGTATGATAGAATAATTTAATTTCATAGATCCCATATTAAGCAAATTCTAGAGAGAGTATTATACCTGAATCACTTTAAAGCAGGATGTAGAAGCATAAGCATGTTTCATTTGTGGATTGCTGGAGGGAATAAAGAGATATTAAAACTCATATACAGTGGAGGGAAAATCACAATTAATGAAAAGTAATCCCAATCAGTAGAAAGTATAATCTGACTATACCTTAGATTATCCATTCGTCTGAGTATACTGGTAATGCTGGTGCATACCTCGCCGTTGCAGTGTGTCTAGAACTTGGTGGTGGGACGGTTTATATCATATGTCAAGCAAGTATTTCCGGAGTTAAAGAGGTTGTCCATTACTTTTACTTGATGGCTTATACTCAGGATAGGTCATCAATGTCTGATCGGCTGGGTTCTGACACCTGGCACCCCAACCGAGGAGCTGTTATCAGTGTCGGCGGCCAGAAGTACTTACTTGCTGAGCTGTCCGCCTACTACTAGTAGTCGGGCCTTGGTACTGCACATCCGTTTCCTATTCAAATCAATAGTAGGCAGATGTGTAATACCCTGCAGCAGCCACTACAAGTAGACGAGGCAGCTCGGAAAAAAGTGAGTACTTCCGCTCGGCGACTGCCACCGTTAACAGCTGATCGTTGGGGTGCCGGGTGTCAAGACTCCAGCCGATCAGACTTTGATGACTTATCCTAAGGAGTGTAAGTAGTGGACAACCTCTTTAAAGGTCAGAGTCAAGGTCATGCTACATGTTACGTGTCACAGAGGGTGGGTCTAAATCAGGCATAGGGTAGTGTGTGTCATGTCATGGTAGGTGTATCCACCGGGAGTTACAGTTGGTATCCAGCCAACACGAATGACATCACTCGATGGGTATGTTTATCAGGGGTTGTATTGAACTAGGCACCATGGCAATAGTAATGGTGGATATTAGTTTATGGAAATGCAAGCAACGTCATGGAGAAAGTAACCCTTAGAAGGACAATAGAAATATATTGTAGAGAGTAGGTTTGTTTACTGCAGTGGTGTTTAAACAATTGCCAGTGGTGTCCTGGGAGGGGGGGAATGAAGATTCACTATTAGGAAAAAGTAGTTAATGTAATAATGATTTAATTTGAAAACATCATGGATGGTATATTTACAGAATAGTTAAAAGGCTCACAAGGAAATATCCTAGTCACAAGATCTGTAATGTTATGAAATTTAGGTTAGTAGAAAATGGTATATTCATATGATTTTAATAAGAGTATAGTATGTTTGGAGGTATATGTCTTGTCGAGCGCTGTTGGATTAAATACAATTGTGCTCAAAAGTTTACATACCCCGGCAGAATTCTTGCTTTCTTGGCTTTTTTCACAGTATATGAATGATAACACCAAAACTTTTTCTCCGCTCATGGTTAGTGGTTGAATGAAGCCATTTATTGTCAAACTACAGGGTGGGCCATTTATATGGATGCACCTAAATAAAATGGGAATGGTTGGTGATATCAACTTCCTGTTTGTGGCACATTAGTATATGGGAGGGGGAAATTTTTCAAGATGGGTGGTGACCATCTTGTGGTATAAATGGCCCACCCTGTATTTTGAAGTCGGCCACATTGGATCCAACTTTATTTTTTCCAGTGGGAAGAGGGTCATGTGACACATCAAAATTATTGAGAATTTCACAAGAAAAACAATGATGCGCTTGGTTTTAATATAACTTTATTGTTTCATTAGTTATTTACAAGTTTATGGCCACTTATAAAATGTGTTCAAAGTGCTGCCCATTGTGTTGGATGGTCAATGCAACCCTCTTCTCCCATTCTTGACACAATGATGGCAACACCGCAGAAGAAATGCTAGCACAGGCTTCCAGTATCCGTTGTTTTAGATGCTGCACATCTCGTAGCTTCACAGCATAGAGGGTTTTGTGGATTTTGGGTAGTGTATAAAATACTGATGTTACTGGAAGAGGATTGAACAGAAAAGTAGCTGCTTCTTGATCAATGACTCTGACACTCAAATACCTGAGTGTCACCTGGTTGATCTTTTCACAGATACTAGAGGTAGGATCACTGGAGAGCTGTCTGTAAGTATTAGCATCTGCTAATTGTTGAGAGATCTCAGAGATATTGTGTATGGTCAAGAACCACAATAGCCCCACCCTTATCCACCGGTTTTGTTATTATGAGAGTATTGATAGCTTGTTTTTCAATGTGAGATAGATTATGAAATGTGGGAAAATGTCCTGATTGGTGTTGATGTAAATAGTCACCAACATTCTGACTAACTAGAAACTAGATCAATGTATGTTTCTACGGGATGATGTACATGAGGTGGGTTAAAATTGCTTGGGTTCTGAAGGTCCAATCTTGTAATTGATAGGTCAGAGGGAGTACAATGTGGTGTAATACAGTGTTGGTAGGTATTACTGATGACAAACCAAAATGACATTTTAATCTCAAATTGCGGTAAAAATATTGTAAGTCTTGTTCAAATTGATAGGTATTTTTATTGGGGGGTGGGACAACTAGAAAGTCACTTTTGTAGTACTGTCAGTTCAGAGGGGTGAGCGAGTGTATGATCACACTATTATGTAACCCTTCTTATATTAATATAATGGAGAATTTTTTTTGTTCCCAATTCTTGTATATTTTGCATTATATACTATATTGTATTTTTATTACAGATATTCTGTGACCTTGACAAAGACTCAGGATGGGTTGAAACATCCTTTATTTTGTCACTTGTGTACCCCATCTGATTCACCTTGTGTATATATCCTAATCAATAAAATTACCTGCAAATTATCAATTTCTCAGAGTGCGGCAGATTTTCCTTCTTATTTGGGCATGTAGATTATAGAAAGTTGTATAAAACGATACCTTGATATCTGTGATCCAATATGTTATTCACATGAAATCCACATTTTTCTTAATATGCAAATAAGCTGTTACGATATATGAGCCGGACATAGATCTCCCTAAGAATCTGCCTCCAGAGAATATTTTAAATGAAGGGGCGTTACCGGTGGAAGACATGTAATGACTGATAGTCTACTCTCTTGATCTACATGTCTCACACTGGTAACACCCTCTTTTATTTAAATTAAGCTATGGAGATCTATGTCCAGCCCATTTATTTTAACAGCTGATTTACATATTAATGAGCTTCTTATGCTTCAAAAACTATGTGTTCAAAATACACTGTGTTTACATACTGTAATGAAGATTTCTGTGGCCAATAGTTTCTGGATTATTTTTTTGGGGAGATAAAATTCCAGCATCCAGGATCTTCATAAAAAACACTCTTTATTGAAAAAATATTAAAAAGTCACAAGTCCGGGAACTTGGAATTACAGGCAAACGAGTTTCAGACCGTTGTCTTTAATCACCAGACTTGTGACTTTTTAATATTTTTTTGAATATTGTTTTTTATGAAGATCCTCGATGCTGGAATTTTTTCCCCTTCATTTTTCCCTGTGGCACCGCAAATTTCCGTTGCACGGATTCTTCACATGTGGGGGAGCTGAACTTTTCTATTTTTTTTCGTGTTGGGACTGATATAGGGCGAATGTCATCTGTGGCTATATGAAATGCAGTGAACCTATGTGGTTGCCACTTTAATACACATCTCAGAGGTTCTATAGCTTTTAAGCTTTCTGAGTTGTAAATGCAGCTTCTTTTAAACGCAGTTTTCTTTAAACTTGATGTAACTCATGCTACTCCCCGTTTCCTGTCATTTAGCAAAGTAATAAAAAAATAAACACTTCAGTATACATGAATAAAAAATATGGTCCAAAAAACAATATCATATAATTTAAAGGGGATGTGTCACTAGCTTAAATTGGTAAGATTGAAAAGTGCTTGTAAAAACAAGCAAATTTGCAACTTACTCGGTATTAAAAATACTTTCCATCTTCAAGAAGATAGGGATTTATAATTGTATTATTTACTACTCATTGCCAAGGTTACCTATTAGTGTTGGCTGATCACCTAGGCAAGGAGCGCAGTGCTTACAAGATTTTTTCAATGGAGCTTGGAAGCACTGCTCTGAAGCTGGCCGTTTCTCTGGATCCAGACAGCTTAAAGGGAGTCTATCACCCTTTTTTTGGACTATGAGCTGCCAGCATCGACATCAGAGGCTTATCTACAGCTTTCTGTAATGCTGTAGATAAGCCCCCGATGTAACCTGAAGGATAAGAAAAATGAGTTAGATTATACTCACCCCGGGGTCCGGTCCGGTCTGATGGGTGTCGCCGTCCGGTCTGGCGCATCCCATCTTCATACGATGATGTCCTCTTCTTCCCTTCCTGTAGTGGCTCCGGCGCAGGTGCACTGCTCTGCCCTGTTGAGGGCAGAGCAGAGTCCTGCATTGCACAACAGGGCAGAGCAGTGTGCCTGCGCCGGAGCCACGACAGGAAGGGAAGAAGAGGACGGCATCGTATGAAAATGGAAGGCGCCGGACGGCAACACCCATCGGACCGAGACCAGACCGCCCCCAGTGAGTATAATATAACTCTTTTTTCTTATCTTTCAGGTTACACTGGGGGCTTATCTACAGCATTACAGAATGCTGTAGATAAGCTCCTGATGGCGGTGCCAGCAGCTCATAGTCCAAAAAAGGGTAACAGATTTCCTTTAAGTGTCATTACGGTTCTCTGATGTTGCAGAGGCAAAGCTGTAGCAATGGAGATCGCACAGTTTGGACTTACGGTGAGACAGTGCCACCAGTGTGAACCAATCAATCACGAGGCCACCTTTTCAACAAGATGTGGACGTCCTTCTTTTCCCGCTTTAATGACATTTGCAGCTTCTAGCTTATGTGTTGGAAATACAAGATAATTTCAGCCTTTATGTGTGGTTATTGTTATTATATTATCATTTATTTGAGAATTGCATTTTTCAATTAAGACATTTTTGGGGGTACACTATCTGTAACAATTTCTTTTAATGATAACGACAAATATGGAAATGAGTTCAGAGCTTACAATTAAAGCCATTTGAATAATTATACTGTAATCAAGTCAAATTATTGATGTCTTTATTTGAAAGAGGATGCTGTTGAAAGCGAAATACGTGCTTTACATATGAATTAACAGGTAGAAAGCAGCCAGGAAAAAATATTTGTATACATTATTTATTATCTAAATGTATACACACAAATTTTATTATGTTTATTATAAGAAAAATCTCTTAAAAACTATTATTTAAAAAACATTATATTTGGAAATTATTTCTAGGACCTTATTCACATGTCTGTGTTTAAACTTCTATGTGAAAAAATGTTACCGGTAACATCAATGTTTTAGTGTGTCATCATTGTGTGGTCAGTGTGTCCGTTTTTACCATCAGTGTCATCAGTTTATGGTCTGTGTGTTCTTTTTTACCATCAGTGTGTCATCAGTGTAGGTCAGTGTGTCCGTTTTTACCATTAGTGTTGGAGCGCCCCGCGAGGCCTGGGGGTACTCAGTACCGGGCCCGTCGACTTCCAAGGGGGACGGTGTCACGGCGGCGGCGACCGGATCCGTGGCCCAGAGGTGTCCAGTAATAAAATAGGGGAAAGTTGTGTGGTATTTTTGTGGTAAAAATAAAGATAATGTTTATAGATGGTGAAATACGTGACGCCACCTGTGGTATTCTAGCCAGAGGTGACCAGCGCTGCGGTGTTGCTTCTCTGGGATGGATGTTGGGCGCAGCTATGATGTTGTAGCCCTCCACAGGTAGGGCTGTAGTCCCAGGGCAAAGATGTTAAATAAATAGTAAAAGTGGCTGTAAATGTTGGGGTGCAGATAAATGAGAGAGAGGCACAGAGAGGTGCAGTTTCTTTACCTTTTACTGGTAATAGGTTGCAGTCCGGAGTACCACATAAAGGTGATGGAATGAGTCCGGCTCGCCTGGAGGCATTCAGGGGATCCACCTTGCCAGGTGGGGATTTAGGGCCTTCCTTTCTGCGCTTTGTGTGTGGGTCTCCGCTGTATATAACTATGCTGCAACCCTCTATTCGTGATGGTTTCACTAACCTGTACGGCTGTCAGCGTCAGCCTATTCCACGGGTACCGTTCTCTTCACCGTCGGTCGCAGGCTTCTTATCCGCTGCCGTGCCCTCAGGTGATTAATGTGCACAGGAAATTACAATCCCCTGTACTTTCAGATTCGGTTATCAGGGCGTACAGTTCCTGTCAGCCTAGGACTCTGATGTCCCTTTTCTCTTTATTAGCGCTTCACTCAGGGGTCTGCTATATGCAATATTTTAGCTTCCCTAGAGTCTCTTAGTCTCTGCTCTTGTCCTTTCCCTCTTCACAGATCAGCTCTGCCTATCGAAATCCTCTCTGATCAGCTCCCTGTCTTCGTCTGACAGGATCTTCCAGAAAGATCTCTTTACCTCACGTTTAACTGTCAATTTTCCTCACAGCTCACAGCTGCTTCATTTCCATGTCAACTCCTCATCTGATTTCTAGCTGACTCACCAACCCCCTCTGCTGGCCAGAATTTATAAGGCAGCTCCCTTTTCTGACCTGCAGCAGGAAATTGTGATTTAATGTATGCTGCCTGGCATGGGGGTCCCTTTCTGCCTCCAAGCATGACTTCATCTCTTAGAGGGAGGCGATGTCACTGTGACAACCGGACTCTGGGGTGTCACATTCCCCCCAGTTAAGTTCAGTACTCCTGGACTGAGGAAACAAAACAAGAATTGTTAACAACATCATGAAAATTTACAAAGTCTTAAAAATGTAAAAATTATCAAAAACCAGACAAGAAAAAGAAAACACTAGCACAGTTACTGCAGCGACCAGTCCTTATGCTGCAGTCCAAGAATTGTCTTTGTGCTTGTACCTGGAGTTTAGTTGGTGGGAACCACCTTAGCCCACTTTGTGTGTCGTCCCAGGGCATGGCTACAGGGTACTCTGTAGATGGGCCTGTTTTTCGGCCACGCCGGCGGCTTATTTCAAAGGCCTTTTTGGAGTAATTATTTACAAATACAAGTTCTGACCACACATAGTCATGTGGCCCAATTGTCCTTTAACTGGTTATTGCGAATACTTTAAAAAAGGTTCATACAGTAAGTGTCTGTAGGCTCTCATGCTTAACGGTTACAACTATACATTCTTATTACTTTATTTACATTACGTATTCTCTGTAACGGGCAGGGATTTGACCTCTTGTACTACGAGTGGATCTACGCAGTATAGGTATTTCTGATGACCTGACCTGTTCTCTGATGTCTACTGTTGGTGCATTAGTCACTACGCTATAAGTAGACTTGAGTAAGATAGGTATTCTAGACTGCCTTTTCTCTACTCCTAGACTCACCATGAGATTGTCAGATTCGCTGTTAGCAGGGGACAGATTTCCGAATTCTTCTGCAGATTTGGTATCTGTTACTGGAGCCATTTCATTTAGAGTCTCTTCTTCATCTGGTGCAGTAGGCTGATGAAAGGTTAGAACTGGTACTACTATTGCCTGATTTACTTGTGTCCATGTTCGAGGAAATTCTCCAAGTATAGTTTGAATCTTTTCCTCCACCTCTACTATGGGTTGTGGAGTGTCTTGGACTTCTTTCTTGTCCTTCAATTGATCAGGGCATATCTTTAGATGATCTCTTGAGACTGCTTCGAAGGTTTCTCCTCCATCTTTGCTGATGATACATACTTTGGTGTTACTAAAGTCTGAAGGTATCACGGTCTTTGGCTCTGCTTCCCACTGGTCAACTAGTTTGTGAACATGTCTCTTTCTTTTAAGTACTTGTTCTCCTGGTGCCAAGGGAACTGCAGGGGCGTGTTGGTTGCAATTTCTTTCCTGCCTCTGTCTTGCTTGGGACAAACTTTTCTCCGCACATTCTTGTACTTTGCAGTATTGTTGCTGCCGCTCTGTATCCCAGTCTGCATCTGGTGATGTTGTCTCAGGTGTTAAGACTCCCATGTCCAAATCAATGGGTAACTTGCCAGGTATTGCTCTGATCAAGTAGGCCGGAGTGCAATTGGTGGAGTTTATCGGTATATGATTATATAGATCTACCAGACCTGACAACTTCTCTGGCCACTGGTTTCGTTCTTCCAGAGGTAAGGTCTTCAATAAGTCAATTACCACCTGGTTCATCTTCTCACACATGCCATTTGTCTGTGGATGGTATGGCGTCGTTCTGATTTTCTTGCAACCGTACATGTTACAGAACTCCTGGAACACTTCTGCCTCAAAGGCTGGACCTTGATCGGTGAGCACTTGTTCAGGGTATCCTTGCGGTCGACAAAAGTGTTGCTGAAATGCCTTGGCTGATGTCTTTGCTGTTTGGTCTTTAATAGGTACGACTACCAAGAACCTTGAGTAATGGTCCACAATGGTCAAAGCATAGGTGTAGCCATTCCTACTCAGAGTTAACTTCACGTAATCCAAGGCTACCAATTCAAGCGGCTTTTTGTGATGATCAGCTGTAATGGGGCTCGCTGGCTGTTTCGGTCTTTTCTGCGCAGGTTGCATGGGCCACATTCTTGGCACCACTTCTCAATGGAACTCCTCATGCCAACCCAGCAGAATCTTTCACAAACTAGAATTTCCAACTTCTTCCAACCGAAGTGTCCTGCTCCATTGTGGTACACCTCTAAGACCATTGGTGCATCCCTCTTCGGGACTACCACCTGCCAGACCAGTTTATGTGTGCGCAAGTTGATGTTCCTCTGACACAGTTTACCCTCGTAGATGAACAGCTTGCCTCTTTCCTTCCATAGCTGCTGTGCTTCCTGTGGGTCATCTGGACCAGGGTGTGCATCAGCTTCTGCCAGGCACTCCTTTACTAGGTGAACAACTGGGTCACTGTCTTGTGTCTCTGCCCACTCGTGATGGGGTAATGAGTTCAACGTTACCTCTCGTATGATAAAGTGCTTATTCCTTACTCCTTGAGAGCGCTGGGCTGCAATTGGACGGTGGAAGGCTGGTAACTCAATTTCTTCGAGTTCTTTTGGATCTTCTCCCCCGTCTGGTGAATTGGACATCCGGGACAACGCATCCACATTAGCGTTCTTATGTCCTGCTCGGTACTTGATGGTGAACTTGTAGTTGGACAGCCGGGCCATCCATCGCTGCTCAAGTGCCCCAAGCTTTGCCGTTTCAAGGTGGGTTAGCGGATCATTGTCCGTGTAGATGGTGAACTTTGCAGAAGCTAAGTAGTGCTTGAAGCGCTCTGTTACTGCCCAGACTATGGCAAGGAACTCCAGCTTAAAGGAACTGTAGTTGCCGGGGTTCCTCTCAGTGGGACGAAGCTTCCTGCTGGCGTAGGCAATCACTCTCTCTCTGCCTTTCTGCACTTGTGACAGCACTGCTCCCAATCCCAGGTTGCTGGCATCAGTGTAAAGTACAAATGGTTGGTCATAGTCAGGGTAGGCCAGGACCTCATCTCCTGTGAGGGCCAATTTCAACTTGGTGAAGGACTCTTCTATCCTTTTGTTCCACTCGAATGGAAGATTTTAGTTCTTGGCCTTCTTGGATTGGCCCACTAGAAGATCTTGCAGCGGTGCTGCTATCTTGGTGAAGTTCTTGATAAATCTTCGGTAGTAGCCTACTAACCCAAGAAATTGCCTCACTTCATGGATAGTGCTGGGTCTTTTCCAGTCTCGGATAACGGTGACTTTGTCATGATCGGGTGCCACACCTTCCGCGCTCACCACATGGGCTAGGTACTGCACCTTGGGTTTCAAAAGGTGACATTTGGACGTTTTATTTTCAGGCCAAAATTTGACAGGGCTTTGAATACCTCGGCTAGGTGCTTCAAATGGTCTTCGTAGGTTTTGGAGAAGACGATGATGTCATCCAGGTACAGCAGAACGGTTTCAAAGTTTTTATGTCCAAGGCAGCATTTCATTAACCGAACGGCATATAGTTAAACTCGCAGAGGCCCATTGGTGTTGTAAACGCCATCTTCTCTTTGTCTACCTCTGCCACAGGAACCTGCCAATACCCACTGGTGAGATCTAAGGTGGATAAATAATTAGCAGTTCTCAGTGCAGCTAGTGATTCCTCAATTCTAGGCAATGGGTATGCGTCTTTATGTGTAATGCTGTTAATCCGCCTGTAGTCTACACACATTCTCATAGTACCGTCTTTCTTCTTAACGAGGACTAATGGAGCTGCCCAGGGGCTACAACTATCTCTGATTACCCAGCCTCCTTCATCTCTCGTAACATATTCTTGGCACATTGGTAGTGTGCTGGGGGTACAGGCCGGTGCCTCTCTTTAATGGGTGGATGATCTCCAGTGTAGATATGATGTTGAACGCCTTTTGCCTGCCCAAAATCTAGAGGATGCTTGCTGAAGACCCGTTCAAATTCTCGAGCCACCCGGTAAGCCCCATACTTTTGGTGTGAAGGGGTGGAGTCAGTGCCTACGTGTAGCTGCTGACACCAATCCTCCTGTTGCCCTTCAGAGCCATTCTCTTCCACCTTGTCAGACAGATGCAAGGGTTCTAGTGCCTCTATTGCATTGTTCCTGACGGTGAACAATTTAGCAAGGGTGGCATACGGGGGTAACTAGACCTCTCTCTCCCCACAATTTAAGATTCGTATTGGTACTCTCCCCTTGCGGACATCAACTGCCCCTCTCGCTGTCAGAATAGTGGGCCTACTATCAGAATACATGGGTTCTACCAGGGCTTGGTAATCTTGACCCCTGAGGCCTATTGCTGCCCGATACCAAATTAACATTTCACTTCTGGGAGGTATTGCAATGGGGAAAGGATCACTTACTCTGACACTGCCGACTTCTCCACCAGACAGCTCTACCTGTTGTCTCTGCATCAGGGCTCTGATCTCCTTTTGCAGGACTCGCTGCTGACTGGAGCTGGCGGTCTCGGCTACCTGTTGTAACAAAGCAATAATTTCTCCAAGACAATTTTCAATTACATTAGTGCCTAAAGTGATCATAGGATGGCATTCTCGTTTTTCAATATCAACTATTATCAAACCTTGCGATTGCAATTCTACTCGGCCAATTTTGATGGTCACCTCTTCATATCCCATCTGAGGCAAGGGCTGACCATTGCTGGCAAAAATGGTAAGATCTTTATCTGGGCTATGAGTAATGTCTGAATCTGCCCAGTACTGCTTAAAAAGAACATATGGTATCGTTGTCACCTGGGAACCGGTGTCCAGTAAAGCGTTCATCGGAAAACCGTCAATCACAACAGGCAAGACTGGTCGTCCTCCTACGTACTTGTCTCGCCAATTTGGTGGGCCTGATCGTCTTACTCCTGAGAGTTGGCCCTTTGCCCCAGGGGTTGCTTGTTTAAATGACAGTATCTTGCTAGGTGTCCTGCCTTGTTGCAGTGGCGACAGATGGGCTGTCCGTCCTCGTCATAAGGATAGCTGTCTCTCCCTCTGGTTGGCGGGATCCTCTTCTGCTGTCGCCACGGGACGTCTTCTGGACTGGAAGCCAGCTGGATCTTCTTCTTAGGAATAACTTGCAGGGACTGCACAGTTTTTGTTAGTGTAGCCACACTTTTAGTTAGTTCCTTGACTTGGAGACGTAAGTCTGCAGCAGAATCATCATCTTGGGACGGCTTGTCAGTCTCAATAGGGGTCTTTTGAAAATATGCTGTCTCCTGCTGGTATGTAATTGCAGGATGCTTAGAGGGCTCTGTGCTGCTAGGGTTCGGTTCACGCAGCACTCTGATGGCTCTATCCTTAAAGTGTGCAAAGTCCAATTCAGGATTTTGTAGGGCCATTATGCGCAGCTGTGTCCTTTGGTTGTTAGACTGGAGTTCCTCTATGAACTGCTCTGTTAATCTATCTTCATCTTGCACGCTCTCAGGATCAACCTGCTTTACAGCCTGTAGTGCCTCCTGAAGATTAAGGGCATAGTCCCGTATACTGTCCTGCACTCTCTGTTTGCACCCAAAAAAATCTCATTTTTATCTCTGCTGCAGTACGAATATCAAAAGTGTCTTTCAGTCTGGCTAATATTTGTTGGACAGTTCTTTTATCAGTGTCCGGCCAGGACTTTACTTCCCTCTGAGCCGCACCAGTTAATTGGCCAATGAGGATACTGACTTTTTGGCTTTCTGACAGGGAGCACACTTTGAACAAACTACATAGTCTTTCTTTAAAATTGCTCAGGGTGTGCGACTCCCCTGAGTACTGTGGTAACCAGGCTGCTCCTGGTATATATGGCATTGATAGCGGCATTATGGAGGCTGCAGCTGCGACCGCTGCTGAATCTTCACCCGCGTTGAGCATTTTCCTTCCTGCTTTTTCACTTGCTCACTAATGTCAGAGCACGGGCAGGGGCTTTGCGTCGTGCTTTATTTCTGGCTCTGCCCACAATTGCACGTCCCTCTCTGCTCTCACGTGCTGTATGACGCAGTTATGGCGGTTATTTGAAAGCGCATTAAAGTCTCTGGCACACAATTTAATAAAGTCTATGGCGCACAGTACCCAGCTTTGCCAGGCTTCTTTATCCAGCTTTGCTAGGCTCGCTAAATCCTGTTCGTGACGCAAATTGGAGCTCCCCGCGAGGCCTGGGGGTACTCGGTACCGGGCCCGTCGACTTCAATGGGGGACAGTGTCACGGCAGTGGCGACCCGGTCCGTGGCCCAGAGGCGTCCAGTAATAAAATTGGGGAAAGTTGTGTGGTATTTTTGTGGTAAAAATAAAGATAATGTTTATAGATGGTGAAATACGTGACACCACCTGTGGTATTCTAGTCAGAGGTGACCAGTGCTGTTGTGTTGCTTCTCTGCGATGGATGTTGGGCGCAGCTATGATGTTGTAGCCCTCCACAGGTAGGGCTGTAGTCCCAGGGCAAAGATGTTAAATAACTAGTAAAAGTGGCTGTAAACGTTGGGGTGCAGATAAATGAGAGAGACAGAGAGAGGTGCAGTTTCTTTACCTTTTACTGGTAATAGGATGCAGTTCGGAGTACCACATACAGGTGATGGAATGAGTCCGACTCGCCTGGAGGCATTCAGGGGATCCACTTTGCCAGGTGGGGATTTAGGACCTTCCTTTCTGCGCTTTGTGTGTGGGTCTCCGCTGTTTATAACTATGCTGCGACCCTCTATTCGTGATGGTTTCACTAACCTGTACGGCTGTCAGCGTGAGCCTATTCCACGAGTACCGTTCTCTTCACCGTCGGCCCCGGGCTCCTTACGTGCCCTCAGGTGTGCACAGGAATTTACAATCCCCTGTACTTTCAGATTCGGCTATCAGGGTGTACAGTTCCTGTCAGCCTAGGACTCTGATGTCCCTTTTCTCTTTATTAGCGCTTCACTCAGGGGTCTGCTATATGCAATATTTTAGCTTCCCTAGAATCTCTTAGTCTCTGCTCTTGTCCTTTCCCTCTTCACAGATCAGCTCTGCCTATCGAGCTCCTCTCTGATCAGCTCCCTGTCTTCGTCTGACAGGATCTTCCAGAAAGATCTCTTTACCTCACATTTTCACGTTTAACTGTCATTTTTCCTCACAGCTCACAGCTGTTTTGTTTCCATGACAACTCCTCAGCTGATTTGTAGCTGACTCACCAACCCCCTCTGCTGGCCAGAATTTGTAAGGCAGCTCCCTTTTCTGACCTGCAGCATGAAATTGTGATTTAATGTATGCTGCCTGGCATGGGGGTCCCTTTCTGCCTCCAAGCATGACTTCACCTCTTAGAGGGAGGCAATGTCACTGTGACAACCGGACTCTGGGGTGTCACAGTGTCATCAGTGTGTCCGCTTTTACGATCAGTGTCATCAGTGTATAGACCGTGTGTCCTTTTTTACCATCAGTGTCATCATTGTCTGGCCTTTGTGTCCTTTTTTACATCAGTGTGTCATCAGTGAATAGCCCGTGCATCCTTTTTCACATCAGTGTGTCATCAGTAAATAGTCTGTGTGTCATTGTTTAACATCAGTGTTTTGGATCAGTTTCTCATCAGTATCTGGTCCGTGTGTCCTTTTTGACCATCAGTGTGTCATCAGTATCTGATCCGTGTGTCCTTTTTTACCATCAGTGTGTCATCAGTGAATAGTCTGTGTGTCCTTCTTTATCATCGTTTTTGGATCATTGTCTCATCAGTATCTGGTCCGTGTGTCCTTCTTTAACATCAGTGTTTTAGGATCAGTGTCTCATCAGTGTTTGGTTCGTGTATTCTTCTCTATCATCAGTGTTTTTCACAGATGGATAAATAAATGACAAAGCTTCTACTATATGTTGCATTGTAAACGCGGATAGGACACGGACTCTACACTGATGCCATCCGTGTGCTGTATCTGTTTTTCACAGGCACGTAGACTTGTACTGGAAATTTTCATTCGTGATACCGAAAAAAACCCAGACATGTTTCCTTGAGTTTTTAATGGATACAAGGTCTGAGAAAAAAACTCAGACATGGGAACAGCACCACAGGGTATAATGAGTACGTGTCTTATGCACGAAAATGCGGATAGAACACGGACGTGCAACAGACGTCTGAAAATAAGGCTTAACACTGTACGACTGGCACCAACAAGGCTCACTTTGCTGAGATGGATTTCTCTGGACTCTTTAAACATCCTTAGCAATAAAGTTGCAAAATATATGAAAATGGGGACAGACCTAAAAATGGATGATTTAAACACACTTGTATAAGAAATGCTGCTCCCACATATTTATTGTGCAACAAAAATGAAAAATAAAATAATCTTTATTTTTATATAGCGCCAACATATTCCACAGAGCTTTACAGTTTTGCGCACATTATCATCACGGTCCCTGATGGGGCTCACAATCTAAATTCCCTATCAGTATGTCTTTGGAATATGGGAGGAAACCGGAGAACCCGGAGAAAACCCACGCGAACACGGGGAGAACATACAAACTCCTTGCAGATGTTGTCCTTGGTGGGATTTGAACCCAGGACCCCAGAGCTGCAGTGCTAACCACCGAGCCACCCTGCTGCCCAATAAAGCATATTTAATTTCTTTGCAAAAACATCTGAAGGGTACATTCAGATGAGCATATATTTTGCACTGTGCTGTCCATGTGGGAAATGAATAGCACACAGACCTAATGTTCATCTATGTGTTAGTTTACACAGGTCCATGTGAAAAAAAATCTCATCTTGCACAAATTTTGTCCAATTTATAGACCAGACTAGAGAAAATACTGTAAGTAGCAGGCAGCTCCTGCACCTCTCTGCTGTTTGGACAGGCACATGAAGCTGGACAATGAGCCAAACATGTCCGCAATTTGTAAACTTGACTGGTCTAATAAATTAAGCAGTCCATGTGGATGTAGCCTAGGGCTAGGGTCATATGACCGTATTTTATCTCATCGAAGAAAATCAGTCTGATTATGCTAATCACAGATCAGACTCTGATTAGTGTTTGATCAGAGTTTGATCTGATTTGCTCAAATGAGTAGAAAATTGAAAAAAAATTTCTCCATCCTCTCCGTTCAGTCAGTCAGCAAAAATCGAACCGCATTCAGATGTCATCCGAGTGTGAGCCGATTATTGATGCAAATCGGGCATGCTGCAATTTTTTTCCTTGAACAGCCTTGATTCGAGGAAAAAAATCAGACATGTGCACAGCCCCATAGAATAACATTGGTCTGAGTATGATCACATGTTTTGTCAGATCACATTCGAACCGGAAATATGGTCGTCTGCAGCTGCCCCAATGTATATAAAGTATAAGGTTCGCAGCTCAAAGTCGAGATTCTGAGATCGTACTTTAGACGATCCAATCACAGTTACTCCATAAAATGTAAAATGTCCCAGCAGAAGACGTTATTGGAGATGGAAACCTTATGACCACATGTCAGGAGCTGGGGGGAGATCACCCCTTTTGGCAGTAAAACATCACCGCTGCTCATCTCTGGTCACTATGATTTTGCTGTTAATGTATAGATTTTGGTTATCAATATAGGATATTGATCTGCACTTTTGTTTAAGGTCTAAAAAATGATCCCATATCTCCAAATTAGTGATGAGCATATTATCTGGGCATGCTCGTGTGCTCACCGAGTGACTTTGGCGTGCTCGAAAAATATATTCGAGTCTCCGCGCTTTCAGGTCTTACGGCTGTATGTCAATAGTCATGTGCAATTACAGTGCATGTCTCTATTCCATTTTACCCCCCAAAAAATAGCAAATAGAGGAGGATATTATCTCCCTAAAGACTAATCAAAAATAACGCTCGCTTCCTAAATTAATTGTTGGCATATTTTCAAGAAAAGTAAACTTTCAAAAACTAAAAAGAAAAAACAAAAACAATCTATTTTTGGATCTCCGCTTTGTTTGCTATCTGCTAAATTATTTGTGTCAATGCCAATAAAAATGCCGGCACCATCTTGAAAGGTTTACGCAGCTGGATAAGGAACAGAAATAGAAGCCACTGTGTTCCAGACTCACCAATGACTGTGTGCGGTTTTTTTTTATGTTTTTTTTTACATGTCAACAGTGTAGTCTGCTTTTCAAAGTGCAGCTGCGGGACACCATCTGATTCTGCTGACTGATTGAAATGCATATAATTAAAACTTAGTTTTCTCTTGCTGGATATCTTGTTATCTTATCATGAGATGTATTTTGGATGAATCAGACATGAAAGGAAATGTGTATAAATGGGAGACTGAAAGATGCATTTTATTATATGAATTTATGTAAGTGGGCTATGGCATTTAAATGTTTAATTACGCTGTAATTCGATGAATGAGCAGTATCTGAATATGAAAGAAAGTCTTTACAATTTGCAAGTCTAAATGAAGGTTTGTTTGAAGCTAGTTTATCATACCTGGGGGTGCTTTATGTCCTGTAAATGTAAAGAAAATGTAATTATTGCTGATCAGTGTAGATTTCAGATGGTGCAGAGTTATGGAAGCTTCATGATGGCAAAGAGGGAATTGCCCTTTAAATAAAATTTCCATTAAAATTCAAATCTTGCCTCAATTTATAAGTTCCTGAATTGTGCTATTTTGTAAAGGACCTAATATAAGGCGTCATTCACAAAGCTTGGCGAGCCTATAAGACGGCTCATGTAGTCGTCTCTACATAGCCGTCCCGCACAACAGGGATGTAGGCACTCCGCACGTTGCAGTATGGCGCCTTCACATAGTTACCTTATTGTGGAGTTATTCTCCTAGGAGAGAGCACCTCTACATTATGACACGCAATTTAGCATAATTGGCCACATAACTGAACATTTATTTATTTTTTATTTCAGTCAGTTAAATAGCGCCATGAATTTTCACAGCGCTTTATGTACATCATCATCACTCTCCCTATTGGGGCTAACAATCTATATGCCTTATGAGTATATCTTTGGAGTGGGGGTAGGAAGCTGAAGTAACCGGAGGAACACCATGCAATGGGTTATGTAAATATATGTAACGGGATGGGTGGTGGAACCACTGTGCCAAAGCCCAAGGAAGTCATGGAGGGGTGTGACTAGGAGCCTCACCCAAACTGACCACGGATATGCAGCAGCTAACGACACCGAGATCCAAGGACAGACAAGGGAGGTGGTCCAGGTGCTACTCCAGGACTGACCTTGAGTAGATGGCAGCTGACCCTTAGGAACGGGTAGCTGGGGAGGCCCGAGGGAATGTCCAACAGATGCAGGCAAGGGAATATGACAGGAACCGCAGATGCAGACAGGACTGGCTGATGGAGAGAGGAGAACTGGCAGGTGCAACTGGACTGGATGCCGTTGAGATGAGAATTGGTGGGTGTAGCGGGACCAGCTGCCGTTAAGATGAGTACCAAAGATTGCAACTCAACCGACTGCCGTTGAGATGAGCACTGGTGGGTGCAACAGGCTCAGCTGCTCTTGAGGTGAGCACTGGCAGGTGCATCAGGGCCAGCTACCATTGACGTGAGCATTGGCGGGTGCAGCAGGCTCAGCCGCTGTTGAGGTGAGCACTGACGGGGGCAGCAGGCTGGGATACAAGCACTGAGACCTGAGAACTCACAAGAGTGTTAGCAAAACAAACTCACAACATTGCACAGGGACCTTCATGTTGGAGGAGATGCTTTAAATAGTAAGTGTCCTCCAGCTATTGGCTGGGGACACTTTAGAAGAACACGCATAGCCCCTTTAAGAAAGAGGAAGTGTGTGCCCGCACCCTAAGCACAGTACCCGGGGACCTGCATGTGATGCACGCACCCCGGGCATCAGCAGACCCGGAAGGAGCAGGACGGGGGCTGCAGTGATGAGTACTCTGGTGTCTCTGCAGGGAGAGCGAGACTTCAGGCAGAGACATGGGCGCCACAGTATCCCCCTTCCGCCCCCTCTTTTTCTAGCTTGCTAGAAATTTTTTCAGAAGACCTTGCTTCTGCTATGATTTTTAAATATTTAAATTACATTTTATTGCTTGAAATAAGTATTTGATCACCTACGAACCAGAAAGAATTCTGGCTCTCACATACCCGATAGTTTTTTTTTAAGAAGCTCTCCTATGCTGCACTCATTACCTGTATTAATTGCACCTGTTTTACCTGTATTAAAGACGTCTGTTCACACAACCAATCACATTCCAACCTCTCCAGCATGGCCAAGACCAGAGAGCTGTCTACGGACACCAATGACAAAATTGTAGACCTGCACAAGGCTGGGATGGGCTATAGGACAATAGGAAAGCAGCATGGTGAGAAGTCAGCAACTGTTGGCGCAATTATTAGAAAATGGAAGAAGCACAAGGTGACTGTCAATCTTCCTCAGTCTGGGGCTCCAGGGAGGATAGCGTAGTGGGGTAAGAATAATTCTGAGAAAGTTCACGAATCAGCCCAGAACTACACGGGAGTACCTGGTTAATGACCTGAAGAGAGCTGGGACCATAGTTTCAAACATTAACATTAGTAGCACACTACACCGTCATGGATTAAAATCCTCCAGGGCATGCAAGGTCCCCCTGCTCATGCCAGCATATGTCCAGGCCCATTTGAAGTTCGCCCATGACCATCTGGATGCGCCAATGTTGGAAAGGTGAAGTGAGTTAATCGGCCGTGAACTCGCAGGACCTGTCAAATGGCATCGTGAGCAGGAGAACTTTCTTACGCTCGTGGTGACCTCAGACAGGTAATAGCAATTCACAGGCAGACACTGAGCACACGGTGCTCAGTGTCTGCTGGATGACAGCCTGTATGGTCGCATCATGCATCCATGCAGCCTGCCATCTAGATGTAGCCGAGCTAGACCTCTCATGGGACACATGGATTAAAAGCATCTCTGCGGAAAGATGAGGAAATTGTTGTTTGTTTTTTACCTCTTTTGCAGATGATGAGGTCATCTGGGGAATCGACAAGGTTGTAAGAATATTAACGGAATCTGTGTCATTCTTTCAATTAAAGGACTTTTTTTCTGGTTGTCTGTGTTTTCATACAATGTGACTATGGGGTGAGTAATGTGGGCGTCTTATTGGTGCATCTCCACTACTAACCTCGGGGCTTGATGTCACCTAACAATACAAAGATGACATCAACCCCCCCAACTTTTATCCCACTTGCCACTGCTACATGGCAAGAGGGAAGAGCGGGGCTAAGTGCCCGAATTGGTGCATCTTAGAGATGCGTCTTTTCTGGGGTGGCTGAAAGCTGTGTTTTTAGCCTGGGAGAGCCAGTATCAATGGCCCCTTCCTAGGCTATTACTATCAGCCCACAGCTCTCTGCATAGCCTTTGCTGGTTATTAATTATAGGGGGACCGACCCCACATCATTTTTTGGGGGCTCCCCCATTTTAATAGCCAGTAAAAGCTAAGTATACAGTTGTGAGCTGAAATTAATAGCCTGGGAAGCTCCATGGGTATTACCCCCTTCCCAGGCTATAAAAATCTGCCTCCATCCATTGGCTTTCCATCTGCTGGTTACGAAAATTGCACGGGAGCCCACTCCATTTTTTTCCAAAAAATAATCTTTTATAAATTAAATACATGTACAGAATGCTGCATATACACTGTACTAATTGAATTTGTCACATAGAGTGACTGCAGACTTGTAGATTGAGACAGGACAACCCCTTTAATGGAGATGATAATTGGCCACATTTTCATATCAGGATATTTTTACATAACTATTTTTGTAGTAAATAGACTTTCTAACATTCTAAATTAAACAACGTGGTCAAAAATGTAAATTCTTCAGAACAATGATAGAATACAAGTGGGAACAAATACATACACAAAATGCTGGGGGAATTTTTACTTTCTCACGTTTGTCTTGAAAACTGGATATTAGGTTTCCGTACAAATGACAACTGTCACATTTAGATAACTCAATCTTAAACTTCATAGTTTTCATGTCCTAGAGGGAACTTTTACAAATGTCTGCATAGCCTTTCTCTAGGAAAAATAATCATGTTATAATGGGGTTCTTCCTAAAGTGCAACTGCAAAGACCTCCATTTCTTTTTTCTACTTGAAAAGATGATTTAAGCGCAAGCAAAACTTTCAATTGATGAATTTTCATTTTAAACTTCAGTAAATCGTTCAGGGCTTACACTATCTTCTAATGCCTTCCCATCACAGTGGGTGATTTACACATTACGCTCCATGCCTTGCTTGTTTCAGGGGATTGCCAGCTGTATTAAGTTATGTTACGATATGTTACACGAAAATAAAAGCTATTGCCTGAGAATGACACTTATGTACTATAAGAGCATTTGTCCGCCATGAACTATGAGTTATGATAATGACTGTTATCGCTATATAATTACATTTTTACCTTGCAACATTCTGTCATACATTTATTTCCTGATAATAGGAAACATTTGTATTCATGGAAGATATTTTGGTATATCATTGAAATATTTGCCCTTCATGTGGAAGTTATTAAACTGAAAAACACAGCACTGAAACACTTTACTAGTTATTACATTGTGAACTCAAGTGCAGTCACCAAGATTAAAAAAGGAAATACAAGTCTTCCTTTCAATATTGGGCTTTTGTTTTAGATCAGCTCCATAGAGAAGATACATTTCACGCCCGCTTAGAATACTAGAAAGACGTTTATCATTCTCTTATTGCCATAAAACTTATGCATAATCTATAACTAATAATCACTTTTCTAAAGTTTAAAGTTTCTAAACTTTTTGTTAAACCTTATAGCACAAAAGTTACAAACCTAAACTTTATTCTTGATGTTTCATGTAGAGAAAGAAAGAGAGCCAGTAATCAGGATGTTATACCCCAAACTAATGAGATGGTTTAATGCAGATTACATTTATTACCTTTCATGTAGAAATCAGTTTTGCCATTTTAGAAAAATCCATTGTTAAAATTTTATGCTAATGAGCTGCAAGTGCAGTAGGCGGGACATGCACTTACACCTTTCCTAGCTCTCTCCTCATTCCCTGTCCACTGCCTGCCTACTGTCTCTGACTGACAGGTCACTCATGTTTCTGTCACCTGTCAGAGACAGGAGGAAGGCAGTGAGCAAGGAAAAGACTGAGAAGCAGGATAGCTGTAAGGGCAATCCCCACCCAGTGCACATGCAACTCATTAGCCTACAATTTCCACTCTGGATTTCTCTAAAACAGCTTTATACAGACATTAATGCACCTTTACATACATGGCATTAGATTGCGCTATAAAATCCTGATGACAGATTGCTTTAAAGTGTGTGAAATGATCATGGAGATACTAGAGAGTTTTCAGAGGGTACTCAGATGGGTGTCCAGGTAACAACAAGTGTCCATAGCCTAAAAAATGGCTGTGCCATTTTGTGCAGTACTAATTTGCATATTTTTTTTTCCATAGAACATTCCGTGACCTATAAGTCTCCTTATTTCAGCTTGGTACTTTCCAGAAAATGGAATGTTACCCCTTACAACACCATACGACACCTATCAACCGGCACTCCTACTCTTCAATGAAGAGGTGCAAGAATCCTGAAACAGTTGTGTACAGATGGAGGTCTCTTACTTTTGGAGAAGACTGGTTTAGCTAAATATCGTAAATCATGGGGTAAGTCTTACTATTGCATTGACATTGATTTGTATAGTGGGTACCTCCAATATGTGGCACTAGAGAAAAAGTTTTCGTCCTCTTAGAAAAGGGACGATTTGTATAACTTCTGGTCAAGAAATTAGGAATTTACATGAACACATTCAATTTTTATCCTTCACCGTGGAAGTTTGTGTTTAACTAAAAATACGACTGATTGTTACACTTATTATGATATGATGGAAAAGGCTACTGTTCATCCAATAAATAGCACTGCTCCTGTCCCCAAAATGGTGAGATTATAAATGCAACTCATTACATCCAATAAATACACCATACAACGTCAAAATAAAATGGAAAAGTTATGATTCTTTGGTGTCGGCGGCGAGAACCCACAAATATGTGATCCACAAATATGTGATTTGCATACTTTCGGCCACATTCCAGTGAGATGTGTGTGGCCTTGCTCAATACGACTGAATTGAGCAAGGCCGAGCAAGTCTTGTTGGCACGTGACCGCTGGTGGCACCAAAGAATCCTGACAGCATGCAGCATGCACGCTGGGAGGATTCAGAATCCTATAGTCACATTGCATGACTGCAGACTTTCAGCCCAAACCTGGACAACCCCTTTAATGCGTCGATGCTACAGCATATGTTTTCATACTGCCTTGGATGATGAGCTGATCTTTAAAAATTTGATTTGTTGTCACATTTTTTGGTTTTATTATGGATCCATAATTTCACCATATAATAGAATAGAAGCAGAAATATGGATCCAGATTCTAACAGTTTTGCCTCTTGTAACAAACATCAGCTCTAAGCAGGCTTCCACAGTCTGTCTTTCAATTTGCCACTCCGTTTAGAACAGTGTAGGGGGCATTCAGGTTACTTTTTACACTTTTTGAGTCCTACATAAGGATCTGATTTTCTTTCTAGGGGCCTTTAGGTTGTATTTGAAGAGTTCCTGCTTAATGGTGGAGCAAGCTGGAAGACAACCAAACTAGCCAAGGTCAGAACCATAGACTCCCAAACAAGGGTGGAATCAGAACCAAAAGTAGAATTGGTGGATTACTTGGTCAGCATCCAAGGAGTCAGACAAGGTACACAAGTTGAGTATAATATATAATCCAAGATAAAACCAGAATAGGCATCCAGATGATTATCCAGAAGACTGATACGAAAAAAGTCATGGAAAGCCAAAACCAGTCCATATAAGTGCACTAGGAAGTATACATTAGCATAGAGTAGGGCAAATAAGAGGTTAACATACAGTGATAGGGTTGCTAATCTATCAGGGAACATGTTCTGTGACTGGTCCATCGATTAGCTTCCATAAATAACTCATCACCTGGACCTCCTGAATGGTCAACTGAAATGCCATTATAAAGTAGGCAAATGGATCTGCTCTGCCCAGCATCTGTACTGAGGAGACCAAAGCGGTGGCTTCTGCCAGAGAGAATAAGTGCAGGAACATGTCAGCGAAACTTTATGATACCTCCATTGGCTTATATGAAGCAAATACAGCTTTGTAAAAGAACATTTGCCTTAGGAGCAAAAAAAGCTGATAAGGATAATTTTCGTAGACTTACTCAACGTTACTTCCTGCTGTAAAGTGGGTGGGAGTATTTGGAGGTAACGATTGACTTGTCTAGTTCCATTAGAAAGGCCAGGACTTATTATAGCAGAGAAGGTTTCATGATAATTAGAATGAATGAGAGATGGTAGAGAAAGTGAGAATCTGAAGATTGCTAATGCGAAACTCCTGTCAAGTTGTAGAAGTATCATTGGTATCCAAAGCGCCGATCTATCAAATGCTGATCATACCTTGAAAATGTTGCTGACTTGAATTGATTTTGAACTTCATCTCCAGAAACAGTCACTCTTCAGAAATGATGTCCTTCATTGCATTGATACATTACCCGGTGTGACGAGACAAACGGTCTCCCCTGTAGTGGTAACACATCATTTTTCCTACCGAATCACAACTGGAACATTGCCTAATCAATCCTCATTAAATTGTCAACATATATTTAGAAGATGTACAAGCAAGACAATTCTAAGTACAGTAATTTCTTGTCAATTCCCCTTCCCCGTAATTACTTATGCTGTACTTAATGAGGAAAATTATACACAAATATAAGATGCGCTAAATATGCAAATGAAATAAATTCCATCTAATTAATTAAGCATATCGATGCAAGAACATTTACATAAATTAAGTTAATACGCTTTTTAGATATTAACCTGAGTGCAAGAATTTCAAAGTTAAAATATATGAATTAAAAAAAAAAGAACAGAAATAAATGACCGAAATAAATTATTAGCGTCTCTGGTCTGTTATATTCGTTTTTAAGACTCAATTAGTCTCTGACCACTCTTCTTTTTGTATCTACAGCTTGAAATGAGTACGCGATATTAAAAGTGACAGGAATAAAATGGTAGGACAGAGTGGGAATGAAAACAGCGGTTAGTTATAGCAACAATCAGTATTCAGCTTTTTAAAGGAAGGGTATAAATGGAAGTGCCATTGGTTGCAATCCGTTTACATTTATTATTGCAATCCTATTTACTCTTTTATCAAACATTTCATTGTAATGTTTTCTGCTGTATACATACCACAAGGCTTCTGTTTTGGAATGTACCTTAAAGAAGCACTCCTCTCATGAAAGTTTTTATGCTCTTAATATAATGCAATCGTATTATATAGCACTGTGTTCTTACAATTGCTCATTTTGGCTTTCTCCCCAGCAAATTCTTCTCTTTTCTCAGAACTATGCAGAAACAGGAAGTTGCATCTCTCTGCAAAAAAAAAAAACATTCCCCTCTGCAACTCCGGACCCAGCTGCTCCCTTTTTCCCCCTGCTAGTAACTTTTGCAGTGACTCATGACTCATGCACGGAAAATAGGCCTCCTGTTTCTACATAGAGCTTAGAAGGATTCAGCTAGTCATTTATTAATCACATGATGTCGTAAACCTAATTGTAAAAGAGAAGAATTATCTGGGTAGAAAGGCAAAATGAGCAATTGTTAAGTCAACAGTGATATATAACATGATGATTGCAATATATTAAGATGATAAAAACTTTGATGTGAGGAGGAAGGATTCTTTAAGAAAGAATAAGAGACTTATTTCTACTGTCTGTGCAGAAAAAAAAAGAGAAATTGTATTTTTGTGACTGGTAGTAACTAAGCATGTCTTTGTGATTGTAATCTATAATAATAAATGCCCTAAGCAGCTTCCGGTTGTAACAACTTCCGTCCAGTTGTAAACGATGATGTCACCGCACACCTCTTTCCATGTTAACCCTCAACACACCACTCCTCCTCAACACACACACTCCTCTCACCTTTCACCATCTCCACTCACGTCCACTCACTCTTTCACTCCACATAAGACCCTTTCTCTCACTCCGTCTCTCATACTCACGCCGTCATCGCCGCAGATCCACAATCCCCGACATCTTCTTCCGCCGGCGCCATCCTGGATCCAGACGTCCTCCACGCCGGCGACATGTTCTTGCGGCGACGCCATTTTGGATCGGCGAAATCCCGCGATAGTCAAGATGGCGTCGCCGCAAGAACATGTCGCCGGCGTGGAGGACGTCGGGATACAAAATGGCGTCAGCGAAATCCCGCGAGATTTTGCCGACGCCATTTTGGATCCCGACGGCATCCACGCCGGCGACATGTTCCTGCGGGATTTCACGATACTCAAGATGGCATCGCCGCAAGAACATGTCGCCGGCGTGGACAACGTCTGGATCCAGGATGGCGCCGGCGGAAGAAGATGTCGGGGATCGTGGAGCAGCGGCGATGACGGCGTGAGTATGAGAGACGGAGTGAGAGAAGGGGTCGTATGTGGAGTGAAAGAGTGAGTGGAGATGGTGAAAGGTGAGAGGATTGTGTGTGTTGAGGGTTAACATGGCAAGAGGTGTGATGCTATCGCATCCTCCCGTTGCGATAGCATCGGGCCATAATCTAGTTATTAAGATTTGACAACTCGCAGTAATTGCTGTTTATAACTTCATATCAGTATATTGACATATAAATTATATATGATCTTTATTATGCAATGCTTGCAATTTTTGGATCTGTTCTTATTAAAACAGAATAATTATAGGGTTTAACAAGGATGATTTTTTTCTACCATGCGCCTAAAATCTAACAGGCAGGTAGTTGCTACCTGCAGTGTTCGGCGCTAGTCTCTGCCAGCACAATGGCTACCGTTGACACCACATTGACAGAGCAGCAGAATCTGTCCTACTCTGCTCTGTTGACAGGGCATGACTGACAATGTTATATTCATTGACAGCTGGATCCCTGCTGCCTAACTGCGGTGAGCTAGCTGTCAATCAGCATGACTTTAGTAGTCACACCCCGTCGACAGAGCAGCCCGGAACAAGAAGACCTGCTCTGTTGATGTTGAGCAGCTGAATCACTGGCAGAATCGGTCAATTACCGCTCTGTGGTGGCGCAAGGTAGAACAGGCAGGTAGTTAGTAACTACAAGTACTTGCATGTTAGTTTTTTGGCCCAAAATAAAATCAAAAATGTAGTCATGGCTCATGGATAAAGCCTTTAAGGTTGGCATCCTACATGTGTATAGACCTGTCAGTCAAGCACAGTTGGACGGTCAAAGTCGTTCGGACCGTCTCCCTGTGATTAAATCTATCAGTCACCTTATTTCCAGTTTCCTCTTCAAAAATGTTTTCTCTGAAATGCAGCAGCGCTTCAGGGTGAAATATGGATATTTGTGGTTATGCCTTTCATTCATGCTGTGCGCAGTCTGTGTTCCAGTGTCAAAAATCTCATCACTCTTCCCACTTTGGTTTTATCATTTATTGCTTCCGTTCTGTATTGCTCTCATTATTCTTCTCTTCACAGAAGATGGAACGCAAAGAAAACAAGAAGCTGGTATATTTTGCAGCTCAATCCACAATTACAGTATGGTTGCTGTCCTGAGTGATGCAGAGTTGTATTGTATGTGCCGGAGTAGTCCGAGACCTTCCTTGTGACTCAGAACATAACCACTTAGGAATAATGGATTTTTTAGCTATGTAACTAACTCTAAATCTCACTGCCTACTGAAGCTGATAACAATTTACCGTATATATAACCCCCATTTCATGCAGGCAAAAAATAACTCTGCCAAATAGTTTAATAAAATAGTTAAATCCTTTATTGGTGGGTGTCCTGTTAATCACTAGAGCACAGAGGTCCTAAGCAGAGCTGAGCTAATATGTTCGGATTCGGTTGCCGAATATCAATTTTCCATATTTGTGCCGTATTTGTACCATATTCATGCCAGATTTATGTTTAATGATCGGTTCTGGACATATTTGTTCATTTCTACTTCCATTGACTCAAATGACGTTCGGCTGTGTTCGGCAAATATTTCAAAAACAATATTTGGCGCAGATCGTAATCGGAACTGAATATTGAAAAATTTGCTCAACTCTAGTCCTGAGTCCTATATTTTTCATAATCATGTTGAGTATATAAGGCCCCCATACACTTTAGACTAAAATTATCCAAACCTGTCAATATGGCATGATTGGTCAGCAGTCTAATCTCTACGTGGCCTCACAATTGATTTCCCTAAACATTATATCACTGGAGGAAAGAATCCAGACTATTGAATTTCAATGGCCGATCGTTTTGTTGGTTGCAGAGATAAGCCGCTACCAGACTCTTCCTGCAGCCGTTCTCTCATAAAGGGCACAGAAGCGCTCAACCAAGCTGAGCGGTCCTGTGCTTGGGGGAGTCGGTAGAGTTAGCTGTCAGCCAGTCAACCGCCATCTAATGTGGATAGGGGGCTTTAGAATGAAGCAGTAGGTGAGCATACAGACTGCCTTTGTATTAACAGTGCAGTTCAACTATTAAAAAGTACCGTATATACTCGAATATGAGCCGAGATTTTCAGCCCGTTTTTTTGGGCTGAAAGTCCCCCTCTCGGCTTATATTCGAGTCATATACACCGGGGGGTCGGAGGGGGAGAGGGGGCGGGGGTGTCAGGTCATACTTACCCGTCCTGACGCTGTCTCTTGAGCCCCCAGCTTCTCCGCGCTCTCTGTTCCTGCCTTCAGCGGTCATGTGGTACCGCTCATTAAAACTCATGAATATGCGCATATTCATGAGTTTTAATGAGCGGTATCACGTGACCGCTGAACGCAGGAAGAGAGAGCGCGGAGAAGCTTGGGGCTCAAGCGACAGCGTCAGGACGGGTAAGTATAGCGATACTCACTTGTCCTGCGTCCATGGCTGCTTGCTGCTGTCTGTCATCGGTCAGTGACTTGAGACAGCAGAGGGCGCGGTGACGTGATTAGTGCGCGCCGCGCCCCCTGCAGTCTGAACGTCACTGACTGATGACGTTGCAGATAGCAATGAGCAGCCATGGACGCAGGACAGGTGAGAATCTGACACCCAGCGACGGAGAGGTGAGTATGTCATTTTTTTTATTTTTACATGCTGCAGCAGCAGCGGCAGCACATGGGGGAATAATCTTAAGGAGCTTCTAATGGGGGCAGTATATGGGGGAACAATCTATGGAGCTTCTAATGGGGTCAGCACATGGGGGAATAATCTTAAGGAGCTTCTAATGGGGGCAGCATATGGGGGAATAATCTATTGAGCTTCTAATGGGGGCAGTATATGGGGGAACAATCTATGGAGCTGCTTATGGGGGCAGTATATGGGGGAACAATATGGAGCTTCTAATGGGGGCAGCATATGGGGGAACAATCTATGGAGCTTCTTATGGGGGCAGCATATGGGGGTACAATCTATGGAGCTTCTTCTGGGGACACCATATGGGGGAATAATCTATGGAGCATTTTCCACCCTAGGCTTATACTCGAGTCAATAAGTTTTCCCAGTTTTTTGTGGCAAAATTAGGGGGGTCGGCTTATACTCGGGTCGGCTTATACTCGAGTATATACGGTATATAGCTTTGCACTTCAAGGACTATAAGATAAAAATCACAGGTTTAGAGTAAAAGTCAATTTACCTTCTATACAATATTAGGATGCTGAACAAATGTTTTTAGCATTAAAGACTTGAAAAATAAATTACTCAGCCACTCACGTAACTAGAAAAAAATGGCAGCTGTTTTTCATCTTTCATCATTAGCATTGTCAGTGTCATTGTTGATCAGTCCTTTCTTATTATTGTCACTTTACAGCAGTTAGAAGCCCATTCACAGCCCTAGACCACGCTCAATCTATGTCTCGTTTTATTAGCTGAGCTGCAGGTGAGTGAAAAGCATCACTTACATGGAGCTCTCTGCCATATAAACATCTCAGTTATTTCCACTAATCAATCTTTAAAGCAAGTGTGGTGCATGTGCAATCTCTAATTTAACCCAATACGGCTTTGTGGAATGTCAGTACTTACCGTCTTAGTGAATAAAATATGAAATTGGAATACAACTGTGCATGATTTATCTGAAATCAATCTTCCTAAAACCTTCATGTCTGCTCAATATTATGCATACTTTGGCATAAATACGTCTTTAGTACACATGATTTAGAACAGTGGTGCCAACCTAATAAATCAATTCAAGGTAGCAATTTATCTAGGAAGCCACAACCCCCCCAAGATGACAACCTCATGCTTCTCCAGTGTCATGTGATGTTTTGGTACATGACTTTACAACTAGTATGAGAATAGCACTGAAAAGGTTAATACAAAACCATTACTATTTAACCACTGCTATCCAAGAGTGTCATCAATGCATATAAGCACCAGGAGGAGTTCCAAGCCATTTTGGACATTTCTTGATAGATGAATAATACTGTACCTCTTTGGACAAAACAGATGCAAGGATGAGCTGTTAGGAAGCCTGGCAGGTCTTAATTTGGCTTCCAAAGATAAACTTTGCTTAGGGGGTCCTAGAGGAACCCTAAACATCATCCTTTAACACCTGTACAAGGATTTGAACTTACAATAGGGTCCCTTGGGTTATGTCCATTGAGTAGCTGCCTGCTGGTGGAGCAAACTGGCAGAGGAGTTGACTAGCCAGGTCAAAACTAGGAAGTCTAAATACAGGACAAAACCAGGTGACGGGGACAAGATCAATAAGGTAGCCAAGGTGAGAACCAGGAAAAAGGAGTCGAAGGTAAAATTGTAAAGCAAGCAGGGTAATATATCACAGCAATAGGAGAATCAACCAGTGTCAGCATATACTTACAAATAGTAATTCCCAGCAGTAAGATGGAATTTCAAGGAGGACGTAGTACTGTCCCACTGCCCACAGCTGGAAGCCTCGGTTGCTAATTTTTAATTTTTTCTGGACAGCTTATCAAAAAATCAGGGATAGACAATATTTTTTATGGACACATTGGAAAACCATAATAAATCATTATGATTATTAGTGATGCATATGTACTGTCCATAATTCTGATAGGAATATATCAGCTGCATTTCCTGTAAACTATCAAAATTATAATTACAGTCAAAATCATTTGTATAAGTTTCATCAGCTTAAAAAAAAATTCACAGATGCCTTAAAAAAAATTTATGGACAAGGCAAAAAATTGCCCTATTTTTCAGACTGTCCTGGAATTACTGGCACAATGAAGGGAGCTGATTAATTCTGCTGAGCTGCTGAAAAGCACACACACATATTCTGCCTGATTGGGCTGCATCAATGTTCCCAGCCGCATGAGAATCTCCGGCTGGACAGAACTTGCACCACCTGAGCTATTAGCCATGACATCGCCTCTATCACCACTGCAGTTTGATTAGAGCAGCGCATGGTGACAGGAGCCAGGCCCAGGTGCAGATGTGACTACAGGTCTGATGGTAGCCAATATTTAGCAAATCTTTAAAAAAATTACAATGTGATGAGTTCTAGGCCGTGATGATTCGCAAGCAATTTGGTATGATGTTCCTCTGATGAAAAATGAGCATACCTCTTTGGATAAGACAGGTTTGGTGGAGACCAACATGGAAAAAAACCTTTAAAAAATTGATAGTGTGATGGTGGGAAGAGACTTTTTCATCTGTCCTAAACAAAAGATAAAATGGTATTGCACTTACAGACAACTGTAATATAACTAGTCGTCCCCCAAGTTTAGTTATAAATTATGTTGTCTTACATATGAAATACATAATTTCAAAATGTTGGTCGCAATATGTCACACCTCTGTCTAATTGCTCTCTATTGCCTGTTGTTGAGTGTAATCCATCCTCAGCAGCAGAGACCTAGAGATGGATTACTGTAAATGGGGTGGCTGTATGTGGCTCTGTACCTGCTGCTTGTCAAACTAATTACAGATATAACAAAAAAGACCAGCTTTCATTTCAGGACAGAAAAGCCATTTGTACAATGGCAGGCACAGTGCCTGCTGAAAAGTGAAAGGACGTTTCAGTACTCGTAATGCTGGCAGAATATTAATAAAGAGGAATTGCTCACTTGAAAATAGTGGATAGCAATTTACAGAGTATGAGAATCATGACAGCTTCTGGATATATTTGACTGGTCTATGCACCAAAACAGTGTAAACTTCTTGTGGGAGATGAAGGATGAGATGAACTTTTAAAGCTTTGTCTAGTATAAAACTGCAAATCACAGTCACTCTGTGTGACAGCAGCCTTGTGAATCCTCACATTGTGTGCATTGTGTGCTGTGAAGACTCTCTGCCGCTAGCGATAGTTATGTGTCTGCAATTATGTGATATGTATACCCCTGGACACATTCTATTTTCAACGCTCTATACACTTGCATTGAGTGAGGCTGTGCCTGTCTAGTCTGAATGTGGCTGGGAGTATGCATTTCGCATACTTCTGGTCACATGATCGCCACTGGCATTGAATAATCCTCACAGCACGAAAGAGCGTGTGATGTGAGGATTCACAAGTACGAAGTCATGTAGACTGACTGCAGACTGAAGTTTAAGAACGGACAACCCCTTTTAGCTTTGGTGCCATTGTATATTCAATGGTGGTAGTATTTTGTCAGGTTTTCCCCATTGTGCCTGTTGAAGGGGTCAGTACAAACTCAGAGTTACTGACCTCGCCTTGGTCCAGCCTCTTTGAACTGCCAGCACCTCTTTGATCACATCAAGAGTCATGACCCAATCATTCAGCACAGACAACGTATTTAAATATTCCCAGGCCCTTCAGGCTCAGCCCTAATCTATGATCAGTGTTCCCAATTGTTTGCAGTGTTCCACTTGGATTATATTTCCTGACTTCTGGTTACTAGTTTTTGCTACTTTCTGAGCTTTGCTATGCATCTTCTGAATTTATCTCAGCTTCATCTATTGGCAATGACTTAAATCTTCATTGGTTCTTGTGTTTGGCTCTGATCTTTTTCATACTACTAACTTTTGGCTATTTATACTTAAAGTGCACCTGTCACCTGTTTTGGCTGCTATAAGATGCGGCCACGGCCTTTCAGGGCTTATCTACAGCATTCCATAATGCTATATGTAAGCCCCTGGTCCGACCTGCAAGATAAGAAAAATAAGTTTTATTATACTCACCCAGGGGGCGGTCCGCTGCGGTCCAGTCCGATGGGTGTCACAGGTCCGGGTCCGGCGCCTCCCATCTTCTTGCAACGCCATCCTCCTGCTTGCTTCCTCGCTCCCTACATCGCACTTCTGTGCAGACGTACTTCTATGCCCTGTTGACCTGACCGCTTCGGACCGCCCCCCCGGGTGAGTATAATAAAACTTATTTTTCTTATCACAGGTCTAAGAGTAAAAAGATCATTAGAAAGGTCTCTGTACTGTCCCCGCATATATTTATATATTGTAATAAGATTACTAGAGTTGAGCGAAACGGGTCGAAAAATTTCAAAAGTCGCCGACTTTTGGCAAAGTTGGGTTTCATGAAACGAAACCCGACCCTAGGATGAGGTCGGCAACGAGGTCGGCGACTTACGCGCCAAAGTCGCGTTTCAAAAGTTTGTTTTGCGCTCTTTTTCAGCCAATCAGGATCCACGGACACTGTGGGCAACGTGATGACATAGGCAGGGGTCACCACCATCTTTCAGAAGGGCATGCAAGTGATTGGCTTGCTTTGGTGGGCGTCACAGGGGTTATAAAAGGGCGTGCACGCCGACCGCCATCTTACTTCTGTCGATCTTAGCATAGGGAGAGGTTGCTGATTCTGTAGGGAGAGCGTTAGTCAGGGAAGAAGAAAAAAAAACTGCTTCTGCTGCTAGCGATTTTGAATGTACAACACAGCAGTCACTGTGTGTGCAGTGCAAGGGGAGGCTATATTGTGGTGGATCAGCGGTGTTGGTTGTTAGGCTGCCTTCTAAGGCTTCCTGACAGCTGCATTGCTGTTTACCCACTGCTCTGCAAACTGCTTTTTTAAAAGCAATCCCAATTTTTTTTTTGTCCTGCTGAGGTACTGAGCGTGCTTTTTTCACACCATACAGCGTCAGTGGGCCTCACACAATCCAAAAGTGTCCAATGTCCACTAGTGTGTGCAGAAATTCAAAATCTCCCTTATCCTGTAGTCACTTTTTTCACACCTGTGCCATCGAGCCTGTGACATAGCGCTCTGATATTCAGTGGGCCTCACACAATCCAAAAGTGTCCAGTGTCCACTAGTGTCTGCAGAAATTCAAAATCTCCCTTATCCTGTAGTCACTTTTTTCACACCTGTGCCATCGAGCCTGTGACATAGCGCTCTGATATTCAGTGGGCCTCACACAATCCAAAAGTGTCCAGTGTCCACTAGTGTCTGCAGAAATTTAAAATCTCCCTTATCCTGTAGTCACTTTTTTCACACCTGTGCCATCGAGCCTGTGACATAGCGCTCTGATATTCAGTGGGCCTCACACAATCCAAAAGTGTCCAGTGTCCACTAGAGTCTGCAGAAATTTAAAATCTCCCTTATCCTGTAGTCACTTTTTTCACACCTGTGCCATCGAGCCTGTGACATAGCGCTCTGATATTCAGTGGGCCTCACACAATCCAAAAGTGTCCAGTGTCCACTAGTGTGCAGAAATTCAAAATCTCCCTTATCCTGTTGTCACTTTTTTCACACCTGTGCCATCGAACCTGTGACATAGCGCTCTGATATTCAGTGGGCCTCACACAATCCAAAAGTGTCCAGTGTCCACTAGTGTCTGCAGAAATTCAAAATCTCCCTTATCCTGTAGTCACTTTTTTCACACCTGTGCCATCGAGCCTGTGACATAGCGCTCTGATATTCAGTGGGCCTCACACAATCCAAAAGTGTCCAGCGTCCACTAGTGTGTGCAGAAATTCAAAATCTCCCTTATCCTGTAGTCACTTTTTTCACACCTGTGCCATCGAGCCTGTGACATAGCGCTCTGATATTCAGTGGGCCTCACACAATCCAAAAGTGTCCAGTGTCCACTAGTGTCTGCAGAAATTCAAAATCTCCCTTATCCTGTAGTCACTTTTTTCACACCTGTGCCATCGAGCCTGTGACATAGCACTCTGATATTCAGTGGGCCTCACACAATCCAAAAGTGTCCAGTGTCCACTAGTGTGTGCAGAAATTCAAAATCTCCCTTATCCTGTAGTCACTTTTTTCACACCTGTGCCATCGAGCCTGTGACATAGCGCTCTGATATTCAGTGGGCCTCACACAATCCAAAAGTGTCCAGTGTCCACTAGTATGTGCAGAAATTCAAAATCTCCCTTATCCTGTAGTCACTTTTTTCACACCTGTGCCATCGAGCCTGTGACATAGCGCTCTGATATTCAGTGGGCCTCACACAATCCAAAAGTGTCCAGTGTCCACTAGTGTCTGCAGAAATTCAAAATCTCCCTTATCCTGTAGTCACTTTTTTCACACCTGTGCCATCGAGCCTGTGACATAGCGCTCTGATATTCAGTGGGCCTCACACAATCCAAAAGTGTCCAGTGTCCACTAGTGTCTGCAGAAATTCAAAATCTCCCTTATCCTGTAGTCACTTTTTTCACACCTGTGCCATCGAGCCTGTGACATAGCGCTCTGATATTCAGTGGGCCTCACACAATCCAAAAGTGTCCAGTGTCCACAAGTGTCTGCAGAAATTCAAAATCTCCCCTGTCCTATAGACACCTTGTACCTTGTTTTACATTACTATATAGTTTGTTGGATTTTGTCTACATTTCTACCAAAAATGAGGAAGGCTGGTGGAAGAGGCCGTGGAATTGGGCGGGGGTTGGCAGCTGGTAATGATGGTGTTGGTGGTGGATCTGATGGTAGTGGCAAAAGCAAAATAGGACCGAATGCAGGAGGTGTTGAGCCTGCGTCATCGTCTGGCTCCACAAGGCCTCGAAGGCTTAGTTTTCTAGGAGTTGGCAAACCGCTTTTAAAGCCAGAGCTTCAGGAAAAAGTTTTGTCTTACATTGCTGACTCAGCCTCCAGCTGTATCGCCTCCTCTTCTGAAGTTGTAAAAAATAAAAGCACTGAGTCGTCATTGGAGGCTCATGTTCATGAACCACACCTTTCCTTGTGTCCTTCACCCCAACCAAGATTGAAGGATGACGCAGGCCATACTACTGATTACTCCATGGAGCTGTTTTCACATACCATGCCTGGATTATCAAGTGAAATGGTGGATTACCCAGGCCAAGATGAATCTGACATGGAGTGCACTGATGCACAGCCGCTGATAGATGATTCTGCTGGTACATTCACTCAGAGCACTACATTGTCCTCGCAGTGTACAGAGCCAGATTCTGACCCTGATGAGACTCAGGTGCCCCTTCCCGCACACTATACCACCATACACGGTGACACAGAGGAAGGTGCACATGACATTGAAATGGAGGTGATGGATGACCCAGTTGTTGACCCAGATTGGCATCCATTGGGGGAAGAGGGTGCTGCTTCCAATAGCTCAGATGAGGAGCATCCACAGCAGACATCGACATCGCAACAGCTGTTATCTGGCAGGCCCGGAGCACTCCAAAGACAGGTTCCAAAAATCAAAAGAGTTGCTGGACAGCTTGTCCAGAGGGTCAAAAGATCACAGCGTGCTAGGCTGCAAAATGTCTGCCAAAGTAGGAAGAGTGCAGTGTGGCACTTTTTTGAACAAAATCCTCATGATCAGGCCAAGATTATCTGTAAGAAGTGCGCAAAGACCTTTAGCCGAGGGAAAAATCTGAAAAATTTGAATACCAGTTGCATGCTTAGACATTTAACCAGCATGCACTTGCAAGCGTGGACACAACACCAAACCTCAAGTGCCACATGTGCAACTGATCACAAAGAAGGTAGTCAGCAACGCTACATTGTTTCCCCCACTGTAAGCCCACCGGTTAGCACAGCAGCAAATGTTGAGGTGTCGTTGCAAGGCCACAGCAGTCAGGGAATCCCACTGTTATATCAACGAAATACTGAATCTAGGCCATCAGAAAGAACACCAACTCCATCACCATCATCAACCCTCTCTCAGTCCGCCCTGTCCACCGCTACTTCCACCATATGCAGCTCTCAAGTCCAGCTCACCCTCCCAGACACTATGAGTGGGTCAAGAAAGTACTCAGTCTCTCATCCGCATACACTGGGTTTGAATGCCCACATTGCCAAACTAATCTCGTTTGAGATGATGCCCTATCGGTTGGTGGAAAGCGCAGCTTTCCGCGAACTCATGGCCTATGCAGTACCACGCTATGACCTACCCAGTCGCCACTTCTTCTCTCGCAAAGCCATCCCAGCCCTCCACCATCATGTAAAAGACCGCATTGTCCATGCACTCAAGCAGTCAGTGAGTGGAAAGGTGCACCTCACAACTGATGCATGGTCCAGTCGGCATGGCCAGGGCCATTACGTGTCCATCACTGCGCACTGGGTTAATGTGGTGGATGCAGGGTCCACAGGGGACAGCGGTGGTGGGACAGTGCTGCCTAGCCCACGGTATAGAAAACAGTTGGCTGTAGGCGTTCGACCCTCCTCCTCCTCCTCCAGAAGCGAAAGCTCGTCCACAGAGCACAGTCGTACGAGCACTCCATTTGCAGCTGCCACTGTTGCACACGAGGTGTCCCCCTATCGAGCAGCTAGTGGAAAGCGTCAGCAGGCTGTGTTGCAGATGATGTGTTTGGGCGACAGACACACCGCCGAGGTGCTGGCCGAGTACTTGAAGCGACAAACTGAGTCATGGCTGGGCAGTGTACATCTTGAGGCAGGCAAGGTAGTTAGTGATAATGGCCGTAATTTTGTGGCAGCCATAGCCCTTTCAAAACTCAGCCACATACCTTGCTTGGCTCACACATTGAACCTGGTGGTGCAGTGCTTCCTCAAAAATTATCCGGAGTTAACAGCCCTGCTCCAGAAGGTGCGAAGACTGTGCACGCACATCCGCCGGTCGCCTGTACACTCCGTTCGTATGCAGAAGCTGCAGCGATTGCTCCACCTTCCCAACCACCGCCTCATTATCGACATTGCAACAAGGTGGAACTCCACCCTGCACATGGTGGAGCGGCTGTGCGAGCAGAGGCAGGCCATAATGCATTTGTGGGAGGATACACGGCCAGGCACTTTGAGAGCAGACATGGAGTTGACAGGTGTGCAGTGGTCGAAGCTGAAAGACCTCTGTAAAGTCCTTCAGTGTTTTGAGGAATGCACACGGCTGGTAAGCGCAGACGACGCCATCCTAAGCATGAGCATCCCACTTATGCGTCTGCTCATGCAAACTTTGTCGCACCTTAAGGAGCAGGCGTCTGCAGCCAATGTTGACGAGGAGGAAGAGGAGGAGGGAATCCTTGATGACATTCAGCCATTGTCTGCTCAGGGACCTCTCCTGGACGAGGTGGAGGAAGAAGAGGAGGTGGAGGATGATGATGGGGATGATTACTTAGGGGAGGAGGATGCATCTCGTGGGGCAAGTGAAAATGTTGGCGTGGCAAGGTCTGGTACAGGGTTTGTGCGTGACTGGAGGGATGTGGATTTGCCAGAAAGTGCTCCTCCACCCAGCACTCGCAGTGCATCATTGACACCGGGAACATTGGCCCACATGTCAGATTATGCCTTGCAGATCCTAAAAAGGGACCCCCGCATTGCCAAAATGATGAACGATGACGACTACTGGTTGGCCAGCATCCTGGATCCACGCTATAAAGGCAAATTACAAAACATCATGCCACAGGAGAACCTTGACCTAATATTGGCTAATAAACAAGCAACTCTGGTAAATCGGTTGCTTGAGGCATTCCCAGCACACAGCAGCGGTGATGGTTCTCACACGAGCCGTACGGGCCGGGGGCAGCTTGGCAGAGGTGTTCATGGTGCACACAGCAGAAGTGGCGTTGGAGATAGGGGTTTCATGACAATGTTGTGGACTGATTTTTCAAGTACCGCTCACACAACTGGTAATACTGCATCGATGGAAAGTGACAGGAGACAGCAGTTGTCAACTATGGTTACAAACTACTTTTCCTCCCATATCGATGTTCTCCCACACAGGTCATTCCCCTTTGACTATTGGGCCGCTAAACTGGACACCTGGCCTGAATTGGCACAATATGCCTTACAGGAGCTCGCTTGCCCAGCTGCAAGTGTGCTATCGGAAAGAGTCTTCAGTGCAGCTGGATCAATTCTGACAGAAAAAAGGACCCGTCTGTCAACCCAAAATGTGGATGATCTAACCTTCATTAAAATGAACCATGCATGGGTTTCCAAGGATTTTGTCCTACCTTCCCCTGATGACACATAGGGTGACAGAAAAATGGCTTGCTTTGGTCCACCTCTTCCTGGGACTTGACCTATTTCGCCTTTTGCATCAGCTGAATGTCCAACATCAACATATGCCACTTTCTAAAACTCCCTAACTGTGCTGCCTCCCCCCCCATGGCCGGGGTCACCACCTAGCGCACGACACCGTGCGAGTGCCGTTGCCCTGGACAGGTGGGTAGGCCGACTCTTGGGCGCGGGCACTGGCACAGGGTCCCTCATAGTGCAATCAAGTGTCTCTGACGGTGGTGGTGCACACCCGCCGTCAGACACACCGCCGTACTATGAGGGGCCCAGTGCCAGTACCGACGCCCACGAGTGGGCCCCCCTTGCTTGGGCAGGGCCCCAGCATTTGCAATCTTTACCTCTCCCTGCTCCTCCGCTGTGTAGTCTGGGCCGTCAAATCCATACTGTGCCTGACACTGTCTGACCCTGCCTCCTGATGTATAGACATATATTTTGAATGTGTACACTATCCATACATGTTATCCGGGGATACGGTACCCTTTCTCACCTTTGTGCAATCACGTGCAATCCATACTGGGCCTAACACCGTCTGAGCCTGCCTCCTGATGTACAGACATATATTTTGAATGTGTACGCTATCCATACATGTTATCCGGGGATACGGTACCCTTTCTCACCTTTGTGCAATCACGTGCAATCCATACTGGGCCTAACACCGTCTGAGCCTGCCTCCTGATGTATAGACATATATTTTGAATGTGTACGCTATCCATACGTTATCCGGGGATACGGTACCCTTTCTCACCTTTGTGCAATCACGTGTAATCCATACTGGGCCTAACACCGTCTGAGCCTGCCTCCTGATGTATAGACATATATTTTGAATGTGTACGCTATCCATACATGTTATCCGGGGATACGGTACCCTTTCTCACCTTTGTGCAATCACGTGTAATCCATACTGGGCCTAACACCGTCTGAGCCTGCCTCCTGATGTATAGACATATATTTTGAATGTGTACGCTATCCATACATGTTATCCAGGGATACGGTACCCTTTCTCACCTTGGTACCTTGCCTAGCATTTCTCTGTCCGCCTGCCAGGAGGCAGAATATCCTGGCCCTTGAGTCTTGTTCCCAGTGCCTTGTCTGTTCTCTGTCCGCCTGCCAGGAGGCAGAGTATCCTGGTCCTTGTGTCTTTGTCCCTGTGTCTCTGTCTGAACTCAGTCTTACCTCTGTCTGTCAGTCTCCTTGTCTGTGGTTCCTTCTCTGCTGTGTCTTTCCTTGTGTCCTCCCTGTCAGGAACACCGCACTGCACTTGCTCACTGTGCCAGTGCGGGTGTCCTGAGTACAAAGACAGTACTCACACATACCTGTGGAGCAGGGCAGCAGAGGTGACAATGCGTGCTTCAGAGTATCAGGACCTGAAGCACATGACTGCTGGGGGCGTGGCCTAAGCTCCACAGATCTAGGAGCTGCAGGGAAACTCCTAGAAAGGTAACTACGGGGCAATGTTACCAAGGGGCATAGACAGAGACAGAAACCAGACGAAGCCAGGGTCAAAGCACCAGATAGCAATACAGTACCACGGGGTTTAGACAGAAAGGATAGTCAGGACGTAGCAATAGGTCAGAAAACCAGAACGGGCAATAGACGATACAATAGGGACAAACTGTAACGGAGTAACGATAGCCAAGCCAGGAGGTCAGAACCGGAGAAGACAGTAGTACCAAAGCGAGAGACGGAGTACAGAGTGAGGGAACAGGCCGGGTCATACACGGGAAGCAAACAAGCAACGCAGCATACACGCACACCAGGGGTCAGACACACCAGAACAACAGTATAGCTGACAGAGAACCCTGGTAAAGAGTGAGTATAAATACCCCTCCCAGATCCAGAAAGAGGCCACGAACACTTAACCCTGTGAGTGCAGGGCAAGAACCCTGTTCAAACCATGACACTCCCTATCAGAGGCTCTGCTCCCTTGCAGCTCTGCCCGCACGGCTCCCTAGCTGCTCCATCTGCACGGCTCCCTTGCCGCTCTGTCTGCACGGCTCCCTCGCCGCTCTGTCTGCACGGCTCCCTAGCCGCTCTGTCTGCACGGCTCCCTAGCCGCTCTGTCTGCAAGGCTCCCTAGCCGCTCTGCCTGCACGACTCCCTAGCCGCTCTGCCTGCACGGCTCCCTAGCCGCTCTGCCTGCACGGCTCCCTAGCCGCTCTGCCTGCATGGCTCCCTTGCCGTTTTGCCTGCCCGGCTCCCTTGCAGTCCAGCCTACTCCACACCTCCTGTGTGAACACGTCCAAACCTGTTCCTTCATATTTCACTCCTTCCTGCCTATATCCATACCTGCACCTCCTGTGTGAACAGGTCCAAACCTGTTCCTTCATATTTCACACATTCCTGCCTATATCCATACCTGCACCTCTTGTGTGAACAGGTCCAACCCTGTCTCTCATATTCCACTCCTGCTTGCCCAGTGTCTCCAAGCCGTGCCCGCTTGCCCAATGTCTTCAAGCCGTATCCAGTGTCTCCAAGCCGTGCCCGCTTGCCCAGTGTCTCCAAACCGTGCCCGCTTGCCCAGTGTCTCCAAGCCGTGCCCGCTTGCCCAGTGTCTCCAAGCCGTGCCCGCTTGCCCAGTGTCTCCAAGCCGTGCTCGCTTGCCCAGTGTCTCCAAGCCACGCCTGCTTGCCCAGTGTCTCAGCCGTGCCTGTCGTGTCTACCTGCGTGCCAGTCTATAGCACCTGTCCAAGTGACTTGTTCCCGAGTGGGATCAGCAGCCACAGCCAGACACCACCCTGGAGTGGCACCCGACAGCTACCTGCCGCACAAGCCTGACCTCACCATCAGAGGCTCCAGTGAGGACCGAGGTAGCTGTCGTAGTCACGCCCCTTCCAGGGTAGTCTGGTTTGTGGCACAGTGGGGCCACAAACCCCCCGGCTCACGCCAGTCAGCCAAGGCGTGAGCGTGACAGTTGGAGCATGACATCTTTCTTATACACTGGAGACCAGAAATGTACGCATTATTCTAAGTGTGGTCGCACTAGTGACTTATATAGAGGTAAAATTATGTTCTCCTCATGAGCATCTATGCCTCTTTTAGTGCATCCCATTATTTTATTTGCCTTTGCAGCAGCTGCCTGACACTGGCTACTAAATGTCAGTTTATCTTCCACCCATACACCCAGGTCTTTTTCAGTGACATTGCCCAGTGTTTTACAATTAAGCACATGATTATACATTTTGTTCGCTCTACCCAAGTGCATGACCTTACATTTATCCCCATTAAAGCTCATTTGCCATTTATCCGCCCAAGCTTCTAGTTTACATAAATCCTCCTGTAATATAAAATTGTCCTCCTCTGTATTGATTACCCTGCAGAGTTTAGTGTCATCTGCAAATATTGAAATTCTACTCTCTATGCCCCCGACAAGGTCATTAATAGATATGTTAAAAAGAAGTGGGCCCAATACTGACCCCTGTGGTACCCCACTGCTAACCGTGACCCAGTCCGAGTGTGCTCCATTAATAACCACCCTTTGTTTCCTATCCCTGAACAAGCTCTTAACCCCCTTTCACATATTTTCCCCTTTCCCCATTGTTCTCATTTTATGTATCAACCTTTTGTGTGGCACCGTATCAAAAGCTTTTGAAAAGTCCATGTACACCACATCGACTACATTCCTTAGTCCAGTCCACTTACCTCTTCATAAAAGCTTATCAGATTAGTCTGACAGGAACGGTCCCTTGTAAACCCATGTTGATATTGGGTCATGAGGTTATTCTTCTTCAGATACTCCAGTATAGTATCTCTCAGAAAACCCTCCAGGATTTTACCCACAGTTGAGGTTAAGCTCACTGGCCTATAATTTCCAAGTTCAGTTTTTGTCCCCTTTTTGAATATTGGCACCACATTTGCCATACGCCAGTCCTGTGGTACATACCCTGTTATTATGGAATCTTTAAAGATTAAAAATAATGGTCTATCTATAGCTGCACTTAATTCCTGCAGTACTAGGGGGTGTATCCCATCCGGGCCCTGGGATTTGTCAATTTTAGTGATTGAATACATGAAAAAAAACTTTGCTATATACAGTATCTTATCATATCAGTAAAGTCTACCTCTTTCTCCTCCTGGGCGGATTATTTATTTTCCAAATTCTCAATTCATGAATAAAATCTGTATTCAGTAAAGACAGATTTTGACACTACTGAGATCCGAGAAGATGATTCTTCTAAAATTTTATGTTGAGGGGTGGGTGGAGGACGTTGGAGACGCTCTTCCTTTAGCTCCTCCTCACCTCTACAGAGAACATGGCAATAGCTACTAATAAGATTTTATCTCAGGAATGTAAAATCTGTCTTAGTTGAAGACAGATTATACTTATGAATTAAGAATTTTGAAAATGAATGATGAGTCCATGAGGAGAAAGATTTCTCTTGTAAGATATATTCCAGAGTTTCTTATTTTCATGTGTACTTTTGATGTAGGAAATAAAAATTAAAACAATGGTTCCTCTTTATACGTATAAATGTACCACAATGGCCTTGCCTGATATTTTCAGCACTTCATCAACCACAATTTCATGACTAATCTGGGGTGATTGTGACCAACAGATCTGACTGAGGATCCATTAGACTCAATAGCTTGGTTAGGTGGTAAGGCTTTACATTTAGTTTTATATTAAAAAGTAATTAAAAGAATTTGTCAAAAAAGTAGCATAAAATGAGAAATGAGAAGAAGGTGAAGGACTTTATTTTGATTTACATTTGTAACACTGCTACTATCAATGTTATGTATTTCACAGAAGGTATAGTCAGTTGTTCTTCAGATTGTGTCTGTTCTCCATTTTTCTTAAGAATATTTGCTGCCCGTTCATGCATAACCATTTAATAAGCTTTACCCTTGCAACCGTGTTTATACTTCAAGATAATAACAAGCAGACCTCAAGGACAGTAACAAGCTCTCCGATCAACAAGTCAGTTTGCTAAGAAATAATTACAATTTTCCGTTAGTTCTGACCGAAAGTAATAAATCACAAGGAAAGAAAATAGTTGACAACAATAAAACATATTTAAGCCATCATTATCCAATTTACTAACTTTATCTGTGTTGGATCCTGTCTATCCATCCTCAGCATGAAGGAAAATGACCTATACTTTAGCGCTTGGACTTTTTGACAGTGATGTATAAGCCTACAGTGCCTGCGTGTCAAGATCTGTCACCTCAAATTGCAAAGAAATTCAGATGTAAAAAAAGTAAACACGATGAGGAAAATGTGCGTTTCTTTTAATGTATTCAATACAACGGCGATAAAACTTTTTACATTTTATATTCCCTCCATAGTCTCTACATCTTGTTTCTTAATTGCAACAAAACATGAGTGGAATTATCTTCATCGATCTGAAATTCAGAATGATAAATCTGCTCTCAATGTAACATGTAGCTCCACTGTAAAAAAAAAAAATCTGACTACAGTTTCAAAAATTGTCAGTCTCTGAACACAAGCTATGTGAAAATACCTTACCTTTAGGGTACAGATCTTTTTATCAATAAAATACACAGAGCAAAAGCAATTATAATTTGACCTGCTTGAATGCCAACAATCCCGAAAAAAACATACAGAGGGGTGAGGGTTTCAGTATAGGCAGCAAATGTTTTTCTAACTCAGCTTTGAGTTTATTTAGATTATTGTGGTTACGGTAAAGGTACTGTCACACTTAGCGATGCACCAGCGATCCTGACCAGCGATATGACGCGGTCAGGATCGCTGGTACATCGCTAAGTGGTCGCTAGTTAGCTGCCACACAGGCAGATCTCACCAGCGACATAGCAGGGGTCGGGGGTCGCTACTTACCTGTCAGACGAGGCGATCCTGACGTCCTCCCGCCCACGTCCATGCGTCGCTCGTCTCCACAGCAGGAAGCCGCTGATGAGAAACGGTCCAGGACGTTCTCGCGCGATCAGCGATAACCAGCGGGGGAGCCGGTCACAGGTAAGTATCAGACATAGCAATATAGTGATATCGCTAGCAATATCGCTGCTGCGACACAAAACCAGTGATATCGCTTAGTGTGACAGGCCCTTTACTCCTTGTTATATTGTCAAGTATTCTGTTACTCATTTGTCTCGGCTCCAGGGCCGGACTTTGATCCCTTCTCCTATGGTGACCCTGCTTGGTTGTGGTTCATGCAAGGTTCTCAAGTAGCCTAGCAAATTCCTGTGACATCACCCTAGATGCCTGAGAACACAGGAGGTCAAAAACCCTGGAGTCACTGCAAAACATCTGCAGAAACATTTGGTGGCAGCAGGTACTGGCGCTTGCCCATTAAATGGAATCTGTCACCCCCGGGACATATTTGACTTATTAATATGGGCATGCAGGTAATAGAAATGTTACACTATTCCTACCTATATGCCTCATATTAATGGTCTTGTTGCTGAGAAATGTTATATTCCTTCATTATGATAATGATTTCTTCCAGGTTCAGGGGCGGGCGGTGCCTGGAAGAAATACCTGTCTCTGGTTTTCATTGAAATACTTACCCCCTCCCACCAGCATCAGTTATGGCCCCAGTATCCTGCACCTGCTTCCTGCACTCCCTCATAAATACACACCTCATCCCCCCTTCTATGGGCACTGCTTTAAGTTATCTTTTACACCGGCGAGTCACTGTCACCTCCAGTGAGTGCACAGATAAGATGCTCTCCCCACTTCCTCCCTGCACAGTCATCGCTAGGAACCATGTGTACATGGCGATGACTATGCAGGGAGGAAGTAGGGAGAGCACCTTATCACACTGGAGGTCACTGAAGTGGAGGTCCACAGCGCCTGTGCAAAAGATCACTGAATACAGTGCCCATAGAAAGGAGTATAAGATACTATATGCATATTTGAGGGCATATTATAATAGCAACGGTATAGAGCTGCATCCTAAATGTAATAAATATCTCTCCATATAGGTGTCGCTCTATTTGGACAATCTAGGAACAATCGCTAGTATAACAAGCGAGGATGTGGAAACCACAGTGAAAAATGCGACCATAGATCCATATTAATAAGATTACAAATTCTCTTTATTAAATTATGGACAAGACAAGACAAAATTGGGGAACTTGTGCAGCGACAATCAAAAGTGCAATAGTGCCAGTGCTAAAACGAGCAGGACCTGCCAAAGTCCACCTAGGCTGTCATATTGAATAGTTATAATATAACTGCTCCATATAGAGAGCAGCACATATTAAATCCGAGTAGATCAAGAAAACGGAATTTAACATATATCCAAAAGAGGGCCCATGCCCATCGTATATCATATATAATATATATATACAGGTGCCATCTCAATGAGGTAACTGGAATGTTAACCAAAAGCTAACACTGCTGCCTTCGGGCAATATTAAACCCGACTCATATGTGTGGGGAAGATAAATGGTGCCATAATAGATGTCTGATAATGCACCAACGGGCAAACAACCCGCCCTACTAGGGTAAAAAACCCCCAGAGCACGCTACCTCAGAACAGCCTCAGGATGGCCAGGCGGTGCGCTCGTCTCCCTGACGTGCGTTTCGGAGCAATAAGCTCCTTCTTCAGGGGGCATAAGTGTCCACCACAACATGCATCCATTTAAATGCGCCTACCGGAAATGCCGCAGAACGCGCCGTCCGTCACTCCCACTGTGGGCACACCTCCCACCAATGACGCGACCGGAAACACGTGGGCCCACGTAATCCGGTACCCGACGTCGGCAGGGCACGCCCCACAGGGGGAGCAGAGAGCGCGCGTGCGCATTAAAGATGAAGCTCCGGTGGCCATATTGCAAAAGGGCCGATAGATTGAATCAGACCACAGCATAGTGCATAGATGCAAGAACACCAAATAATTGTGTGAAACGGACAAAAAAGACAAAAAAAAGGGACCAACATTAAATTAAAAATAAGAAATTTGTATATAGGATCGTACAAATTGCAAAAATCTTGTCCTCGGTTATTCTAGGCAACCCAAGTGGGAGGCAATGAGCTATAGAGGAGAGGAGGCATGAAAATTATGGACAAATATGCAAAATTATTTATAAAACACCCCACTATCATCCTATCTAGATACTCATTTTTACTCAATAGCTCCCCACTCTAAAACATATATATCTGAAACAGAATTACCCATAGTTAAACAGGGCAACTCATGCTAACCCCCCAGAAATTAAAAAAAACATGGTATCAAAGTCAAATGACCCCATATATATAGACATCACATACATAAATTCAAGGCCCTCAACAGGCCCACAATTATCCCCTTGTTAACACTCGATGTCCAATATAGGTTTGTTAAATTTTAGAAATACCTATAGAATACAATACTTAACACAAATATATAGACACAGGGGAACAAAAAATAAGGACCATAGAAAAAGTCCATTCAAATTGATGCCCATCTAAGACTGGTTTCACATTAGCGCATTTTCAGCGCGCGCACGGCCGGGGGTAGCTCCGCCCCCTAGCCGGCTCTCTGCCCGGCGTGCCCGCCCCTTGCTTGTAGCGCCGCCTACTAGCGGACAGCGGCGCCTGCGATCGGCGCACCCTATCTTTAGCATAGGGTGCGCAGATCGTGCGCAGGCCGTGCGCTAGTTGCGCTTTGACCTGCGCTGCGCACTTTTGACGGTGCGCCGTGCGCGCCAAAATCCGAAAAGTTTGATTTTGGCGCGCACGGCGCACCGTCAAAAGTGCGCAGCACAGGTCAAAGCGCAACTAGCGCACGGCCTGCGCACGATCTGCGCACCCTATGCTAAAGATAGGGTGCGCCGATCGCAGGCGCCGCTGTCCGCTAGTAGGCGGCGCTACAAGCAAGGGGCGGGCACGCCGGGCAGAGAGCCGGCTCGGGGGCGGAGCTACCCCCGGCCGTGCGCGCGCTGAAAATGCGCTAATGTGAAACCAGCCTTAGATGTCATAATAAATTGGCCAAAGTTCACACCACCTTCTCCATGGCTAAAGATGTGCAACACGGTATCCAGAGTAGAAATGTCTGGGATTCTTCTCCATGCTCTTGCATTAGTGTTATTGGGTTGCCAGAAATTCTTTCCTTCTTCACCGAGCATAATAATTGTAGGTTGCCTAGAATAACCGAGGACAAGATTTTTGTAATTTGTACGATCCTATATACAAATTTCTTATTTTTAATTTAATGTTGGTCCCTTTTTTCTGTCTTTTTTGTCCGTTTCACACAATTATTTGGTGTTCTTGCATCTATGCACTATGCTGTGGTCTGATTCAATCTATCGGCCCTTTTGCAATATGGCCACCGGAGCTTCATCTTTAATGCGCACGCGCGCTCTCTGCTCCCCCTGTGGGGCGTGCCCTGCCGACGTCGGGTACCGGATCACGTGGGCCCACGTGTTTCCGGTCACATCATCGGTGGGAGGTGTGCCCGCAGTGGGAGTGACGGACGGCGCGTTCTGCGGCATTTCCGGTAGGCGCATTTAAATGGATGCATGTTGTGGTGGACACTTATGTCCCCTGAGGAAGGAGCTTATTGCTCCGAAACGCGCGTCGGGGAGATGAGCGCACAGCCTGGCCATCCTGAGGCTGTTCTGAGGTAACGTGCTCTGGGGGTTTTTACCCTAGTAGGGCGGGTTGTTTGCTCATTGGTGCATTATCAGACATCTATTATTGCACCATTTATCTTCCCCACACATATGAGTCGGGTTTAATATTGCCCGAAGGCAGCAGTGTTAGCTTTTGGTTAACATTCCAGTTACCTCATTGAGATGGCACCTGTATATATATATTATATATGATATACGATGGGCATGGGCCCTCTTTTGGATATATGTTAAATTCCGTTTTCTTGATCTACTCGGATTTAATATGTGCTGCTCTCTATATGGAGCAGTTATATTATAACTATTCAATATGACAGCCTAGGTGGACTTTGGCAGGTCCTGCTCGTTTTAGCACTGGCACTATGGCACTTTTGATTGTCGCTGCACAAGTTCCCCAATTTTGTCTTGTCTTGTCCATAATTTAATAAAGAGAATTTGTAATCTTATTAATATGGATCTATGGTCGCATTTTTCACTGTGGTTTCCACATCCTCGCATATTTGAGGGCATGCAGAAAGGCTGTTATTGTTTTATTACTTTGCTTTGTTGTTTATGAAAATTAACCACAAATAATAATGCCTTTTAATGTGAAAATATTAATAACACTTACACAATAATACATTTTATTCTATGGGCAAAATTGCAGTGTTTTACAACATCTATATACAGAATTACCATCTAAAAGCATCAAAGTGCTACTGAACTAATAGCTACAAACTTAAATAATGCCATACAGTGTCCATATGATATCACCATACCATGTTTAAATAAAGCCCCTTGAGTGCTCTTAAAGGGGCTGTCTGGTCCAAATTGATAAGTCTACAGTCACTCTTTGGGGATTCGCCGGTTTCTGATCCTGGATCGGCAGGGTATGTATGCATTATACATACTCCTGTCCAGTGGGCACGGCCTAGCTTCCATACACTTGTATGGAGCAAGGCCGCGCCCTCTAGTTGGCCATCCCCACTGTCCGGCCGCTTCACTAGTAGGGGCACAGTCTCCGCTCCATGCAAGTGTATGGATCGAGGTGGTGCCCACTGGTCAGGAGTATGCATGACTCACACATACCCTCAGGTCCCAACTCAGAAACCAGCGAATCCCCTCAGCGCACAGGTGTGCAAAGTCCCTGCAGACTTATCTATTTGGACTGGACAGCCCCTTTAACAGAACATGGCATTTTTGTTTGCCTTGTATATCACGTTTATAAAAATGTATTTTAATTATGCAAAGGACAATGTGGTACCATGCTCTCTTTATTTCTTGGCATCCAGCCCAACCAGTGCCACACTGTCATATCCTACTGTAGATCTGCAACTGACTTTTTTATTGTTTTTTTAAAAAAAATATACATTTACACATCCAAGTATAAGTAGCATTTTACTACTCTGACATAGAAGGAGATTCCAGATAGAAACCTAGGTGATGGCCATAAAAGCAAACTTTTGCTCTCTTAGGTTACTCTCCCCACCATTCCATAAATATGTCAACTATACCATCAACATGCACACAAAAAAAACATAAAAGTGAAACATAGAAATGTCTAATAACATGGTCAGGGACAGACACATGCTTGCTTTTTCTTTTAGTTAGTGATAATTTATAGTAGAAGCACCAATCAAACCAATGTTACCACTGTACCAGGGGCAAACATATCGTTGGTGCAACCTGTGAAAGCGCACAGGGGCCCAGAAGGTAAGGGGGCCCATTTCCACCTCCAAAGCAGATGGAATTGTGCATTATGATGAGCTATGGAGCCTCAAAGGGCCCGGTGTCACGGTCCCTGGCCCTGTTGTCTCGGCCCCCGGGTCCCCTGCCACGCTCCCCGCCCGGTGCCCCAGCGCTCGCGGCCATACTTACTGCGTCCGGCAGCCGCGCTCCTCCCAGCCCCGACGTCGGCATTCCTCGCTGTGCGGCCCGCGACTGGTGACGTCACCGCGGGTCTCGCGCATACGCCGTAGGCCGCGGTTGGCTCTTCCCATCTGACCCGGCCTCCGGCGGCGCCCTGCCCCAATAGCGCCGCCGGGCCAATGGGGGCACAGCGGCAGCTATATCAGGCCGTCCTCCCTTAGTGGAGGCGCCTGACCGCTGTTGTTCCTACAGCACTTTAGGGTCCGTGCGCTCGCCTGTCATCAGGCTCCTTATGCTAATCTGTCTTGTTTCCTCCAGCTCCTGTCCTGTGTCCGTACCTGCTCCAGCCCTGTGTCCATACCTGCTCCAGCCCTGTGTCCGCACCTGCTCCAGTCCTGTGTCCGCACCTGCTCCAGTCCTGTGGTCGTACCTGTTCCAGTCCTGTATCCGCACCTGCTCCGGTCCCGTGTTCGCACCTGCTCCACTCCTGGGTCCGTACCAGCTCCAGTCCTGCGTCCGGACCTGCTCCAGTCCAGTCTCCGAACCTGCTCCAGCACTGCCTACCCGAGTCCGTACCTCCTGTCCATCACAAACCGTGCCAACCCGGGTTTCAGCTTGTTGTCCTGTTCCAGTCCAGTCTACCGGATCCATTCCGAGCCGCCCCTCTTGGTTCCGGCTAAAGTGGCATTCGAACCCCCGGACCTGCGCCTAACGGTCCCTGTATAGGGGTCGGTCACACCTGGTTGCTCGTCCGGGGTCCCTCGGTGCCACGGTCCAGAGGGTCCACTCCAGAGAACTCCGTCCTGCCTGGTGCGGTGCCCATAGTAACACCCGGGTATTGTTCTTACATGGAGGCCCTCTTCTGTTTGTGTCCGCCAGTGCACTGTACAATGCATATACTGGTCAGATAGCAGCTATAGACAGAATGTCCGCAGAGTATTATCATGATGCAAGTTATAGGAGAGAATAAAGTACTGAGCAGATGCAATTACAGTCAGAATACAAAGTAGTTAGCGACTGTCGCCATCTGCATTCATGAAATATAAATTGTGGATAGACAGACAAACTCTATTGGAGGAAAATAAATGTAATAAAAGAACAAGGAGTCATCATAACAAATAATATGCAAATTGCCTCTTCAGAAAGAAAGAGGACTTTTACTCTACAGCGCCACCTATTGGTAGTAGCGATCCTACAAGTCACAATCAACCCTTTAACGAGTCTTGTAGTATGACTTAGGATACAAGACTCGTTAAAGGGTTGATTGTGACTTGTAGGATCGCTACTACCAATAGGTGGCGCTGTAGAGTAAAAGTCCTCTTTCTTTCTGAAGAGGCAATTTGCATATTATTTTCCCAGAGGAGCATTGCACGGCGAATAAGTCTCCTTACCTTGACAAGCCACAGCTGGCATGTCACTCTCCGCAAGGAGAAACCTTACTTCTTAGACCATAACAAATAATGACATTCCCACCAATACTAAGAAATCTTTAACTGTTTTATAACAAGATAAAGGCTTGTCTATATGAGGCTGCCCAGCATAATGATGACCCAGCCAGGAGCTCTTGAAGCAGCACCTGCCAACCCCTCAATAGTACAACAATGGGAAAGCTTACCTGCTGCTGTATAGGTGTCACATCTCCACCAGGACCTGCTTCTGAAACATCTGCTTCTGTTGCTGCTTGCTGCCATACTCATTCTGTGGGCTGTGCTGGTGGTAGAAGAGACATTGAAACCAGAAGCTCTTGGTGGCACAGACTCTGTCCAGTCACTTAGATTTGTGTCTCAGAGACCTATAGTGCCATCCAATGTGACAGTATGGGTGTGTGTGCTGTCCAGCTGGATTTATCAGCTCCCTGATCAAGCCAATAGGAGAGCACCACACCCTACTTAAGCTTCCAACTTATTGCTAGAAGCTGCCAGATATAGCTTTGTGCTTCCCTTGTTTAGGTCTGTGTTTTCAGCTCCAGTTTGGAATTGTGTTTACCTTTTTGACCTTGTCTTGTTTTTGATGTTCCTCCTGCCTGAGGATTTTGTACCTTTGTGGCCCTCTTGGTTTTGACCAAGCTAACTGACTAGCCTTCTGGCCAGCTTGTGACACCATACAGCAGCTGACTCTGTGGCCCTTGCCCAAGGACCCTATGTAAGTACAGATCCTTGTATAGGGGTTAAAGGGTGAAGGCCAGGGCAACCCCAAGGCTCTGAGAAATGAGAGCTTGCTCCAAGCCTGTTTATGGTGGCCATTTTAGAACTGTCAGGTGAACACTGACAAAGCCTCATTACAATAGGCTTCTCAGATGTGCTTGGGCAGGGCAAGTATTGCCATGTTGCATGGGTCATATGATATGGCAAAAGATCTCACCAGTGAGAGGTGCCTGTAATGGTCCTCAGACAGACTACAAAACAGAAGTCTTTTTACGTATCTATATATACATAAGCCTATGCAGTGCCCAACTGTGCTGCAGTATGTAGGGGTCCTTACAGAGCCAGCAGAAGAGTGAATGGCTAGGGGCAAGGTGGAACAAAGGGCAGAGCAAAGTTTTGAGCAGGAGCCCCAATGATGATCCTACCCTGACCACCCTACATCCAACCACTGCTCTACCAATAGTAACCTCCTCTCAATCGCTCAATTAAATTCTTAAACTATCAGCTACAAGACTACTCTTCACTTCCCTTCCCTGTCTTTGTCTATCTCACACACTCAAGGTCTCAAATTCAAGTGTCCACATGACATGAAAAGAACGTCTACTACTAAAACCTACTACTACATCTAAGCAAACATCCAAACCTTCTTACAGTAACAATACTAAAAAAGGACAGACTAAAAGCGATTCATCTGCAACATATAGTATTAAATCGCCACGAACAAAAGTCCTAGATAAGGATAAAAAAACACCTTCCCCCTTATATATAGTATGTATGGACTCGGTGGAAATGGATCTTTCAGCTTCAACTAAGAGAAGAACCACATTTGATAGGGACAAGGGAGAAGCGGGCTATCAAAACGACTCAGACCAATTTTCAAATGACACCTCCCCTAATGATAGTCCAATTAAATTTCGACCCCCCCAAAAAAAAGTGCCTTCAATCAGCTCATTTAGGAGGGATAATGGCCCCTCCTATTAACTTAGACAGCCTCTTTTCCACAGGAATTAAAACTAGTGAAAATTTTATACAGATCATTACCAAAACTATACCAGAAAACCTAAAACATGGTTTTGAAAATCAGCAACAATCATTCCAGATTGTCTGCAATAACATCTCTCTTAGACCTGAGAAATCCGAGAAAAGAATAGATACAGTGGAAGATGCCACAGAAACTCTTCCCAAAAAGACCACAGATCTCCAAGCCGAAATCAACAATCTAAAAGAAAAATTAGCTGACTTAGAAGACTGATGTAGGCGTATCAACATAAAACTAAGGTGCGTTCCAGAAAATGTTTTGCAAACAGATTTAGCGGACTACACCAAAAAAATGTTCAAAAAAGCTGTACCAGCTCTATCTGAGCTGGAATTAACAATAGACAGAATGCACCGCCTCCCGCGCCACAGTAATATCTCCCCTGAAAAACCCAAAGACACCATTTTACGACTTTATTTTTATAAAACAAAAGAAAAAATTCAGAATTATATTAGAGAAAATGGCATATTTCCAAAACCATATAAAAATCTTTGCAGACTTCTCAAAGACAACCAGCGAGTGCGACACAAGAAAAGAATTTAGAGGAGTCACACAGTTTTTACAGGACAGAAACATCCGCTATAGATGGGGTTTCCACACTAAGCTATTAGTCTCTTTTAGAGGGAAAACAATTCCCCTCAACACCCCTAGGGAGGGATTGGAATTCCTCTCTTCTTTCCAAGGTGACTAAGCTATACAGATTAAAGATATTCGGTCTCGTTATAATCTCTATAAAGGTATATTGCTACTTATCTGCTAATTTTCAGTTGTATTACTGGCTAAACACTAACATTTTGTTTTCTCTTTTTGTTGTTCAATTTTTGGTGTGACCCACTCTTTCAACAAGGGGAGTCAAATGGCAAACTTTTTTCCCCAACCTAGGTGAGATCACACGAAACACTGAGATCCTCCAGGACAACTCCCTACAAACATAGGGAACAGTGACTTAATCCAGTAAACAGTCATACTCTTTACCTTATAATTTCAAACCAATAACAGGTTTGGTTGTTAAGTTGTTGCTTATTGTATAGCTCAGCTCTTTATATAACTCGTATTATATTCTATTAGTACTTGGACATTGAGTAAACATGAACATCAAATTAATATCATACAATGTCAGGGGACTAAACAGCCCCAGAAAGAGATTTGTGGTGTGGAAAGTAATCAGGAAAAATCAGCCGGACATTGTCTGCTTATGTTGCGCCCCTGAGGCTCAGTCGCCACAGATGTACTGCACCTTCTCCTAAGGTGTAGTGCCCCAATGCCTAGGTAAGTTGGGGGCTCCTTTCCACACTCCAACACTCGCATCCCACATAACAGGGTAGTTCAGCACAACCACATGTAGGTCTCTCTCTCCTCTTAGACATTAGGAGTGCCTTTGGTGGTTCCCTGCTTGGAACACTGGATGTGTTGGGAGGTGGGTGGAGTTGAGATCCATATAAAAGATGGGGAAGGTTTAGAATTACAGATCAGTCTGACAGAGGGTCAGTGAGGAAGGAAGCCACTCAGGAGGAGTGGGGATCCCTGGAAGAAGGGATGGAGGAAGGAGTGCTGCAGCTGCCTCAGTGATCTGAGCCAGCTGGCACGGGAAAGGAACAGAAGGAGAAAGACGTAGAACTGCAACCTAAGCTTCCATAAGAGAGAGAAAGATCAGTGCGGAACGAAGGAGTAGGAGAACAGAGAGGAGACATGGGTTGGAAGAGGAACCCTGCCTACAGGTTCTCAGCGCAAGGCCGGGGCCCGGTCCCCGAGGTTGTATGGACACTTATGGTCCTGCAGCAGACACTGGTGGAGTAGTTGGCTGTAAATGCACTACTCCCATCTAAGACTTGGGGCACAACAGCAACTGAATAGAGAGTGAGGACTCCGGAGAAGGGAGTCCCCGAGAGAGGCTACAGCTGTCTGCCATACGAGTAGAATTGTTAGGAACATCTGACAGGAGGAACTCCAGAGTACCACGGTACTGGAGAGCTTCACACTAAAAGGCGCATTGGCGGAGTCGTTCAGGAAAGGTACATGTTGGCGGAGTGTTGGAGAGGAGAGCCCTGACTTGCCTGGGAGGTTGACTGAGTCTCTGCCCCGGAGGACACGGCATGGAGGCGGGCACCGGTGTGTACCACGAACTGTGAGTAAAGCTTTGGAACTGCAGGCCCTGGTGTCTTCCATTCCTTCTTGCGTCCGCCAGCACTGCTACATCCCCTGCGCCGGACACTACACCATCAAAGTGTCCCCACATCTACACTGCCCTGGGACAACAGCCCTGCCTGTGGAGGGCTATACCACCATTGCTGCATCACACCATCTGTCCCAGAGGATCTGTCTACAGCGTCGACTTAACACCTCCCTTGCCGAACACCACAGGTGGCGTCACGAACTATTCCATTCCATTCCACTACAAACCACCATTGATTTGGGCGCCAAGGGCCATGGACCGGGTCACCGCTGCTGTGACACATTCCCCTGACACTGGCCCGGTACCGAGTACCCCACAGCCCTTGGACGGGGTGACCCAACTTGGCGTCACGAACAGGATGAGGAGACCCGATGCCATCGGGTTCTGTGTGCCTGAGATTTGTTGGACTTTATACTTTTGAAGATGTGCAGAAGACCTGATTTGATAGACTGTAAAATGGACATTAGAAATGGCCGCTGGCGTGGAGAAGAAGGGCGTGAAGAGATGGGAGGTCTTAAGAAAAGACCGCGAAGAGTCCTGGGCCTCCCCTGCCTGAGCGCCATGATGGAAAGAACGCGGAGGCCAGAAGGAAATGATGGGGGGAAGCCACCCTCCCCCCAGGCAGCGCTCGCGGAGCGTACCGCCGGTTCGACACCCTTTACAGCTGCCGCCAGACCGGTGCTGTCTTTGGATGCGGCCTGCCAGGAGAAGATACGTGAGAGTCCCGGAGATTGTCGGACGGGAGCGGAGTCCCAGCCCGAAGCCGGGGCGGCTGCGCAGGCTCCTGCCGGCCTGTCCTGGTCTTGAACCGGAACGGATACAGCTACCGGCCGTACGACAGATGACTCCGGGGGTTGCGGCTGCCGTCATTCGCCATCCAGTGCCCCCGCAGGAGCCGGAACAGCACCGGGAGGTAGCAGGTATGATGACTGCCCCTACCATGATCCTAGTATTAGGAGCCGCACCCACAGACAGAAACGATCCAGTGATCGCGTCGACATCAGGGGGTGGCCACCAAATTGCTTTATACCCGCATCAGCCGGCCATAGTATCATTCGCTGTGAAACCCCCTGCAGTCGCGGAACAGCATCTATCGGTACCCGCTGCCGCTTTGGCCGAATCGCTGATGGCAGAAATACCGGCTGCAACCCCTCCAGAACCCCAAGTAACAGACTCATCAGCCACCACAGTATCCGCACAGGCAGCTGTCAATCTTATCCCTGAAGAAAATCACAATGAAGATACCGCATCTGGTAGCGGGACCCAGGCTTCCAGAACCCCAGGAGGGGACCACAATTAGAAAATTTTCAAAATCTCGTTACCCAGGAGGGTTTATTTGCACCGTTGTGCCTGCTTCTATGTTTGTTGTTATCATGTTTTTCTGGTAGCACTTTTGTTGCCTAATTTTTGGAGTGGCAGCGTTCTTCACTTTTGAACTACAGTGATCATGAACTTAGAGTGTATCACAAACTCTCTTGCAAATGGTTTGCGCCTCTTTGGGCACCCTCTCTTGGTTTTACATAGAGACACTTTGCGAAGATGATGTTTTGCATGGACACTTTTTGAAGATGATGTCTACCTCAAAGGACACTGCAAGAAATCCCGGCTGGGAGTGGTGTCCAGCACTTACAAGAATAACTGTTGAATCTTTTACTGTAAAGTATTTGATAATGTGTTTTATAAGAGTATTAGTAACTGAGAAATGGCTTTTACAGAGAATTGAGAATGTTTTGATACAGAATTAAGAATAAAGAATTGAAAGTAGACAGGTGACGGACCAGGTACTTGCGGTCAGCGTCTTGCGTCTAGAAGAGACAGTGAAAGTAGAAAAATGATAAAGAAATGTGTACTAGAGAAGGAAAGCTGAATAAAGTGATAGTGAGTCACAGATAATGGCACTTAGAATGAAGAATTGCACTTTTTGACTTGAACTTTAGATAGTTAAATAAGAATTTTTTGTAACGTTCAAGAATGAGTACCTCCTATACTAGGAAGTTTAGTATAAGAAAAGTTTGTTCTGCATTGCAAAATTTTTGTATGTTTCTTTGCTGTCAACTTTGTTTACCCTGTAGCCCGTGGACGTGCTGTGTTTAACGGGGGGGTATGTGGCGCCCCTGAGGCTCAGTCGCCACAGAGGTACTGCACCTTCTCCTAAGGTGTAGTGCCCCACCGCCTAGGTAAGTTGGGGCTCCTTTCCACACTCCAACACTCGCATCCCACACAACAGGGTAGTTCAGCACAACCACATGTAGGTCTCTCTCTCCTCCTAGACATTAGGAGTGCCTTTGGTGGTTCCCTGCTTGGAACACTGGATGTGCTGGGAGTTGGGTGGAGTTGAGATCCTTATAAAAGATGGGGAAGGTTTAGAATTACAGATCAGTCTGACAGAGGGTCAGTGAGGAAGGAAGCCACTCGGGAGGAGTGGGGATCCCTGGAAGAAGGGATGGAGGAAGGAGTGCTGCAGCTGCCTCAGTGATCTGAGCCAGCTGGCACGGGAAAGGAACAGAAGGAGAAAGACGTAGAACTGCAACCTAAGCTTCCATAAGAGAAAGAAAGATCAGTGCGGAACGAAGGAGTAGAAGAACAGAGAGGAGACATGGGTTGTAAGAGGAACCCTGCCTACAGGTTCTCAGCGCAAGGCCGGGGCCCGGTCCTCAAGGTTGTATGGACACTTATGGTTCTGCAGCAGACACCGGTGGAGTAGTTGGCTGTAAATGCACTACTCCCATCTAAGACTTGGGGCACAACAGCAACTGAATAGAGTGCCAGGACTCTGGAGAAGGGAGTCCCCGAGAGAGGCTACAGCTGTCTGCCATACGAGTAGAATTGTTAGGAACATCTGACAGGAGGAACTCCAGAGTACCACGGTACTGGAGAGCTTCACACTAAAAGGCGCATTGGCGGAGTCGTTCAGGAAAGGTACATGTTGGCGGAGTGTTGGAGAGGAGAGCCCTGACTTGCCCGGGAGGTTGACTGAGTCTCTGCCCTAGAGGACACGGCATGGAGGCGGGCACCAGTGTGTACCACGAACTGTGAGTAAAGCTTTGGAACTGCAGGCCCTGGTGTCTTCCATTCCTTCTTGCGTCCGCCAGCACTGCTACATCCCCTGCACCGGACACTACACCATCAAAGTGTCCCCACATCTACACTGCCCTGGGACAACAGCCCTGCCTGTGGAGGGCTATACCACCATTGCTGCATCACACCATCTGTCCCAGAGGATCTGTCTGCAGCGTCGGCTTAACACCTCCCTTGCCGAACACCACAGGTGGCGTCACAAACTATTCCATTCCACTACAAACCACCATTGATTTGGGCGCCCAGGGCCACGGACCGGGTCACCGCTGCTGTGACACATTCACCTGACACCGGCCCGGTACCGAGTACCCCACAGCCCTGGGATGGGGCGACCCACTTACAAGAAGTAAAATTCTCAAAAGATAACCACCCAAAATTTGAACATAAGAATTATTCTAACATTTTTATTTCTCTCAATGAGAAAAAAAGGCTGGTGTAATCACCATAATTAAAGATTATGTAAAGGAAAAAGTGTTCAGCTCAACCCGTTATGTCCTGGTTCCTTGGCTGGTCATCGGCGCACAGAGCCGCCCTGGTCCAATCCAATGTGCAAGAAGAGTTGTATCCAGTGACCACGGGAAATATGATTCTTAAAACTTGACACTTATTAATCCATTATATTAAAAAAGCACAGTTGTTTGAAAAAATACAATCCCAGTGCATAGAAGGAATCCTACATGTTTCAACCAAGATGGTCTTAATCATATCTCCTGTGGTCGCTGGATACAACTCTTCTTGCACATTGGATAATTAAAGATTCTCTCCCTTTCAAATTGGTAGAAGAAATAGGTGACCCGTCAGGCAGGTATACTGATTTGCTACCTCAACAACAAGATACAGTAAATACCATAGTTAACATCTACACGCCCAATAAGAGTCATCTCCGTTTCATGAATAAGTTACAGAAAAAAATTTCAAGTTACAAAAAAGGAGATCTAATACTCTCAGGAGACTTTAATATGGTTCCGGAAGGGCGGATAGATACTTCGTCTTCTACTTGCCATTCTTTGCCATGTCTAAACAAATGGTTGCTTCAAAATGAATTATACGACATCTTTAGATGTCTAAACACAACATCCAAAAAATTCACATACTATTGAGAAGCTCATAAATCATCTTCACGTATAGACTTGATATTATTGGATACATTTACACTAAAAAAATTCAAAAGCTTCAATATTATCGACAAAACAATCTCTGACCATTGCCCAGTGGTAGGGGAATTTCCTTAGGTCCAGAAACAAAAAATACTTTCCTATGGAAATGTAATTCGTCAATTTTAAAATTCCCAGATTATTGGAAAGAACTTGAAACGGCCACCCTTCATTACTTTCAGGAAAATGCACTGAGTAATACTGATCCATTTCAAATATGGAACGCATATAAGGCAGTTATAAGGGGCCATCTGATTCAAATTTCCGCAAGACACAAAAAAAGCTTAGAAAAAATACAGTATTTACAAAACTAAATTAAAATTAAAAAGGATTTGCAAAATGACTTATCATGTCCTTCTTCTAAAATTCATTCCGAAAAAATGACACTACATCAATCATTAAGGTCAGAAATTTATTCTGAATTTGACTCATTTATCAAATCTTCCAAATATAGAGTTTGTTCTTTCATAAATAAACCAACACAGTTTGTGATGAACAAATTAAAACAAGGCAATCGAAAAAATTAAGATCTCACCAAAAGATTACATTTACCACCCAAAAGATATAGCAAATGCCTTCTCTGAATTTGTTAAAAACCTGTATAATTTGACTAACAACCCCTCTATTCCTCCATGGAAGCAAATCAAAACTAGTACATTTCTCAAAGATTTAAATTTACCCAAATTAAACACTGTTGAACAGGAAATCTTATCCTCCCCATTCACTATAAAAGAACTGTAAGACACAGTTAATAAACTTAAACTGCAAAAATCACCAGACCCGGATGGATACACTAATGAATTTTCTAAAACCTTCTTGAAAATATGCCTGCCTATTGGGGGCCTGTGCTGTGCTGCCTACTAGGGACCTGTGCCTGCCTAATGGGGACCTGTGCTGCCTATTGGGGACCTGTACTGTCTATTGGAGACCTGTGCAGCACTGTGCTGCCTATTGGGGACCTGTGCCTGCCTTTTGGGGACCTGTGCTGCCTATTGGGGATGTGTGCTGCCTATAGGGAACAATGCTGCCTATTGGGGACCTGTGCCTGCCTTTTGGGGACCTGTGCTGCCTATTGGGGATGTGTGCTGCCTATAGGGAACAATACTGCCTACTGGGGACCTGTGCCTGCCTATTAGGGAACAATGCTGCCTTTTGGGGACCTGTGCTACCTATTAGGGAACAATGCTGCCTATTGGGGACCTGTGCCTGCCTATTGGGGACCTGTGCTGCCTATTAGGGAACAATGCTGCCTATTGGGGACCTGTGCTGCCTATTAGGGAACAATGCTGCCTATTGGGGACCTGTGCCTGCCTATTGGGGACCTGTGCTGCCTATTAGGGAACAATGCTGCCTATTGGGGACCTGTGCTGCCTATTAGGGAACAATGCTGCCTATTGGAGACCTGTGCCTGCCTTTTGGGGACCTGTGCCTGCCTTTTGGGGACCTGTGCTGCCTATTGGGGATGTGTGCTGTCTATAGGGAACAATACTGCCTACTGGGGACCTGTGCCTGCCTATTAGGGAACAATGCTGTCTATTGGGGACCTGTGCTGCCTATTAGGGAGCAATGCTGCCTATTGGGGACCTGTGCTGCCTATTAGGGAACAATGCTGCCTATTGGGGACCTGTGCCTGCCTATTGAGGACCTGTGCTGCCTATTAGGGAACAATGCTGCCTATTGGGGACCTGTGCTGCCTATTAGGGAACAATGCTGCCTATTGGAGACCTGTGCCTGCCTTTTGGGGACCTGTGCCTGCCTTTTGGGGACCTGTGCTGCCTATTGGGGATGTGTGCTGCCTATAGGGAACAATACTGCCTACTGGGGACCTGTGCCTGCCTATTAGGGAACAATGCTGCCTTTTGGGGACCTGTGCTACCTATTAGGGAACAATGCTGCCTATTGGGGACCTGTGCTGCCTATTAGGGAACAATGCTGCCTATTGGCGACCTGTGCTGCCTATTAGGGAACAATGCTGCCTATTGGGGACCTGTGCCTGCCTATTGGGGACCTGTACTGCCTATTGGGGAACAATGCTGCCTATTGGGGACCTGTGGTGCCTATAGGGAACAATGCTGCCTATTGGGGACCTGTGCCTGCCTTTTGGGGACCTGTGCTGCCTATTGGGGATGTGTGCTGCCTATAGAGAACAATACTGCCTACTGGGGACCTGTGCCTGCCTATTAGGGAACAATGCTGCCTATTGGGGACCTGTGCTACCTATTAGGGAACAATGCTGCCTATTGGGGACCTGTGCCTGCCTATTGGGGACCTGTGCTGCCTATTAGGGAACAATGCTGCCTATTGGGGACCTGTGCTACCTATTAGGGAACAATGCTGCCTATTGGGGACCTGTGCCTGCCTATTGGGGACCTGTGCTGCCTATTAGGGAACAATGCTGCCTATTGGGGACCTGTGATGCCTATTAGGGAACAATGCTGCCTATTGGGGACCTGTGCCTGCCTATTGGGGACCTGTGCTGCCTATTAGGGAACAATGCTGCCTATTGGGGACCTGTGCTGCCTATTAGGGAACAATGCTGCCTATTGGAGACCTGTGCCTGCCTTTTGGGGACCTGTGCCTGCCTTTTGGGGACCTGTGCTGCCTATTGGGGATGTGTGCTGCCTATAGGGAACAATACTGCCTACTGGGGACCTGTGCCTGCCTATTAGGGAACAATGCTGCCTTTTGGGGACCTGTGCTACCTATTAGGGAACAATGCTGTCTATTGGGGACCTGTGCTGCCTATTAGGGAACAATGCTGCCTATTGGGGACCTGTGCTGCCTATTAGGGAACAATGCTGCCTATTGGGGACCTGTGCCTGCCTATTGGGGACCTGTGTTGCCTATTGGGGAACAATGCTGCCTATTGGGGACCTGTGCTGCCTATAGGGAACAATGCTGCCTATTGGGGACCTGTGCCTGCCTTTTGGGGACCTGTGCTGCCTATTGTGGATGTGTGCTGCCTATAGGGAACAATACTGCCTACTGGGGACCTGTGCCTGCCTATTAGGGAACAATGCTGCCTATTGGGGACCTGTGCTACCTATTAGGGAACAATGCTGCCTATTGGGGACCTGTGCCTGCCTATTGGGGACCTGTGCTGCCTATTAGGGAACAATGCTGCCTATTGGGGACCTGTGCTGCCTATTAGGGAACAATGCTGCCTATTGGGGACCTGTGCCTGCCTATTGGGGACCTGTGCTGCCTATTAGGGAACAATGCTGCATATTGGGGACCTGTGCTGCCTATTAGGGAACAATGCTGCCTATTGGGGACCTGTGCCTGCCTTTTGGGGACCTGTGCTGCCTATTGGGGACGTGTGCTGCCTATAGGGAACAATGCTGCCTATTGGGGACTTGTGCTGCCTATTAGGGAACAATGTTGCCTATTGGGGACCTGTGCTGCCTATTAGGGAACAATGCTGCCTATTGGGGACCTGTGCCTGCCTATTGGGGACCTGTGCTGCCTATTAGGGAACAATGCTGCCTATTGGGGACCTGTGCTGCCTATTAGGGAACAATGCTGCCTATTGGGGACCTGTGCTGCCTATTAGGGAACAATGCTGCCTATTGGGGATCTGTGCCTGCCTTTTGGGGACCTGTGCTGCCTATTGGGGATGTGTGCTGCCTATAGGGAACAATGCTGCCTATTGGGGACCTGTGCTGCCTATTAGGGAACAATGCTGCCTATTGGGGACCTGTGCTGCCTATTAGGGAACAATGCTGCCTATTGGGGACCTGTGCCTGCCTTTTGGGGACCTGTGCTGCCTATTGGAAACGTGTGCTGCCTATTAGGGAACAATGCTGCCTATTGGGGATCTGTGCCTGCATTTTGGGGACCTGTGCTGCCTATTGGGGATGTGTGCTGCCTATAGGGAACAATGCTGCCTATTGGGGACCTGTGCTGCCTATTAGGGAACAATGCTGCCTATTGGGGACCTGTGCTGCCTATTAGGGAACAATGCTGCCTATTGGGGACCTGTGCCTGCCTTTTGGGGACCTGTGCTGCCTATTGGGGATGTGTGCTGCCTATAGGGAACAATGCTGCCTATTGGGGACCTGTGCTGCCTATTAGGGAACAATGCTGCCTATTGGGGACCTGTGCTGCCTATTAGGGAACAATGCTGCCTATTGGGGACCTGTGCCTGCCTTTTGGGGACCTGTGCTGCCTATTGGAAACGTGTGCTGCCTATTAGGGAACAATGCTGCCTATTGGGGATCTGTGCCTGCATTTTGGGGACCTGTGCTGCCTATTGGGGATGTGTGCTGCCTATAGGGAACAATGCTGCCTATTGGGGACCTGTGCTGCCTATTAGGGAACAATGCTGCCTATTGGGGACCTGTGCTGCCTATTAGGGAACAATGCTGCCTATTGGGGACCTGTGCCTGCCTTTTGGGGACCTGTGCTGCCTATTGGGGATGTGTGCTGCCTATGGGGAACAATGCTGCCTATTGGGGACCTGTGACTGCCTTTTGGGGACCTGTGCTGCCTATTGGGGACGTGTGCTGCCTATAGGGAACAATACTGCCTATGGGGGGCTTGTGCCTGCCTATTAGGGAGCAATGCTGCCTATTGGGGACCTGTGCCTGCCTATTGGGGATTTGGCACTTTGTAGTTCTGATGTGATTTTATAAGTACTAGACATTAATAAATTATTATTACTCTGTCGATTATACTTGTGGTTGTGATATTTTCATGAACCATTCTTTTTGTGGTGTTCTAGTTGTGGAAATATGCCAATTTAACCCTGCAATTAAAATCATCATTGTTTGACATAGATGGGACTTGAGTAACACCAGTTTGCAGGAAGGGTATGGTGATTTTTACTTTTAATTTCCATTAGGACGCAGACATGTAGTGCACAGCCTGGCCAACCGGACAGTCAAGTGAGATAGCTGCATAGAAATATATGCAGCTGTCACACTCGGGTCAGGAGAGCCGCTGGCCAGAATGTGCACTGTTCTGATCTCATTCCAATTTATTTTTTTTTCAACTGTTTGACTGCGCCCCTACTTGTATATGTTTGAGGTAAAGGTGAGTGTAAATGGGTGTGGCTTAATAATGGGTGTGGCTTAATAATGGGTGTGGCTTAAATGGGGGTGGCTTAAAATGGGGGTGGTTTTCCTACGCACAAACACAGAACCTGTTGTTAAAAATTTGAATCCCACCACTGAAGACAAGCGCCTGACTGTAGAAGGAGACTAATTAATATTCTAAATTTGATTAAAACATCAAGAACCCCATTGATTTTTATTACATTTGACACAGAAAAAGCATTTGATAGACTAAATTGGGGTTATCTAAAAGACACCTTGGTCAAATTTGGTTTTAATAAAAAAATCCTGTCTTCAATATCTGCATTATATTCTAACCTATGCGCAAGGATCTATACTAACAACCACTTATCAAACGGCACTAGACAGGGATGCCCTCTTTCTCCACTTCTATTCGTACAAGCCATCAAGCCATTAGTAGAGAAAATTAGAAATGACCAAAATATTTCAGGCTTTGACACCCCTATGAGACAATTTAAAATCAGTTTATTTGCCGATGATATCCTTTTGACTTTATCTGATCCTATTAATTCCACAGAAGTATTGTTGACAACTCTGGATGCCTTCTCCAAAATTTCACACTTTAAAATTAATCGTCAGAAATCAAAAGGCTTATACTTTTTCATAGATCATCAAACTGTTAATAACTTAATTATAGCGACAAATTTCGAATGGGAAAAAAAAGAGATACATTACCTAGGCATAATTATTACTAAATGCATAGACCATATCATAGTTTATAATCTGGATCTCATCAACAAAAATATTTTAAATGACTTAAACATCGTTAAATAATTGGGACTTTCATGGATGGGAAAAATTTTAATCATTAAGACACTAATACTTCCTAAAATTGTGTATATTTCTAGGACATTACCTTTAATTATTCCCACACATCTTTTAGACAAAATTCAGGCTACCATCTAATCATTTGTATGGAACAGAAAAAAGGCAAGACCAGCATCAGATATACTTTATAAATCTAAAAATAATGGGGAGATTGGCCTACCCAACATAAAAGCATACTATCTCACTAACCTGATCAAAAATAGCTCATATTGGTTTATTCAGGATAAATCTCCAGCATGGACACATTTAGAATGATTATCAAACACAAACAATCCTTTGCAAGAAATAATCTTCAACCATTTGTTTAAGGCAAACACTTTCACGCTTCAGTCCCCGATTTTCCAAGCTTTAATTTTTGCTTGAAAAACACTAGCCAAGACAAACAAAAAATGCAGTAAACAAGATTTAATTGCAAATTTTCCATATTTACAAATTTGATTTCCCAGATAATTTTATACCCTTTGAAGAGATTACAGAAAAGTTTAAATTAAAATTGTCTGTCTTTATATGGCTTTCATGATGATTAACCCCTTCCTGACATCAGACGTACTATCCCGTCCATGGGACCCGGGCCCCTATGCCCATGGACGGGATAGTACGTCTAGCGCGATCAGCGGCGCCCATGTGGTGAGCGCCGCTGATCGCGGCCGGGTGTCAGCTGATTATCACAGCTGACACCCGGCACTATGTGTCAGGGGCGGTCACGGACCTCCCCAACACGTTAACCCCTTGCACACCGTGATCAAACATGATCGGGAGTTAAAGGGAAGCATCGGCAGGGAGGGGGCTCCCTCTGTGCTTCCCTGAGCCCCCCATAGCAGCGCAATGTGCAGCGCTGCTGCGGGGGACTCCTTTCCTCCAGGCCCCCGAATCAAAGATGGCGACGGGGGCCTTCAGGGGCCTGGAGGAAGCTGGCTTCCTCAGTGCCTGCAAAGCGCAGGCATGAGGAAGCCTTGTGCACTGCCTGTGACAGATTGCTGATCTGTCACAGTGATCTGTGATGTGACAGATCAGCGATCTGTCACAGGACAGTGATGTCCCACCTGGGACTATGTAATAAAGTAAAAAAAAATTAAAAAAAAGTGTAAAAATAATTTTAAAAAAATCGCCAAATAAATTAGTAAAAAAAAAAAAAAATATTCCCCAATAAATTCATTTTTTGAAAATAAAAAAAAAACAAAACAATAAAAGTACACATATTAGGTATCACCGCGTCCATAACGACCCGCCCTATAAAACTGTCCCATTAGTTAACCCCTTTAGCGAACCCCTTAAAAAATAAAAATAAAAAACGAAGCAAAAAATAATGATTTATTATCATACCGCCAAACAAAAAGTGTAATAACGCGCGATCAAAAAGACGCATATAAATATCCATGGTACCGCTGAAAACGTCATCTTGTCCCGCAAAAAACGAGCCACCACACAGCATCATCAGCGAAAAAATAAAAAAGTTATAGCTCGCAGAATAAAGCGATGCAAAAATAATTATTTTTTATATAAAATAGTTTTCATTGCATAAAACCGACAAAACATAAAAAAAGACCTAAATGAGGTATCGCTGTAACCGTACCGACCCGAGGAATAAAACCGCTTTATCAATTTTACCGCACGCGGAATGGTGTAAACGCACTCCCCCAAAAGAAATTCATGAAACGCTGGTTTTTGTTCATTCTGTGTCCCAAAAATCAGAATAAAAAGCGATCAAAAAATGTCACATGCCCGAAAATGGTACCAATAAAAACGTCAACTCGTCCCGCAAAAAATAAGACCTCACATGACTCGGTGGGTCAAAATACGGAAAAATTATAGCTCTCAATACTCAATATGTGGTGATGCAAAAACTATTTTTACAATAAAAAGCGTCTTTTAGCGTGCGACAGCTGCCAAAAATAAAAACCGCCATAAATAGTAAATCAAACCCCCCGTTATCACCCCCTTAGTTAGGGAAAAATAATAAAATTAAAAAAATGTATTTATTTCCATTTTTCCATTAGGGCTAGGGTTAGGGTTAGGGCTAGGGTTAGGGTTAGGGCTAGGGTTAGGGCTTGGGTTAGGGCTGATATTAGGGTTAGGGGTGTGTTGGGGTTCGGGTTGGAGTTAGAATTGGGGGTTTCCACTGTTTGGGCACATCAGGGGCTCTCCAAATGCAACATTGCGTCTGATCTCAATTCCAGCCAATTCTGAGTTGAAAAAGTCATATGGTGCTCCTTCCCTTCCAAGCTCTGCCATGCGCCCAAACAATGTTTTACCCCCACATGTAGGGTAACAGCCTACTCAGGACAAATTGCAAAACAATTTTTGGGGTCCAATTTCTCCTGTTACCCTTAGGAAAATAAAAAATTGGGGGCAAAAATATCATTTTTGTGGAAAAAAATGATTTTTTTATTTTCACGTCCGAGCGTTATAAACTTCTGTGAAGCACTTGGGGGTTCAAAGTGCTAACCACACATCTAGATAAGTTCTGTGGGGGGGTCTAGTGTCCAAAATGGGGTCACTTGTTGGGAGTTTCAATAGTTTAGGTACATCAGGGGCTCTCCAAACGCACATGACACCCGCAGACCATTCCATCAAAGTCTGCATTCCAAAATGGCACTGCTTCCCTTCCGAGCCCCGACGTGTGTCCATACAGTAGTTTTCTCCCACATATGGGGTGTCAGCGTACTCAGGACAAATTGGACAACAACTTTTGCGGTCCAATTTCTCCTGTTACCCTTGGGAAAATGAAAAAATTGGGGACTAATTGATCATGTTTGTGGAAAAAATACGATTTTTTTATTTTCATGCCCGGGCATTATAAACTTCTGTGAAGCCCTTGGGGGTTCAAAGTGCTCACCACACATCTAGATAAGTTTCTTAGGGGTTCTCGTTTCCAAAATGGGGTCATTTGTGGGTGTTTCCACTGTTTAGGTACATTAGGGGCTCTCCAAAGGCAACATGACACCCGCAGACCATTCCATCAATGTCTGCATTCCAAAACGTCACTACTTCTCTTCCGAGCCCTGACGTGTGTCCATACAGTAGTTTTCTCCCACATATGGGGTGTCAGCGTACTCAGGACAAATTGGACAACAACTTTTGGGGTTCAATTTCTCCTGTTACCCTTGGGAAAATAAAAAAATTGGGGACTAATTGATCATGTTTGTGGAAAAAATACGATTTTTTTATTTTCATGCCCTGGCATTATAAACTTCTGTGAAGCCCTTGGGGGTTCAAAGTGCTCACCTCACATCTAGATAAGTTCCTTAGGGGGTCTAGTTTTCAAAATGGGGTCATTTGTGGGGGGTTTCCACTGTTTAGGTACATTAGGGGCTCTCCAAAGGCAACATGACACCCGCAGACCATTCCATCAATGTCTGCATTCCAAAACGTCACTACTTCTCTTCCGAGCCCTGACGTGTGTCCATACAGTAGTTTTCTCCCACATATGGGATGTCAGCTTACTCAGGACAAATTGGACAACAACTTTTGGGGTTCAATTTCTCCTGTTACCCTTGGGAAAATAAAAAAATTGGGGAATAATTGATCATGTTTGTGGAAAAAATACGATTTTTTTATTTTCATGCCCTGGCATTATAAACTTCTGTGAAGCCCTTGGGGGTTCAAAGTGCTCACCTCACATCTAGATAAGTTCCTTAGGGGGTCTAGTTTTCAAAATGGGGTCATTTGTGGGGAGTTTCCACTGTTTAGGCACATTAGGGGCTCTCCAAAGGCAACATGACACCCGCGGACCATTCCATCAATGTCTGCATTCCAAAACGTCACTACTTCCCTTTCCGATCCCTGACGTGTTCCCATACAGTAGTTTTCTCCCACATATGGGGTATCAGCATACTCAGGACAAATTGGACAACAACTTTTGGGGTCCAATTTCTCCTGTTACCCTTGGGAAAATTAAAAAAATGGTGACTAAAAGATCATGTTTGTGGAAAAAATACGAATTTTTTATTTTCACGCCCGGGCGTTATAAACTTCTGTGAAGCACTGGGGGGTTCAAAGTGCTCACCACACATCTAGATAAGTTCCTTGGGGGGGTCTAGTTTCCAAAATGGTGTCATTTGTGGGGGGTTTCCACTGTTTAGGTACATCAGGGGTTTTCCAATCGCGACACAGTGTCCGATCTCAATTCCAGCCAAAAATGTCAAAAGGCGCTGCTTCCCTTCCGAGCTCTGCCATGCGCCCAAATAGTGGTTTACCCCCACATGTGGGGTATCAGCGTACTCAGGACAAATTGCACAATAACTTTTAGGGTGCTGTTACCCTTGGAAAAATAAGAATTGAGGGTGAAAAGATCATTTTTGTGGAAAAAATATGATTTTTTAATTGTATGGCTTTATGTTATAAACTTCTGTGAAGCCCTTGGGGGTTCAAAGTTCTCACCACACATCTAGATAAGTTCCTTAGGGGTTCTAGTTTCCAAAATGGTGTCATTTGTGGGGGGTTTCCACTGTTTAGGTACATCAGGGGTTTTCCAATCGCGACATGGTGTCCGATCTCAATTCCAGCCAAAAACGTCAAATGGCGCTGCTTCCCTTCCGAGCTCTGCCATGCGCCCAAATAGTGGTTTACCCCCACATGTAGGATATCAGCGTACTCAGGACAAATTGCACAATAACTTTTAGGTGCTGTTACCCTTGGAAAAATAAGAATTGAGGGTGAAAAGATCATTTTTGTGGAAAAAATATGATTTTTTAATTGTACGGTTTTATGTTATAAACTTCTGTGAAGCCCTTGGGGGTTCAAAGTTCTCACCACACATCTAGATAAGTTCCTTAGGGGGTCTAGTTTCCAAAATGGTGTCATTTGTGGGGGGTTTCCACTGTTTTGGTACATCAGGGGTTTTCCAATCGCGACATGATGTCCGATCTCAATTCCAGCCAAAAACGTCAAATGGCGCTGCTTCCCTTCCAAGCTCTGCCATGCGCCCAAATAGTGGTTTACCCCCACATGTGGGGTATCAGCATACTCAGGACAAATTGCACAATAACTTTTAGGGTCCTGTTACCCTTGGGAAAATAAAAATTGGGGTGAAAAGATCATTTTTGTGGAAAAAATATGATTTTTTAATTGTACCGCTGTACGTTATAAACTTCTGTAAAGCCCTTGTGGGTTCAAAGTTCTCACCACATATCTAGATAAGTTCCTTGGGGGGTCTAGTTTCCAAAATGGGGTCACTTGTAGGGGGTTTCCACTGTTTAGGTACATCAGGGACTCTCCAAACGTGACATGGCGTCCGATCTGAATTCCAGCCAATTTTGCATTGAAAAAGTCAAACGGCGCTCCTTCCATTCTGAGCTCTGCCATGCGCCGAAACAGTCGTTCCCCCCCACAAATCAGGTATCAGCTTACTCAGGACAAATTGCACAATAACTTTTGCAGTCCAATTTCTCCTGTTACCCTTGGTAAAATAAAAAAAATTGAACCTGAAGTATTTTTTTTGTGAAAAAAAGTTAGATGTTCATTTTTTTTTAAATATTCAAAAAAATTCCTATGACGCACCTAAAGGGTTAATAAACTTCTTGAATGTGGTTTTGAGCACCTTAAGGGGTGCAGTTTTTAGAATGGTGTCACTTTTGGGTATTTTCTATCATATAGACCCCTCAAAGTGGCTTCAAATGTGATGTGGTCCTAAAAATAAAATGGTGTTGTAAAAATGAGAAATCGCTGTCAACTTTTAACCCTTATAACTTCCTAACAAAAAAAAATTTTGGTTCCAAAATTGTGCTGATGTAAAGTAAACATGTGGGAAATGTTAGTTATCAAGTTTTTTGTGCGCCGTATCTCTGTGATTTAAGGGCATAAAAATTCAAAGTTGGAAAATTGCGAAATTTTCAAAATTTTTGCCAAATTTCCATTTTTTTCACAAATAAACGCAAGTTATTTGAATGAAATTTTACCACTAACATGAAGTACAATATGTCACGAGAAAACAATGTCAGAATCACCGGGATCCATAGAAGCGTTCCAGAGTTATGACCTCATAAATGTACAGTGGTCAGAATTGTAAAAATTGGCCCGGTCATGAACGTGCAAACCACCCTTGGGGGTGAAGGGGTTAAGGATAACATACAAAAGTTAATTCAAAATAAAACTTCACTTGTGAAAATAGTCCCCTATTACTTACTAATATAAACAATAAAACTATCTGGAGCACCAAAAATTTATATTATCACTTCAACAAGGACGCAAAATTTCTTAAGAATATATATATGTCCCTTTGGGAATCTGATCTAAACAGCTCATTGAGCACGGATCACTAGGAAAAAGCCATACAATATACTTATTCATCAAACATCTCGATGACTTTACACGAGACATACTCTGTACAAAATCCTTACAAGGTGATAATACACCCCTTCTCGGCTTGCTCATATAGATCCTGAAAACTCACCCCTATGCTGGAGAAACTGTGGCCTACATGGCAATTTACTCTACATTTTTTGGAGCTGCCCTAAAGTTAAACAGCTTTGGAAGCATGTATCACTACATATAGATACCCTTCTTCACAAATATTTCCAGATTACTCCATAATCCGCTATTTTATCACCTGACCTGGATAAGATTGACCCCTCATTTCTTATTTGCTAACCTGACTTTAAATGTTTATACAATATCCAATATTCACTTTGTTGAAAACTTACATTTTCTGTCTTTTTTTTTTAAATATATACCATATTCGCAATACTTTGCACTGTATTGTTTAACAACTTGTAATTGTAGAGTTTTCTAATTTTCATTGTTCTTTCCCCTTTCATGTTAATTAACCTTCTCCTCTCCATCTTCTAAACTTAAAAAATTAATAAAAACATTTGAAAATAAAGGAACGTCATACCACTTTCTCTGATCACTTATGTTCTCCTTCATGGAGGACTTGCACTTTCTCATCTATATAAGAGGCTGAGGAAATAAGAAAGCGCAATAGGGTCTTATCCGGGTGATGTTAGGAATAAATGATAAGAGATTTACTCACCTATTCCAGGAGAGATAAGAGCACATAAGTAGACTGTCAGCTGCTGCACGCCCGAAGGTCCACTTCGTGACCGCCAATGTGAATCCTTATGGATAAGATATTTTTCGGACTTACTGTGCGCTGCTTGACAAAGTTCAGTGATGCACCATAAAGGGGTTAAAATGTTTATTTCCCAACGCGTTTCGAAGTTTCTAATACTTCTTCCTCAGGGGATGACATGAAGTCCCCTGAGGAAGAAGTATTAGAAACTTCAAAACGCGTTGGGAAATAAACATTTTAACCCCTTTATGGTGCATCACTGAACTTTGTCAAGCAGCGCACAGTAAGTCCGAAAAATATCTTATCCATAAGGATTCACTTTCTCATCTATGACACATTTGAACCTCTGGATATCTTTGCATTTTAGCATTGTTGTAAGTAATTAGTTGAACACAAGTATCAGGGACAATCACTTTAGTCTAATGACCACATCTTAGGCTATGTTCAGGTGAACGTGGCTGTTTATGGGCCAGTCTTGTCTGGCAAAATATGTAAGCGATGTGCCATTTTGCACAATTAAAACAGGCAGTGTCTGAAAAATGGACAATAGCATATTTTCCACATGTATTGTTTTTTGGGGAGAATGGGAGGAAGCCTATACGAAAATGGTGAGAATGCACACAATCTATGCAGGTTTTGCCCTTAGCCCGACTCAAATCCAGTGCTCTGGGTGCTTCAAGTTAATTTTGCTGACCAATGAGCCACCGTGCTCCGCTATAACTATGTTCATCTCAACATCTGTGTACATTTATATGACATTTAGTGACAACCCCTGTGAAAAGTGGCAGCTATGGTTGTCACATAGCCTCTCTCAAAAATGACTGAAAATACTATTAAAACAGTTCTTGCAAAGTACATCTCAGTAATTGTCATTACCTAGGTGACTATGTGATTTTCCTACTAGCTTGTACATCACATACTGAGAATTTATCAAATGGCAGATATAGAATGAATTCATTCTAACCGAAACTAGTTTTTGCGTTCTTCAGGGAAATGTACAAAAGTTTGAAGATTTTTGTGAATTAATTGCGTCCCCAGCTGTTATTGCCATCATAAACTTCTGTACTACTTCTGTATTTTAATACATATTAAGCCATGACATTTGCAAAGTTGTAGTTTCACGGAGGACAGAGCAAAATATTTCTATAAATACCGGCTGATTCTTTTCCATCTTATTGGTATTGTTATGCAGTATTTCAGGGAATATTTAAAGCGATTTGCACAGCCCAAAGGACTAATAGAAAAATACTAAGCCGATAATTTGGTAAGCTATGGTACACTAAGTTCAAGACACATGGTTTCATAATATAAAGGTTACTGGATGAAAATTGCATTTTTTTTCCTCTGACATTTACATTGTACATACATTATTGAGTGTGCGCTACTGTACTAATGTTGATTAAAGAGAAAGGAGTAATATGACCAGTTTTAAATGTTTCCCTGAACTGTGTTTCTCTAAAATACGCATTCTATAATGGTCAAACAAATTGAGCTGTAGTTTGAGTTGGTATACATGCAACATATAAACGCATGTTCACATTAGCCATTAAACAGACAAAACCTACAAGAAACAAAATGAATCACAAAGGTCATGTCACTATCAAGTGATGCAATAACCAAGTGTGTCACTCATTTTATGAAATAAACATTTTTTTTATTACACCTTGATAGACATACAACCATAAAAACACTTGCCTCAAACCAACACATACATAGGTAGGAGAAACAGCTGAAAGGGATACAATTCTAGTTGTACAATATATCAAAATTTTGAGAGAATTGCTAGGGTATCCAAAATAATATGCCCAACAATATGCTTGATATCTTTTGTTAATTACAAAAGTTAGGTAAAGGGCTGGATGGCTACAGAGGAATAGTTGCAAAACTGCAAAGATGTAAATAGGGTTACTGACTTAATTCAGACAGAGTCCTGCACATAAATCACACCATTAAGGTTTTATTGCTATCCATCAACTATAAATCAAATAACATGCAGCAATTGCTGCTACTGCGCCGCCATAGCCTTTCATATACACAAATTCTAATCACCCAAAGCATATAATGGACGGCCTAATACATATTACCTAAGCCGTAAGCACAATTGAGCTGGGCATAAGATGACATGCAGCCATTGCTGCTACTGCGCTGCCAGAGCCTCTCATATGCACAAATTATAATAACCCAAGGCATGTGAATAAATAAACAGCCAAATACATGTTACCTGAGCCGTGAGCACAGTTGAGTTGGGCTTGAGATGACACGCTGCTTCCCCGCACCCCAACGCACGTTTCGCCCGTGCTTCATTTGTGCATTCAGAGTGTAGCCCACTCCTTTATAGGATAATGGGCTTGGGTATTGTGCTTACCAAGAAACAAAATGAGCATATACCTTGCTGTAACTAAACAGGTAAAAAGCAAAGCAAAATTGCATTTAACTAAAATAGAGCTTATCTCTTTGCATGCCGAGCTGACATTTTTAAATATACCATTTTGGTGCAGGTACGATCTTTTGATCGCCCGTTATTGCATTTTAATGCAATATTGCGGCAATCAAAAAGTAATTCTGTCCTTTTAACTTTTTTTCTCATTACATTGTTTAGCAACTGGGTTAATTTTTTTTATGTTGATAGATCGGGCGATTCTGTGCATATTTGATTTTTTTTATTGTTTTATTTTGAATGGGCGAAAGGGGGGTGATTTGAACTTTTCTATTTTCTATTTTGAAAAACTTTTTTTTACTTTTTGCATGCTTCAATACTCTCCATGGGAAAAGAGAAGCTGCAGTACTTAGATTAACTATGCTACACACAGGCGATGATAAGATCGTCTGTGTGCAGCAGAAATGCTCACTTGCTGTGAGCGATGACCACCGGGCGGCGCTCATAACAATCTGGCTATGACAATCATAGAGGTCTGCTGGAGACCTCTAGTTGCCATGCCGACCCATCGGTGACCCGGGTCACCGATGGGCGGGATAAAGGACGTGCTTACGCTAAGCGCGAGTTAAATACCGCTGTCATAGATTGACAGCGGCATTTAACTAGTTAACACCCGTGGCCGTTTTTGTACATACATCATGGCGCTGTCAGATTGCATAGTAAAAATCTGCTGACAGGTTCCTTTTAATGGAACATGTGAATGTACCTTAAACATTTTGTATTTAAATCTTCCATTTTTGTTATCCTATATATCGTGACCATAATGTCACATATGTAATAAGCACGATAGCTGTGTTTTGGAATAGACATAAAAAAAAAAAAAAAGATGATGCCTGTTAACTAAATAAATGTGGGAGGACAGACTTGGACAATAGGGAAAAGAGTATGGAGAAAAATAATAGCGCTCTCTGACTTAGGACTGCTGGATTTTTTATCAAAATTCCCACGTCTTTGTGTAGCCAGACTTCAAGGAACTCTCCTGCGGTGTTATTTATGTTTTAGTATATTTGCTCATCTCGAGAGAGCTCATTTGGACCTATAATATTTATTTCATCCTAATTTAAAAGAAATCTACAGCTTTCAAGCCTTCAGTGAAAAATAGGAAATCTATAACATATTATTTTTGTAGTCTATGGTCATTAAAGGGGTTGTTTGGTTTTGGGCAATACATTTATTCTTTTTATAATGATGTCTACAAACTTGATCAGAGAAATATCCTTTTGCTAGGACTCTCAAGTTTCAGGTCTAATTTGTTTATTAATTTATTCCAGACTGCCCATAGACTTTAAAATTCCGGGCGGAACTGATCCCATTCTGCAGTGACGCTCCAAAACGTCACTGTATAGAAGCACCGCTACACGCAATCGTCTAGCTGCGGAAGGGGGTTCCGACTGTCAGAGACATCTTCCCCCATAGAAAATGCACAGATAGTTTATTATCATCTGTGCTTTCTCGATCGCTTTATACAAAACTCATCACTAAATAAGCGCTATGTATGCCGTAATCGAAAATGCTGATAGTGCTTCCACCTCCATACAAAGCAGTTATATGATTGCTAAGATTAGGAAGGGAGCAGTAGCTGCTGGGTCATAGGAGACCAGGACATTCCTGCTGTGCTGCTAGCTGGCTGCATTTCCCTTGTACCTGAGCCTAATATACCAGCCCAAGTTACAAGGGTTATAAGATAAAGATAAAAATATTTCAATATTTAAATGCTCCCGACAAAATGTGTAGAATAAATGAAAAACAAATAAGAACAAGTACAAAACATATAAACAAAAAAAAATGCGAATATCAATTCAAATAGCCTTGCATCTGCACAAAAGAAGAAAAAAAACATGCCCAACATATAAAAATATTTGATACAGAATGGGGGACAAATCTGACAGCAATTCGCCACTGCAGTACCACTACAGAAGAAATTAAGTATTGCATAGTTAGTATGGTTGAAAATATACAAATGTCCAACATGGTAATTCAAGGAATGGACAAAGTGAAAGGGCACATGCACAACCACAATATGTGATCCAGTCTACATTACATGGTGTCCATCTGAATTAATGGACCTTTCTCCTAATGCAAGTACAATTAAGTTCCTCTAGAGATACAGTTGCATGTAAAAAGCAGCTGCCTAGCACTCTGAAAATGAAAATGGTAGAGGCCCACAAAGAAGGAGAAGACTATAAGAAGATAGCAAAGTGTTTTCAAGTTGCCTTTTCCTCAGTTGAAATGTAATTAAGAAATGGCAGTTACCAGAATCAGTGAAGGTCGAGATAAGATCTGGAAGACTAAGTAAAATTTCAGTTATAGCTACTCGTAGGATTGCTAAAGAGGCAAATCAGAATCCCTGCTTCACAGCAAGAGACCTTCAGAAATATGTAGCAGACTCTGGAGTTGTGGTACATTGTTTTATTGTTCAGAAACACCTGCACAAATAAGACCTGCATGGAAGAGTCATCAGAAGAAAACCTCTCCTGTGTCCTCTCCATAAATATCAGCATCAGAAGTATGCAAAAGAACATCTAAACAAGCCTGATGCATTTTGGAAACAAGTCCTGTAGACTGATGAGGTTAAGGCTAGTTTCACACTAGCGTTTCCTGGAGCTGCGGAGGGATGCGCATGGCGGCCGTGAAGCTCCGCCCATGGCCACACCTGCTCTGGTCAGCTCCGCCTATGGGCGCATGATGCTGCATGCGACCTGCATACCCTATCTTTAGCATTGGGTATGCAGGCCGTGTGCAGGTATGCATTTGCCGGCGCATGCGTCCTTTTGACGGTGCGCCGATTGCACCAAAATGCAACACGGCGCATTTGGCGCAGGTCAGCGCACCGTCAAAAGGACGCATGTGCCGGCAAGCGCATACCTGCGCATGGCCTGAGTACCCAATGCTAAAGATAGGGTACGCAACAAATTCTTGATGCAAACATAGCACCATCTGTAAAAAAGCTGCAGTTGAAATGAGGATGGCTTCTACAAATGGATATTGATCCTAATCTCCAATCAAAATCCACAATAGACAACCTCAAAAGGTACAAGTTGAAGGTATTAAAATGGTCCTCACAGTCCCCTGATCTGAACATCATTGAAAATCTGTGGCTACACCTCAATTTTCCAAGGAAGAATGGATGAAAATCTTTCAAACAAGAATTGAAAGACTCTTGGCTGGCTACAAAAAGCGTTTACAAGCTGCATTGGCCAATTTTCCTTTTCGGCATTTTTAAAATGTAAAAAATGAAAATCTATATAAATATTTTGCCTAAATACAAGGGAAATATGTCATCTTCAATTTTCATCCTTTTAGAAATCATTTAATCTTCAACATGCTTAACCTGTTCCCAATAACAGTAATTTTGACTAGGGGTGCCCAAAGTTTTACATGCCACTGTACATGTCCTTTGCATCTGCTATTTACTACTGAATTCAGGACTCCCCTTTTAATTCTCTAAATTCTCTGAAATTGGGTTTTCAAAACCAGGAACTTAATTTCAATGGGTTTTTCTTTCACCATAAAAATACATGGCAAATTAATGGGATATATGATCAATCTCATATTTATAGAGATATTACCATTGCTACCACTACTGATGCCCAAAATAAAGACAAAGTAGTATCTTCAGAATTTCTAATTCATTTCACTCCTGACCCGGTACTGGGTAGATCTGTAGAGAAGCACAACCCCCCAAATTGTCACTAGTTCATTGAGTGTTTGCTGGCCTGTTTACATAGGCTGATAATTGAGAATAAGCATTTCTACAAATGCTCCTTCACCAATCTAAATGGGATCTAACATTTCTTAACAGCACTGGGGAAGGGGTGCATTTTGAAAAATGTGCATCAAAAGATCTTGTACTGTCCCTACCCACATACAGTATGTTAGGTGCCTAATAACAATACCCACAGATGCTTTAAAAGTGCCACTGATGCCCTGTGATAGCTGGGGATGGACCTGTCTGCCTCAATGTTAGGTATGATCTTAGAATCTGCCATGACTCAGGACAAGGTTGTTCTAGCTCCGTCCTGGTCAAATCAGGGTTAAGTGAGTTCACCTCTTTCTGGATCTGGGGCAGCTGTTTAATGCCGGAAGTTCCTGGGTTCAGTGTCGGTTATACTTCCGTGTACTCGGTTAGAGGAAGCTGACCCAGGTTACGCATCTGTAATTGTTGTGCCTCTGTGCGTGTGAGCTTTGCTGTATATGACCCGGTTTGTCCACTGACTTTTGCCTTGGCTTGTCTCTGTTTACTCTTTTGACTTGCCCCTGGGTACCTTGCTCTTGGCTGGCTTCTGACCCTCAGCTTGCTACTGACTATGTTATCATTTGTGCCCTGTATTCCATGCTCTCAGCTGCTTCCCTGTCCTCACGTGCAGTGACTCCGCCCTTAGATGTCACGTAACTGCTGAGTCTCATCTCCTGTGTGTACTGTGTGCCACAGTTCCCACACTCCCTTCACTCGGTCCCATGCCCCCTGCTAGCACCCCCTAGGCTTCCTCAGTGACACTACCGGTGTCATTACAGGATCATAGAATGTTACAGCTGGAAGGGACCGAAAGGGTCATTGTGCCCAACCCCCTGCTCAATTCACGCAATCATCTCAGACAGATATCTGTTCAGCCTTTGTTTGAAGACCTCAATTGAAGGAGACCTCACCATCTCTCATGGCAGCCTGTTCCACTCATTGATCACCCTCACTGTCAAAAAGATTTTTCTAATATCTAATCTGTATCTTCTCCCTTTCAGTTTCATTCCATTGCTTCTCGTGTTTCCATGTGCAAATGAAAATAATAATGATCCCTCTACACTGTGACATCATTTCAGATATTTGTAGACAGCTATTAAGTCTCCTCTTAGCCTTCTATTTTGCAAGCTAAACATTCCCAGATCCTTTAACCATTCCTTGTAGGACATACTTTGCAGTCCGCTCACCATCCTGGTAGCTCTTCTCTGAACTTGCTCCAGTTTTTCAATGTCTTTTTTAAAATATGGTGCTTAGAACTGGACATAGTATTCCAGATGAGGCCTCACCAAGGAGAAGTAGAGGGAATAATTACTTCACGTGATCTGGACTCTAAAGGGGGTTTTACACATAGCGATATTGCTAGCGATATCGCTATAACATCACCAATTTTGTGACATTATAGCGATATCGATGTGATACTTACCTCCGACCGGCTCCCCCCGCTGTCCATCGCTGATCACGTGAGAATGTCTGGCTCCATTTCTCGTCGTCAGCTTCCTGCTGGGCTTCCTGCTGTGACGACGAGCGACGTGTGGAGGCGGGCGGGAGGACGTCAGGATCGCTGTGTGTGAAAGGGAAGTATCGTGCACTGCGTCGCTGCTGCATCGCTGTGAGGTCTGCCTGTGTGACAGCTCACTAGCGATCATTTAGCAATGCACCAGCGATCCTGACCGGGTCGGATCGCTGGTCGGATCGCTGGTGCATCGCTAAATGTAAAAGGGCCTTAAGATCCTTTTAATACATCCTAGAACTGTGTTTACCTTTTTGCTGCGGCATCACACTGTTTACTCATACTATTAGTATACCCAAGTCTTTTTTACATGTGCTGTTGCTTAGTTCTATTCTTCCCATTCTAGAGATGCAATTTTCGTTTTTCTTGCCCAGATGTAGAATCTTGCATTTCTCCTTGTTAAATACCATTCTATTAGTTGCTGCCAGTAGCATAGCTACCGGGGGGGCAGGGGGGCGGTGGCCCCAGGCCCCGCACTCTGAGGGGGCCCACCGGAGCTACTCTACACCACTATTCTGCGGCAGAGCAGGGAGAATCGATCTCCCTACTCTGCTGCCCGGCCGCTATGGGCCCCTGAGAAGGCAGTGGGGACCCCGGTGTCATCAGTGGGCCCCCCACCTCTCAGCCAGCAATGTCGTCCTGAGCTATTCTGTGCGCACAGGACCTGTGATGAGCTCATAGGAGGGGCGGAGTCAGGGGTCACATGATCAGGGGCTTCAGTGGCTGCAGGACTCTGCTGTGCTTCTTGTCATGGTGCTGGCTGGATGAGGTGAAGTTTCTGTGTGGGGTCAGGAGGGGTTTATAGGGTGGATGTAGCAGAGCTGTGTGTGTATGAGGTGTACAGAGTGGAGCCGTGTGTGTAGAAAGTGTACGGAGCAGAGATATGCATGTATGAGGTGTACAGAGGAGTGGAGCCATGTGTGTATGGGGTGAGCAGAGCCGTTTGTGTAAAGGTGTACGCAGCGGAGCTGTTTGTGTACAAGGTGTATGGAGCGGAGCCGTGTGTGTATGGGGTGAGCAGAGCCGTTTGTGTAAAGGTGTACGCAGCGGAGCTGTTTGTGTACAAGGTGTACGGAGCGGAGCCGTGTGTGTATGGGGTGAGCAGAGCCGTTTGTGTAAAGGTGTATGCAGCGGAGCTGTTTGTGTACAAGGTGTATGGAGCGGAGCCGTGTGTGTATGGGGTGAGCAGAGCCATTTGTGTAAAGGTGTACGCAGTGGAGCTGTTTGTGTACAAGGTGTACGGAGCAGAGCCGTGTGTGTACAAGGTGTACAGAGTGGAGCCGTGTGTGTACGAGGTGTACGAAGCGGAGCCGTGTGTGTACAAGGTGTACGGAGCGGAGCCGCGTGTGTACAGCGTGTACCGAGCAGAGCCGCGTGTGTACAGCATGTACGGAGCAGAGCTGCGTGTGTACAGCGTGTACGGAGCAGAGCCGCGTGTGTACAGCGTGTTCAGAGCAGAGCCGCATGTGTACAGCATGTACGGAGCAGAGCCGCATGTGTACAGCGTGTACAGAGCAGAGCCGCGTGTGTATAGGGGGTGCAGAGCAGAGCCGTGTGTGCATAGGGGGTATCAGGTACAGTATTAGGGACACATACGGCAGCAGCGGCTCAGCATTGGGGTATCAGGTGCAGTGATAGGGACACATATGGCAGCAGCGGCTCAGCATTGGGGTATCAGGTGTAGTAATAGGGACACATAAGGCAGCAGAGGCTCAGTATTGGGGTATCAGGTGCAGTAATAGGGACACATACGGCTGCAGAGGCTCAGTATTGGGGTATCAGGTGCAGTAATAGGGACACATACGGCAGCAGCGGCTCAGCATTGTGGCATCAGGTGCAGTAATAGGGACACATACAGCAGCAGTGGCTCAGCATTGGGGTATCAGGTGTAGTAATAGGGACACATATGGCAGCAGAGGTTCATCATTGGGGTATCAGGTGCAGTAATAGGGACACATACTGCTGCAGTGGCTCAGCATTGGGGTATCAGGTGCAGTAATAGGGACACATATGGCAGCAGCGGCTCAGCATTGGGGTATCAGGTGCAGTAATAGGGACACATATGGCAGCAGCGGCTCAGCATTGGGGTATCAGCAGGATGAGGGGTTTGTGCAGGTTGGGGATACATGGTGATGGAGCTGGAATACGAGAAGTGAAACATGTCGTTGTTGTATTCTCTGTAGCAGAGTCGTGGCTGGAGGAGTTGTCATGTCGGTCTGGGCCAGATGGAAAAGATGTGAAAAGTGAACGATTCCATCAGAAAGATAGTCAGCGGTAAGACACCAACTATAACTGTGCAGTAATCACTTATATGGTTTGTAGGACTGGTATTTACCACTGACCATATGGTGGTAATATCAATATTGGTCTTTATATAGGGATTATTTCCAGTAACAGCGCAGTCATCTCCTACATCCACTATTAGGGTGCGTCACCCAGTTGTAATGAAAGTTACCTAGTTAGGGGCCCACTCAGAAGTTTTGCCCCCCTGAACCAAAACCCTAGCTATGCCTCTGGTTGCAGCCCATTGTTCAAGCTTATCTAGATCCTTCTGAATTCTTTCTCTGTCTTCTCTAATGTTAGCTATCCCTCCTATCTTTGCATCATCTGCAAATTTGATTAGTTTACCTTCAGTTCCCTTAGCTAGATAATTTATAAAAATGTGGAATAATGCTGGGGCAAGGACAGAGCCTTATGGAACCCCACTTGAAACACTTTTCCAATTGGATGTGCAACAACTTATTACTATGTTTGAGTATGATCACTGAGCCAGTTATGAATCCACCTAACTATAGCCATGTCAATAGCATAATTGGTCATTTTTCCAATAAGGATAGCATGAGATAATTTATCAAATGCTTTGCTGAAGTTGAGATATACCATATCTACTGCATTTCCCTGATCCACCCAGTCAGTGATTCCATCATGATGTAATATGATATAACTTCTTCATGTCCAATGTCATATTGGATTGGTGATTCACACTGTAAGATTAAAAAAATGCAGATAGGGTCTTATCCGATAGACAAGGTACAGATAGTACTACAATTCCACTCACCTGATGTACAGTCATGGCCAAAAGTATTGACACCCCTGCAATTCTGTCAGATAATACTCAGTTTCTTCCTGAAAATGATTGCAAATACAAATTCTTTGGTATTATTATCTTCATTGAATTTGTCTTAAATGAAAAAACACAAAAAGAATTGTCCTAAAGCCAAATTGGATATAATTCCACACCAAACATAACAAAGAGGGTGGACAAAAGTATTGGCACTGTTCGAAAAATCATGTGATGCTTCTCTAATTTGTGTAATTAACAGCACCTATAACTTACCTGTGGCACCTAACAGGTGTTGGCAATAACTAAATCACACTTGCAGCCAGTTGACATGGATTAAAGTTGACTCAACCTCTGTCTTGTGTCCTTGTGTGTACCACATTGAGCATGGAGAAAAGAAAGAAGACCAAAGAACTGTCTGAGGACTTGAGAAACCAAATTGTGAGGAAGCATGAGCAATCTCAAGGCTACAAGTCCATCTCCAAAGACATGAATGTTCCTGTGTCTACCGTGCGCAGTGTCATCAAGAAGTTTAAAGCCCATGGCACTGTGGCTAACCTCCCTAGATATGGCCGGAAAAGAAAAATTGACAAGAGATTTCAACGCAAGATTGTGCGGATGTTGGATAAAGAACCTCCACTAACATCCAAACAAGTTCAAGCTGCCCTGCAGTCCAAGGGTACAACGGTGTCAACCCGTACTATCCGTCGGCATCTGAATGAAAAGGGACTGTATGGTAGGAGACCCAGGAAGACTCCACTTCTTACCCCGAGACATAAAAAATCCAGGCTGGAGTTTGCCAAAACTTACCTGAAAAAGCCTAAAACATTTTGGAAGAATGTTCTTTGGTCAGATGAGACAAAAGTAGAGCTTTTAGGGCAAAAGCATCAACATAGAGTTTACAGGAGAAAAAAGAGGCATTCAAAGAAAAGTACATGGTCCCTACAGTCAAACATGGCGGAGGTTCCCTGATGTTTTAGGGTTGCTTTGCTGCCTCTGGCACTGGACTGCTTGACCGTGTGCATGGCATTATGAAGTCAAAAGACTACCAACAAATTTTGCAGCATAATTTAGGGCCCAGTGTGAGAAAGCTGGGTCTACCTCAGAGGTCATGGGTCTTCCAGCAGGACAATAACCCAAAACACACTTCAAAAAGCACTAGAAAATGGTTTGAGAGAAAGCACTGGAGACTTCTAAGGTGGCCAGCAATGAGTCCAGACCTGAATCCCATAGAACACCTGTGGAGAAATCTAAAAATGGCAGTTTGGAGAAGGCACCCTTCAAATATCAGGGACCTGGAGTAGTTTGCCAAAGAAGAATGGTCTAAAATTCCAGCAGAGCATTGTAAGAAACTCATTGATGGTTACCGGAAGCGGTTGGTCGCAGTTATTTTGGCTAAAGGTTGTGCAACCAAGTATTAGGCTGAGGGTGCCAATACTTTTGTCCGGCCCAGTTTTGGAGTTTTGTGTGAAATGATCAATGTTTTGCTTTTTGCTTCATTCTCTTTTGCGTTTTTTCATTTAAGACAAATTAAATGAAGATAATAATACCAAAGAATTTGTGTTTGCAATCATTTTCAGGAAGAAACTGAATATTATCTGACAGAATTGCAGGGGTGTCATTACTTTTGGCCATGACTGTATGAGAAGTAAAGCGCATAGAATTGTCATTCAGCTTCCGCACATCCACAGGTCAAACCAGTGACCACAGAGATATTCAGATTAATAGAGCTTTTCGTGGATTTATTGTGCTGCTAAACATGACTCAGGATCAGTTATTCATAAAAGAGAATGATGATTTATTCATAATCCCAACGCGTTTCGAAGTTTAAACACTTCTTCCTCAGGGGATGGAAGAAGTGTTTAAACTTCAAAACGCGTTGGAATTATGAATAAATCATCATTCTCTTTTATGAATAACTGATCCTGAGTCATGTTTAGCAGCGCAATAAATCCACGAAAAGCTCTATTAATTTGAATAATGGATTGGTGAAGAGGCAGCCACCTGAATGCTGGTAAATTGTGGAAGCCAATCTATAAAAAATTGATGCAAAAAGATATGTTAGCATCTTATGGTAGAAATCTACAATATTACTTATATTTCACCATGGTAAACCTCAAACCACAAACTAAACCATCACAGAGAAGTTAAAAATGTGCGTATTTACTGTCAGTTGAGCTTCATTCAGACATCCTTTCAGTGTGTAAAACAAAATGTGGACCATTTTTTATCATTATTCTGGATCCGATTTTTGAATATTGTCAAGTTTCTCTTACCCATTAAATTGTAAAAAATGGACAACATTCAGATGACATATGGATGGCATTCATGCTCTGTCCATTTTTTTTTTAACTGACTAGAAAACGAAAATATATAGGGACAAGGACAATGGTCTTTCAAAGCAGAAAACCAAGGAAAAAACTATAAAAATCTCTTTAATTCATATTCATTTATTATTCGTATTCATTTAAAAACACAAAAATGATAGAAAAAAATCATATTGAATGTCGGGTACAGTGATGGTATTGGGACTACCCTTACAAGGTCAATAAGTATACAGATACATATGGATCATTTCTCTTATTGGATCTATTGACTCATCTGAAGCAGAAGATTTTTCATTAAGATATATTTATAAATCTGAGAAAATCTCCTTACAGCACCTCTTCCCATCCGATAAGAGTCTTAGATTAAGCTACAGTTATAGAAATGTATTCACATGTTTAGGCCAGTACCTTATGGGCATAGCCAGACTTAGCCTATGTTTTTATAGCAATTAAACACTTTATTAGGTGGTGTTGGATTTGTGTTGGGATATCCTGTAAGGGTCAGGTAGGGATAGTCTACGTGGAGGGGAGGCACCATATCGTATGCCCAAGGTGCCAACCTCCTCTGTCAGGAAGGGATATTTAGATTAAAGACACCTTCTATTCCCTCTTTTTTTTTTCCTATAAATTGACAAATAGTTATGATTATTCCAACTTGACTCTGCATATATTTTTGATGACCCTTGTGCACATGATTTTTTCTATCATTTTTATGCTTTTAAATAAATGCAAATAAAAGGTATTTTCATAGGGCTTTTTTCCTTGGTTTTCTTTTTTTACTGACTCTGATTTGAATGTGATCAAAATCGGGTGTGTTTTTTTGACTTTTTTTGTTCCATTTGTGAAAAATAATGACACAACATGTGCATGAATCAAAGACATCAGAATGAAGCCTGAAGCCATGTATTTTTGACAAACCTAAACCTTATAATTACTAACATTGTTGTTGACAAGTCAGTGACTCTTTAGTCCTGCGCCAAGTCTTCCCCGGGATCTCTCCAATCATGTACCATGTACCCCCTCAAAAAAAAAAAAAGCATTATTGAGTGGGCTTTTTGTAAACCCTGAACATTTTACGCCCCAGACACCTCAAATTTGCTTGAATGGCTTCCGAGAAATCAGGGCAGTCCTGACTATTGTCTATTTGTTACTTATTGTTTCTGGTAACACTTGGCAGTCTTAGCACAGGGCTATTCCTGTCCAAGTGGCAATGGTGTATGTAAGTCATCGCAGATTTAATCAACATAGACTTCAATTATTGTAATGTGATTACGGTAATGCAAAATTAGATATTCTGTGCAAATATAATGAGATTATCATTATGCTACATGCACACTAACACCCATTACCTGCTTATGATCAGCAGAGAAGCAGCAGTCCATGCTGTTCATTATGTATTTGGGAGACAGCGCATGCTGTTAATTATTGTACGTTTCCAGCGTTAACATTACATGAAGCGGATATAAGACACAATGCTATGATGTGACCAAATCGGGTATAATTTATTAATATACATACGCACTGTACCTGAGATAAATTAAATATGTTGGAAAGTTTTTCTATGGTTCTACACTTTTAATTAGAAGGACCTTTTGATTATACAGTAAGTTGATCACATTGTATCCATTCCGCTAGCCATCATCTGTAATGTGTGGAGTAATCTGACATTTATGGTTCAATTACACTGCAGGACTATAGAGACTAACGCTTGTTTCACAATAATCGGGCAGTCTAAACAATCTGCCGATTACCTAACAAAGAAGAAAAACGCTTGTTCGTTGGGTGAAATGATCTTTTGGTTTGCAAAACCATAACTGCTCTCGACATTGACTTATTGATGAGGATCTTGAACAGAGGATGTCACTATATTTACTCATCGTTCACTAATGTTAGGGATACTTAGCAACATGCGTTGCTCGACAATGAGATCGTTATGTTTAATTGTGTGACATCACATGTAATTTTTTTTGTTGGGAAGCATGGTGATCGGCGACCTATCTAGCCTGCAACATAAATGTTTCCAAATGTTGATGTGTTGATTTTATAGCATGAGACACAGACTTGCTTGCTATAGACTTGCTAGTTAATTATATTCAACTACAATTTCTATGCAAGTTGACAAACATTCGGCTGTTTTTTTCCCCCAGCATAACACAATTCTAATACAGCCGTGAGACAACAAGTTGCAGAAAAATTGTACAAATCTTTTTGGTCATGGGACTTGTTTGAGATCTGCTGTTCTGCAACATATACAATTTATGCAGTTGTGTGAAAAAGTGTTTGCCCACTTCCTCATTTCCTATTCTTGTTTTTCTTAAGCTATTCAGAGGTAGACTTGCTGGTGGGTTTTGGATCATTGTAACACTGCATAAGCCATGTCCGCTTCAGCTCGAGGTCACAAACAGATGGCCGGACATTCTCCTTAAGAATTTTTTTTGGTAGACAGCAGAATTCATAGTGCCATTTACCACAGCAAGTCTTCCAGATCCTGAAGCAGCAAAACAGCCCCAGACAATCACACTACCACCATCCTTTTTTACTGTTGGTATGATGTTCCTTTTCTGAAATGCTGTGTTACTTATATGCCAGATGTAATGGGACAAACACCTTCCAAAAAGTTGAACTTTTGTCTCATCAGTCCACAGAGTATTCTCCCAAAAGTCTTGGGAACCATCAAAATGTTTTCAGGCAAAACTTAGATGAGTCTTTATGTTCATATTGCTCAGCAGTGGTTTTCATCATGGAACTCTGCCATGCAGGCCATTTTTGCCCAGTAGCTTTCTTATGGTGAAGTCATGACCACTGACCTCAACTGAGGCAACTAAGGCCTGGATGTTGTTGTGGGGTCTTTTGTGACCTCATGAATGAGTCATGTCTGTGCTTTTGGGGTAATTTTGGTCGGCCGGCCACTTTTTGGAAGATTCACTGTGTTCCATATTTTCGTCATTGAAGGATAATGGATCTCATTGTGGTTCGATGGAGTCCCAAAGCTTTAGAAATGGCTTTATTGCCTTTTCCAGACGTATTATTAATATTAATATTTATTTATATAGCGCCATTGATTCCATGGTGCTGTACATGAGAAGGGGTTACATACAAATTACAGATATTACTTACAGTAAACAAACTAACAATCACAGACTGATATAGAGGGGAGAGAGGACCCTGCCCTTGCGGGCTTACATTCTACAGGATGGTGGGGAAGGAGATAGTAGGTTGGGGGGTTGCAGCAGCTCCAGTGATAGTGAGGCAGTAGCTCCAGTAGTGGTGAGGAGGCAGCGGGGATCATTGCAGGCTGTAGGCTTTCCTGAAGAGATGGGTTTTCAGGTTCCGTCTGAAGGATCCGAGTGTGGTTGATAGCCGGACGTGTTGGGGCAAAGAATTCCAGAGGATGGGGGCTATTCGGGAGAAGTCTTGGAGGTGGTTGGGTAAGGAGCAAATAAGTGTGGAGGAGAGAAGGAGGTCTTGGGAGGATCAGAGATTACGTGAGGGAAGATATCAGGAGATTAGTTAGGGATATATGGAGGAGACAGGTTTTAGATGGCCTTGTACGTCAGAATTAGTAATTTAAATTGGATATGCTGAGGGAGTGGGAGCCAGTGAAGAGATTTGCAGTGGGGAGAAGTGGAGGAGTAGCGAGGAGAGAGATGAATTAGTCGAGCAGCAGAGTTAAGGATGGAATGGAGAGGTGCGAGGGTGTTAGCAGGGAGGCCACAGAAAAGGATGTTGCAGTAGTCGAGACGGGGGATGATGAAGGCATGCATAAGCATTTTAGCAGAGTGAGGGTTGAGGAAGGGATGGATTCTGGAAATATTTTTGAGCTGGAGGCGGCAGGAGTTGGAGAGAGCTTCGATGTGCGGTTTGAAGGACAGGGCAGAGTTAAGGGTTACTCCGAGGCAGCAGACCTCCAGTACGGGGGAAATCGTGATGTCGTCAATTGTTATAGATAGGTCAGGTAAGGAAGATCTGTGAGATGGGGGAAAGATGATCAGTTCAGATCTCAATTACTTTGTTTTTCAATTGTTCTATAATTTCTTTAGATCACAGCATGATATTTAGCTTTTAAGTATCTTTTGGTTTACTTTACTTTGTCAGGTAGGCCCTATTTAAGTGAATTGTTGATTAAGAACAGGTGTGGCAGTAATCAGGCCTCAGAGTGGCTAGGGAATTTGAACTCAGCTTCAAAAAGATGTGATAAACCACAGTGAATTTATGTTTTTTTTTGGGGGGAATCACTTTTTCACACAGGGCCCTGTAGATTTGGATATCTTTTTCCATAAAGACCTTCATTTAAAAACTGCATTTCGTGTTTATCTGTGTTATCTTTGGCTAATATTTAAAGGGAGCCTGTCACCTGTTTTGGCCATTCTAAGATGCGGCAACCGCCTTTCAGGGCTTATCTACAGCATTCTATAATGCTGTAGATAAGCCCCGGTCCCACCTGAAAGATAAGACTGCCTGTATGTATCAGAATTGCTCACTTGTTATGAGCGCTGACCACAGGGCGGAGCTCATAGCAATCCGACTATGACAACCATAGAGGTCTGCTGGAGACCTCTGGTTGTCATGCCAACCCATCGGTGACCCGCGATCATGTCACAGGGTCACCGATGGTCAGTATTTCTGGCACGCTTCCTGGAAGCATGAGTTAAATGCCGCTGTCAGAGATTGACAGTGGCATTTAACGGGTTAACAGCCGTCGGTGGATTGCGATTCCACCCATGGCTGTTAAAGGCACGTGTCAGCTGTTCAAAACAGCTGACATGTGTCAGAAAAGATGTGGGTTCAGCACCCAGCTGCATGTGTGACAGTCACAACACACAGGCTCTCCATGCAGGTGTTGTGACTGTCACACAGCCGCGACACAAGCAGCTGCGGTGCCGAACCACTGATTATCGGGAGCGCTCCAGGTATCCAGGTTCCTGCTGCAGCTATTCGGTAAGCGCTAATGCTTGCCAAATAAGGAGGGAGCTGACGATGTTTGCTCATCTCTAATCACCTGGCGGATGCAGACCACAAACTTTCCATTTTTTAAACGATACGGAATAGAATTATGGGAGAACTATTTAAGAAATCATAAATTAATTATATGCATGGAAATGTAATTACATTTTAAAACAAAAGCTTTGTGCTGCAGCGATTGAACAAATTTGATTGAACCACAAACAATGGTGATACCATCCACTAGACATATACATACTTATAATTATAATGAGAAATGGTATACAGATAAATGTCTATTAATTACATTCACTAGACGTAGAGTAAATCATTTTCTGTAATTCATTCCATAAGGAAGCTTTGTGTTTAAACTCAAAATTCGGTATTCTTCTCGCAGGGCGATTTGTTTCTTCCTGTTGCCTTCCCTGGGCAGACACGATACCTTCTCTACACCATAAAATGTAAAATATGGCATATCTCCTTTATACATTGTAGGGAAATGTTTTATTGCACCATAAGTACTATTGTTATAGTGAAAAAAAACGGATAGCAGAGTATGTTACTAATATTCAGAAGACCAGTAGCACTTACTCAGGTGCAGTAAAAACATTTTGGTTTTTAATGGTTCCTAAATAAATGTATATTTTATCGTTGGATGGGTGCAGTGGCGGATTATAATGAGGTCAATCTGGGCGGTAGACCAAGGCCCAGTGATGTGGGGGGGCCCACCAGCCCAGGGTAAATTGCCCCATTATAATCCGCCACCATAGCACCACGGGCCCCCATGTACCAACGCCATCCTCGCCCTCCCAGACAAGCCCACCGGCGCCACTGCAGCCGCTGCCCCTCAAAAAACCCTGAAGTCACTAGACTTCACCCACTATATCAGCACTCTGGCATATTCTGAGAACAGAGCAAAAAGAGGCCAATCTAATAAGGGACAAAAAGCAAACTGGCACATTCAGTGACATAAGAATGGAAATTCAGCACAGCCCCAGCCGGGGCTGGCTAAGCACACAAAAACTGAATAGACCAAACCAAATCAAGTGTGAACAATAGCAGAGAACACTTAGCTTGAGAAGGCAGGAACTGAACTGGAAACTAGAACCTCAGGAGGCAGGAAAAAATCACCAGCATGGAAAAGGGAGTCGGCTGTCTTAAATCCAGTCTGAGACTCCAGATGTCCAATCCTCATCCTCATTATCAGGTGGCAGGTCTCTGTTAATTAGATCAGCTTCATTACCTCCTGCCACCAGCAGAGGTAGCCCGGAAAGAGAACTCATGACTCCTCTGTCAACACAACCAGCTCCTTCACCAGAAACCAGAGGCAGACCAGAAAATGAGTTCACAACACACAGCCCTCGATGTATTGTATGCCGGACTCTGCTGTGCAGGTTGTCATCGTGCTGGATGAGGGAAGTATGGGTGGGGTCAGGAGGAGTTTACAGGGTGGATGTAGCAGAGCTGTGTGCGCAAGGTGTACGGAGCGGAGCCGTGTGTGTGCGCGAGGTGTACGGAGCGAAGCCACGCATGCACGAGGTGTATGGAGCGGAGTGTGCACGAGGTATACGGAGCCGTGTGTGTGCAAGTTGTGCAGAGCGGAGCATGTACGAGTTAAGGGGAGCGTGTACGATGTGTGCGGAGCCGCGCGTGTGAGGTGAGTGTGTACGAGGTGTGCGGAGTGGAGCTGCGCATGTAAGAGGTGTGCAGAGCGGAGCTGCGCATGTACAAGGTGTGCGGAGTGGAGCCATGCATGTACAAGGTGTACGAAACAAAGCTGCGTGTGTGTGCGAGGTGTATGGAGTGGAGCCGCATGTGTACGAGGTGTACGGAACAGAGCCCTATGTGTACAAAGTGTATGGAGCTGAGCCGTTTGTTTATGGAGCGGAGTTGCGTGTGTACGAGGTGTATGGCGCAAAGCCGCATGTGTACAAGGTTTACGGAGCGGAGCCATGTGAGTACAAGGTGTACAGAGCGTGGTTGTGTGTGTACAAGCTGTACGGAGCAGAGTCGCATGTGTACGAGGCTTACAGAGTGGAGCCATGTGTGTACTGAGTGGAGCCGTGTGAGCGCGAGGTGTACGAGCGGAGCTGTGTGTGTACGAAGCATACAAAGAGGAACCGTGTCTGTATGAGGTGTGCGGAGCCATGCGTTTACAAGGTGTATGATGGGGAGCATTTATAGCTCCCAACCATCCCAGATTTTGAGAGTCTGCCCCAACTGGGAGCTTACTTTTCCTGCGGACACAGGAGAACACGGCGGAGCCCCGAGGAGCACTTGAAAACTCGCACGTGACGTTCCATAGGAAGTGACGTGCTGGAAGGTGACCGGAAATGACGTAATTTCGGGAGGAGATTGTGATGGAACCATGGAGGCACTTCAGGGAATGCTTCAGATCCATCACCGTGTCCTCCAACAGCGTGGACAGTGGGATCACCTTGGACTCGGGGATGTCGGCCATGTGAGTGGATCATGATATGTCCTGCACCAGGAGGCTCAGGTGGGCATTACAATGGGAGCCGGGCTCCTATAGTATCTTTATAGGATCTTTCTTTCTTTCTCTCTATCTGTTCTTTCTTTCCCCTCTTTCTTTCTCTCTCTCTCTGTACTTTCTTTCTCTTTCTTTCGCTCTCTGTCCTTTCTTTCCCTTCTTTCTTTCTCTCTCCCTCTCTGTTCTTTCTTTCCCCTCTTTCTTTTTTTCTCTCCCTCTGTTCTTTTTTTCTGTCCCCTTTCTCTCTTCTTTCTTTCTCTCTATTCTTTCGTTCTCTCCTTTCATTCTCTCTCCTTTCTCTCTCTCTGTTTTCTTTTTTCTCTCTGTTCTTTCTTTCTTTTCCTCAGTACCAATCAGTGTGCCCACAGTACCAGCCACTGTGCCCACCATGTCAGCCACTGTGCCCATAATGCCAGCCACTGTGCCCTCGGTACCAGTCAGTGTGATCAGCAGTGCTAAATGGGTGTGGTTGGGGCGTGGACATGGGTGTGACTAGTTGTGAAAATGGGTGTGGCCGGGGGACAGTAACCAATCATCATAGTGGAAGTCGTCTGTTTCCATCAACTTTGTTATATGTGGGCAGTGGGTACCTCTAGTAAAGTGGTCACGAGATGGCGGGTCTTGTCACCTCTGCCTCACACATAAGTTACTATGAGGTGTACTTTATTCCTACCACATTTCTTTCTTGGCCTACTGAGAGAAATGTTTTGACCAGTTGCAAGTTATACAACCTGAGGATTGTGCATGTGTGCGCTGCCTGCATGTAGCAATATGTGTGTGTTTATATTTACTTACTCTGACCCCTATATAAACCCTGCCCCTCCGACCACCATCCACTTTCCCATGCTCCTATTCCAATCCTGGGGTCTTTTTGTCCCCCCTTGGTCCTCCACATGCTGAACATCTGGGACATGACTAACATTGCGCAACGTGCGCTTGTTCATCGCCAGATTCAGTGTCGTGTCCAGTATGTGAGGAGACGGCGACTTGTCTGTGGCGTTAACCCCTCTGCTGCCATGTTGGGCACATCCTGTAATGAGGAGCATCTCTTCCTGTGTATCCGACCACAGGCTGCACATCAGAGGCTGCTTCTTCTATCTGGGGAAATTCATGAAGCAGAAGCCCCTGTGTGACTCATGTGAAGTAACTTGTCTGACAGGTCATGGGTCCAGGTCAGCAGGTGATTGCAGACTGTTAGCTGGTTTCGATGTTAGGTGCAGGTGAGTCAGGACTAAATGTTGGGTGGAAGCCTTCCAGTATTTGTAAGGCCTTGTGCACACGCTGAGTATTTGGTGAGTTTTTACCTCAGTATTTATAAGGTCTCGTGCACACGCTGAGTATTTGGTGAGTTTTTACCTCAGTAATTATAAGGCCTCATGCACATGCTGAGTATTTGGTGAGTTTTTACCTCAGTATTTATAAGGCCTCGTGCACACGCTGAGTACTTGGTGAGTTTTTGCCTCAGTATTTATAAGGCCTGATGCACACACTGAGTATTTGGTGAGTTTTTTGCTCAGTAGTATTTGTAAGGCCTCATGGACACGCTGAGTATTTGGTGTTTTTTACTTCAGTATTTTTGAGGCCTTGCGAACACGTTGTGTATTTGCTGAGTTTTTTAGTATTTAACCCCTTCCCGCCCCTTGACCCACCTGTATGCGTCATGTAAACTAGTGACTTCCCGACCCCGTCACTTGACCCCATCACATGACCGGGGGCCCACAGAGTCTGAACAGCCCGGGGCCCTGGCTACCCTTAATACACCTCTGGATGGGTGTGCCAGATCTCCACCTTGTTTTCCTATATAACATAGCAGCAGCAAAGGCAGATGTAATGCTTGTGTGGGGCCATAATACTGTGTGTGGGCCAATGTACTGTGTATGTGTGGTGGGGAGGGACTGCGGGAACATCATACTGTGTTAGGGGTACTGAAAGAATCATACTGTGCTGTAGGGGTTATTGCGGGAGGCATGATACTGTGTGTGTGGGGAATCATACCTTGTGTGGGGGAATTTTTTGCTGGGGTATTATACTGTGTGTGGGGAATCATACTTTGGGTGGGGGAATTTATTGCTGGGTTTTACACTGTGAGGGAGAAATCATACTTTGTGTGGGGGAATTTATTGCTGGGGTATTATACTGTGTGTGGGGGAATATACTAGGTAGGAGCATCATACTATCTATGAAGGGTATCATACTGTGTAGTGGGGTAGCTGTGAGAACACCATAATGTGTGTAGGGGACATCATACTGTATGTAAGGGACAAAGTTTCAACCAGTATGAAGATGTGTTAAAAGTAGAATTTATAACCAATTTAGATAAGAAAACATAAAAAAGGCATATAGAAGTTTGATGTGAACGTGAAGTTTTTTTATTTCTGTTTTCTTGTGTTGGTATTATTTAAGACAAGATAAAAGTTACAATACATCTGCTATTATAGGGTTCCGAGAGGACATAACCTTGTTGCATTAAATCATTACAACACTACACAATATTGCAAGCCACAGTCGGAAATCTGCTTTTTGTTTCAGTACATTACTATAGTATATCATTCAAGTGAGCATTCGATGGTCTGTGTTAATGTGAGCTAAAAATAAAATGCCAACTGTTCACATTTCAAACATATCAAGGCACTGAAAATGTGATATACGGCTTAATAAGCCAAATACAATTATGCTTTTTCCACATGTAGAACAGAGAAAAAGTTATGCACTTGTGATGTTTGGCTTATTTTTAATGCAATAAAAATATTTTTTTTATTTCTAACCCCCTAATCTATTAATTTTATTAGAATTTTCCACTTAACATAGTAACATAGTTTTGAAGGCTGAAGGAAGACCTTATGTCCATCTAGTTCAGCCTATTTTTAGTGCAGCTGTTCTGCATTGTTGATCCTGGGGAAGGCAAAAAACCCACAGAGTAGAAGCCAATTTTCTCCATAGGGAAAAAAATTCCTTCCCCTAAGCTGGGTCAACCATCTACCTATAATATTCTGTTATTCGTAACCTTCTATACTGTTACTCACAAGAAAAGCATCCATTCCTTTCTTAAATTCATTCAGTGAGTTGGCCATCACCACTTCCTCAGGAAGAGAATTCCAGAGCCTCACTGCTCTTACCGTGAAGAACCCTCTTCTATGCTGGTGCAGAAATTGTCTTTCCTCCAAACGAAGAGAATGCCCCCTTGTTCTTGTCACAGTCCTTGGTACAAACAGTTCATTGGAGAGATCTCTGTATTGCCCTCTGATATACTTGTACATATATATTAGGTCTCCCCTAAGTCTTCTCTTTTCTAGAGTAAATAGACCTAATTTTGATAACCTTTCTGGGTATTGTAGTGAACCAACTCCATTTATCATTTTAGTAGCCTGCCTTTGAACCCTTTCAAGTTCTGTAATGTCTTTCTTTCTTTCGGCGCCCAAAATTGCACACAATACTCCAAGTGTTTTCTGACGAGTGATTTGTACAGAGGGAGAATTATGTTTTCATCTCGTGTCCCCAGACCTCTTCTAATGCATCCCATGATCCTATTTGCTTTGGTGGCAGCTGCCTGATACTGGGCACTCCAATTTAGCTTCTGATTGACTAAGATGCCTAAGTCTTTTTCCATGTCTGATTTCCCCAGCAGTTTCCCATTTAGTAAGTAATTATAGCATCTGTTTCTCCTTCCCATGTGCATAACCTTACACTTATCTGTGTTAAACCTCATTTGCCATTTTTCAGCCCAATTCTCCAATTTACTCAAATCTGTCTGTAGTTGCAAACTGTCCTCCTTTGTGTTAACTACCTTACATAGTTTTGTATCATGTGCAAATACTGATATTTTACTGTGTAAGCCATCCACTAGATCACTTTTCTGAATTTATTCAGAAATTGCCATGGTACATTAGTTACATGGACACACTCCTCGTTCTAACATGAAGAGATGCAGAATGGAATGTAGTGTATGTTTCATATGGCATGAATAATGGATCTTTATAACATCCGGAGGTATGGTATATGGCAATGTCTAATTGTACCTCCGATCAGATAGATGAAATAGAGACTTTAGCAATTTTTTTGATTTGTTTTATGAGTTCCCTTTATGGGAACCAAAAAAATTGTTGGGGATGGTGGCACTAAAATCGCTGCATAATCCAGTGATGTGGAATGTAGCACTTGAAGTAGAGGCAGTGAGGTGCAGCACCGAAAAATATCCGCTTTACAACAATTGGACCAGGAGCGATAAAAACATATGAAGTCTCCGCAAGGTAAATAGCCTACTCTATGTATACTCTGCGACGATTCCGGATGTGTTCAATGAGCACATCTGGAATCACTGCACATACAGAAGTGGGCGGTGCTTTGGACGGAGCGGGGTTCCGCTCTGTCCAAAGTGCCGACAATCTGGGCAATGGAGACTCACCCTAAAACTGACAAAAATATGTGATAGGGTTTTCCTAGGATGACAGAAACGTCACATTTTCTGTAGGTTTCATTTAAGATATGTGGTGCGACCAAAGAGAGTGTTCAGTAAACCAGTAGGGTATCTCACCTTCGTTGGAGTTCCTATCAAGTTGGGCTATGCCAAAGTGACTGTGGGCTGTACAGCCAGTCCCAGCATTCAGCTTTTGGTATCTCTGTCACATTTTGCCCTGAACTATGCATGCACTACAGGGGTCAACTTGTAGGGGAATCACATTGTGACTGTGGGTCATGGTGACCATGACCATTTCACTGATGCTGACCTTTCTCAGCTGTACCAACAATACCATAAATGGTCTCACTGACAAAAGTGATTGAATGAGTTTAGTTCCAGTTCAAGTTCAATATTTTAGGTACCATTCCTTAAGGTACTATTCTATTTACCATTTACTTTGAGTCTTCCAGTGCCACTGGCTGTCATTGGAAGGGTCAATCTATCCACACTGACAGGGTCACTGTCACACTACCCACACTGTCATGAATGGCACTGTCATGATGGCAGCCATAGATACTATTGTTAGGACCCTGGCTATCATGACAACATAAGAGCAAGGGTGGGGGGATATGGGCTGACACAGAAAATCCCCTCCCTCTCTGTCTAACCACTTTAATGCCATGGCCACTATTGACAAGACCATTAAAGGAGTTAATCTACAGTGACTGGTTTTACTGATCCCACTAGCTTCAGCAGGAGCCCTTTTATCAGCCAGGCTTCTGTCGCTTATTGTGCAGGTACTAAGGTTGCGATTATCAACAAATGCTCATGACGCATATACAGTATACGTCACGTCAGTTTAAGTGTTGAGGCGGACAAAATACATTCCAAACCTACGCTTGCTAAGCACACATGTAATATATAGTGTAATGGCTCCCACATTACCCTCCAAATATTATAATGGCCCCCACGTAGCCCTCCAAATATTATAATGGCCCACAGATAACCCTCCAAATATTATAACGGCCCCAACGTAACCCTCCATATAGCATAATGGGTCATTTAGCCCTCCAAATAGTATGCTGCCCCCAATAATCCTCCATATCTTATGCTGTACTCCATTGTCCTCTATATAGTATAATGCACTCCTCATAGTCCTCCATATAGTATAATTCACCCCATAGTCCTCCATATAGTATAATGCACTCTCCATAGTTCTCCTTATAGAATAATGCACTCCCCATAGTCTTCTATTTAGTATAATGCACTCCCCAGAGTCCTCCATATAGAATAACACACTCCCCATAGTCCACTATATAGTTAAATGCACCACCATAATCCTCCTTACCTTAGGTACTGTCAGTGCTCTTTTATCTCATTTCAGGCACTGACAGTCCTTTTGGCTGGTTGTGTTCCATACTATCTGGAGATCTATACTATATATTTATCTCTTGAACACACCAACTATTCTTTCTTACTTGTTATAAAAGGTAACTGATAATATACTATTGTATGATTACTCCATTTCACTTTAGAGATTTTGCACTTTTTTGGCATTAGATTGGTTTAGTAAAGTACTTTCTGCACCATATATATGAGGAGGTGCAATCAATACACCAGACATAGGGGCTTGTGTTTGGATATAAGTTTTTTTGTTCATGACCTAGTGCCATTATCAGGTTTCCAGACAGTACTGTTGTTCAGTTACACACCTAGGGGATGTATGATTTAGTACCATCCTTAGTTCCAGAAATTTTTACTGTTATATCACAACATAGGCAATCTGATGAATATATTTTGTTTGTGCATACTGTGAGGCCTATTCTTTGACACACTATTGCTTACTGGCAAAAGAAAAAGTGTAGACAGCTTCCAATCCAGGATGTTCAATTTAAGAAGATGAAGTTTATTCCGTCGTAAAAAATACGTTTCGAACCAAAGTGGGTCTTTTTCAAATACGTACAATAAACAACATGGTGGACTTATTTAGTGTAGTTAGCAAAAAAGCACCAATCCTTGTACAGACCAAGCTCACCAAAATCAAACATACAATTTATACACATACATAAAAAAGCAATCCCAAATATATATATATATATATATATATATATATATATATATATATATCTATATATACAGATCAATATATTTGGGATTTTTTTAATTTATAATGTGTATAAATTGTATGTTTGCTATTGGTGGGCTTGGTCTATATAGGGAATGATGCTTATTTGCTAACCACACCATATAACTCCACCATGTTGTTTATTGTATGTACTTGAAAAAGACCCACTTTGGGTCGAAATGTTGCATTTTTTATGCCCGATCCGAATCATATTCTCCGGAGTCTCGGCTAACCCTGGTAGCCGAGAAGCCGGAGATTTTCCAATCCTGGGTGGCGCTATACTCTTCTTTCTCAGCGGCGCTAAGGAATAAGGCCCCTTAACTGCCACCGTTAACAGGCGTATCGTTAAGGGGTTAATCATTAGGTTTCTGTCCTTGATTTTTTCAGTTCTGAGGTGAATCTGTCTTGTTAAATCACTGTCTGGTCTTGGCCACCATGCTGCAGCTCAGTGTCAGGGTGCTGGCAATCTTCTTATAGCCTCGGGCATTTTTATTTAGAGCAACAATTCTTTTTTTCAGATCCTCACAAAATTCTTTGCCATGAGGAGCCATGTTGAACTTCCTATGACCAGAATAAGAGAGTATGAGAGCGATAACACCAAATTTAACAAAAACCTGATCCCCATTCACATCTGAGACCTTGTAACACTAATGAGTCACATGACACCAGGGAAGAAAAAATGGCTAATTGGGAACAATTTGGCCAATTTCACTTAGGGGTGTACTCACCTTTGTTGCCAATGGTTTACACATTAATGGCTGTGTGTTGAGTTATTTAGAGGGCACCAAATTTACATTGTTATACAAGCCGTACACTGACTACTGTACATTGTATCAAAGTATCAGATCTTCAGTGTTGTCCCATGAAAAGATATAATAAAATATTTACAAAAATGTAAAGGGTGTACTCACTTTTGTGACATACTGTACATGTACAGTATATCAAGTGCTGCATGTGTACATGAAAAAAGAGAAAATAAATCTACAGCACTTCAACTTCATCCATAGTGTTAATTTAGCAGGTACGCTAAATGGCATCTCCATTTGACAAGAATTGGATTGAAAAGCGTACGTTTTTCTTCTTTTCTTTATCTGCTTTAACCAGCTCTATTTCCAAGTTTATACTATAGTAGTGCCATCTATAATAATTAACTATGTTCTTCTGCACGTGCATTGTGTAGGATGTGTTAATTTTTCCCAACGTCACTCTCCTTGCTCATTTCACCCCAAAGAATCTGATAATCGCATCACTTACTATTTATAATCTTTTAAGCCTGGATTCTCCTTATGAATATTATCAGGTTTAGATTTGTGGAAAGGCCATATATTTGGCATTTATGCTAAAGACGGAAGCTCTCACATATTAATGAATAATACTAAAATTCAGACAACATCGCTAAATTCAGAAACAAGTAACTTTACTTGCAAAATTATAATTTTGAAAAAATATCAATTAATTATGAAATATGAGCAGTGTGAATAGATAACATGGAATGTGTAAAAAAAAATAGGAATGTCGGACAGATTTATTGTTGCTAAATATTTGCGTTTAACACTTTAAAGATACAACCAATTTTCTTTTCTCGCATTTTCATTTTTTCTTCTTTTTCAAATAGAATTATTTTTATGGCACACTGAGACTCTCTTGCGCTTCTGTATTTGACACCTGGAATGCCAGACATTCTGGATTTGAGCTTGATTTTGCTATTGGATCTGATTTTTGTTATTGTTCCTATCTCTCCAGTTTGTCCAATATTTTTTCTTTCAACTTGCTACTCCGGCCAGCAGCTACTCCATGGATGCAACCCTAGACCTTTGCATTGAAAGCTTGATCACTCTACAGGGCTGAAAAAGTGAACACCGGGCTTGCTAAGTGATGTGACCCACTCGGTCCATTGAAGCTTTCTGAGTTAATGGGTTACAATTAGGGCTCTTATTGTTAATTCAACTGGCTATGTGAAAAAATGATGTTCTCTCACTGATCCTGTAGGGACTTATAAACTTTCCTAGTTCACTGTTCAAGCCAATTATTTGCTGTCATGGGTATTTGTGTAGACAACACTTTAATACTTATTTGAATTAAAATTATATTTTGCAAGTTTACAATTTTTATGTTATTATAAATCTATAGTTAAAAAATTTTAAAAGTTTTAAAAAAATACATCAAAGGAATGCCATAAATGAAGACCAAAAATGGGAGCAGCGATGAATTTTAACCTGTATTGTTACATATAAATGCTAGGAAGGAGAATTAAAAAATAAATTTTCTCCCTACTACTTTTATTTAATGTGGTATCTTAATAACTTATTTTAATAATCTTATTCCTTCACCAAATGATCAATTAATTGCATAATAATCAAAGTAGAATAATATAGGAAATGTAACCAGTGGAAAAGTGATGAGAGGAAACAGGGTTAATAAAGAAGACATAGGGCACACGGGAGCAACATTTGATTTACAATACCACACTGGGAGATAACTTTTGATATAGTGATGATGTTTTCTTCTTAATTCTCCAAATCAATAGAGCAGTTAATAGAAGTAATATTGCAAACGGCACTTTTTATTTCGATATCATCTTATCACTGAGTACATAAATTAATTTTCCTCATTGTTGTGCCCACGCTGCATGTTTATTCTGCATGCGCCCACAGCTTGTCACACTGAATTTATAGTTGCTTTAAAATGAGTACATAACTGTATAGTGACGCTGGGAAGTTTTTATTCTGCGTCCAAGTTTAAAAATGTACAAATTACAAAAAGATAAATACAAAGCAATTTACCTCTTTCTAGGGGTATCGCCATGAATTTAGTTTTTAGATGTCAAAACACCAATTTGTATATTTTATAATTTTAGAACCAATTAAAAATATTCTATGGTAAGATATTTTACTTTATTGTTATAGTGCCTTTGGCGCTTTATCTTCTGACCTTTCAGTATGTCCAACTTCTATATTCTGTAGTGGTGGACATGCATTGTGTCTGCACAGGTGGGATCCCTGCTGGTGAGGACGGAGGCTGAGCAACAATCATTGGCTTTTTTTTCTGATCAACAAACAAACCCTAGGCGTTATGGTAATCAAAAAAGAACCTGCACGGGCACAGTAAAAAATGGTGACAAGATTAAAGGGAACCTGTCAGCAGGTTTTTGTACCCCAAACTGGTCTCATCTATGTGAAGTCGCAATGATGTTAAATAAATCAGTACATTTGTTTCAGCAATCCATGTTTCCAATTCAGAGAAATACCTTGTCCAATTTTTATGCTGATGATATCCAAGTTCATTGGTCTTAGCTCTGCATTTACAGCTTTCCAACCTCTTCTTCCCCTTCCCCGCCTGCTGCTGACCTCTCATCACTGGCAGGTCCACTCTTCTCTCAGTGCCTTGCTCCCCCACCTGAGATCTTGCGAAAGCGCCAGCCTTCCCCAGGGGCAGCACATGCAAAGATCAATAGTCCTGCCCTTACAACATTCTCAGGATATTACTCCACATGCACTGGGAGAATGGCTGTGCTAGTCCAAAATTTTGGTATATCTGGAGGGGAAACTGGGCATGTGAGCCAAGTGCAGCTGGCAGTGGGGCACAGTCAGACCGCCTAATGCGGCGGTATGAAGTGTCTCCCCTAGTGGTGGCATCCTGCCCCCCCAAACTGGGAGTCAGAGAAGCTGCAGTGTGCTGGCTCTTAGAGATCAATTGTACTCGCATCTTATAGACAGTACAATTGAAGCTCTGACTGCCAGGTCAGAGTGACGCCAGCAACATCATCAGGTCAATGTGTGTGGGAAGATTTGGTGTGGGGATGGAGGTATTTAATGTGTGTGGGGAGATTTAGTGTGGGAATGGGGGTATTTAATTTGTGATTTGCATGCATGCTGTCACATGCTGACTAGACAGGCAAGGCCTTGCTAATTGAAAATGAACTGAGCAATGCTGAACACGTTTGGTTGGAATGTGGCCAGAAGTATACAAATCGCATACTTTTGCTGACATGACCGTCCACTCTTGCCCCCGGCAAAGAAGAATCCTAAAAGTGTGCAGTGCATATGCTGTGATAATTCATAAGCTTGCAGTCACAGAAAGTGACTGCAGACTTTCATGTCAAACCTGAACAAGACCTTTAATTATAAAATGAAGCCCCGAACCATGCCAATCCTAACAGTGTGTAATATATTCACTGTCAGGATTCAGCAATGCTTCCAGATTAAAGCAGCGCTCACATGGCCACGTCACTTATATGCGATTTTCATACTTATGGTCCAGTGACAACGAGGTTCTCTTCCTGCCTCTCTGAGTTTTTCACTCAACATTGAGAGAATTAGGAAGAGTAGCTCGTCGGTACATGACTAAGTGTGCAAATCGCATATGTGCTTGGGGGGAGCCAACTGAATTCTTGCCCTGGGTGGCAGAAAACCTAGATACACCTCTGCATTAGATAGTAATGGAGAATAGAAAGGTTGCAATAAGAGACATAAGAGCCCACCCGACAAGTAAGGCTGTTTTCATACATCCTTGAAACATGGACCATTGTTGCACTGGAAGACCTGGCCTGATGCTTGGATTTCGCGACATGAGCTAACTACTTTATACAGTATATACCTATGAAGCAGTTAACTTAGGTTGGGAGCCAAGACGGTTGGGCTGGGTCTTTTGACGCAACAATGGTTGGTGTTTCATGGATGAATGAAACTCACCTCATGGGTACATGTCCTCACTACTACGGTAAAGGAACTACCTGTCTGAAGTGACCTGATTGTCGCCCCGTGCATTGATGTCCCATGCAAGGATTCTAGACTCTCTCCCACAGCAATTCACATTTGGCACATTTGACTAGTGTGGACCACTTTCCAGATATTTTTTTTCGCAATTACTGAAAAAGTGAACAGATAAAAGAAATAGGAATATTTCAATTAGCACTAGAATACAGCCAAGCGACGTGCGCAGGCGAGTCTAGTGATAACATTGTGGATAGATATGGTCATGCTTAGATTTCATATGTACACCCAGGCGTGATGTCTGATTTCAGAAACTTCTGAAGCAAATGTAACAGCATTGTTTGTTTCTCGCTACAATACCGACACCTTGTTGAGCATGAAATTGAAATTTTGCATTTGACATGAGCAGAGTGATGGTGACATTTTTACAGATTTCACATACATTGACTATTTTTATGGGTAGATTTTGTTACCTGTAATAAATGCCAAATAGCTGTCAGTAGACATATTGATTTTAAAGGGATAGTTTTTTTTTAATTAAAGGGAATCTGTCCTCTGATACATTCTACCTGAACCACGGACAGCAGGAATCAGACACTGGCTGGATTATTGTACCTATGTATGTATTACTCTGAAATTCTGCTGCATTTCAAAGAAAACAAACTTTGAGAAGCTAGATGGGGATCGTACGCTTAAGATTACTAGTCCAAGGCAGTTTATTCCTTCTTTAAGTAACCCTGAGTGATCGGACATTTATTTCCTATCCTACAGACATCTTGGGCATTCTGCTTTTGTATGAGCCACAGACTCAATGTTTCCATCTAGTCCTACTCCATAGTCTAAAGGGCCCGTCACACTAAGCGATATCGTTAGCAATATCGCTATAACGTCACTGGTTTTGTGACACATCAGCGATATTGCTAACGATATCGCTATGTGTGATACTTACTGTACCTCCAACCGGCTCCCCCGCTGGTTATCGCTGATCGCGCAAGAACGGCCTGGACCATTTCTCGTCGTCAGCTTCCTGCTGTGGCGACGAGCGACGTGTGGACGCGGGCGGGAGGACGTCTTCATCGCTGCATCTGACAGGTAAGTAGCGACCGCCGACTGCTGCTGCATCGCTGGTGAGATCTGCCTGTGTGGCAGCTCACTAGCGACCACTTAGTGATGCACCAGCGATCCTGACCGGGTCATATCGTTGTCGGGATCGCTGGTGCATCGCTAAGTGTGACAGTACCTTTAACCTAGGAGCTCCATTATTGGATTTTATTGAATGGATGCTATATATGCTGGATACCGTGCAAACAACTAGATTTTTCTCCGCTGCTACATTAATCTTTGCGTCGAGTACAACTAATACATGTGGTATTTTTATATATGCTCATTTACATGCTTTCTGCTTAATAAATTAGACTAAAAATAACTCTCTTTTTTGCATGTCATCATTTGCATCTTATTTTAGCAAATTTTACTCTGGATACTGGAATAACCTGCTTAGTAAATGTTAGTCTAAGTTCAGTGACATTGTATAAAAGAAATATTAGGTGAGCTAGACATACATTACATGACCAGTACTTTACCAGTACTTTACCAATGGCATTTTTCCCTCCAAAATAGGTGATGGGTGCACTGAAGTTTGGGGGCACCTAAGCAGATTTTATGTCGGGGCACAGTAACTTCAAGACATTTCTTTGCTATTCCAAGAGTCTTTTAAAATGATACTAGTGATTTTAAACAAACAATTTTTTGAATAACTTAAAAATGACTTAAAAGAATTTTAAAGATTTTATGTAGGAGAGTAAATAAGGTTTCTAAAGGTGCTCTTGGCATGAAATTCTCACCAGATGTTGGTAACAACCCATCCAATCCTCACAGGCATGACAAATGACACAAGGAAAAAGTATTGAACTTGCTTACTGAATTTTTTTTAAATATCTTTTACAAAAGTCTATGTTGGTGAGGACAGCTTCAAGGTGCCTCCTGTATGGAGAAACTAGTCGCACGCATTACTTAGGTGTGATTTTGTCTCATTCTTCCACACAAACACTGTTCAAATCCTGAAGATCCCGCCGGCTCCCTCTAACAACGCTGAGCTTTAGTCCCTTTGATAAATTTTCTATTGAATTCAGGTCAGGTGATTGGCTCGGTCATTCTACGAGCTTTATTTTCTTTCTCTGGATCCAATTGAGAGTTTCCTTGGCTGTGTGCTTGGGATTATTGGCTTGCTGAAATGTTCACCCTTGCTTCATCTTCATCATCCCGGTAAATGTCAGCAGATGTCTATCAATAATGTTCAGTTATATGAAGTTTGCCAAAATTCACTGTTGGTATAGTGTTTTTAGGGCGATGTGCAGTGCCTCTTAGTCTTCAAACATGGTGTGTATTATGGCATACAAAAGGTTACATTTTGGTGTCATCTGACTAGACTATATTCTACCAGTATTTCACATGCTTGTCTAAATGTTATGCAAACTTTAAACGCGCTTGAACATGCTTTTTGTTCAGCAATGGAGTCTTGTGTGGTGAGCGTGCACGCAGGTCATAGAGGTGGAGTGCATTATCGTTTTCTTTGAAAAAATTGTATCTGCTGATTCCAAGTCTTTCTGAAGTGCTCCGCAGTGTGTCATTTGCTCTTGGACGGCTCTTTTCTGATAATTCTTTTCACTTCTCTGTCTGAAATTAAATTCTTTCCACTTCTGGATTTTGGCCCCAACAGTGCTCATTGGAACTTTCAGTAGTTTAGAAATTCATCTGCAATCAGTGCCATTAGTATATTTTGCAACAATAAGGTTGCAAAGGTATTGAGACAGCTCACTAGTTTTACCCATCATGAGGTGTTTCTTGTGTAGCATTCTGGTTATAAGACACCTTTCTATAGGTCGTCAGTCAAGCCAGCTGATATTATTTTTTCAATAATTGACAGGATTGTTTTCTAATCACTAACAGATTTCAGCTGGTGTCATGAATTTCCATGGTGCTTTACAGCTCTCTTTCCTCATGTGTTCATACTTTTACCCTGTGTTATTTCTCATTATTACACATAACTAGAGTTGAGCGATACCGTCCGATACTTCAAAGTATCGGATCGGAATGGATCGGCCGATCTTAAAAAAAAGTATCGGTATCGCCGATTCCGATACCGGAAGTCCCATTCAAGTCTATGGGACTTCCGGTATCGGAATAAGAAAAATCCTGTTTTTCCCTTGTACAGCCTCTCTGGGGTCTGTACTGGCCTTTCGGGGGGCTGTGCCGGCCTGCCAGGGGGTCTGTGCAGGCTCCGGTGGTCTGTGCCGGCCTGCCGGGGGGCTGTGCAGGCTCCGGTGGGCTGTGCCGGCCTGCCGGGGGGCTGTGCCGGCCTGCCGGGGGGCTGTGCCGGCCTGCCGGGGGGCTGTGCAGGCTCCGGGGGGCTGTGCCGGCCTGCCGGGGGGCTGTGCCGGCCTGCCGGTGGTCTGTGCAGGCTCCGGTGGGCTGTGCCGGCCTGCCGGGGGGCTGTGCCGGCCTGCCGGTGGTCTGTGCAGGCTTCGGGGGTCTGTGCAGGCATCGTCCGATGGGACTACAAGTCCCATCGGGCGATGCCTGCTACCATGACAGTGATTGACACATTAGCCAATGATGGGACAGTAGTAGTCCCATCATCCGGCTAATGTGTTGAATGTAAAAAAAAAAAAAAAAAATTACATGCTACATACATACAACATGCATACTACATATATACTACATACATGCTACATTCATACTACATACATGCTACATTCATACTACATATATACTACATGCAACATACATACTACATATATACTACATGCATGCAACATGCATACTACATATATACTACATGCAACATACATACTACATATATACTATATGCATGCAACATGCATACTACATATATACTACATGCTACATACATACTACATATATACTACATACATACTACATAAACAACAAGAATAAGTATAAATTGCCCAAAAATTAACACTTTTATTAAATACAAAAATACAAAGATAAAATTTACACACAAGGGTGACTGCTATCCAAAGCAGGAGCCATATTGCACTAGTGCCCGATTAACCAAATGCAAATACAAATAATGAAACAATTACAAATATTGATCAGAGAGTGGCATGTAATTTGCTACATCTAGCTTAATAGCCAAAAGAGAACAGCGCGAATGCTATTGAACTCACAGTACTTTCCACAGTGGATATACACATGACCACTCCGTGATCACATATCAGTTACTAAAGGAGCCCAAACTCGCGAGTATCGGAATGCTCAACACTACACATAACTTAATTTATGAACATCTACAGTTTGATTTCTTTGCCTGTGCGAATTGGATGGGTTGTTTCCGACATCTGGTGAGAATTTCATGAAAATACAACATTTAGAAATAAATTTACTTAGAAAATTATTTCAACTACTATACATATATATAACACTGAAAAAGGTGTACTCTAGTCACACAGATACATGCAATGTTTCAAGCTCCCGCTTGAGTTAGGTTTCAAATGAGGAGCTGAAAGGTTGCATGTATCCGTGTGAATAAAGTCCACTTTCTTCATTGATTTCCAGTGGAGTACTGCTTCCAATCTACAGTATTTTAGATACAGCATATATTTAGAAATTTTTTTACTTTTTGGAAATTACCCTAAAGTAGCCACATACAGAAGAATTTCAGACAGTGACCATGCTTGCAACACACCCAATCTGGCTTGATTAATGTGCAGAAGATAGAATATGTGATCTCAATCCCAACCAGAAGTCTGTTAATGTGTTGGGTGTTGTATTTGCTTTGGCTTCAATTGTGACCAGCACATATGCCAAAGGCCACCAACAAATGCAACCCAATGTTAGGCTGGCGGAACGCACCAAATAATAAAGATGATAATGAGGTGCGTTCGCAGCCTGGAGTCCACCGTGCCGAGATTTTGAACTGCTGATCGATGATGGCGGAGGTTATACGGCAAATAATAAATGAACACACGCGAGTTAGTGTCACCCGGTGTGTACAGGAGCGAGTTCTGTTGAATCACAGAACTGCAGTGCCGCACAACGTAAATGCCGAAGCCTGTTAAACTCACAGGGCTCGACCGGATGAGCGCTAGTATACAGACACAGACTCCGCCCCAAGGACACGGGGTTAGAGTTCCTCTTGTCCACTAGCGCTCGGCGCCGCTGCAGCGGAGCCAGCAAGAGACAAAGAAAAAACGCACTAGTGTGCACTGCACCACTCTGGTGCAAGCCACTAACCACCCAGACTAAGGAGGAAAGCGCTAGACCTGCACATGGCGCCGCGCTGGCTGATGCAGCCACTACGTGCCTTGTGCTGGATGGCACAATATGGCACTGAGAGAGGTGCTGTGACCAGGAAGCACCGTGGCACTATGCTTAGCCACTACAAGGCGCTAACTCAAACTAGATAACCCTGCAACATGCGTATCAAAGGGAGGGGTTTCATAATAAGTCATTTACCAGTCCCATGCATGCATCATCACACACACAAGTTATAGCAACTGTCTATACTAGCGCATGGCCGAGCGGCCATGCGACTGTTTTATAGCGGCGTCCTTCCAGGACCTTCCCAGTGGACCAATCCGAGCAGGAGCAGGACCTGCGCATGTGACCTCCGACCTCCAATGAGAGGTCATCCCATGGGCATGCTCAGTAGGGGAAAAGCAGGGCTTAGTCTCAGGAGTGTCTGCTTGCTGCAGACTCATGCATGATACAATAGCAGAGCCAGAAGGAGCAACCAGACGCCTAGCATTAGCCTGAGCAAGGCGCTGGGACCGACATCTCTGCTGAGCAGCCTCCTCTCCGGCTGGAGAGGAATGGGAGATTGCAGAAGGCAAGGCTCGAGTTCTCTCCTGTGCAGAGGCAGGAACTTGATGCCTAACATCCACCTACCCCATCTTCCCTGGTCATGTGCAGGAACCAGAAGACAACAGTGCAGAATAGTGAATGTATGGTTTTCCAGATACACTTGTGATAATGAATCCTATCTTCAGGAACATCAGTCAAGCTGTTGAGTTGTTCCACCTCCATGATTCTTGCAAAATAATTTATATACAGGACATGATACAATTTAGCTGTATACTTTAAAATTCCTTCCTCCTACTTTTACATAAAAGTACACATTTAAAATGCTAAGGAACTAAAATAAAAAACAGTTGTGAGTGTTTAGCAATGAAAAACCTACTGACAGTTTCACTTAATTACAAATTCAATTTTCCTTTCAAGATGTGTCATAATAGTGGTAGTCAAGGAGAGGTTGTCTTGGACTTCTTTTGTCAGGAGTCACCTATTGAGTACCAACTCTATTCTGATGTGCTTAAAAATGTTAAAAGAAACCTGTCAGCAGGATTGTGCTAAGTAAACTACCGACAGTGTCAGTTGGCGCCGTTATACTGATTATAATGACACCTTGGTTGACGAAATCCATCTTGTGGTTGTTGTTTAAGATTCAGGTGCTCTAGGGCGGCTTGTAAGGGGGTCTTCATGTGGTGTTCTGATTACATATTCATCTGTATGGGCTTATGACAGGTCACTGATCTTTCACTGACTTGCCTATTTGACATACTGCATTGAACATTGTTTGAAAACAAAAATTAACATTCATCATGCAGGCGCTACACTGGGCAACCCGCCTGATCTAAGAATATGGGCATCACCAATAGGCTGTAAGCCAGATGCTCTGCATCACCTGTATGTGAACAGCACCACATACAGACCTTTTTTTTGCATTAATATGCTAAGCAACCACCCCCTCCATGGATTGGCAGGCTGAGAGTGGTTGTCTCATTGGCATTCTTGCACCTATTTAAATGGGTCCACTGCATCCCCTGTTAGTGCATTTGTTTGGAGGCCTGGGCAGGTAAACAACTCAGCCTTCTTTCTGCTGTTTCTATGCATTTTATTTAGTCATCTCGTTTTGTTTGGAAAAAAATTATCTTAATCAAAATGGTGCCAGCGGCTGCACCTGTGCAGTAGCATCTGTTGCGTTCCAATATATGCTACTGCGCAGGCACTGTTTTGCTAGAGAAAAAAAAATTGGCTTCATCAAAATGGTGCTGACTAGGGATGAGTGAGTATACTCGTTAGGATTCGGTACTCAGCGAGTAATGCGGTACTCTCGGTACTCGAATCCTGGCGAGTATTTCACTACTCGCCTCGCAATATTTGGCACATCCCGCACAGTCCCCGCACAGCCCAGCACAGTCCCTGCACAGTCCCCACACAGTCCAGCACAGCCTGGCACAGTCCCCGCATAGTCCAGCACAGTCCCGCATAGGCCAGCACAGTCCCACACAGCCCAGCATAGTCCCCGCACAGTACCTGCACAGCCCAGCACAGTCCCACACAGGCTAGCACAGTCCCACACAGCCCGACATAGTCCCCGCACAGTACCTGCAAAGCCCAGCACAGTCCCGCACAGGCCAGCCAGCACAGTCCCACACAGCCCAGCATAGTCCCCGCACAGTACCTGCAAAGCCCAGCACAGTCCCACACAGTCCCACACAGCCCGGCATAGTCCCCGCACAGTACCTGCAAAGCCCAGCACAGTCCCACACAGCCCGGCATAGTCCCCGCACAGTACCTGCACAGCCCAGCACAGTCCCACACAGGCCAGCACAGTCCCACACAGCCCGACATAGTCCCCGCACAGTACCTGCAAAGCCCAGCACAGTCCCGCACAGGCCAGCACAGTCCCACACAGCCCGGCATAGTCCCCGCACAGTACCTGCAAAGCCCAGCACAGACCCGCACAACCCGGCACAGGCCAGCACAGTCCCGCACAGCCCGGCACAGTCTTCTCACAGGCCAGCACAGTCCCTCACAGCCTGGCAGTCTTCTCACAGGCTAGCACAGTCCCGCACAGCCCGGCACAGTCTTCTCGCAGGCTAGCACAGACCCGCACAGCCCGGCACAGTCTTCACACAGTCCTCGCCCAGCCCAGCACACACATACAGCCCATTACTCGCATTTCCCTTAGACTTACATTGGATTTGCTACTCGTTACGAGTGCCCGAGTATTAGGAGGTACTGGTAATGAGTACAGCGAGTCCGAATACTTCACTACTCGCTCATCGCTAGTGCTGATGGCACCTCTATCGGCGATCCAATAGATGCCACTGCACAGGGACCGCCAACACAGTGCAGAGAGCCAGAAGACGGCGATGCTGAGGAGTCCGGACCTGCGGCTAGCAAGGAGAGGTGAGGTTTTGATTTTTTTTAATGTATGGAGCATTCTGTATGGAGCAATATATGGGACCCATTCTGTATGGAGCAATATATGGGGCTCATTCTATATGAAGCAATATATGGGGCTCATTCTGTATGGAGCAATATATGGGGCTCATTCTCTATGAAGCATTATATGGGGCCCATTCTGTATGGAGTGTGGCACCCCTGAGGGTTCAGTCACCACAGAGGTACTGCACCTCCTCCTGAGGTGTGGTACCCCACTATCCAGGTAAGGTGGAGACACCTGACCACACTCCAACACTCGCATCCCACATGCACACCAGTGGTGTAGCAGAGCAACCTTGTTGGCTCCCTGCTTGGAACATGAAGAGTGCTGGGAGGTGGGTGGAGCTTAGACTGCACAAGAGATCGGGAGAATATTAGGAAAAGGTCAGTCTGTGAGAGAAGATCCCCTGAGAGGGATGGAGTGAAGGAAGTGCTGCAGCAGACTCCTGTGACCTGGAGCTGCTGGCACAGGAAAGAGCCATAGAAAGCCTGATTCTTCAGAGGGAAGAAAGATTAGTGTGGAACGTAAGGAGAAGAAGAGAACTAAGGACTAGGGTCAGAGCAGAGCCCTTCCTCAAGTTTGAAGCGCATGGCCGGGGTCCGGTCCCCGAGGTTGTATGGATACTGATATTCCTGCAGCAGAAACCGGAGGAATAGAAGTCGTCACCACTTTATTCCCATCTAAGACTTGGGGGCACAACAGCAACATGGGTGAGCCGGGACATGATAGCAAGGAGTCCCTGAAGCAGGCTACAGCTGTCTACCATACAAGTAGAGTTCTAAGTAACATCAAGAAGGAGGAACTTGAGTTTAATACGCAACTACAAGTACTTCAGATTAGGCGCTAGTGTGGAGACGTTCAGAGAAGGCACATGTTGGAGGAGTGCTGGAAAGGTGTACTTTACCTTGCCTGGGAGTTGGCTGAGCCCTGACCTGGAGGACACGGCACCGAAGCAGGCATCTGTGTGCACCAGACTGTGAGTAAAAGCCTTGGAACTACATGCCCTTGTGTCCTCCACTTATTCTTGCGCCTTACACACGGCTCTGCTACATCTACTTCTTTACACCATCTCCCCACTTGCCAACCTCATCTACACTGCCCTGGGACTACAGCTACAACTGTGGGGAGCTTCAACATCATTGCTGCACCACACCATCTGTCCCAGAGAAGGAACCCTGCAGCGCTGGTCAAACTGACCAGAAACCACAAGTGGCATCACGAATCATCTCAACAACTTTATCTCCATCACTCTACCCTTTTTACATTGACCGCCTGAGGCCACGGACCGGGTCACTGCCGCTGTGACATCTCCCATTGTAATCAATGGGCCCGGCACTGAGTACCCCACGGCCTCTGGGTGCGTGTCAGGAGCAATATATGGAGCTCATTCTCTATGAAGCATTATATGTAGCCTATTCTCTATGGAGCAAAATATGGGGCCCATTATGTATGGAGCAAAATATGTGGCTCATTTTGTGTGGAGTATTATATGGGGCCCATTCTGAATGGAGCAATATTTGGGGCTCACTCAATATGGCGTATTATATGGGGTGACAGCAACGCTGAGGAGTCCGGACCTGCGGCCAGGAAGGAGAGGTGAGCATTTGATTTTTTTAATGTATGGAGCTATATATGGGGCCCATTCTGTATGGAGTATTACATGGGACCCATACTGTATGGAGCAATATATGGGGCCATTCTGTATGGAACATTATATCTGACACATTTTGTATGGAGCAATATATGTGGCTCTTTCTCTATGGAGCATTATATGGGGTCAATTCTATATAGAGCAATATAAGGGGCTCACTCTATATGGAGCATTATATGGGGCTCATTCTGAATGAAGCAATATATGGAGCTCATTTTGTTTGGAGCAATATATGAGGCTCATTCTGTATGGAGCAATCTATGGAGCCCATTCTCTATGAAGTATGATATGGGGCCCATTCTGTATGAGCATTATATGGGGCCCACTGTGTGGAGCAATATATTAGGTTCACTATGTACGGAGCATTGTATGGGTCCCATTCTGTATGGAGCAATGTATGGGGCTCATTCTGTATGGAGCATTATATGGGGCCTATTATGTATGGAGTAATCCATTTGCATAGGTTTTCATCCTCTGTTTTGAAAATCAACACACTGACTGGCCTTGCCAATGTGTAGTCAACATATCTGCAAACATCATTGATTCATGACAATATATATAACTAGTCATCCAGGATAAGAGCACAATATGTTACAACAAATTGTTAACTTACAAGTCAATATTACAGACTTAAATGAGCAAAAGTTTGTTTTCTTGATCAACCAGAAAGAAACACATACATTCAAAAGTCACCATATAGATAACAGTCTATTCTTCCTGGCTTGCTGAAAATAGACATGTGGTTAAATGATTCAATAATGTGTCCAAACAATCTCATTTACCTCTAATACTACAGGTACTAAAACCCTTAAACCTGTGGACCCTTGATCACCTGAATCCCCTCTGCCATATGGTATTGTAGAATTTGCAACAGATATCTGTCATGGCTCCAGGCTCTGCTTATCCCCCTGCACTGTTGTGAGTTCATTTTCCCCTTCATTACTGAGGCCCGAGGAACGCCCTCTTCTGGTAAAGAAAGGTAGTGAGCCTGATTAGCAAACACCTGAGGCTGATGATGATGACTGGCTGAGTGGAGTTACTGACTGGATATAAGGCTGCCGATGCCCTTCTGCCCTGCGGGTGATTTCTCTGTGGGATCCTTGGAGACCAGTCTGAATTCCTGCTCCTCTAAAGCTAAGTTTGCTGCTCGGCCTTTTGCTTTTGTGCTTTGACTTTGTTTTGCTTTGTTTTTCTGGATTTCTGCCATTCCCTGCTGGGGTGTGCTGAATTAATTTAGCTCTGTCTTCTGAAAATACCTGAGTGCTGATTTAGTTTTTGAAGCCTAGCTGCTTCAGGGTCTTTTTCATATCAGCTTGTTGGCTTATGTCTTTGATAGGGTTTTGGCAGATTGCAGACAGCAGCCTTCCTGTCCTTTCCTATCTAGGTAGTTTGGGGCCCCGTCTTTCTTTAGGCCTATGTAATTCTCCGGCTGTGATCGAGGGGTCTAGGGCATCGTAGGAACCCCCCACGGCTACTGCTAGTTGTGTTGATAGGTTCAGGGGTCTGCAATCTGATAGTTGCCAACTTCTCTGGTTTTCTGGACTTAGCTTGTATTTCTGCTTTTGCCTCCTACTGTGACTCATTCATAACACTGCACGCTCTGCCTGGCGCGCTCCTGCTTATCGGCGCATCCCTGCACCCGGCCTCCAGCTCCCCCGGCGTCAGGCACCCAGTGCGCAGCCTCCTGGGTAGTCTGACGCGCTGGCCCCGCCCCCAATATGGAGGCGCCCACCGCTACTTATGCTCAGCATCTGCTCAGGTAAGACGCCTGGTTATCGTATGCGGTGACGCCTGTCTTGTGCGGCGATCACTGTGTCCTCAGGCCCCCTCTCATTATCTTTGTCTGCGCTGTCCTTGTTGCCTCCGTGCTCCTCGCCCTGGTCCTCTGTCTTCTGCTGTACTCTGCCCTCCGTGCTTCCCTGAGTCTTCCTGCCTCGCTACCCTGTCCCTGCCGCCTTCTCTCCCACTCCGCTCCCTTCCTGCCGTTTGTCTTCCCTTTTTGCCATGTACTGCATTGTACTTCTCTTTATTGCAGCCTCCAGTCCTTGTCTTCCCCCTGGCTCTCCAGTCCGGTGTCTTGTTAGGTCTCCGTGTGTCTCGGTGTCCAACTATTCGGACACGCCTGTGCTTCCTCACCTGTCTACTAGCCCTGTCGCCCCTTTGGTTCTGGCTGTCGTGGTTCTACCCCCTGGGGGTCTGTCCCTAATGCTCCCTGTATAGGGGGCGGTCCTCACCTTGGCACTTGCCCTCAGGGGCTCTGGAGCCGTGACCCAGAGGGTCCACTCTCAGGTAAATCTGACTTTTCTCTTTTGCACAAGTAACATTGCAACAGCATTTCCAGGCCATGGACCCCGCTGGAGCCACGGCTGCTCACAAAGAGTTAGTTTTCCTTCGGGAGAACCAGACGCGCATGATGTCCTGCATGAAAACTATGGACTTGTGTCTCTCCGCCCTCCAGTCTTCTGACCCTGGTAACGCCACCCAGTTGGCTGGCTTACAACAAGAATTGGCTCAGCAGCGAGACACCCAGTCACATATCCTCAGCTACATGGCTTCGGTGTATGGTCGGTTGCTCGCGGTGCACTCGGCCGCATCTGCTCCTCCTGCAGCCAGTTCCCATCCTCCTCTGTGGTTAGCCAAGCCACCCCGGTTTAGCGGTGACCCCAAATTATGCTGGGGTTTTATAAATCAGTGCCGACTCCATTTTGAACTGCTGCCCCAGCAATACCCCACAGACCGAGCCAAAGTGGCTTTCATCATTTCCCATCTAGAGGGGGATGCTTTGGCTTGGGTTAATCCTCTCTGGGAGCGTGATGACCCAGTAGTCACTCAGCTTTCCGTTTTTCTTGATACTTTTCGTCGGGTTTTTGATGAACCGGGCCGTTTAGCCTCCACCACTGAGGTTTTGTTTAATTTATGCCAAGTTTCTCTAACTGTGGGCCAGTACGCAATACAGTTTAGGACCCTCTCCTCCGACTTAGGTTGGAATAACGAGGCCTTGGTGGGCGCCTTTTGGCGAGGCCTTTCGAGCCGTATAAAGGATGAGCTCGCTGGCCGCGACACCCCAACAGTCCTAGAGGATTTGATCTCTTTAGCCACTCGAATTGATCTCCAGTTTCAAGAGGGGGCCAGGGAGAGAAGGGTCTCTTGTCCATTTTCTTCTGTCCGCAGGCCACCTAGTCCTCGACCCAGGGGCCTCCCTTCATCTCCGGTGCCCGAACCTATGCAGGTGGACCGCCTAAAGCTTTCTGACCAGCGTCATAAGGAGAGGAGCCTACATGGTCAGTGTTTCTACTGCGGTAGCGGTTCCCATCTCATCTGAACTTGTCCAGAGTGTCCGGAAAACTTCTCCGCCTAGGTCAGGTAAGAGAGGCCTCCCTAGGTGTATGTGATACCTCTCTCCCTCTCACTTTGTCTGTCCTCTTGCATGTTGGTGGGAAGCGGGCTTCCCTGGTGGCTTATGTGGACTCGGGTGCCACCGGAAATTTTATTAGGCTAGAAGAGGTTAATAGACTTTCTGTTCCCGTGAGGGCCTTGCAAAAACCACAAGTTCTCACCTCCGTAGATGGTCAACCTCTGCTAGAGACTGTTACTCTAGTTACTCATGAGGTAGAGTTGCAGGTAGGGGCGCTGCACAAGGAGAAAATTACGTTTTACGTCTTAGCAGGAATTTCTCATCCTATCCTGCTAGGTCTTCCTTGGCTGCGGCTCCACGAGCCCACCTTAGATTGGCATAGCGGCAACGTCTTGCACTGGAGGGAGTCTTGTCAGACTCGGTGTCTGCTGTCGGTGCATCCCATAGGTATCCCTCATTCTTCCCTTGTTCCCCCTGGATTGCCGTCGGTGTACCATGATTTTTTGGATGTTTTTGACAAAAAAGAGGCTGAGACTCTTCCTCCGCACCGTCCCTACGACTGCCCATTGAGTTCGTTCCTGGTACCACTCCGCCTCGTGGAAGGATTTATCCTCTCTCCCCGGCAGAAACCCAAGCCATGTCTGAATACATCCAGGACAACTTGGCTAGAGGCTTCATTCGGAAGTCTTCATCCCCTGCTGGAGCAGGCTTCTTTTTCGTAAAGAAGAAAGATGGATCCCTGCTCCCGTGCATCGATTATCGTGGCTTGAATCAAATCACGGTGAAGAATAAATATCCACTACCACTCATCTCTGAGCTTTTTGATCGCCTGAAGGGGGCACGTCTGTTTACTAAGCTTGATCTACGAGGGGCCTATAATCTGGTTCGCATACGCTCCGGGGACGAGTGGAAGACTGCGTTTAACACGCGAGATGGACACTACGAGTATTTGGTTATGCCCTTTTGGGCTATGCAACGCACCTGCCGTATTCCAGGAACTCGTTAATGATGTATTTCGAGATCTCCTCTACTCCTGTGTCGTAGTCTACCTGGATGACATCTTAGTCTTCTCCCCCGATCTGGCCACCCATCGTCGAGACGTTCGCCAAGTTCTTCTACGTCTCAGAGAGAACCACCTTTTTGCCAAGTTAGAGAAATGCCTCTTTGAGTGGACTTCGTTGCCTTTTCTTGGTTACATCGTCTCGAACTCGGGATTAGAGATGGATCCTGAGAAAGTCTCGGCAGTTCTCAATTGGCCACGTCCCCTCGGAATTAAGGCAATTCAGTGGTTTTTGGGTTTTGCCAATTATTACAGGCAATTTATCCCGCATTTCTCTTCTTTGACTAAACCCATCTCAGCTCTTGTCTGCAAAGGAGCCGATCCCCATCACTGGCCCTCTGATGCAGAGGTTGCCTTCAAGGCCCTGAAGCAAGTATTCGCTAAGTCTCCTATACTCCATCGCCCGGATGCCACCAGGCCATTCATCCTCGAGGTTGACGCATCCTCAGTGGGAGCTGGAGCAGTTCTTCTGCTGAAATCGTCCTCGGGCCGCACTCTCACCTGCGGATTCTTTTCTAAGGCTTTCTCCACTCCCAAACATAATTATGCCGTTGGAGATAGAGAACTCCTGGCCATAAAGATGGCTCTTGAAGAATGGCGCCATCTTCTCGAGGGTGCCCTCCATCCGTTCATCATTTTCACGGATCACAAGAATGTGGCCTACCTTCAATCCGCCCAGAGGCTCAACCCACGTCAGGCCAGATGGTCACTGTTTTTTGAAAGATTTGACTTTGAACTCCACTTCCGACCCGGGGAGAAGAACATCAAGGCGGATGCTCTTTCACGGTCATTCCTGTCCGTCGACAAGGAGGAGGGTCCAATCCATCTCATCGACTCTACCAAGATCCTTACCGTGGCTCCATTAAGCCTGGTCTCCTCACCATCTGGTAAGACCTTTGTTCAGAGTGGAGACAGATTAAAAGTTCTACACTGGAGTCACTCATCTAAATTCTCTGGACATACTGGAGTTAAAAAGACTCTCTCGCTTGTCTCCCGCCATTACTGGTGGCCTTCGCTTTGCAAGGATGTCCAAGATTTCATCGCCTCCTGTCCATCTTGCACCCGGAACAAGGTTCCTCGACATTCTCCTGTGGGACTCCTGCATCCGTTACCAGTACCGGCCAACCCATGGACTCATATTGCCATGGATTTCGTCACTGATTTGCCTCCCTCTTCTAGATGCATGGTGATATTGGTGGTCGTGGATCGATTTTCCAAAATGGCCCATTTCATCGCTCTGCCTGGTCTGCCTACCGCTCTCGAGTTGGCGAAGATCTTTCTGCTTCACGTTTTTCGCCTCCATGGTTTTCCTCAGCATATTGTCTCAGATCGAGGGGTCCAGTTTACCTCCCGTTTTTGGTGAGCTCTCTGCGGATTACTGAAGATAACGTTGGATTTCTCCTCGGTCTATCACCCTCAGTCGAATGGTCAAGTCGAGCGAGTCAACCAGGTGCTAACATCTTACCTTTGGCATTTTTCCAACGCTCATCAAGACGACTGGGTCTCTCTTCTTCCTTGGGCGGAATTCGCCTACAACAATCATCCAAGTGAAGCCTCCTCCAAATCTCCCTTTTTTGTGGTTTTTGGTCAACACCCCGGCATTCCTCTTCCCGTATCCCCCACCTCGGGTGTGCCGGCAGCGGATTCCTTGTCAGTGGACTTCTCTCAGATTTGGAGTGAGACCAAAGTGGCTCTTGAGAGTGCCAGCCTCAGAATGAAGCGGTATGCCGACAAGAGACGGCTAGACGCTCCTCCGTATCGCCCTGGGGATAAGGTTTGGTTAGCTTCTCGGCATATCAGGTTGAAAATTCCCTCCTACAAGTTAGGTCCACGTTACATTGGTCCCTTTGAGGTCTTGAGTCGCATCAACGATGTGGCCTACAAGTTGAGATTACCCGCCTCACTAAAGATTCCCAACACTTTCCATGTATCTCTCCTTAAACCAGCTGTGTTTAACCACTTTCATTCTGCACCTTCTCAAATCTCCCAACCATGAAGCTCAGATAATACCTTTGAGGTACGGGATATTTTGGCTATGAAGACTATTAAAGGAAAGACTCTGTATTTGTAGATTGGAAGGGTTTCGGCCCCGAGGAGAGAACATGGGAAACCCAGGAGTATATTAATGCTCCCCGCATTATGAGACGGTTTCTCTCCAACGTTTGGAGGAGGGGGCATAAAGGGGGGTGCTGTCATGGCTCCAGGCTCTGCTTATCCCTCTGCGGGCTCTGCCCGGCGCGCTCCTACTTGCATGGCTCCAGGCTCTGCTTATCCCCTTGCGCGCTCTGCCTGGCGCGCTCCTGCTTATCGGCGTGTCCCTGTGCCCGGCCTCCGGCTCCCCCGGCGTCAGGCACCCAGCGCGCAGCCTCCTGGGTAGTCTGACATGCTGGCCCCCAATATGGCATCGCCCACCGCTACTTATGCTCAGTGTCTGCTCAGGTAAGACGCCTGGTTATCGTATGCGGTGACACCTGTCTTGTGCGGCGATCACTGTGTCCTCAGGCCCCCTCTCATTATCTTTGTCTGCGCTGTCATTGTTGCCTCTGTGCTCCTCGCCCTGGTCCTCAGTCTTCTGCCTCTGTACTCTGCCCTCTGTGCTTCCCTGAGTCTTCCTGCCTCGCTACCCTGTCCCTGCCGCCTTCTCTCCCACTCCGCTCCCTTCCTGCCGTTTGTCTTCCCTTTTTGCCGTGTACTTCATTGTACTTCTTTTTATTGCAGCCTCCAGTCCTTGTCTTCCCCCTGGCTCTCCAGTCCGGTGTCTTGTTAGGTCTCCGTGTGTCTCGGTGTCCAACTATTCGGACACGCCTGTGCTTCCTCACCTGTCTACTAGCCCTGTCGCCCCTTTGGTTCCGGCTGTCGTGGTTCTACACCCTGGGGGTCTGTCCCTAACGCTCCCTGTATAGGGGGCGGTCCTCACTTGAGCACTCGCCCTCGGGGGGTCTGGAGCCGTGACCCAGAGGGTCCACTCTCGGGTAAATCTGACTTTCCTCTTTTGCACAAGTAACATCGCAACAATATCACTCATGTAATGTAAGAAGTAAGTGAAATCTTTGACATTGTGCTATACCTATATTTACCTGCTGTATCTGTGCATCATGAATTGTGGTATATGTTAAAGGGGTCTGCTGAAACTCTTTCGCCCAGGGCCCAAAAAAACCTGGAGCAGGACCTGATCCACCTAACTACAGTCCAGTAAGTCTGACATTAATAGTGTGCAAAGTTTTTGAGGGCATCATAATAGATGACCTGCAGAAATATATTGCAGAGAATAATATAATATAAGACAACCAGCATGGATTCATGAAAGATAGGTCGTGTCTAACCAACATGTTGGTTTTCTATGAGAAGGTCATAGGCTAGGACCGATTCTTTTTAACCTATGTATTAATGATCTAGTGGATGGGGTTGAGAATAAAGTGTCAGTCTTTGCTGACGACACCAAACTGTGTAGGATATTTAAATCCGGCCTTGACATTACGATATTGCAACATGATCTGGATAAGATGACTGAATGGGCAAACCCTTTGCAAATGAGCTTTAATATAGATAAATGTAGAGTAATGCACCAAGGACGGAGTAATCCTATTGCTGCATATATATTAAATGGGAGTATACTCGGGACTACAAAATAATAGAAGGACTTGGGTATTCTGGTTACAAGTAAGCTGATTAGCAGTACTCAATGTCAGGGAGCAGCCGCAAAACCAAACAAGATTTTAGGGTGTATAAAAATAGAGATAAAATCTCACAATCCCAACGTATGGTTACCCCTTTATAAGTCACTGGTGAGGCCACATCTAGAATATGGGATCCAGTTTTGGGCTCCACATTTTAAAAAGGAAATTCAGAAGTTAGAGTCAATTCAAATGCGGCAAATATATTATTAGAAGGGATGGAAAGCTTCTAATAATGATGAGATGTTGGAAAAGTTGGGCTTGTTTAGCTTAGAAAAAAGACATCTCAGGTGAGATCTCATTGTTGGAATATATTTGGTGCAACAACTCCATTCCTGCCTATGAGTGTTCAGTTGTTAGATTTGTATGCTGTTTATAAGGTTAAAAAAAAACTTCCAGAGGCTCACACAGAGAGAGCATGTGAGTGTATTTCCTGTTTTCCTATGTCTGTGTATGAGAGAAGCAGCCTGCTGTAGATGCTGCACAGATAGAGACACACACATGATTTATTCCTGATCTAGGTTATGGGCCCAGAGTGACACAGAACCCCAGAGTAACACAGCAACAGAACCCCATAGCAAAAGCAGCATAGAGCAACAAAGAAGATGTCCACTAGCAGCAATCCTGTCAAGGTCTCAGTGTCAAGCCTCACTAACCAGAACTACAAGTCCTGGAAATTCAAGGTGAAGATGCTGCTCATAAGAGAAGGTACATGGAAATATGCTCAGGAACAAGTGCCTCATCCATTACCAGATGATTGGATAGAGAAGGATCAGAAAGCACGACGATCTCCCTCAGTGTAGATGAGAATCAGATTGTGCATATATGCAAATGTGCAACTGCAAAGGAGATGTGGGATGAGTTACAGAAAGTGCATGAGAAATCAAGTCTCAGCAATAAGCTTTATTTCATGAGAAAGCTGTATCAATCTAAGCGATGGACAGAATATGCAGGACTATATAAGAAACACCCTAGAGATTGTGGTACATCTCAAGGGTATTGGAAAAGAAATTAAAGATTTTCATGTTGCTGCACTTCTATTAAGTGGTCTTCCAGAGAGTTATGATATACTCGTGACTGCACTAGATGCACGGCTAGATAATGCGCTGACACTAGAGTATGTTAAAAGCAAACTTGTGGATGAATTCAAGAGAAAAATGCAGCATGTAAGCAGCAGTAATGAATCCAGAGCAGAAACAGCATTAAAGACACAGGACTTCCCTAAATATAAGAGCAATCTAAGAGAAACTCGTTAATCTTGTTTCTGTAAAAAGCCTGGCCACCTTAAAGCAGACTGCAGAATTTGGAAAGCAAGAATGAGTTAGCTTAAAGAGCAGAACAGTCATCAAAGGGTTAAAACAGTTGTAAATAAAGATTTTGCATGTCTTGAACCTGCACTTAATGCCAGTACATGCCCATCTGCAAAGCATTTATGGTGTATAGATTCTGGTGCAAGCAGTCATATGACAAATAGCAAGGTTTTCTTCTATGAACAAAATGAAAGCAAGTCAGAAAAGGTCATCTTAGCTAATGGTCACTATATGACTTCAGAAGGAGTAGGAGACTGCTACCTCCACTGTCCTGTTTCCTCAGCACAAAGTAGAAAAATCTCAAGAAAGGATGTTCTCTATGTTCCCAGCCTTGAAAGCAATCTTCTGTCAGTAAAGAAGCTCATGCAAAAGGGGAATGAAGTTACTTTTAAAAATAACAGCTGCATCATCTCAAAGAAGGGTCACGCTCTTGCAGAAGGAAAAATCCAAGATTAACTTTATCAGCTAAAATGCAAAGAATGAGTGTACAGTGCTAGGCAAGATCTACATAAGAATTGTATCCATGTATGGCACAGACGTCTTGAGCACAGACCCAGAAGTAGTAAGAAGCCAGCTCAGCTTGCAAATGGTATTGAAATCAACCAGTGTAGTCAAATGATGACGTGCACTAGCTGTCTTAAAGGGGAAATTTCCAGAAAATCCTTTCCTAAAATAAGCCCCACTAGATCTGCACAGCCTCTGGATCTGATACATACAGATGTATGTGGTCCAAAGAGTGTTCAAACTCCTAATAAGAAGAGATATTTTCTCACATTTATTGATGACTACTCCAGATATATAGTCACTTACCAGATTCACAGTAAGGATGAAGTTCCACAGAAACTTGAAGAATATCTTGCTGTAGTTTTAACAAATTTGGAAGAATGTCAAAATCCCTGTGTGCAGACAATAGAACCGAATATACAAGTGGTAACCATTTTGAAAAAGGATGGAATCGTGTTCCAGACTACCATTCCATACAACCCAGAACAAAATGGCATTGCAGAGAGAAAGAACCGTACTCTGTGAAAGTTGAAGAAGTATGTTGTTTGATGTGAATCTACCTACAACATATTGGGGAGAAGCCATCATGACAGCTTGCTATTTTCAAAACAGAGTGCTAGGTAAAGCCACAAATAAAACAACATATGAGCTATGGAACTGTGAGCAGCCTATCCTGAAGCACCTCAGGATATTTGGAAGTAAAACATTTGTGTATGTGTAGGAGGATGGACCGGGCTAGGGCAGCTCTTTGCGTGCCCGGGTTGGAACTATCGGGGCTGTCACCAGTGTTGCCAGGGGAAGGGCTACCTATAGGACTTTCTGAACAACGCAGACCTTTGCACCTGACTACAGGCGCGAGGTGGAGATAAATGGAGCGTGCCGCACTGTGGCGACCCTACAGTGTACGCCTTTCCGCGGGGTCCTGCTGTGGCCTCCACTCCGGGACTTTGTTTCACACTCGCTAAAAAAATCCTATCCGTCACATAACACCATGTTCCAGGACTGAGGGATTACGTTGGGACGAGCCAAGCCATGCCGTTGCGGTACAGAGATAGTGCTTTAATTTCATCTGGGATTGCTTCAGAGACGTCTCGTGGCACCCACGCTGCCATCGTGGGGTCTTTCAACCTTGACCGTCCAGAAGCTACAGACTGATAAGTTGAACCGTTTCATGCTATTTGTTGTTAACATTGTTTTATCCACTATTCCCCTTCCTGCATTCTTACTTAATCATTGCTGCAAACTCCCTGCGTCGAGTATTGACTGTACTCTACCTTGCATAAAGTTGCCCGTTAACTCTTGCTCTGCCTCCTGCTCGTCACTGCATTCCGCATTCCTGCTAGCATCTAACATACAATTTGTTCCCAAAGAAAAACATTCCAAGTGGGAATCACATGCAAAGCAAGGAGTCCTGGTGGGCTAAAATGAAACTCAAAAGGGATACAGAGAAAAACACAGTAACAATCAGCAGAGATGTAGTGATTGATGAAAACTCTGTATCGCTCAAATTCCATGAAGTTATACTAGTTATTCAACCTAAGAAGCAAAAACAAGAATCTCAATGACCAAACCCAAATGCCAAAAAGGAAAACACTGAAGTGTGGATAAGCTCTGAAGCCACCAAGGGAGATACAGAAGAACCAAGTCAACCACTAGTCAGGAGATCAGAAAGGCCAAACAAAGGTATCCCAGCTAGATGCCTTTCTTATATGGTCAGAACACTTCCTGAACCAGAGCCACAGTCATAGCAAATGATGCAAAAACTGCCTGTTCACAAGAAGCAGAAGTGGATAAATGCCGCTAATGAGGAGATGGAGTCCCTTCACCAACTCCAGACATGGGAGCTTACTGAGCTACCACAAGGAAAAAGAACTATCGGATGTAAGTGGGTCTTCAAAAACAAGGAAGACAGATGATCCTGTTGAAACGTGTTGTGGACTATGCAATAAAAAGAAGATTTTAAATCCACCTCCCCTTTCTCTGCGCTCCTTCCGACCGGGTTAATATTTAGCATCGCATTTCAAAAACAAATATGACTCAGAATGTAAATTCACAGGTGTAAGGCAAGATTGGTCACAAAAAGGTACTCACAAAAGTATGGTAAAGATGATGATGCTACATTTTCTCCAGTTGCGAAGCAAACCACATTCAGAACTTTAATGTCCGTAGCTGCAGTTCAACAGATGACAGTGAGACATTTGACATCAAAACAACCTTCCTATATGGTGACATTGAAGAAGAGTTGTACATGAGCCAACCCGAGGGATATATTAAAAAGGGTGAAGAACACCTTGTTTGTAAAATGCGAAAATCTTAAGCAGTCGGCAAGAGTTTGGAACTCAAAAATGAACAAAGTTTTGATGGATGAAGGATTTAAAAGATTTCAAGGTGATCCATGTTTGTATATGAAAAAGGTAGCGAAGGAGTGGATGTATGTTCTCCTGTATGTAGACGATGTAATCATATCGCATCAAGATGAAAAATAAATTGCAAAGCTAGGTGAAATTCTCTACCAGCACTTTGAGCCTAAGGACCTTAGAAATGTGACATATTATTTGGGAATCCAAATCCAAAGAGAGGAAGATGGGAGTTTTCTTCTGAACCAAAGTTCTAAAATTTCCGCAATACTAAAACAGCTTGGAATGTCAGAAGCCAAAGGTGCGTCAACACCAATGGATTCATGCTACTTTAAGTTGGAAGGAGAAGATCTGCTACCCAGCAATGAGAGTTACAGGGTGCTTCTGTACATAGCAACTACAACTCGTCCAGATATCACAGCCACAGTTGGAATTCTCTGCCGACGTGTGAGCAAGCCACTCCAAAGAGACTGGAATGCAATTAAGAGAATTCTTCAATATCTTAAACAAACTCAAAGGCTAAATCTTAAGATATCTGCATCAGGAGATCTCACTCTCACAGGTTATGTGCATGCAGATTGGGCTGGAGATTCAAGTGATCGGAAATCAACAAGTGGTTACTTGTTCAAGTTAGGAGAAAAATAAATTTATTGGTCCAGCAGCAAACAAGTGTCAGTCACATTATCTTCTACAGAAGCAGAATAAATGTCTGCTGCTTATGCAAGTCAAGAAGTAATTTGAATTCAAAATAGGAATGCCTAGAAGACAAACAGCTTCAAAAAGTTTGAACATCCAACACGAGCAAAGAGGAAGCTATGTCTAAAAAATCAATCTTTATTGAAACATGATTATACATAAAAATCATTTCATAAAAGCATTATACATGTGAAAAATGGGTGACATGACAAACAAGTAACCACACCCCAGGGGGAGCAGCATTTATGTAAATATGTGCATATAAATAGATAGAAGTTGCTCCTAAGGGAGTATGCTTGTACGCCCCTTGATAAAGCTACCGCGAAACACGCGTCGGGGTCCTCTTGCCCGCACCCCAAGGTAAACATGCATTGATTACATCTCTGTGTACTTCTTCTGTCACTAGCCTGAGGATTTTTTCTGTGACTTATAATATTTCTCTTGCACATGCGCATACTAATTGCTTGCAGCCCAAGTATTAATTTATCTCTGGTTATCCCTGTGGTAGAGATTTTATATTTCATTGCATCCTTTTGGAGTTGTTTTATTATTATATCTTACACATGTGTATATTGGCTATGCATTTACTATCAGCATATTTATGCACTTTATTGGCCTAATTTTGACTTTACTTAAGCACAATAGCATTCATGTGTATGGCTACTTCATAGCATACTCCCTTAGGAGCAACTTCTATCTATTTATATGCACATATTTACATAAATACTGCTGCTCGCCCTGGGGTGTAGTTACTTGTTTGTCATGTCCCCCATTTTTCACATGTATAATGCTTTTATGAAATGATTTTTATGTATAATCATGTTTCAATAAAGATTAATTTTTTATACATAGCTTCCTCTTTGCTCGTGTTGGATGTTTCAAGAAGTAATTTGGTTGAAACAACTTTTGGAAGATTTCAGCAAGACATTAGCTCAACCAACAGTTATCTATGAGGACAACCAAGGATGCATTAAACTTGCCAGGAGTGAGAAGATTAGTGCAAGGACTATGCACATTGATGTAAAACATCACTACTTATGTGACTTAGTGGAACGTGGTCTACTCGAGTTTGTTTATTGTGAGTCTGACAAGATAATAGCTGATGGTATGACAAAGCCATTATCAAGAGCCAAGTTTTTGGACTTCAGAACTGCAATAGGACTAACAGGATAAGTAGTTGTTGAGTGGGGGTTTGGAATATGTTTGGTGCAACAACTCCATTCCTGTCTATGAATGTTCAGTTGCTAGATTTGTATGCTTTTTATAAAGTTAAAAAAAACTTCCAGAGGCTCACACAGGGAGAGTATGTGACTGTATTTCCTGTTTTCCTGTGTCTGTTTATGCGAGAAGCAGTCTGCTGTAGATGCTGCACAGATAGAGACACACAAATAATTTATTCCTGATCTATTAAGCTTATCATATATTGTTCCTGTTTGTTCCTAAATAAAGAAGCCCTGTTGTCACATGCTTGGAAAGTATCCTGAATAATCCGCTGCCAACACTCATTTATATGTAAAAATATATGTAGGGTCAGTACAAAGGACAGGCAGATGTCTTATTCCTTTCAAAGACCATACTAAGGACCAGGGGGCACTCATTATGGGTTGAAGAAAAGCAATTCCAGCAGCTAAATAGGAAAGGGTTCTTTACTAGAGATGAACGACTTTGCCTTTCTTAGGGTCGAGTCGGGTTTCATGAAACGAACCAAATCGGCCGACTATCGTGAAAAGTTAAAGGTCCGACTGAAACACGAAACCCAATGCAAGTCAATGGGGAAGCAAAGTCGGCAGGGAGTGGAGGACAGTAAACACACCTTCATGCTGGACCGCTTTTTTAAAGTGCGCGAAAACTCTCTCTCTCTTTCTCTCTCTCTCTCCCCGGATGCTGCACATGTCATCTCGTTGCCCACAGTGTACGTCCTTGCTCAGTGGCTGAAAAGAGTCACGTGCAAGCATTCTGGGAAATCCGACTTTGGCGCTCGTTTTTCCGACCGCATGGCCGACTTCACGCTGTGGTCGTGTTTCGGTCGGCGAAACCCGACTTTGCCGTAAGTCGGCGACTTATGAATCTGGCCGACCTGTTTCGCTCAACTCTATTCTTTACACTTAGAGCAGTCAGACTGTGGAAAGCCCGACCACAACAGGTAGTAATGGCAGACACTGACAGGTTTTAAAAAAGGGCTGGATGATTTCCTCGATACACATAACATTGTGGGTTATAGTTAAATTAGTGTCAAAAAGTACAATTGGTGGAGAAAGGTTGAACTTGATGGACCTAGGTCTTTTTTCAACCTATGCAACTAGGACAGACTACAAGAGGTGACACCTTCAGAAAGAAGTGACTCTAAGGCTCAGTGAGTGGTAATGACTCTTTCATTTCCTGTGGTGAATTGAGCATGGCCTGAGACAGTGAAAGAGAAAGTAGCCTGTAACACAAAATAGTTCTGTGGTCATATGATATGTGCACACTTTGCATTTTTGTTAAGTTATTTCTGCATGGATTTGGAGCAGAAAATATGAAGTGGTTTACTGTACCGGCAAAGTTAATCAGAGTTCTGAAATCTCATGCACACGTTGCTTATTTCTTCCTTGCAGAAGTTGGGGGCAGATATGCAGCATTATAGAATACTGTATGTCAGGCATGAAAGGTGGTGGGTGGCCGTATTTCATATCAGTCAAACCTGGTAAGATCACCGCTACCACCTTGAGAAAAAGGGGTGAGCTCAGTGAGTTCACCATGAAAAAGTTCTTATGATGTCTTAAGGTGCAGCGCTGAGCTCTGTGAGTTCACCGCAGAAATTTATCATGGTGAACTACAGTGAACTCACTGAGCTCAGCGCTGCACAGTGAGACTTTTTCTCAGGGTGCTAGGGTGATCTCACTGAAAGTCGCCACAGTTCATTGGCCCGGCTGGAAATGCAGCATCATTGACTTGTGGTAAACTCAATTACATCACCGCTAGTCATGTACGCTAGTGGTTTTCAACCTGGACTGTGGCCCCTTTTTTTATTACCGTCCAGGTTGAAAACTATTTATTGAAGACATGGATTACGGCGTGGGACAGAACGTTGGACAGGTAAGGAATATGGCTGTTTTTTATATTTGTTTTTTTTTTTACAGGAGATGAGGGCTTCTATGGAATGGGCATTAGGTGAGTATATCGGTGTTTGTCATTTTTAAATAAAGTAAAACAGTGTGTCTGTTTATTTCAAATCAAGGCCTTTATTCTTGCTGCGTGTTTACTTACAGTATGACCATAAGATTAGTAATGGATAGGCGTTTTATAGACACTTCTCCATTGCTAACCCATGGTCTTGATGAGATCTAACAATGCAAAGGTGACATCAACCCCTAAAATATTACTCCACTTGCCACAGTCACAGTGCAAGTTGGACGAGCTGAGCAAAGTGCCAGAATTGGATACGCCTTTTCTGGAGCTGCTGCGGGCTGATATTTTTAGACTGTGGGGGGCAATATCCATGGCCTCTTACCAGCCTGAGAATACCAGACCCCAGCTGTCTGGTTTAGCTTTACTGGTTGTCAAAAATGGGATAGACCCCACACTTTTTTTTAAAATCATTTATTGAAATAATTAAAAAAATGGCGTGGGGACCCCTCTATTTTGATAATCAGCCTTGATAAAGCTGACAGCTGAAGGTCATTTTTTAAATTTATTTAGTGAAAGGTGCTGGCTGATGAATTCTCCCATCAGCTGGCACTTGCTTTCGCTGCTATTAGTGGCAGCAGACGTAGGCTTATGGGAGTAGCAGTCCCATCAGCCGACACCTGTGACCAGAGGTAAACTTTTTACCTCCAGTCACAACTGCTGGCTCATGCTGTTATCTTACCACCGATGTGAGGCAGTGTTTGCCAAGCTGTCATGCAGATGACAGCATGGCAAACAATGGATGTTCGAGCCCACCACTCACGAGATTGGGGTCTGGGTACAGTTTCCGCTACTGTTCTGGTACCCAAATCAAACTTTCTTTTAACTGTTCGGTTGAACCCAACAGACCCGAATATCCACGAGTTCGCCCATTACTAGTCAGGGAGTGTTTACAGCCACATTCTCTGTGTTGTTAGCAGTGATTATAACAGTACTGTGCACTGCCCCAATAATTGGAAGTGAGCAGCAGCTACAGTGAGAATAAAACTTCATTTTTTCCTTGTAGCCGCTCTTCCGGTAAGCTGGACAGACATGATTTAGCCACAGTTTACTCAGAGATTACCACAATATAGTATCTGCTGGTAAATATCCTTTTTGGTGTTGACATGTTCACTTTAGGTTACAAAGCAGTGGCTTCATTGCATTCATGTACCTTTAAAAACCCATTTACCCAATCAAATGGCCATATGGAACATTTCCAGATGTTGAGCTGCTGATGAGATGACAGGAAAATAGATTTACATAATAAATCTAAACTAAACAGTGGATGAAGTTTTAATCCTTTAGAGAAAAAAGCTTATCTGGAAGCGGCTGGTTTCAGCTTTACAGTATGTAATTTGTGTGGATACTAAGAATGAACCTTTCTGTTATCTAAGCCTAACCCATCAACCCCTTTAAGTTCCTTCCTTGTTGATTTACTTTGCAAAAGTGGAGAAATGTACACGCTCATAGATTAGTTTATCTGAACTTCTGCCAAGAAGCAGAGAAAAATTACAACATGTACACTGGTGGGGAACAAATACCGTAAGTAAAAAATGAGGTTAGGGTGAGTGCGTCTATTCTAGACAAAATTTTCAGCTTTTGCTTCTAGTGTTAAAATAAATATTTTGCTGGTCGTGATCAGAGAATAGTATCTGATACAGTGGGAGACAATGGTTTCTGATGCTTCCTGCATAGCAATGTAATTATGTGATAATATACTATGTCTATATTAATGAATTTTCTGTTATATGTAATGATCTTATTGTGATGTAAAACTTGGGAATGCAGCAGTGTCACCTGTTAGATGACGGACTTGTGTAAAGCCTTTTAACCAGGGGCTCAAGAGCTGCAAGTAACCAGTATTTTTATATAGTGCTAATATATTCCACAGCACTTTACAGTTTGCACACATTATCATCACTGTCCCTGATAGGGCTCACAATCTAAATTCCCTATCAGTGTGTCTTTGGAATGTGGGAGGAAACCCACACAAACACAGGGAGACATACAAACTTCTTGCAGATGTTGTCCTTGGTAGGATTTGAACCCAGGACTCCAGCGCTACAAGGCTGCAGTGCTATCCACTGAGCCACCGTGCTGCCCATATTAATTCAGCTCTTTGAGAATTGTTGCGCTTTTATGTTTATTAGCTGTAGTCAGTGAGTATTCACTGCATGATCGTTTCTAGGAAGTTTTAGCAAAAGCAGCAAAGGGGTTAAGTTTGTAGCTGGCAGAAAGGCATTTACTTGGCAAGCAATGAAAATAATAGTAACTGTGAACCCAATGACTTGGCAAAAAGCTTATTGATTTGCTATTCTTTAGAGCCTTTCAACATATTGTACTTGGTAGTAGGGCAGATTTTTATCACAAGTGCGTATACATTTAATCCATTTGATTCAATATCTAAAATAATTTGTATTGGGTAAAATAAGGTCACAAAAGAAAATAAAATAACCAAGCAATAAAAGACAAAAAAAAAGATACATAACGATTGGAAAGAAGAAATACAATTTTGTCGGCATTGGAATGGTTCAGTTTTAAAACAAAATCTATTCTTGGAGTTTCCTTGAATGTTTCTTTGTCTTTCACTTTACACCACACTGCTTTTCCATTCTGGAGGATTGCAGCGAAGAATACCCACTGTCACTAATGGAATGAGCATCTAGAGGATTTAATCGCCTCACATGCCAGAGCTGTTGTTTTCTTTTTTTTTTTCTTCTTTTAGATTTATTTTGTCATTTGTTGCACTGTTCTCTTCGTGGAGATTCACTGCAATCATTGACAAGAACTGTTGCTTTGGCTATATCTCTATGGATGGATTAGTCTATAAATGAATAAAATATGCTCATGACTAAGTAAAGCATTGTAAAATTAAAATAACTTATGTCAAGTAAATGTAAAATATAAATGTAAAATCCTAAGATATAATACAAAATTAATAATAAAGAATGTAGATTGCTCATTTTCAAAAATCATATCTTGTATGTTGCATGAATAGTAGGAAATACTCTATAGGGAATCCTCTCAAGTGGCTCATCACTCTTCACTCCTGACCCTAAAGTGTTATTCTTCTATAGAAATCTGCTTACTCACAAGAGAAAACTATCTCAGTCATCAAACCATGTCTAGAGATGAGGCTATGCTCTCATTTAGCTTTTGCCACATGTCAGTGGCCCTGTCAGTGCTTCCATCTGGAGGCCTGAAAAATGGGATTTGGGCAGACTCCCTGATGAGGCCATTGTATTTAATAAAGCAGGCAGAGTCTCTTTGGACCCTGTCTGGCCTTCATTTCTTCTTTCTCCTCCTTTCTAAGATGGACATAAAAGCTAAGTCAATGGTCCTGATGGAGGACATCAGAGAATCATAGAGTGTTAGAGTTGGAAGGGACCTCCAGGGTTATCATGTCCAACCCCTCTGCTCATTGCAGGATTCACTAAGCCATCTCAGACACATGTCTGTCCAGCCTCTGTTTGAAGATTTCCATTGAAGGAGAACTCACCACCTCTCGTGGCAGCCTGTTCCACTCATTGATCACCCTCACTGTCAAAAAGTTTTTCCTAATATGCAATCGTCCCACGTAAATGAGAGTTGTGTTGGCAGCAACATGATGCTGTGTGGGGACAGAATATCCTATTAAAGGGGTTATCCAGGACTATTCCATTTCTTCACAATGGGCCAAAGAACTAACAGGCAGGTAGTTGCTAACTACCTGCCTGTTGTGCCTGACATCAATCTCTGCTGGCATAGAGTGATCACAGACCGCTCCTGCTGGTGAATCACATTGACAGAGCAGTGGCTTTTCATCTGCTCTGCTTTGTTGAGAGGGCATGACTGCTGACATCATGCTGACTCACAGTCAGCTCCCTGCTGACTAATTTTGGGGAGCAGCAGTCATTCACAATGATATCAGCAGTCATGCCCTGCTGACTAAGCAGCCCAGAAGAAGAGCTGCTCTGTTGATCTGGAGCAGCTGAATCGCTGGCAAAAGTGGTTGGTGACTGCCCTGAGCCGGCACCTGATTGAAAAGGCATGTAGTTGCCTCTGTTAGCAACTATCTGCCTGTTAGGGTACCGTTACACTAAGCGATGCACCAGCGATCCCGACAACGATATGGATCGCTGGTGCATCGCTAAGTGGTCGCTAGTGAGCTGCCACACAGGCAGATCTCACCAGCGACATAGCAGCGGTCAGGGGTCGCTACTTACTTGTCAGACGTGGCGATCCTGACGTCCTCCCGCCTGCGTCCACGCGTTGCTCGTCGGCGCCACAGGAAGCCCAGCAGGAAGCGCCCGACGAGAAATGGTCCTGGACGTTCTCGCGTGATCAGCGTAGTCAGCGGGGGAGCCAGTCGGAGGTAAGTATCACACATAGCGATATCGCTAGCAATATCAGTGACGTTACAGCGATATTGCTAGCGATATCGCTATGTGTAACGGGCCCTTTAGTTTTTAGGCCCATAGTAAAAAAAAATAAAATGGTTCTGGAAAACCCTTTTAATGATCACCCTTTCATATATAGTTTGTGTGAATGGGCAAATAAGCAAGCTCCTCTTAACTTGAGTCTTTGTGCTTTTTTTTGTCCTTCTAAATGAACTTCTGCATTCCTGTCAAAGGCTGGTTTCACATTTGCGTTTTTTAGCGCTGGAAAAAAACGCACACCTGCGCATGCGTTTTTTCCCCTATATTTAACATGGGTGCGCATACCTGCGCGCTGGTAAGCGCATGTATGCGATTTTCATGCGCTGCGTTTTTTTGGGGTGTGCGTTGGGATTTTCCAGACGCAGCATGTTGCATTTTTTGGCCCTGCAAAAAAGCGCATGCGCACATATGCGCACGTTTTGCGCTAAAAATGGCCATTATAGCCTATGGATGCGCATATGTGCGCACTGGCATGCTCATGTATGCGTTTTTTTGCATATGCGTTTTTTTTTTTAAACCATGGAATTTAGGGGTTTGGGTTAGAGTTAGGGTTAGTTAAGGGGGTTTAGGGTTAGGGTTATGGTCAGGGTCAGGGTTAGGGTTGGGGTTTGGGTCAGGGTTAGGGTTAAGTATGGTTTTGTTAAGGATTAGGGTCATGGTTAGGGTCAGGATTAGGGTTAAGTATGGTTTTGTTAAGGGTTAGGGTCAGGGTTAGGGTTAGGGTTATGGTCAGGGTTAGGGTTAGGGTTAGGGTCAGGGTTAGGGTTAGGGTCAGGGTTAGGGTTAAGTATGGTTTTGTTAAGGATTAGGGTCAGGGTTAGGGTCAGGATTAGGGTTAAGTATGGTTTTGTTAAGGGTTAGGGTCAGGGTTAGGGTTAGGGTCAGGGTTAGGGTTAGGGTTAGGGTCAGGGTTAGGGTTAGGGTCAGGGTTAGGGTTAAGTATGGTTTTGTTAAGGATTAGGGTCAGGGTTAGGGTCAGGATTAGGGTTAAGTATGGTTTTGTTAAGGGTTAGGGTCAGGGTTAGGGTCAGGATTAGGGTTAAGTATGGTTTTGTTAAGGGTTAGGGTCAGGGTTAGGGTTAGGGTTAGGGTCAGGGTTAGGGTTAGGGTTAGGGTTAGGGTTAGTAAAGTCATGGTTTGGGTAGTGTGAGGGGCCACCTAAAAATGTTGGAAAAAAACGCAAACGCGGTAAAAACGCGCTAAAAACGCATACAAACGCATAAAAACGCTGCGTTTTTTTCATGCATGCTCATAAAAATGCTTGAAAAAAACGCAGCAGTTGTATGCTTATGTATGCGTTTTTTCAATGCGTTTTTTTGCGGGAAAAACGCGCTGCAAAAAAAAGCAAGTGTGAAACTAGCCAAAGACAGGGTGATGGTAACACCTAATTAAACAGAACAGTGTTGATTTCTGAGATAAAATGCTTCATTATTGTCATTTCACGAGGATTGCTCGTACTAAAGGGTTTTGCCATTTCTTTAACTTTACATATGGTCCCAGTATGGTCAAAAAACAAGACATAGTATATACTTACCTTCTGGTTCCTCACTGCAGCTCCATTTCTCTGGCCACGCCCCCCCCGCTGTTCTCTCCTCTTCAGCACGGTCTGTGCTTGACAATTCCCGCCAATGACTACAATCACTAATTGGCTTTAGTGGTCCATGGTGACCACGCTGGAAGAGGAATGAAGGACTGGGAGCCGGTGTCACATCCAGTTTGACGAAGGAGTAGCATTGAAATGCAGGATGTCTTGTTTTATTTATTAAAGGAAGGGGCGGAAAGTCCTTTTACTAAAACAGACATGTCAGGACAGATTCAGACTCTCTTTAACAGCTGGGCGCCCACAAATTTACATCAATCTTAAAATGGTTTTCTCATGGACGGAACTCCATTAATCGTGAAAACTGGTTTTCTCATGATCAAGTGTCTATTGTTAGTGTCCCGTTGCTGAGATTCCAATCAATCATGAGAATAGAGATACCGTGCCCTCTATTTCAATGGCATGATGGTCTCAAATGTGCTCTGAGGAGGCATTTAAAGACTGCGAGACCGATGGATATAGCAAAGAACAGAACTCAGCTATCTTAGTCGAAGATAGAAGAAACTACCAGTTCATTCAAACGAAGGAGGGACATCAAACCCACGTTTTTGTAATTCATGGGGTTCACAGTGGTGGGACCCTCAAGGATCTGACACTTTGAGGAGGTGCACTGCTGCTGCCTGTCCTTTGTAAACCGAGTAGCAGTGAATGGCCTATCTGTAATCAGGAATGCTAGATTCAAGAAAAAGAACAAAAAAGTATGGGTACAGTCAAATATGCACTTGCTACACTTTTAAAATTAATACAAATATGGACAAAAACATAACAATGTGCATTTTTCTCCTTGTTTTTACTTACTCTGATGAAGCATTGCGCGTGGGATTGATCACATGGCATAAGCCTGACTCCCCCATGGTATTTTCTCACTGATTTCTCCTACTTCATTGGTATATTGAATATCCCATTATTTGTATTCTTGCTTGCATTTACTTACCATGTATGGTCTAGTGAATTTTTGAGATTACCAGCATATTTATTATAACAACCCTTGTATAGAGATAATTTTAGGTTGAATATCGTATTTAGAAGCCAACCTTGCTTATTCATATGAGCCAGGGGGTATATAATTTGCGATTTTATTTATTTTTTATTTATTTTATATATATTTTGTGGAGTTTGCCATTATTTTTCTATGATTTAAAAAAAAAAAAAAAATGATATATTTGATTTATATAATGGAGTGCACATCGTCTTACATTACTATGCTTTCTTGTCTATTTGAGTGTGGTATTCAAGGCGCTGCAGGAAAACAAAATGCATATTGTCCCTCTTAATAAAATCATTAAAAGATGAATGTTCCACTCTTTTAAAAATACTTTGATTGTACTCCTCTATAGAGCAGCTCAATGTTTTTAGTGCTTTTTGGAACTTTCATTCTCAGAAAATATTTCATTCAGTGCTCTAGACAAAGTTCTATTAAAAGGAATCTGTTAGCACAAAATGACTGTTCAAACAAAGCACAGGCATTCAGTGCACCCTTATGGAGTACAAGTACAGGTGTTTCTCACAAAATTAGAATATCACCAAAAAGTTAATTTATTTCAGTTCTTCAATACAAAAAGTAAAACTCATATATTATATTGAGTCATTACCGACAGAGTGATCTATTTCAAGTGTTTATTTCTGTTAACAACTTCACGACCCTTACCGTACTAGTACTGCTCTGCAAGAACTTCATTTCCGCCCGCAGCAGTACTAGTACGGCACACCGATCACTGTGGACTCACGCTGAGCGCCACGGTGATCAGGTGCGGGTCAGCTGTATGTGACAGCTGACACCCCACAGCAATGCCCACAATAGATGCTAGAACTGATCGTGGGCATTTATCCCCTCTGATGCCGCTGTCATTACTGGCAGCGGCATGGAGAAGAATCAAGCAGGGAGGGGGCTCCCTGTGCTCTCCCGCGGGAACAATGCAATGTGATTGCGTTATTCCTGTGGTCTCCATGGAGACCCCCGGCTCCAAGATTGCTGCGGGATCCTTCCGGGTCCTTCAGTGAGGTGGCTTGTCAGCGGCAAACCTCTTACACTGCCAGTCAGATTGCTGATCTGACACTGTGCTATGCAAATTGTCAGATCAGTGATCTGACTTTATATAGTAATGTCCCATACTGGGACAATGTAATAAAGTAAAAAACTAAATATTATAATGTGTACAAATATAAAAAAAAATCTCCAAATAAAGAAAAAAAAATAATTAATTTTTTACCAATAAATACATTTATTTATGTAAAAAAACAAACAATAAATGGACACATATTTGGTATTGCGCCGGCGGCCGTAGTGACCCGACCTATAAAACTGTCCCATTAGTTAACCCCTTCAGTGAACACTATTAAAAAAAGGCAAAAAAACAATGCTTTATCATCATACCGCTGAACGAAAAGTAGAATAACACGCAATCAAAAAGACAGATATAAATAAATATGGTACCGCTGAAAACGTCATCTTGTCCCGCAAAAAACAAGCCACCATATAGCTTGATCACCTGAAAAATAAAAAAAGTTATAGCTCTCAGAATAAAGCGATGCAAAAATAATTATTTTTTCTATAAAATAGTTTTTATTGTATAAAAGCGCCAAAACATAAAAAAATTATATAAATGAGGTATCGCTGTCATTGTACTGACCCGAAGAATGAAACTGCTTTATCAATTTTGCCACACGCGAAACAGTATAAACGCCCCCCCCAAAAGAAATTCATAAATTGCTGTTTTTTTCTCATTCCGCCAAACAAAAATTGGAATAAAAAGTGATAAAAAAAGTCATGTGCCCGAAAATGGTACCAATGAAAACGTCAAGTCGTCACGCAAAAAACAAGACCTCACATGACTGTGTGAAAATATGGAAAAATTATAGCTCTCAAAATGTAGTGATGCAAAAACTATTTTTTTCAATAAAAAGCGTTTTTTAGTGTGTGACAGCTGCCAAACATAAAATCCCGCTATAAGAACCCGATATAAATAGTAAATCAAACCTCCCTTTATCACCCCCTTAGTTAGGGAAAAATAATAAAATAAAAAAATGTATTTATTTCCATTTTCCCATTAAGGTTAGGGTTGGGGTTAAAGTTAGGGTTGGGGCTAAAGTTAGGGTTATGGTTGGGGCTAAAGTTAGGGTTAGGGCTGGGGCTAAAGTTAGGGTTAAGGTTGGGGCTAAAGTTAGAGTTAGGGTTGGGGCTAAAGTTAGGGTTAGGGTTGGGGCTAAAGTTAGGGTTAGGGCTAAAGCTAGGATTAGGGTTAGGGATGGGATTAGGGTTAGGGGTGTGTTAGGGTTAGGTTTTTGGTTAGGGTTATAGTTAGGGTTGGGATTAGGGTTAGAGGTGTGCTAGGGTTAGGGTTGGAGTTAGAATTGGGGGTTTCCACTGTTTATGGAATATCAGGGGCTCTCCAAATGTGACATGGCGTCTGATCTCAATTCCAGCCAATTTTGCATTGAAGAGTCAAATGGCGTTCCTTTCCTCCCGAGCTCTACCATGCGCCCAAACAGTGGTTTACCCCCACATATGGGGTATCAGCATAATCAGGACAAATTGCAAAACAACGTTTGGGGTCAAATTTCTCCTGTTACCCTTGGGAAAATTGCAAAACAACTTTTGGGGTCCAATTTCTCCTGTTACCCTTGGGAAAATAAAAAATTGGGGGCAAAAAGATCATTTTTGTGAAAAAAATAAATTTTTTTATTTTTACGGCTCTACATTATAAGCTTCTGTGAAGCACTTGAGGTTCAAAGTGCTCACCACACACCTAGATAAGTTCCTTAGGGAATCTACTTTCCACAATGGTGTCACTTGTGGGGGTTTTCCACTGTTTAGGCACATCATGGGCTCTCCAAACACGACATGGCGTCCGATCTCAATTCCAACCAATTTTGCATTGAAAAAGTCAAACGGCGCTCCTTCCCTTCTGAGCTCTGCTATGCACCCAAACAGTGGTTTACCCCCACATATGGGGTATCAGCATACTCAGGACAAATTGCAAAACAACTTTTGGGGTTAAATTTCTCCTGTTACCCTTAAGAAAATAAAAAGCTGGGGCAAAAAGATCACTTTTGTAAAAAAATAAGAATTTTTATTTTTACGGCTCTACATTATAAACTTCTTTGAAGCACTTGGAGGTTCAAAGTGCTCACCACACATCTAGATCAGTTCCTCAGGGGGTTTACTTTCCAGAATGGTGTCACTTGTGGGGGCACATCAGGGGCTCTCCAAACACGACATGGCGTCCAATCTCAATTCCAACCAATTTTGCATTGAAAAAGTCAAACGGCACTCATTTCCTTCTGAGCTCTGCTATGCTCCCAAACAGTGGTTTACCTGCATATATGGGGTATCAGCGTACTCAGGACAAATTGTACAACAACCTTTGGGGTCCAATTTTTCCTGTTACCCTTGGTAAAATAAAATAAATTGGATCTGAAGTAAATTTTTTGTGAAAAAAAGTTAAATGTTCATTTTTTAAACATTCCAAAAATTACTGTGAAGCACCTGAAGGGTTAATAAACTTCTTGAATGTGGTTTTGAGTATCTTGAGAGGTGCAGTTTTTAAAATGGTGTCACTTTTGGGTATATTCTATCATATAGACCCCTCAAAGTCACTTCAAAAGTGATGTGGTCTCTAAAAAAAATGGTTTTGTAAAATTTGTTGAAAAAATGAGAAATCGCTGGTCAACCTTTAACCCTTATAACTTCCTAACGAAAAAATTTTGGTTCTGAAATTGTGCTGATGTAAAGTAGACATGTTGGAAATGTTATTTATTAACTACTTTGTGTGATATGACTCTTTGATTTAAGGGCATAAAAATTAAAAGTTGGAAAATTGCAAAATTTTCAAAATTTTTGCCAAATTTCCATTTTTTTTTAAAAAAAGCAAGTCATATCGAAGAAATTTTACTGCTATTATAAAGTACAATACGTCACGAGAAAACTTTCTGAGAATCAGTGTGATCCGTTGAAGAGTTCCAGAGTTTTTACCTCAAAAAGGGACAATGGTCAGAATTGTAAAAATTGGCCGGGTCAGAAAGATGAAAACAGGCTGGGTCGCGAAGGGGTTAATGTTGAAGATTATGGCTTACAGCCAATGAAAACCAAAAAGTCATTATCTCAGTAAATTAGAATACTTTATAGCACCAGCTTGAAAAATGATTCTAAAATCCGAAATGTTGGCCTCCTGAAATGTTTGTTCAGTAAATGCACTCAATACCAGTGGTCGGGGCTCCTTTTGCATCAATTACTGCAACAATGTGGTCTGACATGGAGGTGATCATCCTGTGGCACTGCTGAGGGGTTATGGAAGGCCAGGTTTCTTTGATAGCAGCCTTCAGCTTGTCTGCATTGTTGGGTCTGGTGTCTCTCATCTTCATTTTGACAATACCCCATAGATTCTCTATGGGGTTAAGGTCAGGTAAGTTTGCTGGCCAACCAAGCACAGTGATACTGTTGTTTTTAAACGAGGTATTGGTACTTTTGGCAGGGTGGACAGGTGCCAAGTCCTGCTGGAGAATGAAATTTCCATCTCCAGTTTGTCGGCAGGGGGAAGCATGAAATGCGCTAAAATTTCCTTGTAGATGGTCTTGATAAAACACAGTGTACCTACACCAGCTGATGACATGGCTCCCCAAACCATCACTGATTGTGGAAACTTCACACTAGACCTCAAGCAACTTGGATTGTGGCCTCTTCCCTCTTCCTCCAGACTCTGGAACCTTGATTTCCAAATGAAATGCTAAATGTACAGTACATTATGTACTTTCATCTGAAAACAACACCTTGGACCACTGAGCAACGGTCCAGTTCTTTTTCCCCTTGGCCCAGGTAAAACGCTTCTGATGTTGTCTATTGGTCATGAGTGGCTTGACACAAGGAATGCAACACTTGTAGCCCATGTTCTGGATATATCTGTTTGTGGTGGCACTTGAAGCAATGACTGTTCTGCCCACTGAATACAGGGCAAATATGTTTGTAATATGTGCTGGGTTTAGTTAGCACAATCTAGTGGTGGCTGAATTTGTAGCTGTGTCTTAAATAGCATTGTTGCATTGTGGGATTGAAGCAATGCATCTGGGATAAGGAAGATGCCATTTTCCCTCTGTGTATTTCTTAGGACGCACGTGTGTATCTGTCCTCTTGTAACTTCCCTACTTGAGTTCGTTATCTGGGTAAAGCATATCTGGAAAGAGTAAAGGGCCTGTCACACTAAACGATATCGCTAGCAATATCGCTATAACTTGTGACGTTATAGCGATATTGTTAGCGATATCGCTGTATGTGATACTTACCTACGACCCGCTCCCCCGCTGGTTATCGATGATCACGTGAGAACGTCCTGGACCATTTCTCGTCGTCAGCTTCCTGCGGCGCTTCCTGTGTAGAGACGAGCGACGAGCGTGGAGCTGGGCGGGAGGACGTCAGGATCGCCTAGTGTGACAGGTAAATAGCGACCCCTGCGATGTCGCTGGTGACATCTGCCTGTGTGGCAGCTCACTAGCGACCACTTAGCGATGTACCAGCGATCCTGACCGCGTCATATCGCTGGTCGGGATCGCTGGTGCATCGCTAAGCGTGACAGTACCTTAACATCTTTTCTTGCAATGCAGTGTTGTTCAGAGAGGTTATTACCTGTATGGCAGCCAGAGCTCAGCAGATGTAATTAGACACCTGTGTGTTCAATGTAAAGTTTGCATCACACTGTATACTTCTGTAATTGTGTTAGCTGTGTGATCATCTGCCCAATACTTACCCATATCGTTTGTATTCTTTATAGTTTTACCGCATGTTCTATACTCTTCACCATTAAACAAGTTAGACTACAGAGAACAGTCTGCTTATTTTGGAAGATAGAAGGTGGTATATGCTGTATGCTAGAGTGCACACTGTGTCAATGTGTATGAAGGCAGAACAGTAAAACATATGCTAGACGTATCGAATATGACTTAAGTAGGCACTTGTACCCACACCGCGCTGCCTGCAGATATTGCAGCGGCCGCCATACAGTCACAAGTACTGAGAGTGCAGCCCGCCAACAAGTGCTTCATCTTTCCCGCCACACGGAAGCCCACCACGCAGACTCAGTTTCCCGCCAGTATACTCAGTAATACGCAGCTAAGTGCACAATGTCTCAAAACAGCACATCCTCACTCAAAACGAGGTCTCGAGCAAGTTCTGGCAGGTCATCAATAGCAGAGCTCCCTGCTGTCACTCGTGCCGAGGCCGAAGCAGCCAAAGCAAGATCCTCCTTCGCCAAACGAGAGATGCATCTAAAGCTGAGAAAATCAATTATATTTAAATTAGTCATCCAATGGCTCCTACAGAAAAAACTAATTCTTTTAAAAGGTAATTTATTAACAAATCATTAAAAGTGAGAAATAATCTCAAGGCACAAAAAACACACACTGATCGATTATCAAAAAATCCAGCTTCTTCAAGCATATAACATCACCTCAGGCAGGTATATATACTCTATTTAACCCTATAGGGCCCTTAATTCTTCCCTGCCTGATAGCGAAGGTTGTCACCCTCTTGGAACACAAATGGCGCCCCAGCTCCACGGTGGCTATCCCTACTTGCCCTGTTAAATTCTATATTAGATATACCAGATTACAGAGCAACCGAATGGCTGAGCTCAACAAATCACAGTAACAATCAAAGAAACTCATGCCAAAAACCACCACAAATGACTAGGAAAGGGGGTGAAAAACAGTAGCTGGAACAAACTTTACTTTATTTTATGGGAATATAGTGCAGCGGGAACAAACTCTACTACCGGTCCCTATTTAGGTTTTCCCTGCCTAACAGCGGAGCTGTTTCACCCTAAGTTACTCTGGTGCCCCCGCTCCACGTAGGCTATCCCTTACTGACCCTTCACAGTAGCAGCAATATCTCTAGGGGTATATATGAGACCGAAAATAGCCATTATAAGCAATCTATTATGAAGTTGCTGTCACAAAAAATCCCTCACACAATTCTCAAAATATTGAGGGTGGGTTACCAACATGACATTCAATAACTTTCATGGGTGATCCTATAAAATCTCTTTCAATACAGATCTCAACCATTTCACAGGTCATAAGAGCATTTTTCCCCCCATATGATGATAGTCGTTAACAATGTAACCCATACCACTCATATTCAAAATATTGCACTATGCCCAAAATAGAAATCAGCACAAATCCATATAAATATTACTTAGCTCATCGCTGTTAGAGTCTCGCCTCAACGCGTTTCCCTCCCCCTCAGGGAGTTCATCAGGAGGCTCATGATGCTATTAAATGCTCCCTCAGAGCAACCAGGCGCAACATCTGATGCTCTGTAATCTGGTATATCTAATATAGAATTTAACAGGGCAAGTAGGGATAGCCACCGTGGAGCGGGGGCGCCATTTGCGTTCCAAGAAGGTGCCAACCTCCGCTGTCAGGCAGGGAAGAATTAAGGGCCCTATAGGGTTAAATAGAGTATATATACCTGCCTGAGGTGATGTTATATGTTTGAAGAAGCTGGATTTTTTTTGATAATCGATCAGTGTGTGTTTTTTGTGCCTTGATATTATTTCTCATTTTTAATGATTTGTTAATAAATTACCTTTTAAAAGAATTAGCTTTTTCTGTAGGAGCCATTTAAAGCTGAGAAAAGCAGATCGAGATACAAAAACTGCATGCCTGCAAGCCGAAACCACACGTTTGCAGGCAGAGAGACAGAGAGGCAGAAACTGCACGCCTGCAAGCCGAAACCGCACGTTTGCAGGCAGAACTAGAAAGACTTGCTGCAGACAAAGGGACAGCAGCTGTAATAGCTAAGACTGAGAGTTTGGAAGCTATCAAGAATCCTGATTCTGAGTGAAGCAGTAGCATTCCCGGACCAGATCTAGAGCATCAAGATCCAGCTCAGCGCGTCGCAGAGTGCATCCGTCAACATTCCAGCGTGGATGACAGTCCTGACGCATCATATCGATCAGCCCATGCTGATTACCAGCGATCCAAATCCGAACTTCACTACCATAAGCGAGGAGATGTCCAGCACAGAGATGTCGACCACAGCTACCGTTCCACCGAGAAGAAGGTACAGCTCCCATCCCGCTTTAAAGAGCCACCTTCTTAACTAAGAAAGTACTGCACACACTATCCGGAGTCAGAAGCGTCTTACAGGTATGGTGATACACCATACACTAGACATGACTAAAACACACCGGCTCGTACCAGCACTGACGGAGCCACCAAGGACTTTGCAAAATTCTTTGCCCACCGAGAACAGGTTACAAAAGGACTTGCAAAGTTGACTGACAAACCCGAGAACTATAGGTCATGGCGAGCCTCGTTCCGGAATGCCATTCATGGTCTGGACCTTTCTTGTAGTGAGGAGTTAGATCTCCTGGTAACGTGGCTCGGAAGTGAGTTAGTCGAACAAGCCAAAAGACTGAGAGACATTAATGTAAAGCATCTCCGCACAGGTCTACGTAAAGTGTGGGAAAGACTTGATGAATGCTATGGGACAGTAGAATTCATAGAGAATGCTTTATATAAAAGAATTGATGATTTTCATAAGATATGATCTAAAGGTTATCAAAAGCTTAGAGAACTGAGTGACTTATTGATTGAGTTACAGGTTGCCCAGGAGGAAGGAGACTTGCCCGGATTGGCATTCTTAGACACCGCTAAGGGTGTCAATCTGATAGTAGAGAAACTTCCTTACAACCTACAAGAAAAGTGGATTTCATGTGGCTCACGGTATAAACAAAATCATAATGTACCATACCCTCCTTTCACTATATTTGTTGATTTTGTCACCAAACAATCTTGGATTAGAAATGACCCTAGTTTTGACTTTATATTGTCGTGTTCCACTGTCCCCGGTGTCAAACCGAGTAATACACCCGTGGCAGTCCACAAAACTAACATTGTTTCCACAGGCCCTCCTCACAAGGTGAATAAACCCCCTCCAGATGAGAGCAAGCCTCAGGATGTCAGTAAAAATTGTCCTCTACACAAGAAACCACATCCTCTACTAAAATGCAGAGCCTTCAGAGAGAAGATTTTGGAGGATCACAAAGGTTTCCTCAAGGAGAACAATATCTGTTTCAAATGTTGTGCCACAATCTTTCAATTCACCAGGAACTGTGAAGCTAGCGTGAAATGTGCAGAATGAAGCAGCATGGATCACAATGCAGCCATGCACCCTGGATCACCCCCGCGAGTGTTGTCGCAAGCAGAGGAGCATGATGGGAAGCAGGACACTGAAGAAGATGCCCCTGAGGTCAGCTCTAAATGTACAGAGATCTGCAAGGGATTCACAGTAGGAAGGTCCTGCTCAAAAATCTGCCTTGTCTGAGTCTATCCTGCAGGCCGCAAGGCCAAAGCCCTCAAGATATACGCAATCCTGGATGACCAAAGTAATAGGTCACTAGCCAGGTCCATCTTCTTTGACAACTTCAGCATTGTAGGCTTTGGTTCTCCCTACACCCTGAAGACGTGTTCAGGTACCGTTGAGATGTTGAGATGGCAGGGAGAAAAGCAACTGGATACAAGGTGGAGTCCATAGATGGCCAAACCTGCCTATCGTTACTGACCATCCTGGAGTGCAAACAGATTCCTGTCAACAGGTCAGAGATAGCTTCACGGGAGGTGGCGACACATCACCCCCATTTGAAGCATATAGCCTACCTGATACCTGAGTCGGATCCAGAAGCTCCAATAGCTCTACTCTTGGGAAGAGATATACTATGCGTCCACAAGACTAGGGAATGTTGACACTGTGTCAACGTGTATGAAGGCTGAACAATGACCCCAGCAGCAGTCCACTCCTTGTGAATCTCCCCCAAATTTTTGAACGGCCTTTTCTTAGCAATCCTTTCAAGGTTGCTCTTAACCCGGTTGTTTGTGCACCTTTTTCTACCACACTTTTTCCTTCCACTCAATTTTCCATAAATATGCTTGGATACAGCACTCTGTGAACAGACAGCTTCTTTAGCAATGACCTTTTGTGACTTACACTCCTTGTGGAGTGTGTCAATGAGTGCCTTCTGGACATCTGTCAAGTCAGCAGTCTTCCCCATGATTGTGGACCCTATTAAAACAGACTAAGGGAACTTTGTAAACACTTAGGAAGCCTTTGCAGATGTTTTTGTTAATTATTCTAATTTACTGAGATAAAGACTTTTCGGTTTTTATTGTCTGCAAGCCATGATCATCAACATTAACAGAAATAAACACTTGAAATACTGTAGATCACTCTGTTTATAAAGACTCTATATAATATATGAGCATCAGTTTTTGTACTGAAGAACTGAAATAAAGTAACTTTTTGATGATATTCTAATTTTGTTAGAAGCACCTGTAGTTCTTAACAACTTCCCATGTACTTGTTTTCCATCATCTACCGTATTTTTTGGACCATAAGATGCACTTTTTTTCCCCAAAATTTTTGGGGAAAGTGGGGGGTGCATCTTATGGTCGAAATATACTAACCTCTGGAGGCTGGTGCGGGTGCCACGGGGCACTGTAGTGCGGTGGTGGCAGCAGGCTGTGCTCCGGTGCAGGGGTAACGGCGCTCTGTGCTCCGGTGCAGAGGCAGCAGCTCCGCCGGCATTTCCTCCAAGCCCAGAGGCCCCCACACATCCCTTGCTGGCCGCTGCCATGTTGCGGTGGCCTCCGGGAACATGGACGCCGGGAAGATGGCCGCCGGTCCGGGGACCGCGCATGCGCAGGTTCAGATCTCATCCCGAGATCTCGGGGGACGAGATTCAAATCTCGGCAACGAGATCTCGTCCCCCGAGATCTCGGGACGAGAACTGGACCTGCGCATGCGCCATCCCCGTACCGGCAGCCATCTTCCCGGCATCCATGTTCCCGGAGGCCACCACAACATGGTGGCGGCCAGCAAGGGATGTGCGGGGGCCTCCGGGCTTGGAGGAAATGCCGGCGGAGCCACCGCCGCCCCTGCATCGGAGCACAGAGAGCCGCCACCCTCACCTCACAGAGCCCACCTGCTCCAGCCCCAGCACAGCACAGCTGCCCCAACCCCAGCACAGCCCAGCTGCCCCAGCCCAGCTGCCACAGCCCCAGCACAGCTGCCCCAGCCCAGCCCAGCTGCCACAGCCCAGCTGCCCCAGCCTGAGCACAGCTGCCCCAGCACAGCCCAGCCCCAGCATAGCACAGCTGCCCCAGCCCCAGCACAGCCCAGCTGCCCCAGCCCCAGTCCAGCTGCCCCAGCACAGCAGCCACAGCAGCCACAGAGAGAACGTCTTTAACAAAGATGTATGAAGTACAAACACTGGCTTCCTGCTCTCTCCCTAGCTTTGTCGCTGCCGTACCCACAACAGTCACGACGGCTGAAAGAGGTGGCAGTCCCCACGCCGGAATCTGGACACTTAAAGTCCCTTTGGCGGGGCCCTTACAGAATCCTGGGGCCAGTATTGCTGTCCTTGAGTCTGGGGCAACAGATTCTATCCCCTCCTGGGGTCTGGCAATGCTGCACACCCACCCAGGGCAAACGTGACTGGGTTACTAACTGGGAGCAGCAGCTCCATACCGACTTTTTCTGCTACTCACCCAGCCCACATCTTTATATTTTAACTGCCCCTAACCTAGTTCTATACAGAGGCAATTAAAGGGGAACTCCCCACCATACACAATATAGACATAATGTGGCGTAATACAACAGTAGCACATAGTAGTATAACATATTTACATAAGGTACACAGGAGCCACATGGAAAGAAGAGAGGGAGCACTGAGGTCCTCCACCGCCTCCTTACAGTAGATCGACTCATTAGGCTGCTCACAAAGGTAGATACAGGAACGCTTTCCGTTTAAGTCTTCCACTGATTGATTATGACATACTGCATAAACCAGTTCAAAATTAAATAAATATACGTGGCCCTTCTGGGTCTTGTTGAATCTTTCTACCAGGCCGTACATCTGTGGATGGTATACCGATGTCATTAGTTGCATAACTTGGAGACCCTTACACAACTCCGTCAATAGTCTGGCATGAAAGGAATTCCTTGATTCATCAGGATCTCCTTTGGCAGGCCTGTCTGGGAAAACATATTGACTAGATCTCTGGCTATACTCCTGGCAGAGGATTTTCTCAGGGGTACTGCATACGGGGACTGTCTTGCGTACTCCATGTCCACTAGGATATATTGGTGCCCTCTGGTGGACTTAACTAGGTGTCCAACAAGATCAATGGAAATTCGTCACCGCTGCTGCCCTGCTCCACAGGTATCTTTGAGCCTGTTTTTGTACTCAGAACACCCGCACTTCCTCAGTGAGCAAGTGCAGTGCGGGGCTCCTGACACTTTTAAGGTAAGAGCTTTCATTTGAGCAGTCCCAAAATTCCCTTCAGAAACCCCCAACTCTAGAATATTGGCCTCGTGGGTCTCCGTCTCGTCCTTTTTGCCAGCTGCGATTGGCATTCTTCATTTTCGAACTGGCTTCTATCTGAGTAACTTGGCACCCCTGTCTTTCACCATAAATCCCAAAATAAGCTACAGTCCCGCCCTATTATAATTGTGGTGTATCAGGTCCTTGACCACCCCAACCTCATAGGACTCAGTGCCACAGTTCATTTCTATGGCTACTCGAGCGTCAGGGTAGCCCTTAGCACCCCGTGAATATAGCAGATACCCACAATCATTCAGGGAATCAATTGGTGAGGGAGTGTAGCCCTCATGAGGATCACTAGGCTCCCAGTGTCCAAGAGTCCAGACGCCAATATTCCATTAATCTTCAGCAACCCCTTCCCAAGTTGACAGTCCACAGGGCAGGCCAGATAAGCGTTATACAAACTGCTCCACCCTAGGCTGCAGTTCATCAGTTGGGGGACATGGGACATCAAATGGCTATGTGCCCCAGGCTCTGACACCTCCAACAAATTAAATCCTTATCCCCTACCCTCGTCAATCCCTCAGCGGACCCTAGGATGCCTCATATTCTAGTACCCTTTTTTTGAGAGTCAGTCTCATTTTGGGTACCCCAGTATGGTAGGGCAATGGTTTCCCTAATGACTTTTTGCCCCCCTGTTGCTAAAATATGCCCAGTGATGGGCCCGTTATGCACTGACAGACAAAGTCACTTCCAAGAGTGCCAATATTACTGTCTTTATTTTAGCATATTCCTTTGCATCGTGTAAAGCGAGGTCATAATAATTTTTTAAATAGGGCTCCAGCACCCCTGCTCACAGCTGTGGCAACAGCTTCTCTCACTCTACGAGCCTTTCAAATACCACCAAAAAAGCCTCAACATCATCCCCCTGAGTCATCATCTCAACTTGGGGGTGGGGCAGGTTCTCTGCTGTATTCCTCCCATGAGAGTAGTTCCATCTGCCATTGCTGCTGTTGGATCTGTTGCATCGGACATTTATTTGTCTTTTGGTGGGCTTGTTACTGTTGCTGGTGCTGCTGTCGCTGGCTTTGGATCAGGTGCTTGCTCAGCTCCTCCATTTGGTCTGACCGCTACTCCATCCTTATAGCCGCCTTCACCCAGGACATGCAGTTTGTCCACAGCCATCACACTGGCTTCCTGGGGATCTTGCCTGCACTTCTAGCCACCACCTGTGGTAGATCAGCTCACTCAACTGCTCACAGAGGTAGACACAGGAGCTCTTTTCATTTAAATCTTCCACTGGTTTATTAAAAATGTGCTTCAAAAACCAGTTCAAAATTAAATGAACAAACATGGTCCTTGTGGCAAAACGAGAAATCAAAATAGCATACAGTACAGTCGGTGCGGCTGCAGGGATCCGCCCACTCAGGGAAAAATGCAAGGTTTAGCTTTCTTTAACGTGAGCACAGTTCCGGAGGTCTCATCTCCAGAGACATCAAACACTTACTCTGAACCACATCCTGAGGTAGAAATATGGTGAACAGGATCCCACCCACTCTTTAGCTGTTCACATAAAACCTATCCCTTGACATGGCCAATTAGCTCCTCTCAGAACTTAGTATGCTGGTGGGTCACCCCTCACACCCAGGGCAGCGGGGTACCCGGTACCGGGGCGGTGTCAGGAGGATGTGTCACAGCAGCAGTGACCCGGTCCGTGGCCCTGGGCGCCCAATATCAGTGGCGGTGATGTTAATAGTATAGTTTATATGGATAGTTCGTGACGCCACCCGTGGTGTTTGGCAAATAAGATGTTGAGCCAACGCTGCATGCCGATCCACTGGGAGTGATGGTGTGGTGCAGCAAAGATGGAGTAGCTCTCCACAGGTGGAGCTGTAGTCCCAGGGCAGTGTAGGTGCAATGGATGAGGAGAGGCACAGAATGGTGTAGATGCTGGTACCCAGATGTAGCGGTGCTGAAGGTGTTAACAGTGAATGAATGGAGGACACCAGGGCTTTGCAGTTTCAAAGCTTTACTCACAGTTCGTGGTACCCACTGGTGCCTGCCTCTGTGCCGTGTCCTCCGGGGTAGAGACTCAATCAACCTCCCGGGCAAGTCAGGGTTCTCCTCTCCAACACTCCGCCAACATGTGCCTTTCTTGAACGACTCCTCTATTGCACCTTTAGTGTGAAGAGCTCCAGTACCGTGGTTACTCTGAAGTTCCTCCTGTCAGATGTTCCTAACAACTCTACTTGTATGACAGACAGCTGTAGCCTCTATCAGGGACTCCTCGCAGAGTCCTGGCTCGCTAATCGGTTGCTGTTGTGTCTCAAGTCTTGGATGGGAGTAGTGCATTTACAGCCAACTACTTGACCGGTGTCTGCCTCAGAACCATAAGTGTCCATACAACCTCGGGGATCGGGCCCCGGCCTTGCACTGAGAACCTATAGGCAGGGTTCCTCTTCTAACCCACAACTCCTCTCTGTTCTCCTACTCCTTCGTTCTGCGCTGTTCCTTCTCTCTCTTATGGAAGCTTAGGTTGCAGGTCTACGTCTTTCCCTTTCTCTTCTCTTTCCCGTGCCAGCTGGCTCAGATCACTGAGGCAGCTGCAGCAATCTTTCTAAACTGAACTCAAACTGAACTCAAACTAACTTCAGAACTGAACTTCTCTCGCCTGACCTCCCGTCAGACTGACCTGTAATTCTAAACTTTCCCTCTCTTTTATACTAACTCCACCCACCTCCCAGCACACCTCGTGTTACAAAGCAGGGTTCCACGAAGGGTGCTCTGCTACCCCCAGCCTGAAGCTGCTAGGTGGACCTACTGAACTATCCTGTGTGTGGGATGCAGATGTTGGAGTGTGGAAAGGAGTTCCCAACTTACCTAGGCGGTGGGGCACTACACCTTAGGAGAAGGTGCAGTACCTCTGTGGCGACTGAGCCTCAGGGGCGCCACACTGGAGCATTTCTCCAGGTTCAGATCACTGATGTTAGCATCCTGAGTGACACATATCCCCCCACAATATTTTACCAGTGACCTTCTCACATGCCTACCGACACAGCATGTCCCTGTAGGTTACTAGCAGGTACGTAGGATGCAGTGACGAGCAGGAGGCAGAGCAAGGGTTAACGGGTGTTGTTATATAATCAGCGAAAAAGATAACAACGCTTTCTCCACGCAGGGAGTTAATATATACAAGATGTTCAGCAGTATTGCACGGGCAAATATGTGGAAGTTCAGTATAAAGCAGTGTCAGCTTGACTTCAGCTGTCAACGACGGTAACAAAACAAGAATTGCTAACGGCAGGAAAGGAAAAACGTAGGGTTCAACTTATCAGACTCTGTTATCCAGAGGGAGGTGGTTGGAAGATCCCACGGTGGTGCCGCAGACGGTGCGTCACGTTGAGGAAGCGGTCCTGGATGTACCGGAGGCACTGTCTCTTAGCGGTGACGAAGAATCCGGGAACATTTGGTGGGATGCTGTATGTCCAGGTACCAGTGGCTGTTTTTTCAGCGGATGAGGCAGAGGGTTCCGGTATCAAAGCCACAGACACAGCTGTAAAGTTGAAGTCTCTGGTGGGAGCTGTGCACTCTACGCTGTCAGCGGTCAAGCGTTGCGCAGTAAGGTCAGCGTTTCCTGACAGCGGTCGCGTGCAGTTGGCATCACTGGTGCTGTTGCTGGATGTTGGGGGGCACGCACTCAAGAGCAGTCTGCCGTCAGTAGTGTTACCCGCAGGGAGGGAGCAAACCTTCACCTGCCTCACCTCCTGTCTTCCCACCAGAAGCCCCAGGTTCCCGCGCACAGTCCTTTTTATATCAGACCCGCCCTTGGCAGCAGAGGTCACAGGCCTGTCCCGGTCAGGTTCTCTGTCTCCCTGCAACACTAGTGGCAGTCCCAATGGTTTCAGCGCAGAGACACCATTGCCTTTATTGTTCCAGTCCTTCCTCCTACATCCCCTGGACATGTATGATGTCCCCACATATTTTGCAGCTAGAGACCCGCACATGCCCAGTGATATTCCCCAAAGGTGTGCTTCCATAGGCACAGTATTATGCCCTGACTGTACATCTAAACGTACGCAGTATGATGCACCCAGTCTGCCTTCACTTGCACAGCATCATGCCCCAAAGTGCACCCTCAATACAGTATGACTCAAAAGTTATGCCCCCAAGACAGTATGATACTCTCACAGTATACTGTCATGCCATATGCACTTTATAATGCCACCAGGGTATGCCCTCAACACAGTATGATGTCAATCAGTGCACCTTCACATGCGCTGTATGATGCCTCCACATTCCACCAAACATACACATTATGATGCCACGACAGTATATCCAAATGTGCACAGTATGATGTCCCCGCAGTACACCTACACAGTATGATGGTCCCACAGTGCACCCCCACATATACAGTATGATGACCCGGTCTTCTCAAGACCTCCTTCTCTCCTCCACACTTATTCGCTTCCCACCCAACCTCCTCCAAGACTTCTCCCGAATAGCCCCCATCCTCTGGAATTATTTACCCCAACACATCCGACTATCAACCACAATCGGATCCTTCAGAAGGAACCTGAAAACCCATCTCTTCAGGAAAGCTTACAGTCTGAAATGATCCCCGCTGCCTCCTCACCACTACTGGAGCTACCGCCTCACCATCGCTGGAACTGCTGCAACCCACCAACCTACTGTCTCCTTCCCCACCATCCTGTAGCATGTAAGCCCGAAATGGCAGGGTCCTCTCTCCCCTCTATATCAGTCTGTAATTGTTAGTTTGTTTACTGTAAGTGATATCTGTTCTTTGTATGTTACCCCTTCTCATGTACAGCACCATGGAATCAATGGTGCTATAGAAATAAATAATAATAAATAATAATAATGACCCCTGAGTAAGTTCCAAGTGCATTATGGACTATCCACATACATGATTCCTCTTCAGTGTGGGCCCACATGTTCAGTATAATGCTCACACATTGAGCCCCCAACATGAGCAATATGTTGACTCCACAGTCCAACCCCACCCACACAGTAAGATGTCCCCACAGTGCCACCCCAATATATGATCATTTTTCCATACAGCATTCTCCAACATAGTAGAATGTCCCAAGGGTGCACCCTCAGCACAGTATGATGCTCCCACAGTGCTCCCCTACCTACACAGTATAATGTGCCATCAGTGCTTACCCATGTACGCAGTATGATTCCGCCACATTACGTCACATATGCACAATATGATGCCCAGACAATGCACTTAAACATGCACTGTATGATGCTCACACAGTGAGCCTTCAATACAGTATGATTCAACCACTGTGTGCCCCCAATTCAGTATGATGCCCCAAAGTGCACCCCAACACAGTATGATGCCCCCATCTTCTACCCCCAGAGGCATAACATAATGCCCCAATACAATATGATATTCCCATAGTGTACTTTCAATACAATATAATACCCCCACAGTGCCTCCAATACAGTATGATGCTTCTCACTGTGTACCCACAACAAAGTATGATGCTCTTACAGTGTGCACTCACCAAAGTATGCTGTCCCTACTTTTCCCCCTGCATTATGTCTCAACAGTTCCCCAATACAGTATGATGCACCCCCACAGTGCGTCTGCAACACATATGGATCGCCCCCAGGGATTCGCCAGTGCGGCGGGGTACTCGGAGCCGGGCCCGGTGGATTTCAATGGGAGATGTCACGGTAGCTGTGACCCGGTCCATGGCCCTGGGCGTCCATTGTAAAAGGGGGATGTTGGGTGTGCGGATGATTATTAAAGTTTATTAGTGAATGATTCGTGACGCCACCTGTGGTGTTCGGCAAGGAAGATGTTAAGTCGACGCTGCAGACAGATCCTCTGGGACAGATGATGTGGTGCAGCAATGATGGTGTAGCCCTCCACAGGCAAGGCTGTAGTCTCAGGGCAGTGTAGATGGAGAGATAGTGAGGAGAGGGGCACGGTGTGGTGTCGAGCCTAGAGATGTAGCAGTGCCGAGTCAGTTGGCGCAGGAATAAGCGGAGGACACCAGGGCATGTAGTTCCAAAGCTTTACTCACAGTCTGTTGTGCATACAGGTGCCCGCCTCGGTGCCGTGTCCTCCAGGTCAGGGGCTCAGCCAACTTCCAGGCAAGATGCAGTACTCCGTTCCAACACTCCGCCAACATATGTGCCTTTTCTGAACGTCTCCCTTTCGCGCCTACAGTGAAGTACTCTCAGTACTGAGTTACACAGGAGTTCCTCCTGTCAGATGTTCCTATGAACTCTACTTGTACGGCAGACAGCTGTAGCCTGCTTCGGGGACTCCTTATTACTAAGTCCCGGCTCACTCTCGTTGCTGTTGTGCCCCCAAGTCTTGTGTGGGAATAAAGTGGTGACAACTTCTATTCCTCCGGTGTCTGTCGCAGGACCATTAGTATCCATACAACCTCGGGGACCGGACCCCGGCCATGCGCTGTGAACTTGGGAAGGGTTCTGTTCTAACCCTAATCCTTAGTCCTCTTCTCCTTACGTTCCGTACTAATCCTTCTTTCTTATGGAGAGAGTCAGGCTTTCCATCAATGTCTCTTTCCTGTGCCAGCGGACCCAGGTCACTGAGGTTGGCTGCAGCACTTCCTTCATCCATCCCTCTCAGGGGATCTTCACTCTTCCAATGACTTTGTCAGACTGGCTGAATCATAAACTCTTCCCGCTCTTTTGGTGCCAACTAAACTCCACCCGCCTCCCAGCATGCTTAGTGTTCCAAGCAGGGAGCCACCAAAGAGTGCTTTGCTAAACTACTATGTTGTGTGGGATGCAGGTGTTGGAGTGTTGTCAGGTGTCTCCACCTTACCTGAATGGTGGGGTACCACACCTCAGGAGGAGGTGTAGTACCTCTGTGGCGACTGAACCCTCAGGGTCGCCACACATATGATTTTCACATTGTGCAGTCACAACACAGTACAATGTCCATATTGTGACTCCACCATAGTATGTTATTTCTACTTTGCTCCAACACAGCTTGAGGCCTCTACCTTCCCTCAATTACAGCATGATGCAGCCACGTTGCCCCCTAAGACACGATCCAGTGACATCATTATACCTGCTGTACCAGAATTCAGATGTACATTCTGAATTATGGAACAAAAAGCTGACAGCTCCCTACTCCTCCACTGTATTCAACTCTATCTGCATCCCATGGATGGAGATACTGTTGAAGTTGGGGCAGCGGACAAAGGGGCAGATCAATTCGTCATCAGTCTCACCCCCTGGTTACTGACCACGTGGTCTGCCGCCATTGGTTCACCTCTGCTTTTATCTTTTGCGTAGTATGATGGTTTTAAAAATATGTTCACTTTCTAAAGCTGATTTCTTTTGTTATGATATCTCACACTTTTATTACTAAATTATGTTTAATTGTGATGACGTCGTAGAAGCTTCTGTGTGTTAGAAGTTATGCTCTTTTGTGATCCTGTCACAATAGTATTTGCTTTTTATCTAATCTAGGAAGAGTTTAAGTGTGATGATGTTATTTTTCTAGTATGTATTCTATTGCAATGATGTCACTAGTGTGTGCATTATTTCTAGACTTTTTTTTATTTTAATTATGTCAAAATAATCTCTGTGAGTCTCTGCAATCTTTTTGCTGTCAGGCACGCTAATTATCCCCTGAAACCAAATCTTTTTTGAAAATAGACACTTGATAGTATTTTGCAATCATGGAAGCTTTCATGCAATTTTGCATCAAAGCCTTTTTTTTGCAATAAATGTATAAAAAGCATGTTTATGGCTAAAAGCTTTAAATAATAATAAGCCCCGGGGCTCTGCCGACATTTTGCGACAGGCCAGAGCCCCGGGGCTCCCTCTTGGTTCCCTCTGTATTGGCTGGCTCCGGCAATATGGCGGCCGCATGCGCTGATGGTGATCTCGGGACTGAGATCTCGAGGGATGAGATTTCAGCGCTGAAATCTCATCCCTCGAGATCTCAGCCCTGAGATCACCATCAGCGCCTGCCCGGTCCCTGGCGGCGGCCGCCATATTGCCGGAGCCAGCCAATACAGAGGGAACTGAGAGGGAGCCCCAGGGCTCTGGCCTGTCGCAAAATGTCAGCAGAGCCCCGGGATGGGAACCGGAGACACCGCTGGGCACGAGGAGACACGGCTGGGCACCCGGCGACACCCACAGCACCGACGGACACCCGGAGACGCCTGGACACCCCTGCGGCCTACACCCGATAAGGTATATCCTCTTTGTAAGACGCACCCCCATTTTCCCCCCAAGTTTGGGGGAAAAAAAGTGCGTCTTACAAAGCGGAAAATACAGTATATAATTGTGTCTGTCAGCAGGTTTTTGCTATGTAATCTGACAGCAAAATATTTTTCGTCTTTTCCATGTATGTGTTTTTACAATAATAACGTCACAGCAGTGCTTACCTTAGGTTGTTACATTGCAATGATGTCACAGTCGTTTTCATTGACGAATTGTCTACTGCTGTAATGATATCACAATAGTGTGTATTTCTTCTAGGAAGAGTTAAATTGTAATAATGTCATAGTAGTGTTTGTCTCTTCCTAGGCTTCATTCTATTGTGTAGATGAGCAACGTTTCACTGGCTTTGAAGACATGGCTCATTACATATTTTGGTCTTCTCTGGGGTAGCATAGGGAGACGAAACCTGGATGATAAAGAAACAAGACAGAAGGAGAATCCACGCCATTGATATGTGGTGCTGGAGATGTTATCATTACCATAGATGACAAGAAGAAGAAACAAATCAATCCTGGAACAAATGAAGCCAGACATGTCACTTGGAGCAAGGATCACTAGGAAATATCATACAAAAAGGACAATCACTGGAGAAGGAACAAGGTGAAGAGAAAGACCACCATCCTGATGGCTTGATACAATCAAAATAATGGCGTCAAAGACATTAGTGGACCTATCTAGACTTGCACAAGATCGATCTTCCTACAGATAGTTCATCCATCAAGTCAACATTCCTTGAGATTAAGCCAAAGGCTGTAAAAATAAAATAAATAAAAATAGCAATAATATTGGTCTTTATTATTTGTCTTTATAACAATGTCCCGTTAACCACTTTATGTATTTTCTGGATTCTGTTGAAATTATGTCTTGGTCAACTTCTATCATCTCATAATCATACACACTTGACTTGGCTGAAGGCATGCTTAACTCATCCTACTATAAGTTGCTATAACATTTCTCTAGTGAAGGCTCATTTCCTAAAGGAGCAAAGGATCAAGCATGTTGAATGAAATTCAATTTGTCTGCTAATTTTTCTCTTCCAAAAACAGTCCTTAGGGAACTGTTGGGCAGCCACCATACAAATTAGATCATTAGTCCATCCAACCAAAATCATTAGGTTTGCCTTAAATTGTTACTAGCACTGTATTGGGGCTGTTGTATCCTGATACTGGCAGATTTATGTATGTGTTTCATCTAGAATATAGGTGGGAGGGGGTGTTAGAAAGGGTCTGACTAAGGCTGGCAATGTTATGGAAGCACTCATGGAAATGTTCTTGGGTCACTGATCTTGGCTGGGAAGTGCATGTACTGAAATGTAGGGCATATAAACCTACATAAACCCTTACCTCCCTGCTTCCAGTTGCCAGCTTTTAATTTTAACCTGACCCTAGTTCACTTCTTCACTCTGGTTTTGACTTCTCTACTTCATCAGCCAACAACTTCTCTGTTGACTCAACTAAGCACCCCACTCTCCCCCCTGTGAGAGCCTAAGGGGTACTTCACACATAGCGAGATCGCTAGTGAGGTCGCTGAAACGTCACAGATTTTGTGACTCAACAGCGACCTCGCCAGCGATCTTGCTACGTGTGACACACAGCGGCGACCGGCCCCCGCTTGGATATCACTGATCGTGCTCGAATGTCCTAGGCCATTTTTTGATCATTGGTGTCCCGCTGGCCAGCATGCATTGCTGTGTTTGATGCCGACGAGCGACGTCGTTGGCGACTCAGAACTCAGGGACGCAGGTAACACGCCCCAGAGGCCGTGGGATAGTCGGTAGCGGGCCGGTCATCTTAAAGGGATATGTCACAGTGGCAGTGACTCAGTCAGTGGCCCCAGGCAGTCATGTAAAAGGGGAGTATTGATTAGGGATAAAGTTTATGCAGTGATTCGTGACACCAGTTGGAGTGTTTGACCAGGGCCGGCGTCAGCACTTGGCGCACCCGGGCAAGTGCCGGGGCCCTGGCGAGACGGGGGGCCCACTCATGCTGTCTGGGATGCCATACATAGCTCCCAACCCCATCCTCGCCCTCCCCGAGGGACCCACACAGCCCCTCACTGCCAGCAATGAGTCATCGCTATGGCTGTTCTCTTGTGTGCGGCACAGGACCTGTGATGAGGTTATGGGAGGGGAAGAGTCAGGGGTCACATGATCAGGGGCCTCTATGGCTGCAGGACTCTGCTGTGCTGGGTGTCATGGTGCTGGATGAGGTGAATTTAGTTTCTGTGTGGGGTCAGGAGGGGTTTACAGGGTGGATGTAGCGGAGCCATGTGTGTATGCAGCGGAGCCGTGTGTGTATGCAGCGGAGCCGTGTACGTACAGAGCGGAGCCGCATGTGTACGGAGCGGAGCCGCATGTGTACGAGGTGTACGTAGCCGAGTAGCGTGTGTACGAGGCATACGGAGTGCAGCCGTGTGTGTATGAGGTGTATGGAGCGGAGCCGTGTGTGTACGAGGTGTACGGAGCTGAGCCGTGTGTGTACGAGGTGTACGGTTTGGAGCCGCGTGTGTACGAGGTGTACGGAGCGGAGTCATGTGTGTAAAAGGTGTGCGGAGCGGAGCCGCATGTGTACGAGGTGAATGGACCAGAGCCGGATGTGTATGAGGTGTACAGAGCAGAACCGTGTGTGTACGAGGTGTACGGAACGGAGTCCTGTGTGTACGGCGCTGAGCTGTGTGTTTATGGAGCGGAGCAGAGCCGGGTGTTTACGGGGTGTACGGAGTGAAGCCACATGTGTACACGGTGTACAAAGCGGAGCCGTGTGTGCGAGGTATACAAAGCGGAACCGTGCATGTACGAGGTGTATGGTGGGGAGCATTCATACCTCCCAACCATCCTGGATCCAGCGAGACAGTCCCAATTTCAAGAGCGAGACTGCCCCAGCCGGGAGCTTACTTTTCCTGCGGACACAGGAGTACACAGCGGAGCACTTTAAAACTCGCATGTGACGTTCTACCGGAAGTGACGTGCTGGAAGCTGACCAGAAATGAGGAAATCTCGGGATGAGACGGAATCATGGGGGCACTTCAGTGAATGCTTCAGATCCATCACAGTGTCCTCCTCTGAGAGCGCGGACAGCGAGATCATCTTGGAATCGGGGATGCCTGCCATGTGTGCGGATCATGATATGTCTTACACCAGGATGCTCAGGTGGGCACAACAATGAGCATCGGCCTGCTATGGTATCTTTATAGAATCTTTATTTCTCTCTCTGTTTCTTTCTCTCTGTTAGGAACGGCGGAACGCACTAAATAAAAATATAAATAAATGGCGTTCGCAGCTCGGGGTCCACCGTGCAGTAGGTGAAACAACCGCTGCTAAGTGGTGGCAGGAGCAATATGGCAGAATTGCACACAGGGTTAAACTCCACCCAGGTGCACAGAGCAATCTCAGTTAAACTTACGGAGATGCCAAAAGTACAAACACAAATAACTGAGCCTGTTGTAGTCACAATACTCAGTAAAAAATGCACACACGGTATATGGTCACAGGAGTAGCCCAAGACGGCGGCACTATGTCCGTCTAGACCTACCGTGTGCGCGGCGTTGCAACTGTGAACGCAAAGGAAGCTGCTACTGCAGCTCGGCGTGGACACTGCCGCCAAACGACAAAGGCAAGGCACAAGCGCAATATCGGACGCTAGCAGCTGTGCAAGTTGAAGCAGAGGAGCGCTGGCGCTGAAACTAATTCAGTCCCTATTCACATGCGTAATATCAAAGGGAAGGGGTTTCAAATGAGTCAGTCACCAGAATCATGCACCTGTCCTCATACACACAGCAGCAAATATGACTATACTAATGCATGGCAGAACAGCCATGCGCTCCTTTTATAGTAGCCGGGACCTTCTGCACGCCTCCAGATCTCTGAGATGGACCAATGAGAACTGGAGCGGGACCTGAGCATATGACTCCCGATCTCCAATGGGAGATCGACCCATGAGCATGCCCAGTAAGAGGACAGAAGGACTTAGCCTCAGGAGAGATTTGCTGCATGGCAATCTCCTCTGCAAACTCCTCTGCAGTGGCAAAATAGGAGCAGAGTGCAGAATGTGAGGATCTGGATCCCTGCTGAGTAAATGCATTAATCCGACTCCTAACATTACCCCCCCTCCTAGGGCCCCCCTCCCTGAGCCTTACGATCCACCAACTTGTGCCCGTAAGAGGTATAGGCCTCAGACTCGTCCGCAGGCAAGTCTGATGTCCCGGTAGATGACAGAGAGACCCGGGACATGTGGAAGGCCTCAGGGGTGGCAAGATCGCCAGGTCTGAGAAGGGACCCGTGGTAGACAGCGGGAGCGGAAGTTAAAGTGGAACGCCACCGTGTGTCGGCAGGCGTCTCCGCTCTTTGCTTAAGGAGGCTATTCCGAGCACAAAAGGCGCAGGCCCGAATATATTTTTTAACATCCCGAGCCCTGTGCGGCCACCAGTAAGACCCTGCCAGGAGTTTTGTGGTCTGCATATAGCCGCAGTGACCACCCCTCCTGGACGTGTGTGCCCAAGCAAGAACCTTCGGCCGAAGGTGGGGAGGAACAAGGGTCTTACCCGGCAGTACAGAATCTGGCCGTTGTGGGGCACAGTTGTTCTGAGACCCTGCGTGTTGACAAATAAGGCCGCGACTGGAGTCTTGTGCTGGACACGCCTGAAGAACGGTGCGAGACACCTCCATGGGCTCTGGAGGTGGAACCTCTGGCTCGGGTAGTTCCAGAGGCTCAAAAAAATTGGGAGCCGGAGTAACCTTCCGTTTGGATTGAGCAGGCTCCATACCGCGCTCCGAAAAACGGAGGTCAATGCAGGTGGAAATGGCAATCAGCTCTTCCAAACTGGCAGGAACCTCTCTAGTGGAGAGAGCATCTTTTACGTGCTCCGCCAAACCTCTCCAAAACACAGGGATGAGGGCTTTATCAGACCACTCCAACTCGGAAGCCAGTGTCCGCAAACGGACGGCATACTGACTAACCGAGAGAGCACCCTGAGTCAAAGCTAGAAGCTGAAGAGAGGTATCGTGCGTGACCCGTGGACTGAGGAAGACCTGCTTAATAGCTGTTAGAAAGTGAGCAGCGGTCCGGACCTCTGGGTCACCACACTCCCATAGTGGCGTAGCCCACTCCAACGCTTTGCCGGACAGCAGAGAGACAATAAACCCCACCTTTGCCCGCTCCGTAGGGAATCGCGCAGCCAGTAACTCTAGCTGAATTGAGCACTGGCTGATGAAACCCCTACAGGAGGCGCCATCGCCAGAAAATTTATCAGGCAACGGGAGGCGGGTAACTGTCGGCACGGGGAAGGACGTGGACTTACGGGAAACCGCGTCTGTGATTGCCTTTACAGCAGCTTTGGCGGATTGTGCAGCTGAGAGAGCCCTCTCAAGAGTGGCCAGCCGGCTCTCAAGCTGCCGAATACACTGTAAGAGTTGCTGCTGTTCTGCCATCACTAGCCAGACCCTGGCGCTAGTATAATGTTAGGAACGACGGAACGCACTAAATAAAAATATAAATAAAGTGCCTTCGCTGCCCGGGGTCCACCGTGCAGTAGGTGAAACAACCGCTGTTAAGTGGTAGCAGGAGCAATATGGCGAAATTGCACACAGGGTTAAACTCCACCCAGGTGCACAGAGCAATCTCAGTTAAACTCACGGAGATGCCAAAAGTACAAACACAAATAACTGAGCATGTTGTAGACCTACTGTGTGCGCGGCGTTGCAACTGTGAACGCAAAGGAGGCTGCTACTGCAGTGCGGCATGGAAACTGCCGCCAAACGACAAAGGCAAGGCGCAAGCGCAATGTCGGACGCTAGCAGCTGTACAAGTTGAAGCAGAGGAGCGCTGGCGCTGAAACTAACTCAGTCCCTATTCACATGCGTAATATCAAAGGGATGGGGTTTCAAATGAGTCAGTCACCAGAATCATGCATCCGTCCTCATACACACAGCAGCAAGTATGACTATACTAGCACATGGCGGAACAGCCATGCACGCCTTTTATAGTAGCCGGGACCTTCTGCACACCTCCAGATCTCTGAGATGGACCAATGAGAACTGGAGCGGGACCTGAGCACATGACTCCCGATCTCCAATGGGAGATCGTCCCATGAGCATGCCCAGTAAGAGGACAGAAGGAATTAGCCTCAGGAGAGATTTGCTGCAAGGCAATCTCCTTTGCAATCTCCTCTGCAGTGGCAAAATAGGAGGAGAGTGCAGAATGTGAGGATCTGGATCCCTGCTGAGTAAACGCAGGAATCCGACTCCTAGCACTCTCTCTCTGTTCTTTCTTTCTTTCTCTCTAATATTTTTTCCTTTCTCTCTCTTCTTTCTTTCTCTCTCTGTTCTCTTTCTTTCCCCTCTTTCTTTCTTTCTCTGTTCTTTCTCTCTCTCTACTGTTCTTTCTTTCATCTCTCTATTTCTCTCTCTCTCTGTTCTTTCTTTCTCTTTCTTTCTCTCTCTCTCTGTTCTTTCCCCTCTTTCTTTCTTTCTTTCTTTCTTTTATCTGTTCTTTCTTTCCCTCTTTTTTTCTTTCTCTCTCTGTTCTTTCCCCTCCTTCTTTTTCTCTCCCTCTCTATTCTTTTTTCCCCTCTTTCTTTCTTTCTTTCTTTCTTTCTTTCTCTGTCTGTTCTTTTTTTCTGTCCACTCTTTCTTTCTCTCTGTTCTTTTTCTTTCTTTTTTCTTTCTCTCTGTTCTTTCTCTTTCCCCTCTTTCTTTCTCTCACTGTTCTTTCTTTCTTTCTCTCTTTCCCCTCTTTCTTTCTCTTTCTCTCTGTTCTTTTCTTTCTCTTTCTCTCTCTAATCTTTATTTCTTTCTCTCTCTGTTCTTTCCTTCTTTCTCTGTTCTTTCATTCCCCTCTTTCTTTCTTTCTTTCTTTGTTCTTTCATTCCCCTATTTCTTTCTCTATATTCTTTCTTTCTTTCTGTTCTCTATCTCTGTTCTTTCTTTCATATGTACACTACTAATCAATAGCCTCCTTCACATGAACATGTTTTGCCACTGAGCGAGTGTTCGTGTGGATCACATGCGTGTCTGCGTGATCCACACGGAGACAAGTCCGTTTTTGGCTGGCACCATGGATGTCACACGGCATAAATTGTGGTATGTGCTAAAGGGGGGGCCCACTGAGACTCTTTCACCTGGGGCCCTCAAAAACCTGGAGCCGGCCCTATGTTCGACAGTAGTATAGCCGGTACTGCAGATGATCCCTGGGGGAGTAGATGGTGATGGCAGTGCAGATGTTTAACCCTCTCCAACCAGGGCTGACCCCCAGAGATTGTGATGGAAGTAGAAGGCATGGAGTAATAAGGCAGGAGACAAGGAAAGTCACTTTATCATTTACTGTAGTTCAGGTGCAGTTCAGAGGAGATATTACAACTGAGTAAATAGAAAAAGGTACCGCGCTCACAGGACGATTCAATAATGATAAAGTGAAAGTGAAAGTAAACGTCCTGCCTTTCACACATAAACCCCATACTCAGAGCATACAGGAGATACAGATCTAACACGCCAGCAAGATACACTAATGAGCGGTGACAGAACTTATGCAGACTTACCCTAACTCTGCTGAATGAAGGTGCTGTGCCGATCACAGTGAATGATCCACAGAATTGCTGGATAAGTATGTGACAAGCTGGGAGGATAAAGTGAATGAGCTGGCTGACTGCAGTGCAAGTAGTGAATAAAGTAGAGCTGGGCAGAGCCAGGAATGCTCCGGCCGGTAGCGTCCTGGATGCACGGCTGAAGGGGGCCGACACTGTCCTGCACTGACAGCGTGTGACGTCACAGGCTAAGGCTATGGAGCCTAGCTGGGGCCAAAAACCTACGTGTTTCAAAGCAAAACCTGCTTCTTCATCAGGGTTACCGCCCACCCAGTCTAGCTGTCATATATAGTGTGTGTATGTTCAAACACCTGTTTAACTCTTGGATTGAACACTCACCCCCACCCTCCCAGTAGATGGCTAATTAATGATTAAAATTATATCATACATTTAAAAAAGAAAAAGAAAGAGAAAAGAATGGCCATAGTGTATACCTCACATAAATGGGTTGTAATATTGAGAATAATTAGGAATGTTAAAAACTATAACTTTATTATGCTAATATTACTAAAAAAAACCATTTTAGCATTTTAATATAAATAAAATCAGATACAAATATGAATATAAAGAAAAACTGCGCATAAAATTAAATATGCTCTACCTACTGCGAATACGCATACAAAAAGCATATATCGAAAATATGAATGTGGAGGATACGGTAGGGGATGGCAAAGGCCTATACCTTAAAAAATTCTTTAGAAAATATTCATAAAACCACATAATGTGTATATGGCTAATAAAAATAGTCATAAACAGCCTCTATGTATGCATTTCACAATATTAATTTTGGTTATAGACGTTGGTCTATTGCATACCGAATATTAGTATAACTGGTGAGGATAATAATTAAAATTACTTATATATAAATACCCCTTATATATAAACTAAAAATCCAGTTTAAATACGAATAAAAATAGAATAAATGTGACAGAACTGGTTAAAAATAGTTAATAAGTACATGAAACCTCTAATGCAAGCATCCATATGTATTCATTTGTCTACAATCATATTAGATGGCGTATAATTCCAGTTCATGATTCAGGCCTTTTGGGGCCAAACTGTCCAAGGAGAATATCCAATAAGTCTCTGCTCTAGACACTGCCTTGAGGAAATCGCCCCCTCTCTGGTTATGATGGACCACCTGAATGCCGCAAAAATGAACGCCTTTCAAAGATTGGCTATGTTTGTCTTTAAAATGGCGTGAGAGAGGGTGTCCTATAAAGCCTTTGCGAATGTTAGAAAAGTGTTCTTTGATGCGATCCATCAAGCGACGTTTGGTACTGCCCACATACAATTTGTTGCATGGGTACCTAATGCAATGTATGACCCCCCTAGAAAAATAGGATATGTTCTCTGTGATATTGAACTCCATCATACCACTGGAGTTAGAAAAGGTCAATTGGCGTATCTTTTTAAAAGAGGTGTTCATACACCCAAAACACCCTCCACATGGTAAAAAGCATGTATTGCCTTGATTGGGGGCCTTCCGAGGACCTTTAGGGCCAGCGAAAGCCATCTTTGTGGTTGGGGCCACAAGGTTCCCTAACGTTTGTGACTTCCTATATACAAATCTAGGGTTGCTAGGGAGGAATTCCCCAATCACTTTGTCTTTGTGAAGGATTGGTGTTATGAATGAGTCACCATAGGAGGCAAAAACAGAAGTACTAGCTAAGTCCAGAAAACCAGAGAAGTTGGCAGCTATCGGATTACAGACCCCTGAACCTATCAACAACAACTAGCAGTAGCCGTGGGGGGCTCCTACGGTGCCCTAGACCCCTCGATCACAGCCGGAGAACTACATAGCCTAAAGACAGAAAGGGAAATCTAAACTGCCCCAGAGCAGACCCCAAAGCAATAGGCAGCCCCCAACATATAATGACGGTGAAGCAAGATGAAAAAACACTCACACAGATAGAAAGATAGGCTGAGCAAACGATGGGGCCCAAGCTAACTACATAGGACAGGATAGAAAGGCTGCTGTCTGTAATCCGCCAAAACCCTATCAAAACAAGAGCCAACAGCTGATAGGGAAAAAAGCCCTGAAGACGCTAGGCTTCAAAAAGACTATATCAGTACTCAGGTATTTTCTGAAGACAGAGCAAAAAGGAATTCAGCACACCCCAGCAGGGAATGGCAGAAATCCAGAAAAACAAAACCAAAACACTAATGCAAAAACGAGAGCAGAAAACTTAGCTTTTGAGGAGCAGGAATCAGACTGGTCTCCTAGAATCCCTCAGAGAGATCACCAGCAAGGCAGAAGGGCGTCAGCTGCCTTATATCCAGTCAGCAATTCCCATCACCCAGTCATCATCATCCTGCCCAGATGCTTGGTAATCAGCCTCACTACCTTCCTTCACCAGAAGAGGGAGTTCATCAGACCTCAATGGTGAAGGGGAAAATGAACTCATAGCAGATTGGCCAATGTTTGCGTTTAATGTTGGCAAACTTATTGTAACCCGTGTTGAACTGAGTAATGATTGGGAGTTTTGAAATCTCTTCCTGTATGCTGGAGCATGGAGGGTCATTTAATTGCGTGTTGCTAATCAGGTTTTCTCTAGAAATAGAGGTAGTGACTTGATGAGCCTGTTCAAGTAGGGCACTAGGGTACCCCTTATCCAAAAATTGTTGAGTTAAGTGATCAGCTTCACTATTAAAATCATCCATTTTAGAACAGTTACGCCTAATCCTCATGTATTGCCCTTTTGGTATATTTGTGAGCCAGACCGGAAGGTGGCAACTGGTGATGTGGATAAAACTATTTGAGTCCACCTCCTTCCGGTGGCATCTTGTATTCAGTCGATTGTTTTCCACATAAATATTCAAGTCACATTACTTGTACTATTATTTGGGTAAACTCAAGGCCATAAGAGTTGTTATTAAGGCTAACAATAAAAGTGTTTAACTCAATTTCAGAGCCTTCCCATATAAACAAAATGTCGTCAATAAAGCGACGCCACATAATTAAGCCTGGACGTAATTGTCCAAAAGGCTGAATATGCGACTCCTCCCACTTGGCAACATATAAATTAGCATTGCTTGGGGCAAAACGTGTCCCCATAGCTGTACCCCAAGTCTGAAGATCAAAATTTCCCTCATAAACAAAATAATTGTGCTGCAGAATGAATTTAATGCCCTCCACAAAGAACTGAATTTGTGGTTCGTCATGTATGCGCAATAATTGGAGAAAATGCTCAGCTGCTTGGCACCCATTCTCATGGTTGATAACAGTATATAATGACTTGATGTCTAGAGTACCAAGTATATAATTTTTATACCATTTAATTGATTCAAGGATTTGTATAGTATGGCCCATATCTTTAAGGTATGCTGGTACCAGGGACATGCACTTTTGCAAATGCACATCCACATAATGTGACAAATTGGCTGTTAAGCTATTAATCCCTGAGATGATAGGTCTCCCTGGCGGACATGTTACACTTTTGTGAATTTTAGGGATATGGTAGAACACCGCCAGGTTGGGGTTTTTATTCATAATGTATTGAAACTCTTTTTTTATTTAGAATACTTGAAGACTTGCCTTTATAAGCAAGGCAGTTTAATTTCCTAATATATTGTTCTGTGGGATTACTATCTAGTTTTTTTTATAAGTAATACTGTCCCCAAGAAGTTGGTGGGATTCCTCCTGGTACATATTATGACTAAGGATAACTATACCCCCACCCTTATCAGCAGGGCGGACTACGATGTCATGATTATTTTGTAAGTCTTTGATAGCTTTAATTTCTTGAGGATTTAAATTATGTGGCGCATACCTAGAATTCCTCTTGGTAAGGCGTCTAATATCCCCTGTTACCAACATGTCAAACATGTGAAATGCACTTGAATATTCCTGGATAGGATTAAAAGTGGAAGGATTGGCTAAGTTGGTATGTATAAAGCCTGATGTAATCTGCTGTGTGTGCATAGTAGCAGTGCATTCTTTTTTAAGAAAGTACTTTTTTAATGCTAAATTCCAGAGATATTTTTTCATACCAATATACAGATGAAATAGTTTAGCCTCATTGGTTGGTGCAAACTTTAAGCCTTTTTGTAAGAGAGAAATCTCATTCTCAGATAATTGGTGAGAGCTGAGATTATATATTCTCTGTGGAACCTTTTGTGTTTCTCTTACAACCTTTTTGGTAAGTTCCCCCCCCCCCCCTTTACCTCTTTTTGTTTTTGGGTTCTTACTCCAGTCAGCCAGCTCATTCACTTCATCCTCCCAGCTTGTCACATACTTATCCAGCAATTCTGTGGATCATTCACTGTGATCGGCACAGTACCTTCATTCAGCAGAGTTAGGGTAAGTCCGCACAAGTTCTGTCACCGCTCATTAGTGTATCTTGCTGGCATGGTAGATCTGTATCTCCTGTATGCTCTGAGTATGGGGTTTATGTGTGAAAGGCAGGACGTTTACTTTCACTTTATCATTATTGAATCGTCCTGTGAGCGCAGTACCTTCTTCTATTTACTCATTTAACCCTTTCTTGGCAGAAAAAGCACAGCTTCTGTCTAGGCACCAGCAGCCCTTTCTTTCTATTGGTGGCACCAGTATATATCTGTATATTAAAAATATTACAACTCTCACCAGGTTACAGTCTGCTCTGCAGAATGGGAGTTATCCTTCACTCTGCTGTGACTCAGCGTAAGCTTCCTGCTATTCTAATCCCTTCTGGGACCAAGGCTTCCTGGAGTCCAGAACTTTTCAGTATAGCCAATACTCACTGTGGTATCCTCCGCTGGCAACTTGCAGCTTGGATCCTGTGTGAAGCTCGAGTTCCTTGTTTGTGGCAGTCTTCCCGGGGAAAACACTTTGCTGTTGGTTGTATAAACTCACACAGACTCTCAGCTTACCACCCTGCTCTGAAAGCATGGATGGCCTAGGGGCTGATTCCCTGATGCTTCTTAGCTTTACTCCTAGAGGGAGCACATGTCATCATAGCTTCCAGGAGCGTTCTTCCCCTCCTTCTTCACCACTGAAAACAACAATTCTCGACTCCTCCCCCTCCCTGTTAGGGTATGTCTGCAAAGCTCTAAGCTTCAGACAAGTAAGATAGTGAGGTAAATTGTGTGTGTCTTGTGGTCTCTAGCAGAGAAAGCATAACTCCCATTGCTCGCAAAACACATGCAAAACAGTACATATTTAACCCTTTTGTGGTGATAAAGACGCAGGGTGCCACACAGGCGTGAGTTGTCATAATAGCTGCTGTGTGGCAAGGTCCCAACGACCACCGCGGTCATTATACAGATCACCGGATCGTTGCTGCATCGTTGAGTAGATCTGCCCATTTAACAGCTTACTAGCGACCATGTAGCGACGTACCAGCGATCCTTACCAGGTCGTATCATTGTCGGGATCGCTGGAGCGTCGCTATGTGTAACGAGACCTTAATACTGTCTATGTGTGCCACTGTGGGACATCATACTGTGCTTGTGTGGTGAGCTTCTTTAAAGTATCATACTGTATAGTGGAGCATCCTGGGTTTGATATATTGATTGGGGAGGAATCATACTGTATTCGGTAATGAATGGTCTATTGTGGAAGGTATGTATTTGATACAGCTTCAGCCTGATCTGCATGAGAGTCTGCCCCTAGGCATTATTTTTAGTAAAAGGAGGTGTCACGATATGTCTGGCTCTGTGTGACGCGACCCGACGATCGGTCAGTCACAAAACCACAAGACAGACAAGGGGACACCGGGGAAACAATTATAACGGTGGGTCCTATAATAGGGAAAGGGGAAGTGGACACCTTCTGCATTCTCCTAAGGAAGAGCCCTGAACTCTCCTCATATTCCCTATACAGGTTCTTTCAACCTGTCGCTGACCAGGATACCTCAGTCCCTCACTTTCCCTGCACCTATCCCTTAGCAGGGAACTGGCAAGTGCGGACACTGGTTCTCACCGCTGTACTAATAAAACACCAGGAAAAACAACAGACAGGGAAAAACAAACAACACTTAGCTTGCTCTGCAGTCATGCACAGGACCACAGAGTAAGGCACCCGGACACAGCTTAGTAACACCAGGGGCCACCGGAGGGGTAAAAACCCAACAGCCGACCAACTACAGTTGTAGTAACACCAGGGCCACCTGGGGCAAAAACTCATATTAACCCCCGAGGGCCTGAAAGGAAAAAGGTTTATAAAAGAGAATCCAGAGTCTGCCACAGATCCAAGAATGGAGGCATTCCAAGTGTGAGACATGTAACCAACAAGCAACAGTAGAACAGAACTTTGTCTTCTTACAAACACATTTGCTACAGCTCTCACAGCTCTGCTGTTTTGCAGCACTGACTGCCTGTGAGATGGAAGCAGAAGCTGAGAGGAACCTGCAGATGTTTCGGGTATAATCACACACAACTCTGCAGTGAGATCAGGAGAGCTGAGAGCGGCCATCACACATCACACTGGTAACAATCACACAGGTAACTCCCCTTTTATTTAAAATAAGCAGATTCTCATGCAGATTAGTATATGACCCATAGCCCTGAACAGCTCATTTACATATAACAAAAATGTGGATTTTTCTGGAATAAGACAACAGATCACAGATATCAAGGTGTCATTGTATTCAACTTTCTATGACCTACCTGGCTATATAGATGGCTTAGGAGGACTGATCACACTGACAGATTTATTTTAAAATTTTAATTGGAATGTAATAGTGTCTACGGTTAGCAATATGTATATTTGTATAAAGTAGGCCATTTCTGATTTCTGTACATTTTAAATAAATAATTTTGTTTTATGCAATTTAGCAAAACAACAGTTTATAAGAAATGTAACATACCCCTGGGTAATAAATAGTTAATAAGTCAGCATTATTTGCCTGTGGTTTTCATCTTTTATGTAGCCATTTCTGTAGTTTCAGCAGCTCTTGTAATGTTTTAGCCTGTTAAGGCTGTATTATGATCAGATTGCGAGGTTCAGGGGATTATACTGAGCCAAGGCAACAGAGAGATTTAAAAATCAGAAAAGACAGATAACAGATGTCAAATGCATTGTGATTTTCCATGGGGAGGATTATTTGGTTTTAGCAGAAATCAGGCCTCTGACATTATTAGATCAGCACTACCTAATATTTAAAATTATCATTCACATTTTTTTATATTTTTATTTTTTTTACATAATTGAAAGACAGCGCCACCTTTAGAGTTGTCATATCTGGTATAAACCTTCTCAGCTCTCTCAGCCAGATGTAGCCCTAGCAGCAGTCTCGTTTCTGCAACATCAGCAGATGGCAATGTTAACATAGCCATGGGGCAAGGACAACCCTTCATTGATGCAAGCTGCATTTTTTTTTTTCCATTTCGTTAGCTTTGTTTTGCTGTTTGATGCAACAAATGACTTCAGGATTCCAACTCTTCTGCTTGATGCCATTTGCCTATGGCAGATCACATGGCTACCGGGATCAAATGCAGAGTTGCAAAAACAACTAACTCACTATTTTGGTTTGCAAGTTATGAAATTTAGAGGCCTAAATTTTAGTATTTGGTCTTCTTAATCAATTAATATTACTGATTACATATGGAGCCCTCCTGTGTAATTAATTTGGTACCATGATTATATACAGTTGTTTGATTACTATGAACACCGCTCTTATAAGATATTTGTTACCATGCTCTTTTGTGCAAATTACCTATAACATCTTATTCTTTATGTTTGCTCTGGGGTCACCAATGTAGTGATTATGCAACGCCAAGTGTACATGGAAAGAGTATCTATAGGTGAAAAATGAAATCTGCTGGGCATTTTCCCCAGAATATCTGTAATTACTGTATTTTTTATGTCTGTCAGCAAATCCTTGCAGTGCACAGCACCCAGAGTGACTGCCGACTTTTAAACCGGGCAGTGCAGTTAGGGATGGGCGAATCCTGAAATTCTCGGAATCGCTAGACTCTAACGAGTCCGACTCGGAAACTCGCTATTCGTTGCAAGTCTAGCGAGTCCAATGTTAATGAATGGGGATGCGAGTATTGCAGCGATTCCTGTGCTGCCATTTTTTTTACTCTTTACTCTCACAAGTGGCCCCTAGCTTAGCGATTTAGAATTCATCCCTAAAGCACAGAAAATCGTTTCTACATCACGCTAGAAGCTAAACAGGAAGTCGCCTGTGCTAACCGATTTACTGCACAGGCTGTTCTGATATTCTGCACACACAGGCAGATCTGATCTGCACACACAGGGCGATCTGATCTGCACACAGGGCGATCAGATCTGCACACACAGGCCCACCAAAGATGTGTAGCAGACGTGATACAGAGAGGCTGATCGACCTGGTTGAAGAGTGGCCCCAGCTGTGGCAGCCCACCCACCCTGGCTATGGTGATGAAAGACAGCGAAATATGGCTTGGAGGTCCATCGCCAGAAGTATGTTCCCGTCATTTGATCAGGCTGGAGAAGATGGGCAGGCAAACATGGGTAAGAGTTATGTGATGTCATTTCTTCTATTTTCTTTTACTGTACCCTTTTTTGGATTAGGAGAGAGTGAGATTTCTTGTGTCACCATTGGCGTCTGTGACGCACTGAAACCGTGGTACCCAGCACCGGGCCGGGGTCTGCTTCACTGTGGGATGTGATGTGACCCGTGCTGTAGTCTCAGGGGATGCACAGTGCAAAGGGGATAACTACAGGGGACTGTAATAGGAGGACAATCAAGGCTAGTGATGCGTATTGGCACAGCAGGAAGGTAACGTGCGTGCTATTAGCTGGTAGCAGAGAAGCCCTGCACTCTCCCTGAAAAAATTGTTTAGTGCGCAAAGGCAGTCACCTAGGTGGACTGTGGTGCTGTCTGCGTCACCGCTCTGGGGTGAAGTGCGTGCTGTAACTTAGCAGAGAAGCGACGCACTCTCCCTGAAAAAATTGTTTAGTGCGCAAAGGCAGTCACCTAGGTGGACTGTGGTGCTGTCTGCGTCACCGCTCTGGGGTGAAGTGCGTGCTGTAACTTAGCAGAGAAGCGACGCACTCTCCCTGAAAAAATTGTTTAGTGCACACAAGCAGGCAGCGTGCATGCTATTAGCTGGTGGGATAGATAGCAGCAACGCACTGGTCTGCCACAGAAACAATAACGCTGCAGGGGTAAATATGACCCCAATAATATCTGGTGGAAAAAAAAAGAAAATTTGCTCAGCTTTGCTTCTGATTTCAGCTCTGATGGAAGCTGAGTGAGTAAGCTAAGCTCTGAGGATGGTGCTGTATGCACTGTAAGGCTGCTCCTGCCTTTCTCCCTGCCTACAGTCCTCTACAGTACTCCTCCGTCCTGGTAGTTCTCAAAAGAACTTTTGTGTTATATGTGAGGAATCTTGAGGTCCTACACTGACGACTAACAGTCCCTAGATCTGCTCTATGTCTCCAACTCGCCCTGCACTAGCTCAGATCGTCACAGGAATGTGCCCAAAATGGCGGGGGCAGGGTTTATATACAGCCTTGCCTGTGATACATGACATAGGCATCACGATGGACAGCAGCCAATCATAGTAGTGCTCTTCACAGTTTTCTCACCTAACAAACTAGGCTGTCTCTGAAAATTAACATATTCTGTATTCTGCGAGTCCCGAATACAGTGTATAGGAGTCCTAGACTCGCTAAGACTCGCTGCTGACAGCGGGACACAAAATCGCTAAGAAACTAGGATTGCTTGTATTAAACTCTGAAAAAACTAGGATTGCCATTGATTTGCATTGGACTCGTTACTGTGCGAGTAATCGCTTGGAAACTCGCAGAGTACCGACTCCTGCGAGTCCCCTACTACTCGCAGAGTAACGAGTCCTAACGAGTAGATTCGCCCATCCCTAAGTGCAGTCCTTCATTCAGTATTATGGGCACCACATAGTCCTCCATATAGTATTATGTGCCCCATATATTGTTCCGTACAGTATAATGGGCTCCACATAATCTTCCATACAGTATAATGGACACCAAATATTGTTCCATGCAGTATAATGGACACCACTTAGTTCTCCATATAGGATAATGGGCCCTATATATTGCTCTATACAGTATTATGCGCCTGATATATTGCTCCATACAGTATAATTGGCCCCATATAATGATCCATACAGTATGTTGGCCCAGTAAAGTTCTCCATACAGTATAATGACCCCATATAGTGCTCCATACAGTATAATGGACTCCATATATTAGTCCATACAGTATAATACCCCCATATATTGCTCTATACAGTAAATGATGGCCCCATATATTGCTCCATACGGTATATAATGGCTCCATATATTGTTCCATACAGTATATAGACCCCATATATTGCTCCACACAATATAATGGGCCCCTTATATTGCTTCATACAGTATAATATTCCCCATATATTGCTCCATATAGTATAATGGGCCCATATATTGCTCCATACAGTATAATAGTACCCATATAATGCTCCATACCATATAGCAGACCCCATACATTGTTCCACACAGAATAATGGCCCCATATATTGCTCTATACAGTATAAGATGACCCCATATATTGCTCCATACAGTATATAATGGCACCATATATTCTTCCATACAGTATAAAGGCCCCATATATTGTTCCTCACAATGTAATGGTCCGCATATATTGCTCCATACAGTATAATGGGCCCCATATATTGTTCCATATAGTATAATGGCCACATATATCGCTCTGTACAGTATAATGGGCCCCATGTAATGCTGCATACATTAGAAAAAAGAAAATACCTCCCTTGTTTTTCGCAGGTCTGGTCTCCTCAGTGTCTTTTGACTCTCTGCACTGTTCAGCACAGATGATGCTCTGTAGTGACGTCATCATGCCCTCTGCCCTGAGACAGGTATTCAGAAGACACTGAAGACACTGGTGCTGTGGGGAACGAGGAGAGGTGAGTATTTGAGGGGGGATGGTGCTAGCACTAGCATCGGGCTCCCACAACTCATAGGCCCCATAGCTTGTCGGTGTCCCCGACGACGAATGGGCCCACCCGGTCGTCCAAGGCCCTGGCACTTTCTCAAGTGCGCCGGGTGGTGACACCAGCCCTGTGTATATATACCTACTGTAAACTAAACCTAATTTATTGTGAACAATCTTGTGGATAAGGCAAGATCAAGAACACAAAGGCCAATTATTTCATCCGATAAAGTGGCTTCTGAAGTGGAATTGGTCAGCTGACCAGTCCTAGTGTCCTAAAATGTCTGGTAAATAGATCAAAGCAGACCATGTTTTCCTAGATATCATTCCCTCCCTCTGCACCTTCATGGCTAGCCTTGCCTAAACATTGTGAGTGCAGCATTTTCCCCTGCATATCAAAGAACTGACTTAAGCATTTTCTGTTCCTGCCTCCCCCTCCTTTATACTATAATCCCATTACCCTCCCTTTACAACTTTAATAACCCTTTAAAGACCATCCTCCCTGTTATATTTTACATCTCGGCTTTCAAAATCATGTTCACCTGCTTTTGGTCTTTGGTTTCTCACTCTATAGCACTACTAAAAGGGTCAATTTTGCTCTTTGATTTATTGAAAATTTTGGAAATACATTTAATTTAATTAATTGATAGCAGGCTCGCTGTGCATGTCGCTATTATTTAGTGTTAGGGACGGTGGAACGCACTAAATATAAAATAATAGAAAGTGCGTTCGCCGCCCGGGGTCCACCGTGCAGAGGTGTTAACCTGCTGCTATATAATGGCAGACGCACAATATGGCGGTATATCGTACACAGGTTGAACGTCACCCGGTGTGCACTGGGCATACTCTGTTATATTCACAGAGTCGCCTTAAGGCATAAACATAAATGCCAAGCCTGTTGACCTCACAGGTCTCAGCGGTGTGCATGCACGGTATATGGTCACAGGACTCGGGCCCAAGACACAGGGTCGGTGTCCGTTTAGACCTACCGTGCGTGCGGCGACGCCCACAAGTGCTGATGACCGCAGCACGGCAACTGACTCAGCCGCTATACGACAATACCCAGGAGAGGCGTACTGTCGGACGCTAGCTCTGTGGAGATCAGCACTGTGGCTTGTAGCATGCCACTGACTGACGCTGACTCTAAGGCTAAGTCACTATCCACACACATAATATCAGAGGGAGGGGATCTTAATGAGTCATTCGCAGGTTCATGCATCCATCATCATTCACACAGTAGCAATTAGAGACTACACTAGCGCATGGCCGAGCGGCCATGCGGACCTTTTATAGCCGTGCGGGACCTGCCAGATCTCTGGGATGGACCAATCAGATCAGGAGAAGGACCTGAGCATGTGACTCCCGATCTCCAATGGGAGATCGTCTCGTTTGCATGCCCAGTAGCATGACGAGAGGACATAGCCACTGGAGTGGCTTGCTGCAGGGCTGCCTGCACTGCTATTGCCGACCCAGAGGTGGCAGCAACAACCAGTCCCACAGAGCTGGTCTGAGCAGAGTGCCTGTGATGCTGAGATTGCTGTGCAGGCTCCTGAGTGGTTGGAGAAGAATGGGAGACCACAGGATGGAAGGCTCTGGATTACTGCTGTGTAGCTGCAGGAACCTGACACCTAAGGCCTCTTTCACACTTCAGTTTTTTTTGCATCAGTTCAAATCCGCCAAAAAGGCAGACAAGCGGATCCGTTCTCAACTGATGTGAACGGATGGCACAGGATCCGATTTCAGACGGATCCTGAAAATGAGGACATTTACAGAAACCGCTGGCCGGAAAAAGGAGAGAGAGAGAGAGAGAGAGAGGTGACGGACAGCAACTTTTGGCGGATCCGCAAAAAAAACGGATGCAACGGACGGCAATCCATCACAATCCGCCATTAATGGAAGTCAATGGGGAAAAAAAACGGATCCTCAAAAGAAAATTGAGGATCCGTTTTTTTCAAAACCTGGCGGATTGTGACTGATTGTAAAAAACTGAAGTGTGAAAGAGGCCTAACAATTTAGTGTAGCTTGGTATTGAAGTATTAATGTAGTTTATCCAGCTCACAGCTCATTCCAGATTAAAAAATTGCATAAACTGGTCGATGTGTTTTTCGAACTAATCATTCATATTCATAATATGAATTCTATTTAAAACTTGCAGCTTCATTTAGAACATGCAGGAAAAACATTTGTATGTTGACATGAATAAAAACGATTAGTTCAAAACGTGTTGAATAGTATGTAAAGTTAGTGCTTTACCTCTATGTTCTAAATAAAGTTTCAGGTTATTTACCGCAATGGGCTGTGAGATGAAAACACTACATTGTTCTGAATAAGATTGGCTAATTCGAAATGCATTGGTCAGTGTTTGAAAGTGATGTTTTACCTGTATATTTTAAATAAAGTGTCAAGAATAATAGCTAAGGGAATCACGCAGATCCCACCACCATCACAAGTTTGTCAAGGAGACGCAACTCCACTGCCTCCAATTGTCAGAAGCATTACAAAATTGACTGATAAGTGATGATGAGGCCGGGGTTGCCTCCACTACTAGGGCAGTTATAGGAGAGCTCACAGTAAGCGTAAGGTATATACACTTCTGAATCCAATACATATATATATATAGTACGTATAAAATATATATAACATTTAATGGCTAAGTAGCAAGCCTCATAATCACAGAGGTAAGCTGTGATTATGAGCTGGTTACTTAGCCAATAAATGTTACATCATCAGTATGTATAGCTGGTTTAACATTTATTATCTACCAAACTAGGTGATGACTATTTTTGTATTTTTTGTACTGTTCTATGGTGACATCCCCTGTTTTATTTTTTTACTTGTGTGTTCCATTCTTATATGTGGTATGTTATTGTATTTCAATTTATTAATAAAGATTGAATTGATTTTATTGGCTCGCATTATTCTATATTGGTATTTTAGGACTGACAAATGACCAAACTCAAATTCAGCTTTTTAATAGATAAAGGACAGGTTAAGCGCACATACCTCCCCTTGGTGAGCTCATGTGGGGTCTGGTTATGGGATGTGTTAGGTCTTTTAGACTTTTATGAGATTCCTAACTTTCAGGGTATCTTTGCTCCTGGAGGTCCCAAGCAGTAGATATTGTCATCATGTTTCTTATACCGATGTTACCCATCTATAGAGATGAAACATGGCATGAATAGCATCATCCATCAGGACAATATTAAGGTGAAGGGGTTACAATTTCCTTATGGTGATGTGAGGGAATGCATTTCATCTCTTTACTGCAACCCTAAAAATATATATCTCTTACAAATATCAAACTGATGCAAACCCCAATATTAATCACTGACCACTGGCTCCAAAATGTCTCAGATCTGTGCTTTTATTAGATAAAGCTCTATCCCTATTATGTGTACTTCCCTGTGTCTGCATAAACGGATCTCAGCCTTTGTGTCTCCTGTTGTCATTACCTGTTCACTGCAAGAGGTCCCTACTTAAATGGAGGTTGAAGTGTCTGCTCCCTCTCACTTCCCCTGCTATAATTAAGCTCCAATGTTCAATGTAGAGTTCTACTTCAAAGGTGAGTGAAGTGTTAGTTCTTTTTCTCTTTCCCAGCTTTAATTAATCCCATATATTCAACGCGAGAGTTATGTGCCCCCTTTCCAGAAATGTCTTATATATTTTAATTTTTATGCATGACATAAAGCTGCATGTTTTAACTAGAATTGGGTATGAGCTGAATAAATTACATTAATATTTGTTTACTCAGCGGGCTTACACTGGACCCTTGTCCTGACCATAAGGCGGGAATAAACTGTGAGTTGGACCTTGTTGTTCATTTATCAGTATGGAAGCATGTTGGTTAAAATACTGATTATCTGTTTTAAGAAATTTAGCTATTTACTCCTTGTCTAGTTACTTTTACGCAAGGAGTAATTTCTATTTTTCAATTTTTTTATATAATAAGAAAGTTAGGCTTTGTCATTATTTAGTTGCAGATACTATGGTACATCAGGACAGAATTCACAATGTATGTGAATAGGGGTATTTACATGATTTTGAAAAAAAAATCCACGTAAGAACTTGTTCATGATTGATGGAAGTTCTGTCCTGAAAGGTTATAAATCAGCTACAATGAACTTCACTGGATCTACAGCGCAGTTAAAACAAGTTTCTGCTAGGAAGAGATGATAGTATTGATTTGATGCTAACTAATAATAATAATAATAATAAATTTTATTTCTGTAGCGCTGACATATTCCACAGCAGTTTACATTTCAGAGGGGACTTGTACAGACAATAGACATTACAGCATAACAATAATCACATAGATCATAACAGATACCAAGAGGAATGAGGGCCCTGCTCGCAAGCTTACAATCTATGAGGAAAAAAGGGGAGACACGAAAGGTGGGTGGTAACAGTTGCCCTGATTGTATGGACCAGCCATAATGTTAAGTGTGTAACAGTACAGACACAGAGGGCTAATGGATGCATAAAGCATGTGGGAACATGATGCGGGGAACCTGGTTATGGTAAAAACTTTTGGCTGTGCCACATAGGGATAAATTAGGTTAATGTGTTGAGGTGGTAGGCCAGTCTGAATAAATGCGTTTTCAGGGCATGCTTAAAATTGTGGGGATTGGGGACTAATCGTATTGACCTGGGAAGTGCATTCCAAATAATTGGCGCAGCACGTGTATAGTCTTGGAGACGGGAGTGGGAGGTTCTGATTATTGAGGATGCTAACCTCAGGTCATCAGCAGAACGGAGGGCACGGGTAGGATGATATACTGAAACAAGGGAGGAGATGTAGGGTGGTGCTGAGCCATGAAGAGCTTTGTGGGTGAGGGTAATAAGTTTGTACTGGATTCTGGAGTGGATGGGTAGCCAGTGTAATGACTGGCACAAGGTATAGGCATCGGTGTAACGATTGGCGAAGAATATGATCCTGGAAGCAGCATTCAACACAGATTGGAGAGGGGAGAGTTTGGTAAGAGGGAGACCGATTAGAAGAGAGATACAATAGTCGAGACGAGAATGAATATGAGAAACAGTAAGAGTTTTTGCGGAGTCAAAAGTAAGAAAAGGTTGAATACTAGAAATGTTTTAGAGGTGCAGATAACAAGAGTGAGCCAGTGATCGTATGTGGGGGACAAAGGAAAGCTCGGAATCAAGTATGACCCCAAGACAGCGGGCATGTTGCTGGGGAGTAATAGTGGAACCACACACGGAAATGGCAATGTCAGGTATAGGTACATTAGTAGCGGGAGGAAACACAAGGAGTTCAGTCTTTGACAGGTTCAGTTTCAGATATAGTGAGGACATGATGTTAGACACAGCGTTTAGACAATCGCCGGTGTTTTCTAGAAAGGCTGGCATGATGTCAGGAGGAGAAGCATATAATTGGGTGTCGTCAGCATAGAGATGGTACTGGAAACCTAATCTACTGATTGTTTGACCAATAGGGGCAGTATACAAAAAGAAGAGGAATTTGAGTCTAATTTTATGAAATTTTGTACGACCTCCAGATTCAAGCAATTGGCAATTAAATTTGTGCGAATTGACAAAAAAAGCCTGCCACTTATTTGCACATTGCAGAAGATTGTATCAGTCACAGAAGGCTGACACTGACATGACCTCAGGTGTGATAACGCCTCGCAGCTTGCACATCACAGTGTACAAAGAAGCCAAGCAAGAGAGACTGTCAGAACCCGTGTAAAAGCCTAGGTAGGGAATGTAGTAGCTATTTTAGATTTAATTTTGGACAGCGAAAGGACATCAGAGCTCACACTCAGCCATAGATAAAGGAAAAAAATTCCTTAAAACATTGGTGAAACACTCCTGACAGTAATATGTAGTATAAGTGCAGCACTGAAGAAGATGAGAGTATTAGTGTATGTGCACACGTTGCGGATTTGGCTGCGGACCAACAGCGGATTTTGCCCTGTGGATCCGCAGCAGTTTTCGATGCGGTGTACAGTACCATGTAAACCTATGGAAAACCAAATCCGTTGTGCACATGCTGCTGAAAATTCCGAGCAGATTTGCTGCGGTTTATTTTCCGCAGCATGTCAATTCTTTGTGTGGAATCCGCAGAGTTTTTACACCTCTTCCATTATAGGAATCTGCAGGTGTAAAAACGCAGGCGAAATCCGCACAAAATCTGCAGAACATCCACAGGAAATTTGCACTAAATCCGCAGGTAAAACACAGGTCATTTTACTTGCGGATTCAGCAAAATCCGCGTGGAAAAATCTGCAGCCAAATCCGCAACGTGTGCACATAGCCTTAGTCTGGGAATAATACAGATTCAATTGATAGCAGAGTCAAAGGCAGGAGATGTTTCAGTACAGTGCCAGACATAATGTGATTGATACAATGCAGCATCTGTCCTGCTGCATTTGAATTACAATAACACATTTTATATTCAATTTTAATGCACTACAAATCAGGAGCAAGACAGCACAATTGTTTTTACAGAAAAAATAAAATCAGTGCCAGGTGTGTGCTTGCTGCTCACAGGTGAGTTTTTGAATTTTGTGTGCAATTCTTTTTGTGAAAGGAGAAGGGGAGGATACTTGTGTTTTCTTTAGATAGAAAATAAAATTCCCTAAAAGTCACACCAATACCTTTTACAGGCGCTGGATTTTTGGTCATCTACCCACCTAGCCTTTTTTGTTATGTTATTTTTTGGCAAGGGCTGAATAACTGGGATTGAAATGATTGTCAAAAGTTAATTAAACTGTTTTACAAAATGTCTGGTCTAAGAAAAAAGGGGCCATAGATGACTTAGTGTAAAAAATAAACCCCAAACCATACCACAGCTAAGAATTTAGTATGGTTTTCAGATAGACCCAGTTTTTAATAACTACATTATAATACAAGAGAAAGCTGGATAGAAAGTAGCGCAAATAGTCTTATTCAACAAGCTTGATTTGGGTTAAAAACAAATTATGCTAACCTGATCCATTAAAATTTGCATTTGGAAACATTAGTTATCTGCTGCGCATCCATGGGTCATTGGACCGGTTATAGATACAGGATGGAGAATTAGAGGAGTTATTCCATGCTGCTGAAGACTGAAGACATCAGATGCCAGGAAATAATATCATGCTGTTTTATTTGACGCGTTTTGAAGTATAACACATGTCTTCTTCAGGAATAACCACATCTGGTTATTTCCTGACATCTGATGTCCTCAATCTTCAGCAGCACGGAATAACTCCACAAATTCTCCATCTCATTTCTACATTAGACTAATGTAACCATTTGACTCAGGATTGGACTGGCCCACAGGAAAATAAGTGAATCCCTTTGTGGGTCCCTGTGCAGGAGGTGGCTCCCCCAACCTCCCTCTATGAGCAGTATTTGGCACAAACTACCCAGTTTATTCTTCTATAGAAGCACTGGTACATTTATGAATGAGAGTAATGTAATATATACTGTACATATAGTCACCCAGAGTCAGTGTTACTGGTGGGCGCTTGGTACCCCAATCCGACACTGATGACACGTTTTCATCTACCCATGTGCTCTATTCCTGGCCCAGAAAGGCCCTATAGGCACAAGACCTGTGCCAAGTTCAAACTGCTGAATACTATATCTATCTACTCGTACAATTCTCGTAAGCGATAACAGTTTTGTCTTTGCATATTAAGAAAAAAAAAGTTTATGAATGTCTTAAATGTCGTTTTATAGTTAATTAATCTGCTCCTGCTACAGATATATAGCTTCTGTACAGGATCCCGCCATGTATAGCAGCAATTGAGCAGCCTGATGAACATATACTAAGTGCAGTGACAATATAAAGGGCCTTCCATCCAGCAGATCCGAGTAGCGTGTGACATAAGCTCTCTCCTGACAGCTCTGTGTGTTTTAGCTGAGGCGCCTCCCTTCTATTGGCTCAGTTTAATGGAGCGACATAGCCCTCCCGTATAATAATAACAGCGCTTGTCAGGCAGCAGTAATACTGGAGCTCGCAGCCCAACAGAGAGCTGCGAGAAATCCTCAGGCAGCTGCACGCACTTTCCTTCGTTCTCCCTATAGACACCAGAGCAGATCATCTCACTGTGCGTTATTAGTCAGGACACCGCTGGCCGGCAGCTCGAGCTCGCGCTGAACGTCGCATCGCATGTAATGGAGGGATGGAGTGCTACTACATTGTCATCAGCTCCTCGCACCTGAGCAATGGACACTTCCGTAACGTCAAAGGAGTTTTCAGAAGACCCCTCACTAGCAGCACAACTCTGGTGAGGAGCATGATTCTTGTCCTTGTGTTGTCTGCGTCTAGTTCCTTTTAGATCCTCATTGTGTCCCTAGTAGTGATTTAGTTGATTTCCCAATAAGCCAAATGTTCTGCAGATTTTGTATTTTAGGTTTTATTAGGTACAGGTATGTCTTAAGTTACAAATGTTTTGGCGGGATTCTGTCTTTATTTTTTGCAGTCGATACTTGGATTTTACACTTAAACATCTTTGCATAGTTAAAAGTAAAGAAGCAAACTAAATGCTTATCTATTAAGTAATAGCACTGGGGGTTAGAATTAATAACGCAATTATGTATAATTGATTCAGAAAGGTGGAACTTGGGGGACCAGGGTTATGTAATAATATTCAATATTATTATATTACAGCACCATCATATTCCGCAGTGCTTTACAGCAGGGTTCCCCAACTCCAGTATTCAAGGTCCACCAACAGATCATGTTTTCAGGATTTCCTTAGTATTGCTCAGGTGATAATTGCTTCACCTGTGCAATACAAAGGAAATCCTGGAAACATAATCTGTTGGTGGACCTTGAAGACTGGAGTTGGGGAACCCTGCTTTACAGACATTATAATCACTGTCCCTATTGGGGTTCACAATCGAAATTCCTTATCAGTATGTCTTTGAAGTGTGGGAGAAAACTGGAGAACCCGGAGGAAACCCACACAAACACGGGGAGAAGATACAATCTACACGCAGATGTTGTTCTTGGTGGGATTTCAATCTAGGGACCACTGCGCTGCAACAGTGCTGCTAACCACTGAGCCACCATGCTGGCATGCCATATTTATGTCCACAGTCGTAGATCAGAGTCTGTCAGATCCATTACATCTGAATTTTTCACAACTCGTGTGGTATTCGTGGTTTAATCACCGATCTACTCTATTGTAGGAAAAGATCTTTTTTAATTGTTTTGAGAAGTTTGCAGATTTTTACTATTCTGTACAATTACTGCTAATTTACAATACATGCTTAGTATCCCATCAGTATCTCAGCAGGTCGGTAATGGAGTGATATTCCAGTTTCATTATGAAATGTATGCCAGGTTTGTTTTATTTTAAAGTTCCGTTAAAATGTCCTTACGTCCACATGAAATAAATTGTGTGAATGTATAGCATGAAGTTTGGCAGAAGGCAGGTGAAACTGCTTGAAGTGATGACATTTGTTATGACATCTCTACAGAAGAAGTTTCTCCTTCAACGGTTGACCTTAAAAGTCAAAGTTAGCCTAGGGTTTCACAGAGACATCTGGTAACATGACAGTCAAGGAAAATAGTACAATACTGCGACCATCATCTAGCTTCAAAGTTTCCCCATGGTCGGGGAGAACCATAGGTGGAAATCAGAATGTTGGAATTCTTCTGACAGTCACACAACTTTTCTTCTACAGGTTGGCCCAAGAGTGAGTTTACTGGCCATACCACTTCCGTCATGAACCAAATAGAGTTCTAGCTGAAGTTAGTAGTATACAACAATGGAAAAAATGATAATCATTCCATGATAATACTGTATCAGTTTTAAGAAATATAAGGGTATATTCACATTTAATTGATTTACGCAATTTTTGGAGCACATTCTGCTCTAATATCCACACAAAAAAACCTCTTTAAATGCTCAGTGAAGAAGCTTCCTATTCATTTCAAAGGTAATATGGACATGTCAAATTTTGAGGTTTTCTTTGTTTGAAAAAAATGCTTCAAATTTGATTTCCGACTCAAATGGAGCAAGAAAACGTGCTAAAAATATGTTTTCTTAAGCATTTTTTTCACTTGGATTTTTCAGCCAGAAAAATCCAAATCTAAAAACTCTATGTGAACATATGAGAAAAACTGCTACCGACTTGTTGACCTAAGTTTTAGAATAATGGGGACAATCATCATATATGTTGCAAGTGCTTGTAAGTAATTACACAAGGTGTTGGGCTTTCTAAGATGATAGTCATGCTTTTGTCCATTCACTTGTGCTATAAAAAGCACAGACATATACAATAGAGGCGACTACTCTACATTGATGGATGATTCATAAATAATATGATTTTGTAGTGGAAGAAAATCCATACCTTCCTCTAGTACTAGAGACGTTCTAATATTTCAGGAAAGTTTCCAGTGCTGTCGTCCAGGCCAATTAAGCACAGTGAAACGCATCAGCTTGAGTGATTATTGTCATACATTCTGTAGAGAGTTTCATAGTTCATAATTAATGTCTGTAATAATACAGCTATAAAACTAAGAGTACCAGTTGTATATCTGGTCAAAACAGTCATATGCTCCACTTTTGTAATGGCGTGTTCACATCTGTGTCTGAGGCTCCATCTCATATCCTATAAGATTTGATGGAAGGATGTCAAAACATGCATTGCTATTCTTACCATTAGGGCAGGTGCAGATGAGCGTATTTGCTGTCCGAGTGCAAGACACCAAAACATTGGAACGCACTCAGACCGATGTTATTCCGATTTCTTACTCAGACATAGAATGTCCAAGGAAAAAAATCTCTGCGTGCCCAAGTTTGATCCTATATTCAGATTGCACTCTGCCATGCAAGTCAATGAGTGCGTGGAAAACATTTGACTGCACTTGGATGACATAATGACATAATGGAGACGATGAAGTTTTTTATCTATCTTCTCTTCAGAGAGAATCAGATCACACTCTGATCAAACTCTGATCAAACTCTAACCACAGTATGTTTAGACTATGATTTGTAAAATCGGCCAAATTCTCTTGGATTAGAGAATATACATTCATCTGCATCTGCCCTTACATATGTAGATGAACACCATAAAGGAACCAGACGAACCCTAATATTAGTCCGATTAATAATTATAGCGAACCTGTAACCAGCTTTGGCCGATATTAGATACGGCCACCACCTTTCAAGCCTGATATACAGTATTCTATATTCTATAATGCTGTATATCTGACCCCAACATGACCTGTAAGAAAAGAAAAATAACTTTTATTATACTCACCTGCAGGGCAGTCCGGTCCGAGAGGTGTCACTTTCTTGATCCGGCGCCTCCCATCTTCTTACGATCACTGTCATTTTCTTTCTTCATGTGGATGACACATCCCCGCATCATCCACACAGTCTCCTCGGCATTGAGCTGTGCTCTTGTGCAGGCGTACATCTCTGCCCTGTTGAGGGCAGACCAAAGTACTGCAGTGCACAGGCGCTGGGACCCTCAACAGGTCAGAGAAGTACGCCTGCGCAGAAGTACGATGCTGAGGAGACTGTGTGGATGATGCAGGAATGTGTCCTCCACATGAAACAAGAACGAGCATGGTGATCGTAAGAAGAAGGGAGGCGCCGGACCAAGAACATGAACACCCCTTGGACCGGACCGCCCCGCAGCTAAGTATAATGAAAGTTATTTTTCTTCTCTTGCAGGTCGGGTTGGGGTCAGATATACAGCATTTGTAGAATGCTGTATATCAAGCCTGAAAGGTGGTGGCTGTATCTCACATTGACCAAATCTGGAGACAGGTTCCCTTTATGTTTATAAAACTGTGATTTATATGTCAATAGTTCAACTCGAAAAATATATTTGTTCAAGATGGAACACATTATTTTCAACAGTTTTCAGATGTTCTTAAACTTAGTTTACATAGAACAGAACAGGTAACGTCTACAGTATAACATCACCGAGGGATCCACCTCATCAATTGTGATAGGTTATGTCATCACTTGATGGTTGGTGGGAGTCTGTCAGCTAGGACTCTCACCGAGGGGCTTCCAGAAATGTTCACTGTGCAGCGCTTCCCTAAACGGGCTTTGGAACTTACATTAATGGGGCTAAGTTGTACAGTCATATGTTAAAGTTTGGGCACCCCTATTAATGTTAACCTTTTTTCTTTATAGCAATTTTGGTTTTTGCAACAGCTATTTCAGTTTCATATATCTAATAATTGATGGACTCAGTTACATTTCTGGATTCAAATGAGGTTTATTGTACTAACAGAAAATGTGCAATCTGCATTTAAACAAAATTTGACCGGTGCAAAAGTATGGGCACCTCAACATAAAAGTGACATTAATATTTTGTAGATCCTCCTTTTGCAAAAATAACAGCCTCTAGTCGCTTCCTGTAGCTATTAATGAGCTCCTGGATCCTGGATGAAGGTATTTGTGACCATTCTTGTTTACAAAACAATTCCAGTTCAGTTAAGTTTGATGGTCGCCGAGCATGGACAGCCCGCTTCAAATCATCCCACAGATGTTCAATGATATTCAGGTCTGGGGACTGAGATGGCCATTCCAGAACATTGTGATTGTTCCTCTGCATGAATGCTGAGTAAATTTGGAGTGGTGTATCCATCCCCTGCGTAACTTCAACTTCGTCACTGATTCTTGCACAATATTGTCAAGAATCTGCTGATACTGAGTTGAATCCATGCAACCCTCAACTTTAACAAGATTCCCGGTGCCGGCATTGGCCACACAGCCCCAAAGCATGATGGAACCTCCACCAAATTTTACTGTGGGTAGCAAGTGTTTTTCTTGGAATTCTGTGTTTTTTAGCCTCCATGCATAACGCCTTTTTATATGACCAAACAACTCAATCTTTGTTTCATCAGTCCACAGGACCTTCTTCCAAAATGTAACTGGTTTGTCCAAATGTGCTTTTGCATACCTCAGGTGACTCTGTTTGTGGGGTGCTTGCAGAAACGGCTTCTTTCGCATCACTCTCCCATACAGCTTCTCCTTGTGCAAAGTGCGCTGTATTGTTGACCGATGCACAGTGACACCATCTGCAGCAAGATGATGCTGCAGGTCTTTGGAGGTGGTCTGTGGATTGTCCTTGACTGTTCTCACCATTCTTCTTCTCTGCCTTTCTGATATTTTTCTTGGCCTGCCACTTCTGGGCTTAACAAGAACTGTACCTGTGTTCTTCCATTTCCTTACTATGTTCCTCACAGTGGAAACTGACAGGTTAAATCTCTGAGACAACTTTTTGTATCCTTCCCCTGAAAAGCTATGTTGAATAATCTTTGTTTTCAGATCATTTGAGAGTTGTTTTGAGGAGCCCATGATGCCACTCTTCATAGGTGAATCAAATAGGAGAACTACTTGCAAGTCGCCACCTTAAATACCTTTTCTCATGATTTGATACACCTGGCTATGAAGTTCAAAGCTCAATGAGGTTACAAAACCAATTTAGTGCTTCAGGAAGTCAGTAAAAAGTAGTTAGGAGTGTTCAAATCAAGAAAATGATAAGGGTGCCCATACTTTCGCATCGGTCAAATTTTGTTTAAATGCAGATTGCACATTTTCTGTTAGTACAATAAACCTCATTTGAATCCAGAAATATAACTGAGTCCATCAGTTTATTAGCTATATGAAACTGAAATAGCTGTTGCAAAAACCAAAATTGTTATAAAGAAAAAAGGTTAACATTAATAGGGGTGCCCAAACTTTAACATATGACTGTAGCTCTCTGCTGTGTCGTGATAATGCAGAATAGCTCTCTGCCCAATCATTCTTGTGATTATTGGGAATCTTTGCTGTTTGATTTTGATTGATCAGTAAGTGATGTCAACTCAAGCAATAAACCATCACTCAATAAGATTTAGTTTTTTAATCTATGCTAAGCTTTAGGGATACTATTGAAGAGAAATAGCGCAATAGTGCATTATCCAGTGTAGGTATATCAATTTAAAAATAATACACTCACCAGATGGAGTTTGTAATAAACATGGAGGATCCGCTGCTGCAGAAACCACAGATCCACGAGGGACCGACGTAGAATATGCCGGATAGGAAAAAAAGTGGTCAGACAATCCGCGCTGCGAATCACTATAAACAATTATTATTACAGTGGTCTTTATTCGACCCGTTTCGAAGTTTCACAGAACTCCTTCCTGCATGTTCTAGGCTTTGACATATTATTACATTTTCCCAGTGTGTGAGAGAAGAATCTTAGAGAACTGAATCTGATGAATTAGAAAAAATGTCATTTTCTTTCCACTTTTTGGCCATCGCGCAGTTGCATTTCTATGTTTCCCAGGCATTTTGGGAATACAATGTTAGTTATTCTTTCACTGCGTCCCCAGAAACCAGAGTCAAGTGTTGCAGATTGTACAGCGTTCTCTGCTGAAAAATAATTGACCCGTAACTAGTGTTGAGCATTCCGATACCGCAAGTATCGGGTATCGGCCGATACTTGCTGTATCGGAATTCCGATACCGACTTCCGATATTTTTTCAATATCGGAATTCGGCATCGGAATCGGAAGTTCAGTTGATTGACGGCCTGACGTCATCATGATGCGCGGTGTGTGCGCATCATGATGCGCCGTCATTTCGGGCCTTCCGGGGGTCTCTGCCGGCCTGCCGGGGGGCTGTGCCGGCCTGCCGGGGGGCTGTGTGGACTGCCCGGGGTCTGTACCGGCCTGCCGGGGGGCTGTGCCGGCCTGCCGGTGGTCTGTGCACCCTGTGGGGGTCTGTACCGGCCTGCCGGGGGGCTGTGCCGGCCTGCCGGGGGGCTGTGCTGATGTCCGGGGGTCTGTGCAAGCATCGTCCGATGGGACTACAAGTCCCATCGGGCGATGCCTGCTACCATGACAGTGATTGACACATTAGCCAATGATGGGACAGTAGTAGTCCCATCATCCGGCTAATGTGTTAAATGTTAAAAAAAAAAAAAAAAAATACTACATGCATGCTACATACATACTACATGCATGCTACATATATACTACATACATACTACATACATGCTACATACATACTGCATGCTACATACATACTACATACATACATACTACATACATACTACATACATGCTACATACTGCATGCTACATACATACTACATACATACTACATACATGCTACATACTGCATGCTACATACATACTACATACATACTACATACATACTACATGCATACTACATGCATGCTACATGCATGCTACATACATACTACATGCATGCTACATACATACCACATGCTACATACATACCACATATATACTACATACATACAATACATTCATACAATACATACATAGACATACAGTACATATAACATAGAGTAACATACTTACCAATACTTGTCACATTGTTCCCCGAAGCCATTGTCTATTCCGGGATAAATATTAACATAACAAACCACAAAAATACTCACCCACGATCCGAAGCAGTCCACGAGTGTGTCCCACGACGATCTTGGGTAGAGAACTGCAGCATCAGATGATGCTGCCGTTCTCTACGGGCTGCAGGAATCCAATGACGGAAGGTAGGTATCCTTCCGCACTGTATTCCTCCGCCACTTAAAAAAAAAAAGTCCCTAGTCTCACTTTATGCCATTGCTGTGTGGGAAATTCCCACACAGCAATGGCATAAAGTGAGACTAGGGACTTTTTTTTTTTAAGTGGCGGAGGAATACAGTGCGGAAGGATACCTACCTTCCGTCATTGGATTCCTGCAGCCCGTAGAGAACGGCAGCATCATCTGATGCTGCAGTTCTCTACCCAAGATCGTCGTGGGACACACTCGTGGACTGCTTCGGATCGTGGGTGAGTATTTTTGTGGTTTGTTATGTTAATATTTATCCCGGAATAGACAATGGCTTCGGGGAACAATGTGACAAGTATTGGTAAGTATGTTACTCTATGTTATATGTACTGTATGTCTATGTATGTATTGTATGAATGTATTGTATGTATGTAGTATATATGTGGTATGCATGTAGTATGTATGTAGTATGTATGTAGCATGCATGTAGTATGTATGTAGCATGCATGTAGTATGTATGTAGTATGTATGTAGTATGTATGTAGTATGTATGTAGTATATATGTAGTATGTAGTATGAATGTAGTATATATGTAGTATGTATGTAGCATGTAGTATGTAGCATGCATGTAGTATATATGTAGTATGTATGTAGCATGTAGTATGTATGTAGCATGCATGTAGTATATATGTAGTATGTATGTAGCATGTAGTATGTATGTAGCATGCATGTAGTATATATGTAGTATGTAGCATGTAGTATGTATGTAGCATGCATGTAGTATGTAGCATGTAGTATGTATGTAGCATGCATGTAGTATATATGTAGTATGTATGTAGTATGTATGTAGCATGCATGTAGTATATATGTAGTATGTAGCATGTAGTATGTATGTAGCATGCATGTAGTATGTAGCATGTAGTATGTATGTAGCATGCATGTAGTATATGTGTTATGTATGTAGCATGTAGCATGCATGTAGCATGCATGTAGTATGTATGTAGTATATATGTGGTATGTATGTAGCATGCAGTATGTATGTAGCATGCATGTAGTATGTATGTTGCATGTAGTATTTATGTAGTATGAATGTAGCATGTATGTAGTATGTAGTATGAATGTAGCATGTATGTAGTATGTATGTAGCATGTAATTTTTTTTTTTTTTTACATTTAACACATTAGCCGGATGATGGGACTACTACTGTCCCATCATTGGCTAATGTGTCAATCACTGTCATGGTAGCAGGCATCGCCCGATGGGACTTGTAGTCCCATCGGACGATGCCTGCACAGACCCCCGGAGCCTGCACAGACCACCGGCAGGCCGGCACAGCCCCCCGGCAGGCCGGCACAGCCCCCCGGAGCCTGCACAGCCCCCCGGCAGGCCGGCACAGCCCCCCGGCAGGCCGGCACAGCCCCCCGGAGCCTGCACAGACCACCGGCAGGCCGGCACAGACCACCCACAGACCCCCTGGCAGGCCGGCACAGCCCCCCGAAAGGCCCGTACAGACCCCAGAGAGGCTGTACAAGGGCAGGAAAGGGTTTTTCTTATTCCGATACCGGAAGTCCCATAGACTTGAATGGGACTTCCGGTATCGGAATCGGCGATACCGATACTTTTTTTAAAGATCGGCCGATACCATCCGATACGATACTTTGAAGTATCGGACGGTATCGCTCAACTCTACCCGTAACACATTCCTAGTACGCCACTCTATGAAATAGTCATCTCCTGTGTATCAATGGTACTGAAAAACACTGGAAAGAATTAGATAAACTACAGCCCTAGTTTTTTACTTAGGAAATTTCTGCTGTTGCGGAGCTAAATCTTCCAGACCAACAGCCTTTGACTGGGAGTTGTAGTTCTATAACAGCAAAGAGAGATGTTACTGTATAGCCTCAAGGTGATCCGTCCCAAATCGAATTGTTGCACACTCTACCACTAAAGTCAGGTTAGAGCTTGCTGAATGCAGCTTGCATGCTGTAATGGAGCCTGGCAATTTTCTCCCATTCACGGTATTAGCTCAGATAATAAAAGCTTTCTAAACATTATTAACATAAGATGCCAACTTGTGTTTTAGCCTTAGTGGACCTTTAATGTAATTTACTGAAGTGCTTCTTATTGGCGAGTACTATGTGATACCTGAGCCAGATGTGTCATTTGCTGACACAGTAAAATCAAGGTAGATGAGTGCTGGAAAACTGGGGTGATATATACTATAAAAGGTTTATTTTATAATCTTGGCCCCATCAGCTTAGAATCAATTGAGACCTTAAAAGGGTTGCCCGGTCTTCTGGTGAAAGCCTGAAGTCACTGTATGCGACTGCAGACTTCTGTTGTATCTTGAGAAACTTTTACTCACTCATATAGCTCCATTAATTCCACAGCGCTTTACAGACATCATCATCACTATCCCCATTGGGGCTCACAATCTAGATTTCTTATCAGTATGTCTTTGAAGTGTGGGAGGAAACCAGAGAACCCAGAGGAAACCCACACAAACATGGGGAGAACATACATCCGTTACCACAAATAATTATTTTTTCTGTATGGGTTATTGCTATTACAGGAATATCACTTAAGTCCATGTTATTTACCTGTTCATGACGTTTGTTTTAAAAAGTGTATTACAAAAATGTTTTTTGCAGCATTATGATTTACTATCTTTATAGAAAAAGAATCTGGTTTTAACTTTTCTGCTGTTTACTCATAATATGTACAGGTGCTTCTCACAAAATTAGAATATCATCAAAAAGTTAATTTATTTCAGTTCTTCAATACAAAAAGTGAAACTCACATATTATATAGTGTCATTACAAACAGAGTGATCTATTTCAAGTGTTTATTTCTGTTAATGTTGAGGATTATGGCTTACAGCCAATGAAAACCCAAAAGTCATTATCTCAGTAAATTAGAATAATTAGCACAAAAAAACCTGCAAAGGATTCCTAAGCTTTAAAAAAGGTCCCTTAGTCTGTTTCAGTAGCTCCACAATCATGGGGAAGACTGTTGACTTGACAGATGTCCAGAAGGCGGTCATTGACACACTCCACAAGGAGGGTAAGCCACAAAAGGTCATCGCTAAAGACACTGGCTGTTAACAGAGTGCTGTATCCAAGCATATTAATAGAAAGTTGAGTGGAAGGAAAAAGTGTGGTAGATAAAGGTGCACAAGTAACCGGGATAACACAGTCTTGAAAGGATTGTTAAGAAAAGACCATTCAAAAATTTGGGGGAGATTCACAAGGAGTGGACTGCTGCTGGAGTCACCACACACAGACGTAACCAGGACATGGGCTACAAGTGTCGCATTCCTTGTGTCAAGCCACTCATGACCAATAGACAGCGTCAGAAGCGTCTTACCAGGGCCAAGGAGAAAAAGAACAGGACTGTTGCTCAGTGGTCCAAGGTGTTGTTTCAGATGAAAGTAAATTTTACATTTCATTTGGAAATCAAGGTCCCAGAGCCTGGAGGAAGAGTGGAGAGGCACACAATCCAAGCTGCTTGAGGTCTAGTGTGAAGTTTCCACAATCAGTGATGGTTTGGGGAACCATGTCATCTGCTGGTGTAGGTCCACTGTGTTTTATTAAGACCAAAGTCAGCACAGCCTTCTACCAGGAAATTTTAGAGCACTTCATGCTTGTCAAGAGGAAAATGAGAGACACCAGACCCAACAATGCAGACGAGCTGAAGGCTGCTATCAAAGCAACCTGGGCTTCCATAACACCTCAGCAGTGCCACAGGCTGATGAACCTCCATGCTACACCACATTGATGCAGTAATTGATGCAAAAGGAGCCCTGACCAGGTATTGAGTGCATTTACTGAATATGCATTTCAGTAGACATACATTACGGATTTTAAAATCATTTTTCAAGCTGGTGTTATAAAGTATTGTAATTTACTGAGATAATGACTTTTGGGTTTTCATTGGCTGTAAGCCATAATCATCAACATTAACAGAAATAAACACGTGAAATAGATCACTCTGTCTGTAATGACTCTACATAATATATGAGTTTCACTTTTTGTATTGAAGAACAGAAATAAATTCACTTTTTGATGATATTCTAATTTTGTGAGAAGCACCTGTATGTATATATAGAGAAGTACTAATAAATAAATATGTATCTTTGTACCTAGAACTACCAGAATAATATTTCTGTAAAGAAGAATACCATTTAGGTAAATACATTTCTCTTATACATATCGGTACAGCTTGTTGTTCACTGTTAAAGGGGTTGTCCACTGTTCAGACAACCCCTTTTCAATCCATATGTTTCTCCCTTGTAAAATAATAACCCTAATACTCACCTCCAGTGCCAGCCCCTTTTCAGCAGAGTCGGCATTTGCTCATCAAAGGATCACATGACATTATGATGTCACACGATCCTTGCAGCCAATCAGCGCTGGCTTCACTCTCCCCGCCTTAAAACAATTCACATACATCCAAATGATGAACAGTATGCGCAGCTCTCACTTCCTCCGGATGTTAGTGATGCATCCCAAAGCAGGGAGAGTGAAGCCAGCACTAATTGACAGCGAGGATCGCGTGACACAATAATGTCATGAGATCCGACACTTAATGTGAGTATAAGTGTTATTAGATTACAAGGGGGAAATATATGTATAGAGAAAGGTTGTTTGAGTAGTGGACAACCCCTTTAAAGTCTCTGCCTTCCATGTGAAAGATCCTGGGTAAGACCAGCTTGTAGAAATAGCAAATAATGAAACTAATAGAGGCATGTACTGACCACAGTCAGATGCAGAGAGGAGGTCCCCTGTGTTCTCTGATGAGAGACAATAGGACCACCCTTCACCCATGGGCCCATGTTCAGTTGAGAATGTGGTAAGTCTGCCCCTGCTAGGACCACTCTGCGTTAGTCTTCTGTCGGCTCTGCTTGCTCCTTTCAGAAATCCACACGGGGAGTATTTTATACATAATGGCTGTTTTCTTAGAGCCTCTCCTACCTCATTCTAGTGTTACAATGGGTCACAGGAGTCAGACAGGTGCCATTCTAAATCTGGCTACCGGCCCGGTGATTACCTGTTACACACCTGCTATACAGAAATATCCTTTTTGAGTTAACATTTGACTTTTTCTTTCTTGGCTTTGTTCTCCCAAAAGCTGTTAAATAATGTATTTGTTGTGTCTTGGGGTTGCTGAGGGCTGAAGTGTTCTGTGCATTCATTTAACACTAAACTCTAAACAATGTCACCATTAGAAGTAGCGGGTGCTATTTGCCTTGTGAAGTATTACTTGCTGTGGTGCATTAGTTTCAAGTAAATGTTTGTCAAAAGTGCTGTGCAGTTGGTCAGTGGGATATTGTGGTTAATTATCCATTTGATTTATTCATAAAGCAAGGAGAGGGGATGTGGCCGTTCAGTTGTTTTGTTGAATTGCTTTAAAAAATGTGAATTTTCTTTATTTTTTTTAGCTGATAGGATTTTAACCCTTTGTAATTGATTCTCGTATCTTGATTGACTGCTCAAATTGTGAAACAATTTCTGAAAATAAGATAGATTTGATCATTTTTTTACCGTATTTAAATTTGTGCAGCGCTTTATGTGCTTGTTACTTTATGTGCATGAACTAATACAGTCAAGTCCAGATATGTCAGTTTTGTAGATCTGACACTATAATGTTTTGACAGTGGTCAATTCTTTTATTAGAGATAAGTCAGTGACCACAAAAGTGATACTTTGACCCCCACTTTGCATGCTAGTCTTAATGCATTTTGCGCATCTTATTTTTGAACTCCCGCACGCCGCTTAAGTACCGTATTTTTCAGACTATAAGACGCACTTTTTCCCCCCAATATTTTGGGGTGCGTCTTAAAGTCGGAATATACTTACAAGTAGTGTGGTGGCAGCAGGAGTCGGGCAATTCTGCAGCGGTCCAAAACTGCAAGGTGACTCCCTTCCCAGGCTGGTGCGGCAGTATTCAGCAATGCGCCAGTAGTGCGGGTCTCTGACAAAATTTTCTGAAATTCTAGAGCTCCCGCACTTCCATTGCTGTGATGTGTTGCCTCCGAGAAAATAGCCGCTGGGTCGGCGCATGTGCAGTTGAGATATCGGCAGCAAGATCTCGTCCCGAGATCTCGGGAGACGAGATCTCGGTGCCGAGATCTCAATCTGCGCATGTGCCGACCCGGCAGCCATATTCCCTGAGGCCATTTTCCTGGAGGCCATTTTCCTGGAGGCCACCGCATCGCAGCAGTGGGGATGTGCGGGGCTCTGGGATTTCACAAAATGTTGGCGGAGCCCCCGTACCACTGAGCACCGACGAACCTGCAGCACCAGCCTGCGATGGGATTTCCCAGAGGCCATCGCTTCACAGCAATGGATATGTGGGGGCTCCAGGCTTTCAGAAAATGGCAGAGCCCTCACACCATGAGCACCGCAGAACCTGCCGCACCAGTCTGGGATGGGAGTCATATCATCACCAGACCACTGAACACCTCCTATGACCATGCTCCACCACCGCTACTGATTTCCCCGGTAAGCTGAATTCGGACTGTAAGATGGTCCCCAATTTGACTCATTAATTTTTTTCCCTATTTTCCTTCTGAAAATGTGGGGTGTGTCCTATGGTCCGGTGCGTCTTATAGTTGAAAAATATGGTACTTCACCACATATTATCAATGGTGTGCGCCTCCTTGCCCTCTCCAGAAATGTTACTTTAGTCATGAGTAACATGAATGTGTGCCGCTATCTTTGATTAATTTGTTTGGGGCGTTGCCATGCCTGTCCAGCCCGGCTTCTCAGCTCCACCCACTATGGCACTGCTGGCCGAAAATGGTGTGGAATTACCAAAAGTCGCACTTTTTTTTGTTCAACTTTGCATTACGCAAAAGTTTTGCCACTTTTCAAAGTGCTTTACGCTTAAACACTTTGATGAATTAATGTCTAGGTTGTAATGTCACTTCGCTGTAACTCCATGGTATAGAGGTGTGGTATAGTGCTGCTATGATGGTTATAAGGAATATAGAAATATATTAACCCCTTCACCCCCAAGGGTGGTTTGCACGTTCATGACCGGGCCAATTTTTACAATTCTGACCACTGTCCCTTTATGAGGTTATAACTCTGGAACGCTTCAACGGATCTAGGCGATTCTGAGATTGTTTTCTCGTGACATATTGTACTTCACTTTAGTGGTAAAAAATTTTCGCTATAACTTGCATTTATTTATGAAAAAAACAGAAATATCGCAAAAATTTTGAAAATTTTGCAATTTTCAAACTTTGAATTTGTATGCCCTTAAAACAGAGAAATATGTGACACAAAATAGTTACTAAATAACATTTCCCACATGTCTACTTTACATCAGCACAATTTGGGAAACAACATTTTTTTTTGTTAGGAAGTTATAAGGGTTAAAATTTGACAAGCGATTTCTAATTTTTACAACAAAACTTACAAAACCATTTTTTTTAGGGACCACCTCACATTTGAAGTCACTTTGAGGGGTCTATATGGCAGAAAATACCCAAAAGTGACACCATTCTAAAAACTGCACCCCTGAAGCTACTCAAAACTACATTCAAGAAGATTATTAACCCTTCAGGTGCTTCACAGGAGCAGAAGCAACGTGGAAGGAAAAAATGAACATTTAACTTTTTAGTCACAAAAATAAGATTTTAGCAACAATTTTTTTATTTTCCCAAGGGTAACAGGAGAAATTGGACCCCAAAAGTTGTTGTCAAATTTGTCCTGAGTATGCTGATACCCAATATATGGGGGGGAACCACTGTTTGGGCACAAGGCAGGGCTCAGAAGGGAAGGAGCCCCGTTTGACTTTTTCAACCTAAAATTGGCTGGAATTGAGATCGGACGCCATGTCGCGTTTGACGAGTGTCTGATGTGCCTAAACAGTGGAAACCCCCCACAAGTGACCCCATTTTGGAAACTAGACCCCCTAAGGAACTTATCTAGATGTGTGGTGACCACTTTGAACCCCAAGGGCTTCACAGAAGTTTATAACACCCAGGCGTGAAAATAAAAAATCATATTTTTTCCACAAACATGATCATTTAGTCCCCAATATTTTGTTTTCCCAAGGGTAACAGGAGAAATTGGACCCCAAAGGTTGTTGTCAAATTTGTCCTGAGTATGCTGATACCCAATATGTGGGGGGGAACCACTGTTTAGGCACATGGCAGGGCTCAGAAGGGAAGGAGCCCCGTTTGACTTTTTCAACCTAAAATTGGCTGGAATTGAGATCGGACGCCATGTCACGTTTGACGAGCGTCTGATGTGCCTAAACAGTGGAAACCCCCCACAAGTGACCCCATTTTGGAAACTACACCCCCTAAGGAACTTATCTAGATGTGTGGTGACCACTTTGAACCCCCAAGGGCTTCACAGAAGTTTATAACACCCGGGCGTGAAAATAAAAAATCATAATTTTTCCACAAACATGATCATTTAGTCCCCAATATTTTGTTTTCCCAAGGGTAACAGGAGAAATTGGACCCCAAAGGTTGTTGTCAAATTTATCCTGAGTACGCTGATACCCAATATGTGGGGGGGAACCACTGTTTAGGCACATGGCAGGGCTCAGAAGGGAAGGAGCCCCGTTTGACTTTTTCAACCTAAAATTGGCTGGAATTGAGATCGGACGCCATGTCACGTTTGACGAGCGTCTGATGTGCCTAAACAGTGGAAACCCCCCACAAGTGACCCCATTTTGGAAACTAGACCCCCTAAGGAACTTATCTAGATGTGTGGTGACCACTTTGAACCCCCAAGGGCTTCACAGAAGTTTATAACACCCGGGCGTGAAAATAAAAAATCATATTTTTTCCACAAACATGATCATTTAGTCCCCAATATTTTGTTTTCCCAAGGGTAACAGGAGAAATTGGACCCCAAAGGTTCTTGTCAAATTTGTCCTGAGTATGCTGATACCCAATATGTGGGGGGGAACCACTGTTTAGGCACATGGCAGGGCTCACAAGGGAAGGAGCCCCGTTTGACTTTTTCAACCTAAAATTGGCTGGAATTGAGATCGGACGCCATGTCACGTTTGACGAGCGTCTGATGTGCCTAAACAGTGGAAACCCCCCACAAGTGACCCCATTTTGGAAACTAGACCCCCTAAGGAACTTATCTAGATGTGTGGTGAGCACTTTGAACCCCCAAGGGCTTCACAGAAGTTTATAACACCCGGGCGTGAAAATAAAAAATCATATTTTTTCCACAAACATGATCATTTAGTCCCCAATATTTTGTTTTCCCAAGGGTAACAGGAGAAATTGGACCCCAAAGGTTGTTGTCAAATTTGTCCTGAGTACGCTGATACCCAATATGTGGGGGGGAACCACTGTTTAGGCACATGGCAGGGCTCAGAAGGGAAGGAGCCCCGTTTGACTTTTTCAACCTAAAATTGGCTGGAATTGAGATTGGACGCCATGTCACGTTTGACGAGCGTCTGATGTGCCTAAACAGTGGAAACCCCCCACAAGTGACCCCATTTTGGAAACTAGACCCCCTAAGGAACTTATCTAGATGTGTGGTGACCACTTTGAACCCCCAAGGGCTTCACAGAAGTTTATAACATCCGGGCGTGAAAATAAAAAATCATATTTTTTCCACAAACATGATCATTTAGTCCCCAATATTTTGTTTTCCCAAGGGTAACAGGAGAAATTGGACCCCAAAGGTTGTTGTCAAATTTGTCCTGAGTACGCTGATACCCAATATGTGGGGGGGAACCACTGTTTAGGCACATGGCAGGGCTCAGAAGGGAAGGAGCCCCGTTTGACTTTTTCAACCTAAAATTGGCTGGAATTGAGATTGGACGCCATGTCACGTTTGACGAGCGTCTGATGTGCCTAAACAGTGGAAACCCCCCACAAGTGACCCCATTTTGGAAACTAGACCCCCTAAGGAACTTATCTAGATGTGTGGTGACCACTTTGAACCCCCAAGGGCTTCACAGAAGTTTATAACACCCGGGCGTGAAAATAAAAAATCATATTTTTTCCACAAACATGATCATTTAGTCCCCAATATTTTGTTTTCCCAAGGGTAACAGGAGAAATTGGACCCCAAAGGTTGTTGTCAAATTTGTCCTGAGTATGCTGATACCCAATATGTGGGGGGGAACCACTGTTTAGGCACATGGCAGGGCTCAGAAGGGAAGGAGCCCCGTTTGACTTTTTCAACCTAAAATTGGCTGGAATTGAGATTGGACGCCATGTCACGTTTGACGAGCGTCTGATGTGCCTAAACAGTGGAAACCCCCCACAAGTGACCCCATTTTGGAAACTAGACCCCCTAAGGAACTTATCTAGATGTGTGGTGACCACTTTGAACCCCCAAGGGCTTCACAGAAGTTTATAACACCCGGGCGTGAAAATAAAAAATCATATTTTTTCCACAAACATGATCATTTAGTCCCCAATATTTTGTTTTCCCAAGGGTAACAGGAGAAATTGGACCCCAAAGGTTGTTGTCAAATTTGTCCTGAGTACGCTGATACCCAATATGTGGGGGGGAACCACTGTTTAGGCACATGGCAGGGCTCAGAAGGGAAGGAGCCCCGTTTGACTTTTTCAACCTAAAATTGGCTGGAATTGAGATTGGACGCCATGTCACGTTTGACGAGCGTCTGATGTGCCTAAACAGTGGAAACCCCCCACAAGTGACCCCATTTTGGAAACTAGACCCCCTAAGGAACTTATCTAGATGTGTGGTGACCACTTTGAACCCCCAAGGGCTTCACAGAAGTTTATAACACCCGGGCGTGAAAATAAAAAATCATATTTTTTCCACAAACATGATCATTTAGTCCCCAATATTTTGTTTTCCCAAGGGTAACAGGAGAAATTGGACCCCAAAGGTTGTTGTCAAATTTGTCCTGAGTACGCTGATACCCAATATGTGGGGGGGAACCACTGTTTAGGCACATGGCAGGGCTCAGAAGGGAAGGAGCCCCGTTTGACTTTTTCAACCTAAAATTGGCTGGAATTGAGATCGGACGCCATGTCACGTTTGACGAGCGTCTGATGTGCCTAAACAGTGGAAACCCCCCACAAGTGACCCCATTTTGGAAACTAGACCCCCTAAGGAACTTATCTAGATGTGTGGTGAGCACTTTGAACCCCCAAGGGCTTCACAGAAGTTTATAACACCCGGGCGTGAAAATATAAAATCCTGTTTTGTTCCCACATAAATGATCATTTAGTCCCCAATTTTTAATTTTTCCAAGAGTAACAGGAGAAATTGGACCTCAAAAGTTGTTGTTCAATTTGTCCTGAGTACCCTGATACCCCACATGTGGGAGAAAACTACTGTTTGGGCACACGTCAGGGCTCGAAAGGGAAGTAATGACGTTTTGGAAAGCAGACTTTGATGGAATGGTCTGCGGGCGTCATGTTCCATTTGCAGAGCCCTTGATGTTCCTAAACAGTAGAAACCCCCAATAAGTGACCCCATTTTGGAAACTAGACCCCCTAAGGAACTTATCTAGATGTGTGGTGAGCACTTTGAACCCCCAAGTGTTTCACTAAAGATTATAATGCCCAGGCGTGAAAATATAAAATCCTGTTTTGTTCCCACATAAATGATCATTTAGTCCCCAATTTTTAATTTTCCCAAGAGTAACAGGAGAAATTGGACCCCAAAAGTTGTTGTCCAATTTGTCCTGAGTACCCTGATACCCCACATGTGGGAGAAAACTACTGTTTGGGCACACGTCAGGGCTCGAAAGGGAAGTAATGACGTTTTGGAAAGCAGACTTTGATGGAATGATCTGCGGGCGTCATGTTCCATTTGCAGAGCCCTTGATGTTCCTAAACAGTAGAAACCCCCAATAAGTGACCCCATTTTGGAAACTAGACCCCCTAAGGAACTTATCTAGATGTGTGGTGATCACTTTGAACCCCCAAGTGTTTCACTAAAGATTATAATGCCCAGGCGTGAAAATATAAAATCCTGTTTTGTTCCCACATAAATGATCATTTAGTCCCCAATTTTTAATTTTCCCAAGAGTAACAGGAGAAATTGGACCCCAAAAGTTGTTGTCCAATTTGTCCTGAGTACCCTGATACCCCACATGTGGGAGAAAACTACTGTTTGGGCACACGTCAGGGCTCGAAAGGGAAGTAATGACGTTTTGGAAAGCAGACTTTGATGGAATGGTCTGCGGGCGTCATGTTCCATTTGCAGAGCCCTTGATGTTCCTAAACAGTAGAAACCCCCCATAAGTGACCCCATTTTGGAAACTAGACCCCCTAAGGAACTTATCTAGATGTGTGGTGAGCACTTTGAACCCCCAAGTGTTTCACTAAAGATTATAATGCCCAGGCGTGAAAATATAAAATCCTGTTTTGTTCCCACATAAATGATCATTTAGTCCCCAATTTTTAATTTTCCCAAGAGTAACAGGAGAAATTGGACCCCAAAAGTCGTTGTCCAATTTGTCCTGGGTACTCTGGTACCCCACATGTGGGAAAAAACTGTTTAGGCACACGTTGGGGCTCGAAAGGGAAGTAGTGTTGTTTTGGAATGCAGACTTTGATGGTCTGCTGGCGTCATGTTCCATTTGCAGAGTCCCTGATGTGCCTAAACAGGAAAAAAACCCACATATGACATCATTTTGGATACTAGACCCCCAATGAACAAATCTAGATGTGCCCCCAACTAATCTAATGTAAATTAGTAGTGCATGGAGGTGTGGTACAATTTGAAGCAATCCTTCATGCACAGGCCAGGTTTTTCGGGGCAGGTGTCGCACTGGTAAGTGGTGTCCCTGCGTATTCCTTTTTTGTAACACACTCGACACCTTTTTTGCGGCTTACCTTTTCTTGGGGTTGGCGGGACCACCCCCGGAAAATGCTGACCTGGGACAATACGAGCACCTTCAGTTCCTGAAGTACTGGGGCCCGCTCCTTCCTGAGCGCCAAACATCATGGCCTTAACCACTACCTCCTGGAAATGAAGGTACGCCGTATCGCTGGGGCATGCACATTGTGACAGCAGGAATGCGTTGAGCATTGCCATTTGGACGATGTGCACGGCCAGCTTTTTGTACCACACCTTGGCCTTCCTCAATGCATTGTACGGTTGGAGGAGTTGATCGGAGAGATCAACTCCCCCCATTTTTTTGTTGTACCCCACTACACATGTCGGTTTGAGGACCTGTGTAGAGGTACCCCGTACAGTGCAGAGGGTACTGCCATCACCGTGTATGGTGGTCAAGAGATGGACATCTCTCTTGTCCTTGTACTTGACCACCAGCAGGTGGTCGCTACATTGGGCTCTGCTCTCACCTTTTCGGAGCATCTGCCCAAGTAGCGTCTTCGGGAGGCCTCTCTGATTTTTGCGGACAGTACCGCAGGCTGCGGTACGTCGCTCAGAGAGGGATTTGTAGAGTGGGATGCTGGTATAAAAGTTATCAGTGTAGAGGTGATAACCTTTATCCAGCAGTGGGTGCACCAAATCCCACACAATTTTCCCACTCACTCCCAGGAAAGGAGGACACTCAGGGGGTTCAATCCGGGTGTCCTTCCCTTCGTAAACTCTAAACTTGTGGGTGTACCCTGAGGTACTCTCACACAACTTATAGAGTTTGATTCCGTACCTGGCCCTCTTACTGGGCAGGTATTGACGGAATCGCAGCCTTCCCTTGAAGTGAACCAAGGACTCATCCACGCAGATGTCCCTTTGGGGCACGTACACTTCAGCAAACTTTTTGTTGAAGTGTTCGATGACCGGCCGAACTTTGAACAGACGGTCAAAGTTGGGGTCATCTTGTGCGGGACACGCTGCATTATCAGTATAATGCAGAAACTTGTGGATGGCCTCAAAACGCGTCCGGGCCATGACCATTCGGAACACTGGAGTGTTGTATAAAATATCAACACTCCAATATTGCCGAATTTCCGGCTTCTTCAGTATCCCCATATGGAGGACCAGGCCCCAAAACTGCGTCATTTCAACTGCGTCTACAGGAGACCAGTTTGAAAATGTTGAACGCGGGTTTTGCTCCAAAAATTGACGAGCGTACAAATTAGTTTGCTCCACCATGAGGTTAACAAAATCCTCAGAGAAAAAGACTTTGAAAAAGTCAATTTCTGTGAGGCCGGTGGTGTCAAACTTGATTCCTGATTCTGCCACAAAATCAGGAATCAGTGGCTCGTAATTTTCGGGGGGCGAGGTCCATACGGGGAGCACTGGGTCAGCTGCGGGCATGGTGGGCGCTGCCTCATCTTCTGTCCTGGAGCGTCTGCGTGGCGGTTCCGCAGGACCCGAGGAGGAAGATGAGGAGGGAGAAGAGGAAGAAGAAGAGGATGAAGAATCCGAAAAATAAAGAAAAGTCGGATCGTCATCCAAATCGCTATCAGTTTCGGAGGCAAGTAAAGCATATGCCTCCTCCACTGAATAGCGCTGTTGGGATGAATTTGATGACATTTTTGTGTAAATATGGTGCTTGGGTGTACACTTTATTGAAAACTGTATGTGTACGTGAGGGGGGGGAGTGATTGGTGTAAACTTTCTGTAAAGAAAAAGCTGTGGAAAAAAGTATAAAACAGCAGGCCCTTGCTGATAAGTGTCACTTATCAAAACTAGGCTGCTTGATGTGCGCACGGGGTGGCGCAAGGGGGGGGTGGAAAAAAAAAAAAAAGGAAAACGGCAAACTCTGATAAGTGAACTGTGTCACTTATCCAAGTTTCGCAGCTGCGGGATGTGTGTACGGAGGGGCTAAGGAAAAAAAGCGAGCTCAAGTGTTGATCGGTGAACTGCGTCACCAATCAACGCTCGGCGGCTGCGCACGGAGGTGGCGCAAAAGTGGGATGGAGGGGGGTAAAAATAGGGGGAAGGGGGATGGGGGGATTGGGGTGGATGAAGAGAGATTGGGCAGGGATCAACAGTTAGGGTTGTAGTTAGGTGGCACAAAGAGGGGTGAAAAAAATGAAAAGCGGCAGGCACAAGCTTGGATAAGTGACATGTGTCACTTATCCAACTTTTGCGGCTGCGGGATGTGTGTACGGAAGTGGCGCAAAGGGGGCTAAGGAAAAAAAAACGAGCTCAAGTGTTGATCGGTGAACCTCGTCACCAATCAACGCTCGGCAGCTGCGCACGGAGGTGGCGCAAAAGTGGGGTGGAGGGGGGTAAAAATAGGGGGAAGGGGGATGGGGGGATTGGGGTGGATGAAGATAGATTGGGCAGGGATCAACAGTTAGGGTTGTAGTTAGGTGGCACAAAGGGGGGTGAAAAAAATGAAAAACGGCAGGCACAAGCTTGGATAAGTGACGTGTGTCACTTATCCAACTTTTGCGGCTGCGGAATGGGTGAACGGAAGTGGCGCAAAGGGGGCTAAGGAAAAAAAAGTGAGCGCGAGTGTTGATCGGTGAACTGCGTCACCGATCAACGCTCGCCGGCTGCGCACGGAGGTGACGCAAAAGTGGGGTGGAGGGGGGTAAAAGGGGGGTAAGAGGGGGGGTGGAGGGGGGATGGGGGGATGAAGATAGATTGGGGGGGTGAAGATAGATTGGGCAGGGGATCAGGGATCAATTAACACTTACAATTGTAGTTTTCTTTCTTCTTCTTCTTCTTTCTTCTGCAGGGATTGTGATGCTACAAGCTGTGGCACCACAATACCCAGCACAGGAGCTCTTGCTGCGTCCGACCTCTCTGCAGGAATCCTCAGCTAGAGTGAGGACCCCTGCAGACAGGTCAGACAGGTCAGAGGCAGGTCAGGGGGCAGGTCACAGAGCGGTCACATCGCTGCTGTGACCTGTCATTGGTGGGATCGAATGATTACATCGATCCCACCAATCCCTGATCTGCCTGGTGACCATGGCAACTGCCTAGAATCGGAGCTCACAGCTCCGATTACTAGGCAGGTCATGCCCAGGTCACCAGCAGGGCACAGAGCGGTCACATGGTGACCGCAGCTGTGCCCTGTGGTTGGCGCGATCGCCGATCTAATCGATCGCGCCAGCCAACTCCTGCAGGCCCTACTGGGCCTGCATCAGGCTCCAGCACGATCGGTGCTAATATAGCACCGATCCTGGCCGGTACTGGCAGGGCACAGCGGCGATATAGCGCCGCTGTGCACTGCGATTGGCGCGATCGATCAGATCGGCGATCGCGCCAATCCGGGTGCTTTTCGGCTCTAGGATCGAGTACATCGGTACTCGATCCCCGCCTAGGACATCATTGTTTCAGCCAAGCTGATTGGCTGAAACAATGAGAAACGCTGCGATTGGCTGTTCAGAATTGAACAGCCAATCACAGCGCTCTGGATGCCGGGGGGGCGGGATCGCAGCCCGGGATGCCGACGCCATCTTTTCTAAGGTGAGATGGCGTCGGAATTTTAATGCGATCACCGCGACTTTAGTCGCGGTATCGCATTAAAGGGCCCGACGTACTATCCCGTCCCCGGTCATACGGGCCCGGGTACCGTGGACGGGATAGTACGTCGGATGGCAGGAAGGGGTTAATGCAGGTCCATACATGACAGATGAATATACCTCTGGACAAGTATTATATGAGTCCTATGTTTCTCTAGTAACAGCATATTTTCAAATTATTCAGATTCAGCTTCATTTGCATTGCCATCATAATAGTGAAGGTTAAGCGGCTTGTCCGAACCCTAACTGATGACTTTTCCTGGGAGTAGGGTATCAATGTGAGATAGGTGGGGGTGTCAGTTGTCGGACCCCCACTGATCTCGTATTGAGTGAATATTGAAAAAAGGGAGCTGCCAGTAGTAAATCTTGATGATTTGTGTGCAAAATTGCATTCACTGTGGCAGAACATTCCTCAAACAACAATTAATAATTTCATTGATAGCAGCCAAGGTGTTTACTTGCGGGGATTCCTGCGTGTGGGGCTCATACTTAACACTGATTAAATCGAGATGCTCTGAAAAATTTGTTTACATTTTTACATAATTTTCATATCATTAACATGACTATCCATCCAGTGATTTCAATAATTCAACATCTTTTCCTTCTTAGTATTGCAGTTTCAAAGCTGAGTAGTGTATTTACATCCATTTTTCTGTAGCTTGTATGTTATACTTGTGCATATAACATTATAAGTGACCACTTATCCATTAATAATATTCAATTTTTAATCAAAAATATAAAATTCAAGTTTTCTGCAAATATCCCAAAGCCTTATCCACTTTTCTTTAACTTAACACCAACACATTCTGCAGCGCTTTACTGACATTGTCATCATTGTGGCTCACAATCTAATTTTCCTATCGGTATGTCTTTGGATTGTGGAAGAAAACCCATGGGAAACATGCAAACTCTTTGCAGATGTCGTCCTTGGTTGGGCTTCAACCCAGGACCCCTACTCTGCAAAGCAACAAGGCTAACTTACAGCCCTATTAATGACCTGAGTTGTCAATAATACTTTTAAATGTAAGAAAAAGTCTCAAATTATGTATGAAAGGGAATTGCATTTGTCAGCAGGATTTTTCTATTTAATCTGAGGTCAGCATGAGGTAGGGGCTGATACACAGATTTCAGGGATGTGTCACTTATTAGGCTGTGTGCTGTTGTTTCAGTACAATGAATGTTTTATCACCAAGAGATTATCACTTCCTGGACTACAGCTCACATGAGCCCTGGTCCGACCACACCCCCTCCTCTGATAAGCTGTACACAGAAAGCTCTGGTGTGGGCCGAGTTACCTTTCTGAGCTCTGCTGCATTGCTACATCTAAAAACTTTGTGTCACAACTGCTGCACTCAGTAAACTAAATGATACATTGCTAGAATCAGGGTCTCCTTTCCTACATCATGCTGCTCTCAAAAGAGGTAGCAAAAACAGATTGTCTTTAATATGTGTAAATTCAAAGTTTCAAAGCCATTTGCATAAAATAGTATTGAAAATGTAGAAAAGGGCATTATTGTATATGGTAAGGGGTTAAAGGGATAAAGAAAGCAGTTTAAATGCCCATCACATGCTATACAGGAAACAAAAAGGAATTACAACCCCCAACATCTTACACTCAATTAAAGTAAATCCAGGAACAAGATTTCAACCAATTTAGTGGTTTATTCTAAGAATGAATCAAACCATTAGAAACGGGCAACAACTTGGTTTGCTGACTAAGAACAAAGGGAACGTTCGTGAGATATAATGCAATCTGCAACATGTTATATATTTGTGCTTCTAACGCAGTTTTACCAATATCCAGGGAATTCAGCATAAAACAATGGATTACTATCGTGCAAAGTATTTGATTTAACGCATACAATGAAAGCATGGTAAATAAAACATCAGAGGTGAATCAACATATGATCATATTAGAAGAGCGAAGATTGAAAAAAATATTCACCCTTGTGGGGATTTTCTTTTATTCCTCATGTTCCTCATGTTGCGAAATAGATTATATTCGAAAGGTCAGAGGAATATTTACTAGTTTATATACAGGAAAACAGTTTTCTAGAAAAGGAAAGCATCGGCTACTACGTAGGGACACCGAGCTGCTGGGTTTCTGTGCAGAGGCTTCAATGCAATTTTCTATTCATTACTAGTTTTGCATTAGAAGCTCAATGATCCAAGAATTAAAAATAGGAATATATTTATTTTACTTTGTGTTAAAATATATTTAAACAGTTAGTCTCGTCTTGGCACCCCCAACAAATACGTATTGCTGGGGAAAACTATGGCCTGCAAGACATTTTTCAAAATTAAAGTGCTACAGTCGTTTCTGGAAAACTTGCAGCTGAATGTCTGTGTCTACCTCGCTATTCCTTCTCTTCCTCTTCCCCTCTCCATAGAATTTTATGAGCACCATCTGTCATCTCCTGTCTCAGTAATGTGAACATTTGCATTCTTTGAAGATGGATTTTACCAATTTTTTTCTATGAATTGAGAGTGAAAGATTAATCCAAGTGGAGAAGAACTAAATTTCTTTGATAAGATATATTAGTGCATTTCTTATTTTCACATGTACTAGTGATAGATGAAGAAAAATGTTCTTTAGTGAGAATTTTGTTATACCTCTTTCTTAAAGGGAACCTGTCAGCAGGATTGGGCTCAGTAAACCACAGACAGTGTCAGGTCGGCGGCGTTATACTGATTAAAATGATATCTTTGTTGATGAAATCCGTCATGTGGTTGTTGTTTAATCTTTATTTCCAGATTTTCAGTTACTGAAATTCTCGTGCTTTGAGGATGTATGTGGGCGGGCTATGGGTGGGGCTTTGTGCAGGGCTGTGGGTGGGGCCTTGTGTAGGGCTTTATGTGGTTCTCTGCTTACATATGCATCTGTATGGGTTTATGACAAGTCATTGATCTCTCAGTGACCTGCCTCCTATTTTACATACTGCATAGAATATTGTTTGAAAAAAAAATTCACATTCATCAGGCAGATGCAAATGCTGTAGCATGAAACGATGGATAACATGCATGTTTTCATTTTATTTAGATATATAGTTGTGTTGGAGAAAAAAATTATCTTAATCAAAATGGCACCGGAGGCCGCCCCTGCGCAGTAGCATCTTTCATATTCTGATAGATGCTACTGTGTCGGTGCCATTTTGCTAGAGAAAAAAAATTGGGCATCATCAAGATGGCGCCGGCAATGATGAATGTGAGTTTTTTTTTATCAAACAATATTCTATGCAGTATATAAATTAGGGGGCAGGTAACTGAGTCACTGAGGGATCAATGACCTGTCATAAGCCCATACAGATGCATATGTAAGCAGAGCACCACATAAAGCCCCGCCCACAGGCCGCCCCAGAGCACAAGAGTCTCATTAACTGAAAACTGAAACTAAAGATTAAACAACAACCACAAGACGGATTTCATCAACCCAGGTATTATTTTAATCAGTATAATGGCACCAACCTGTCACTGTCTGTAGTTTAACGAGCACAATCCTGGTGAGAGGTTCCCTTTAATTTAATTTGGGTTTTTTTAAGTTAATTTTACTTGGTTTCGTTTTTGTCTCCCCTTTTGTTCTACGTTTTGGGTGTGGTATTAATTATCCAGATGTTTTTGCCTAATTCATATTTAGTGACTATTTACCAATGGCACAATATTTTTTGTCCAGTTGTACTGCAGTACCCTAGCTGAGTACAATACCTGCCTAATTTTGATTGCACAATTGAAGATTATTGTGTGACATTTAAAGATTATTGAAAGGATTTTTCAACATTTCAATGTAGAAAGGCAGTAAAGTAAAAGTACTAAAGAGTAAAAAAAAATCTTTGAACTGATGTCAATTCATCAAACATTGTGCAGCCGATGCTTTGCCAGGTTATGTTTCCACTACCCACTGTGGTATTGTCACTCAAGTCCAAACTTTTAAAACTGTTACTGGTGTTCAGCAAACACTTAACATTTAATGCCTTGCATACACCATGATGCAGCCAATCTACCTTGACATTTAATACATCCCATGTAATGGAAAATGTCACGTTAAGGTTTGCAGCATCCTGGTACTGTATGTAGTGCATTAAGTGTTGTTGTGTTGCATTGTGACATTGCAGCTAACGATTTCCAAAGTTGTCACATTCCGACTTGCAACTTACAAATGTTTACAAATATGGCCCAATTTTCTGTTGTTGGTTGCATGTCGCATGTAACTCGCTTGCCATGGACCAGTGCAAGTCACATGTGACTGCAACATTTCTGCAACATCAACTGTTTTTCCAGCCAAATTGCAGCTCTAAACCACTGATTCGACAGATCACAAACAACTTGCACGAATGTTTTTGGAAGCGCAACTTGCCTGAGAATTGATGTTGTATGATTCCTTTGGGTGTCTAACACCAGCCTAACATTTACTACATCTGTACACCAATGTATGAAATGCCAGTCTCAAATGGAAGTGTGCTGGAGTAAGATACACATAAGTTTCAAGAAATACTTCCTCCTTAAAGGGAATGCATCATTAAGATCAAGTCCCTTAATCTGCATATGTGGGCATACAGATCTTTGAAAGCTAAGGCTAGGTTCACATTGCGTTGGGGCATCCGTTTAATGTATCCATTAAATGGATGCGCTAACGCTGATATCATTTTTGACATATTTTGTGACCTAGCGCTAGCATATGCGCTAACGCATGGTAGCCTTTCGTTACCATGCGCTACCATGCGTTAGCCCATACAGGTCTATGCACAGTGAACGCATCCACTCGCTTTGCGCTAGACCCAACGCACCCTCGGATGCTGCAGACTGCAATCGAGGGTGTGTCATGAAGTAACGCATCATCGCTAGCGCATGCCGATTTTGGCATGCGTTATAATGCGTTACTATTATTGCAGGCAATGGCGGCATTAACGCTTCTGTTACATAGCATTAGTGCCGCTATGTAACGGATGCCGTCAGCGCATTGCCCGCAATGCAGTGTGAACCCAGCCTAAATCCAGGTGCCAGGCAAGGAAATCAGACAGTCAAGCTAAAGAGGCTACCCCTGACCACAGTAAGATTTGTGACGAGGCGCATGCCACTTTGCTTGATTCCTTAAGAGGCGTGTGCCTCCATCCTGCCAACTCACGGCATGAAAAACACCGCTCTTTATGAATTTGGTCCTTAATTTCTAAGTAAGGCCAGGTTCAGATGAGTTTATAAAAAATCATCTGATTCACATCCAGAGAAAACGGTTTATTTTCAACCGCATTGTCCGTTTTTCACATCCGTATGACCTCCATATGGTATACATTTTTACATATATATTCATCAGCAGTGAACAAAATTTACAAGACCAAACACAGTTTCCAATGCAAAGAACTGAAATAATTCACTAACAGTCGGACACAATACAGGTCATCCGAAAATATAGAAGAGGATCGAGCCTACTGTTATTTTTTTTCACACCGACCTGGTATCATCTGAACAGCTGTACTCAATAACATCGGTTGTTGTGCTGTATGTGTCAATTGTGTCAATTAACCCAGACAGCAGAAATGCATACAATTTTCTCACTTGGTTCAGACCTTAAGGCCCCGTCTCACATAGCGAGATCGCTGAAGCGTCACAGATTTTGTGATGCATCAGCGATCTCGCCAGCGATCTCGCTACATGTGACACTCAGCGGCGACCACCCCCCCCACTGGATATCGCTGATCATGCTCGAATGTCCTGGGCCATTTTTTCGTCGTCGTCGTCCCGCTGGCCAGCATGCATCTCTGTGTTTGACACAGACGAGCGACCTCGTTGGCGACGCAGAACTCAGGGACGCAGGCTGGAATCATTCAGAATAGCTGCTGTGTGACAAGGTTCCAACGACCGCCGATGACGTTCTATGGATTGCTGGATCGTTGCTGCGCCGTTGAGTAGATCTGCCTGTTTGACGGCTATGTAGCGATCATGTAGCGACGCACCAGCGATTCTTACCAGGCCGTATCGTTGTCGGGATCGCTGGTGCGTCGCTTAGTGTAATGGTACCCTTTTGTCGGGCCTTACTGTATCCTCTACTGCATGAACACTAAAAATATAGACATGCAAATTCATTTTAGCGGTATTGTAAGAAAAATGATTTTCCAGCTGTTTTTAGCATCATTAATTTACTGATAATGAGATTTTATTTTAATTACTGTCGAAGCCGAGACTTTTTAATTAGCTCAAATCACACCATTGAATCAATTAATGCTATAATGGAAGAAAAAATAAATAAAAACTAACGCACAAGTTACATTAGAATGCTGCGCATGTGGAATTCGAAGAATTTCAGCTATGTGTATGCCTGAACATTTTCCAGAATGATTTTCACACTTCAGCCTTTTATAATTTTCACACTTGTCAAAGCCTTGGTAGAGTTCCATTTGTGAAATTAACATAGTTTTCAGCTGGGGACCCTTCGACTTGCTATGTGTTAGACTGCTTGTCTGGGCAACAAAATAATACTGTTGCATTTGGAGCGAAATGAAAATGATTTAATATACAGGATGTGTAAGATTTACGTAATATGAAATTAGGTTTAATTCTATTTTTTAATGATGTTTTGAAATTGTATATGCAAGACTTTCATTGTGTTATAAAAAACCATTGCTCATGGGAGTGTAATTTTGCTCAAATTCGCTGCTCTTTCCGGAGCACAGCATAGAAATTGTCATCTGCAGATTTAGGTAATATTACCAGTGGCATATCAATTGGGTTTCCAGAGTCCACCTAAGAAAACAGCAATTTTGCAAGAAGGTAGCTTGGGGGATTATAATGTTTCATGCCAATTTTTCAATGATGTAATTAATCCCGATAATATCCATGGTGATTAGATGGCAGCTCGGGGTATATATAATGCACTGTGTACAAGGAGTCTCCATTTTTGCCACCCTGCATTTTGATTTTTTACATGAAGGCAAGAGATCTGCAACTGGACTTGGAAAAATTATTGTGACAATTTTTTGCCAAGATCATCATCTACACCGTCAACAAAAATAAAATGCTCCCAAAGCTCCTGCACTGTTTTTTTCCCCAGGAAGTTCTCTTTTTTACCCAAATTTGGAGTAACTGAAACCGAAACAGTTGTCCATTTAGGATTATTATTTTTCATATTATATTTACAGGAAAATAAAAGAAGAACTTAGGAAAAATAAGCAACTCTCCAGAAGCAACTACTGGCCTCTAGTCAATTGCTGTTAAAGTCGAGACCAATTTATCTCTCACAGGTCCAAGTGGAAGGGGAATACAGAATACAATGGTGGTTAGCCCAAATAAAAAAAACTGAATGTGAACAATAAAATGACCAAATCCTGAGTAATTTATGAAGTGGGCAAATGTATCCAAGATAAGCTTTGGAATAATCAAATCTACCGGTGACATGTAGGGATAGTGTCAGACTGGGGTAGCGGGAGCCCACCAATAAGACTGACTCTGGTGATCCACTGTTCAGCTACGTGCAAATATTACATTACCCTCTTTCACAAATTTATCTGTATGTCTATATAATAATAACCTTGGTAGTTTGTTGAATGAATGACGAGTTGAATGAATCAAATGTATTAGGTGAACTATATATTTTCCATATTGGGAATAAGTGGCTTACTCCTTCATAGGGGCCCACTGGCGGATTTCCCTGTTCTCCCGTGGACCAGTCCAAGCCTGTCACCCCAAACAGACAGGATTATGTCACCCCAAAACTCAATTTAAACAACTTATACAGTCATAAAGGTCACTTTGCACCTAAAAACTTCATCACAATAACATTTTTTTTTTTAATTACATTTATTATATCAATGAGGGCTATTTGGTGCATCATTGACATGGCTAAGTGTTATGATGAGTCACCGAAGGAGGAAAAAACAAAATACCAGCTAAGTCCAGAAAAACCAGAGAGGTTGGCAGCTATCGGATTGCAGACCCCTGGACCTATCCACAACAACTAGCAGTAGCCGTGGGGGGTTCCTACGGTGCCCTAGACCCCTCGATCACAGCAGGAGAACTACATAGCCTAAAGACAGAAAGGGGAAAAACTAAACTGCCCCAGAGCAGACCCCAAAGCAATAGGCAGCCCCCAACATATAATGACGGTGAAGCAAGATGAAAACACTAACACAGATAGAAAGATAGGTTGAGCAAATGATGGGGCCCAAGCTAACTACATAGGACAGGATAGGAAAGCTGCTGTCTGCCATCCGCCAAAACCCTATCAAAATGAGCCAACCGACTGATAGGAAAAACAGGCCCTGAAGTCGCTAGGCTTCAAAAGACTATATCAGCACTCAGGTATATTCTGAAGACAGAGCAAAAGATCAACAGATCAGAGACAAAAATGGAATTCAGCTCACCCCCGGCCGGGGATGGCAGAACTCCCAAAAAACAAGGCAAAACAAAAACAAAACTGAAGAGTACAAAGCAGAGCAGAAAAACTTAGCTTTGAGATGCAGGAATCAGACTGGTCTCCAAGAATCCAGCAGGAAAATCACCAGCCAGGAAGAAGGGCGTCGGCAGCCTTATATCCAGTCCTCAATTCCAGCCACCCAGTCATCATCTAGCTGCCCAGGTGTTTGGCAATCAGCCTCACTACCTTCCTTCACCAGAGGAGGAAGTTCATCAGACCTCAATGGTGAAGGGAAAAATGAACTCACAACAGCTCAATGCACCTTCAACAGGGGTAGACACTCCCATTGGAGCAACCTGTGCAGCCGTACAGGGGCTAAAGAGGTACGGGGGGCCCATTTCCATCTCCAAAGCAGCAAGCAGCTTCTGTCACAGACACATTATTGGACTACAAAGGGCCCACTTACTGTTCTTACACAGTTTTCATTGGGGTTGTCTGGTTGTTAAACCACACACCTGGAAGTTACTTTCAAGTCCTCATGCCTAGCATTTTGCTGATTGGCATTTTGTGGTTCATATTTTGAATCAGAAGTGTTGTTTCAAAATGCAGTATGCCCTAAATATGGCAATTTTTTCTTGCATTTTTCCCAAAGACTTTTTCTATGGGATTTTAAAAAGTTTCAAAAACATAGGATAAAAAAGTGACTAAAAACCAGTAAATACTTTAAAATGTTTGGGCTTCTTTAAACATCTTAAAATGCTGAAAAAAAAGTATTTTGAAATGAGTCGTAATACCGTAATACTGCATGATCGGCATCTACTTGTAGTGCTGAAGAGCGGTTTTGCAATAACTCATCACATCCATTGAAAAGCATCAAGAATTCAAGATGCATTTAAGCGGAGAGGTAATAGACTGTGAAAATCTCTGAGGTTTACATATTGCTGCACATTTTCCTAGACCTCATCCACACATTACATCTAATTGTTTCCTGTGACTTTTTCCTTTTTTGACGGCTCGGACATCAAACGAAGAAGCTGCATATCTCCAATTCATTTTTATTAATTGTATACGCTGCAGTAGCAATTGATCACTGTCATATTTATTTCTACATTTTATCTAATCTTATGCAGATAACATATTTAAGAATGTATTACTTACTCTCACTTTACAGCCCCCCAAAAATCTAATTTATCATAACGGGAAATATTGTTTATTAAAAATTCTGAAAACCTACAGCCGACTTGTACCCAGGATTTAGTAATTCACACTTCCACATAATCCTGGTGAATTGTATCCCTTTATTTCAAGGATATGATATTGAAATTCTTATACCAGCTCACACTTTCCATTATTTATACATTTCAGACCAGCTCTTCAGAGTTTCTAAATGTCAGTGCCCATGGCATTTCCTTAGACTGCTGTCAGACACATTGTCAACTCCGTGATTCTTGATTCCAGCGACCGTCTCTTATGCGCATGAAAAGGACCGGTTGAGGGTTGGCTACATATTTTCCTCCATGTTCTAGCATAAAGCAGGTGTCAGGATAATATTAGTTTTCTATAAAATTGCTTTTGCCGTTACAATATTATTCGGTTACACCTTGTTTTTCATTTTAGACACAAATACATTTTGTTTGCAGTTTAATACTAGACATAAATTGCTGTTGGAAAAGAAATAAGTTGCCTGAATTGAAATGCTGTCGTCCAGGTAAGAATGTATTGGAGTGAATCATATTAAATCAAAGTAACGTAATCCACTCTTGTATAAAAAAAAATATTATTTTACAATAATTTGGAACCAATAATGCAAAATCCATAGCAGTCATTGGGGCTCTGCTGTACCTCGATATGCCTCTAATTTGACCTGGAAGCATGAAGGTTTATTCTGTTGATTTCAAACTTGTGCCATGTTCCACCGGATGCCGTAACATTGAGATACCAACACTCCTAAGAAAGAATACCTCTGTAAAATAATGCTATATCTTGGCGAAATGCAGCAGCTGGAGAAGGAACCATCTACAGTGGTATTTAAATGGTGGGCACTCCTGGTTAAAATTACTGTTATCGTGAACAGTTGAGTAAGTTGAAGATTAAATGATCTCTAAAAGGTCTAAAGTTAAAGATGACATATTTACTTTGCATTTTAGCCAAAAAAATATAATATTATTTTTTTTTACATTTTTAAAATTCCAAAAAGGAAAATGGACCGATGCAAAAGTTTGGGCACCACATGGATAGTACCTAGTAGCACCCACTTTTGCAAGTATCACAGCTTTTAAATGCTTTTTGCAGCCAGTCAAGAGTCTTTCAATTAATGTTTGAGGGATTTTCATCCATTTTTCCTTGGTAATATAATGCTATATGTAGGTGAAACAGCAGCAGGAAAAGGAACATACAGGGGCCCAAGAGGTAAAGTTGCCCACTTCCATCTCCAGAGCTGCAAGCAGCTTCTGTCACAGACACACTATGGGACTGCAAAGGTCCCATTTACTGTTCTTTCACAGTTTACATAGTTTTATTTCATTGGGGTTGTCTGAAAATTCTTCCAGTTCTGTGAGATTCCTGGGTCGTCTTGCATTCACTGCTATTTTGAGGTCTAGCCACATATTTTTTAATGATTTTCACATCAATGGGGGTCTATGATGAAGGCCATTGTAAAACCTTCAGCTTGTGCCTTTTCAGGTAATATATTGTGGATTTTGACGTGTGTTTAGGATCAGTGTCGGACTGGGATGCCAAGGGCCCACCAGTAACAATGACTTTGGAGGGGCCCACTTGTCATCTGCATACAAATATTACACTACCCTCGTTCACAAATTTACCAATATCTCTATATAATAAACTGGGTGATTTGGTTAATGAATGATGAGATGCTGCTTTTTTCTGTAAAGTGTGAATCAAGCGAATTATGTGAAGTACTACGCATACAATGGGTTTAGGGGGAAAGATCTGCACGGGGGCCCACCGGGGGATTCCCTTGTTAACCTATGGGCCAGTCCGAGCCTGTTAGGATCATTGTCCATTTGTAGAAGCCATCTTCTTTTCAACTTCAGCTTTTTTACAGATGGTGATATGTTTGCATCAAGAATTTATTGAAATGTCTTTCAATCCATTCTTCCCTATACCTGTGAAATGCTCCCTGTGCCATGGACTGCAACACAACCCCAAAGCATGATTGATCCATCCCAATGATTAATGGTTGGCAAGATGTTCTTAACCGGAAATTCTTTGCCCTTTTTTTCTCCACATATACCTTTGATAATTATGGCCAAAGAGCTCCATTTTTAACCTCATCGGTCCACAGGACTTGTTTCCAAAATGCATCAGGCTTGTTTGCATGTTCTTTTGCATTCTTATGACTCTGAATTTTATGGTGACGCAGGAAAGGTTTTCTTTTGATGACTCTTCCATGAAGGTCATATTTGTGCAGGTGTCTCTGAACAGTAGAATAATGTGCCACAGCTACAGAGTCTGCTAAATATTTCTAAAGGCCTTTTGCAGTCAAGCAGAGGTTCGAATTTGCCTGATTTGGACTTTTCTGAGGAAAAGGCAACTTGAAAGCGTTTTCTTTTTGACTCTACCAGCAGTAGGTCAAAGCATAGTATGCAGACGCGAGCCGTGATTTCTGTGCGCAGGCACATGACTTTGCTAGGCGTCATCCACGTTACTTAAAAAAGGAGGATGGCCAGCAGCAGCCAGGGGGAAGGATGGAGACACCAAAAACCACGCCCTTCGCACCGGACTGACCCAATTTCCATACAGCCTGGGAGAACCTAGAAAGGTTTTTGTGGGGTGTACAGGGGAGTCAGAGAGTTATAAAAGCATTTATGGAATGCAGCACAGGCGCTGAATAGCATGATAGCTTTAGTTGCTATATGACAAAACTGGTGACAGGTTCCTTTTAATAAAGTTGATATATTTGTGATTTTGTAGCACTATTTTTCTTTTTCTTTTGGTTTATTCCAAAGAAATGATATCACTTATGGGATTTTAAAGTTGAACACACCTACACTTTAGATTATATGAGCACAGTGCACAACATTCTATGTCACGATGTAACAATCGCTATAAAATAATTTCATTCACAATTCTCATGCTATATAAACTCTTGGCTTGCATTGCTTGCTAGTTGTGAGTAGTTGTCGCATCATTCATCATTGGAATAATTATCTGCTCATGTAACTGAACCATCTATCTATCTATCTAGCCTTAAACCATGAATAACGTATAGTCTATAGTAGACTTATTGCCTTAATGCAGGACTAATCTGAAGACTTTATTGGAGTGACATAGGATGCCAGATTGCTGTATGTCATAGAAGAATAATCTCTCTAATCCATAGAGTAGATTACACTGAAATAGCACAACCTGTTCAATCTACTGGAACTTTCCTCAACAAGTTCTATTTTTTATCAGTATCTCACATGGACACAATATTGCCCCATCTGTTATGTCCTGTGGAAGTTATATAAAACACACAAAGACCTTTTTAAATCCAAAGTGATACATTTTGGTAAAGTTTTTCTAGGATGATAGATGTTGTGACCAAGTTTGATTGTCCTATTATGTAGCATATGGTCCTGCCTGCCATATGAGAAAAAAGCTAGCTTTGGGAAGCACTCAGAAATTTTACTAAGAAGGTGGGGGTCTGGAGTTCCAGTGGTTATGACAAGCAATATGTGTAGTGTAATGTAATGTATCAGCTCTAGCTTGGTGTGTAAATAAATGTAATTTGAAAAATGGAATCATGACATTGATCCCATAGTTCTATTTTTCATACCAAACAACTATGCCAACTTCCCTTCTGTGGTATTTTGACATACAACCATACTTTCCAATTTTCAAGTAGAAATATTAGCTTTTTTTAAAGTAGTAAAAAAAAATTCAAAATGTGAATTTGCTTCAGATTTAGAATGGGATTTGCTGTGGATTTCACCCCATGCATTACAAAGAGTGAAATCAACCGCATAAATTGACATATTGCATATTTAAAGGGAAGCTGTTGCTAGAAAAAACACTATTAGCCTGCAGAAATGGGGTCATCAACCTCTTCATGATATGTACGTCTAATGTTGTGTCCTTGCATTTGATGCGGGCTCTGGTCCTGAGCCCACGTCTTTTCCAGCCCCTGGCCGGCGTTTGTAGGTGATCGTCATTCATGCTACACATAGAAGAGCTGGAGCCCTGTTATGTGTACCACAGGCAATCAGACGATCGCAGCTTCAAGTCTTCTATAAGGGGACTATTGAAGCCTGTAGAAAGAAAACAAAACAATTTTTTAAAAATATTAAAAAATAAAAAAACACAAAAGTTGAAATCACCCCCCCTTTGCCCCATTTAAGATAAAACAATTAAACATAAATAAAAAATATAAATATTTGGTATTGATGCATTCAGAAATGTCCGATCTATCAAAATATAAAGTAAATTATTCCGATCAGTAAACGGTGTAACGAGAAAAAAATTTGAAATGCCAGAATCATGGATTTTTGGCTGCAGCAACATTGCAATAACAGGCAGTCAAAACATTTTAACTACTTCAAAATGGCATCAATAAAAACATCAGCTCAGGGTGCAAAAAAAGAGCCATTGCCCAGCCCTAGATCCCAAAAAATGTAGACACTACAGGTCTTGGAAAATGGCAACATAAGCAAATTTTTTTCCTTACAAATTTCGGATTTTTAGTTCACCACTGTAGTGCAGCGGAGTTGGTGCAGTGCGACAGGCAGTGACCACAGGAAAGTTCAAAAATAAAGTCTCTTTAATGTCCAACATACTCACAAATGGAAGCAAATGGTATCCTCTGGATCTCAGCTGGGAATCAAGACAGTCCGTATTCGAGACAAGTTTGCCGTGGGCGACTGCCCCACCATGTCACGCTGAGAGATGCCAGGCCCTTTGGCTTTGCTTGGCTCCGTGTTGCTACACACAGGCTGAACCTTGAAGAGCCACCTGCTCTGCAGTTCGCAAACTAAGACTGACACACACAACCCTTTGCTGCAGGGTTTTTAAATGAAATCTGTGGCCACGGGCCACTTGTAAGATTCGGCCTGGAGGGAGCAAACTGCCCCACTACAAGCCTATAGTTCACTCCAAAATTAAAAGCCCATGCTGGGTTTTCTTAAATTTGCCTTGGGCAAATAGCTTGCCCAAGACCAAGCTTACTTTTATTTTGTACTGCAATCACAGCTATACCTGTGACTGCAATGCACTCCAGCGGCCTCAGTACGCTTCTATGCGCATCATGGTTGACACATAGCAACCCCTTGCATATTACACGTGTCACTGCCTCACACCACATAAATAAAAAAGAACCTATACATGCTTGGTATCTGTGTACTCATAATAATCTGAAGAATCACATCTCCAGGTCAGTTTTAGCATTTCGTGAAAATGGTAAATAAAAAAATATATTTTGGAATGGCACTTATTTGTAATTTCCTTGCACTTGGATTTTTTTTTCCTGTTTTCCAGTATGCTATATGGTAAAATCAATAGTGACATTCAAAACTGCAACCTGACCTTCAAAAACAAGCCCTCATACAGCTATTTTGATGGAAAGATAAAAAAGTTATGGCTCTGAGAAGATGGGGATCAAAAATGGAAAATCGCAATGTGGTGAAGGGGTTAATCTGCAGGTTAATAGCATTATTAACCGGCCCCATGTCTGCACTTAACTGAATGCTGCAGGGAGAAAGTGACCTTTATTCCCCCCTCAGGATTCCGGTTTCAGTCACGGGATGGCTTTGGCGCGGGTTCACTCACCGCTACACATATCAGTGGCTCTAACCGCGCTCCAGGCACTGACTGACAGCCGGCCCCAATGCAGAGCAAGTGTCTGTCAGGGCTGGAGAAACGGTTACAGCCGCCTCTTTGTATTCTGAACCCGCGCCGGCGCCTCACCTGTGACAGAAATCAGATCGCTTTGGGGAAAGTAAAATGTATTTTCCCCCCGCAGTGTTCGGCTAAGTGCTAAGTGCAGGTGCCGGACATGTTAATGATGCTATTAAGTTGCAGATTAACCCTATAATTTTATGGTGACAGCTTCATGTTAACCCCTTACTGCAGCTGATGGAACAGTATGTCAGCTGGCAGTATCTCCCGCTTTGAGTGCTCTGGTGGTGAGCCCACCTCAAAGCCATGACATGTCAGCTGTTTTTAACAGCTGACATGTGCCCGCAATAGTGTAATCGCGATCCGCCCGTGCTTGTTAAGTAGTTAAATGCTGCTGTCAAACTCTGACAGTGACAGCGGGCATTTAAATGCACTTTTGGATGCCGGTCCGGAAATACGCGCAGCGACAACCCCGTCTCGTGATCGGGGGTCATCGCTGCGTTGCCATCACAACCAGAGGTCTCCTCGAGACCTCTATTTGTTGTTGATGACAGATTGCTATGAGCGCCACCCTGTGGTCGGCGCTCATAGCAAGCCTGTAATTCTGCTGCATAGAGGTGATCTGAGCATCACCTCTATGTAGCAGAGGCATTCACGCTACGGCAGCTTCTAGCCTCCTATGGAGGCTATTTAAGAATGCTAAAAGTAGAAAAAAGTGTTTAAAAATATAAAAAAACATAAAAGTTCAAATCACCCCCCTTTCGCCCCAATCAAAATAAAATAATAAAAAAAATTCAAACTTACATATATTTGGTATCGCCGAGTTCAGAATCGCCCGATCTATCAATAAAAAAAATAATTAACCTGATCGCTAAGTGGCGTAACGATAAAAAAATCAAAAAGCCAGAATTACATTTTTTGGCCCCGCAACATTGCATTAAAATGCAATAACGGGCAATCAAAAGTTTGTATCTGCACAAAAGTGGTATCATTAAAAACGTCAGCTCAGCACGCAAAAAATAAGACTGCACCTATCTCGAAATCCCGAAAAATGGAGATGCTACGGGTCTCGGAATATTGCGCAATTTTTTATTTTTTTTTAGCAAAAATTGGAATTTTTTTTTCACCACTTAGATCTAAGAACTCGTAATGACCTGGAGAATCATGATGGCTCATCAGTTTTAGCATTTAGCGAACCTAGTAAAAAAGTCAAACAAAAAACCAGTGTGGGATTGCACTTTTTTTTGCAATTTCACCACACTTGGAATTTTTTTCCCATTTTCGAGTCCACGACATGGTAAAACCAATGGTGTCATTCAAAAGTACAACTCGTCCTGCAAAAATTAAGCCCTCACTCGGCCATATTGATGGAAAAATAAAAAAGTTATGGCTCTGGAAAGAAGGGGAGCGAAAAACGAAAAATCGAAAACAGCTCCGGTCATGAAGGGGTTAAAATCCTCACCCAGTTGAAATTCTGCTGATGATTCTTTTATACAACTTTGAAATAAAATTTGGGGAAAATCTCATGCTCCTTGCTATGACTGTAATATGATTTTCTCACCAGAAATCCAGATGGTAAATCTGCTGCCCCAGCAACTTGTAATATTATAATCTATGAAATGTCAAGAGATGAGAAAAATGTCAGGATGTCAAGGAATGTTCTCAGAGAGCCTCCGAATTTGAAGTACTGTAGACACTTTATATATCTTGGTGTTAGAGAAATTTATATGACACCCAGTGTTGAAATCCTGAAATTCAACCATTGATTATTACCCTGTATACACATCGGCCCTGTCTCAAGCTCGGCTGTAATGATCCAGTCTAGAGTAACGTTTCCCCTGTTTTCCTGTGAATTGATTGCAGAAACTGCCAGTGGCAAAATACACAGATCTGATATGAAATTCTCCTGTGTTCAGGGGGTAGAACATCAATTTATGCATTCCAGCACTTGATGCTGTATTTATTTGTGTGAAACATAAATTTGATTCTGTCGTGTATCTGTATGTTGAGTGGTGTAATATCCTATTACTTTAAGATTACATTTACAAATGTACAGAATTAGTAACTTATATAAACTATACAAGAAAAATCAGAACATTCCCTATAATCATTGACTACAGCTTTGTGGTTTTCATTTATGACTTATGCTACTTGAGGGGGGACCAGGGCCGGTTCTGACGTCTCTTCACCCTCATACCTCTCTTCTAAACAGGAATCTAACATACAGTATGTGTGCTGTGCTCCGGGATTCGTTCTGTACTTGTCGTTCGGGAGTCCTTCTTACCTCCCCGTCCTTGTGACTGGATACAGCTGCACACATAACAGGAGACATTTGATCTGGTTCAACAGTTTTGGCTTTACGTTGTAATTCTGATACATACGACTGCGAAATGCAGAATGAGACAGAGTACCCTCTGGTTGGTCTTCCCTTGTCCAGTATATTATCAGTTCTTACCTCTGTCCTGTCCCCACCTCAGCATACTCTGTTGGTTCCAGGGATTTCCTATCCAGCATTACAGTGTCCTTGAGGCCCACCACCTTTCCCACTCGCTGTGGTCTGACCGTCCTCTTTCACTAAAAGGAAATCTGGGTGAGTATAATATAACTAATTTTTCTTTTCTTTCAGGTTACATCGGGGGCTTATCTACAGCATTCTGTAATGCTGTAGATAAGCCCCTGATGGAACCTGAAAAATAAGAAAAACAAGTTAGATTATACTCACCCCGGGGTCCAGTCAGGTCCGATGGGTGTCGCGGTCCGGTCCGGCACCTCCCATCTTCAAGTGATGACATCCTCCTTCTTACGCGGCTCCTGCACAGGTGTACTTTATCTGCCCTATTGAGGGCAGAGCAGAGTATTGCAGTGCTCATTCGCCAGGAAAGGTCAGAGAGGTCAGGCGCCTGCGCATTGCAGTACTTTACTCTGTCCTCAACAGGGCAGATAAAGTACGCCTGCACAGGAGCCGCAGCAGAAGTAAGAAGGAGGACGTCATCGCTAGAAGATGGGAGGCACCGGACCGGACCGCAACACCCACCGCACCATGCCCCCCGGTGAGTATAATCTAGCCTGGGAGCATGAACTATCACTAACATTGGTCTGCAAGCCATAGCAGACTGAAATAGCCCCACAGAACCCAAAACGAGGCTGAGAAGGTTAACTCCTGCACGACCAGACCAGGGAGAGAATAGTAAGAAACAAACCCTGGTCTGGATCATGACACTTCTCACCTCCTTATACTACAACTTCCTCTTGTTAAAGCCCCATTCAGACGGTTATTCACTTACATCTATCACTTACATCTATCACTTACATCTGATCTTCACATATAGAGCACACACCTACTATAGTTTACTATAGATATGTCATCGTGTTGGAAATTTTCATTGATGAAGCTCAAGGTTCTTGCTAATATGCTCATTATGAGACGTGACGAGCAAAGGCGATCAGGATTATGACTCAGCTAACCCCTTCTGCTCCTTCATACCAATCAGTGAGGGGCTCAGCACCCAGTCCCTCAATTTTTAGAACTTCTGATACTTCTTTATTACATTTCAAATGTTTTATAAAATGATGAGTACTAGAGTGAGCAGATCTGCAAAATTCAAATCTGACAAATTGCTTGGATTTGCCAGGGAAAATTCAATTCTGATTGAAATTATTATCCATGAATTGAATGTTCCCTATTGTGCTGCGGGGTCTCACATAAACTTAAGATGTAAAAAATTTTTTCTTTAAAACACTCCACCTCAAAGCTCACCTCTCCAGCCGACCCCTCCGCCCGATGGCCCCCGCTCCAGACCTCTGTCACGCTCCATCTGTTCACTCTAGGCTTGGATTTCCATCCACAAGAAGGACCCTGGATCCTGCACAGTGAACTGCAGGGACTACTTGCAGCTGGAAGCCTTGGCCTAGAGGAACGGAGGTGCAAAGAAAATGAAAGCAGCAGAGAGCAGCGGAGGTGGCCAGAGAGTTGAGTAGTGAGATGAATATGTTTTTTTTTCCTTTACCCTTTTGACAGCCCTCCGCTGGTCATCAAGATATTGACTGCCATTTTGCTAAATTCTTGTAGAGCGAATTACAAAATCTCCATATTATCCAGAATGCAGATTTTTGTATAGTATGAGTAGAATTCAATTCCAGTCGCAGAAATTTACCCATCTCTAATACATACCCTTTAAAGAAGCATTATAGGATATTTTATAGACGGTCTATGTCTAGGGTCGTTCATCAATGTATGACTTGAGTAGCAAAATGAGGGGACATTACCCAGGATAGTGACAACCAATTTTTTTTTGTTGGGGGAGGGGGGAATTTGTTAAAAGCCATGAAAAAGATGCAGGGAAATAGTAGGTCCTTTATTAAAGACAAAACATAAACCCTACAAAATAATTTGCAGTTATTGAAAAAAAATTATTGTGTGTATTTGTAATTAAGCTAAAAAAAAATTCCAATGAATGTTTTGAAGTTTGATGCATTTTCATGGTTACAGGCAAAGTGCATTAGCATAAAACATTGCAAATAGTATTTGTATAGCGCACACTGGAGAGCTAATTATTGTTGCTGTTGATGGCATAAAATGAATGGACGAAAAAAAAAAGCCTTATTAAAATATAAATAATGAAAATGGACACATTTCTCATTCCAGATTCTCAATTATGAAATTAAGCTTTGTGCAAAATGTATTATATAACAAGTGCAATGTAGCATATGCTGATGCTGGCAAATCTTTAAAGGCTCTTAAATAATCTTATTTTATTCCCGTAAAAGGAGGCAGGAGAATCGCTGAATATTTGGATTCTTGCAAATGTATTTGGCGTAGATATTTGCACACTTTAAAATTTACAGCAATAAAACAAGGCCAAACATTTTACATTTTAATTTACAGATCACTAAGCAGATCGCATTTTTGAAACATTTTAAAAGCAGGAGTAATACAAGATTCATCTATCTATCTATCTATGCAAAAGTTTTAGGCGGGTGTGGAGTACATGCTGCAAAGCAAGAATGCTCTCAATAATAGAACTTTTAACAGTTATATCATAAAATGCATAGTAAATGAGCAAAAGAGAAATCTATATAAAATCAATATTTGGGGTGTTACTTCAAAACAGCTTTAAAGAGGTTGCCCACTAGTTTTTCATTGAACACCTATCCTTAGTAGCTGGCCGTCTTCTGGTTTTGGGCGAGGCTTGGTACTGCACTTTTGTCTCCTATTCAAATCAATAGGAGGTGGATGTGTAGTACCCTGCGGCTGCCACTATCAGAAGACAGCCAGCTCCGCAAGTGAGTACTTCCGACTCGCTCCCGCCGGTGACTTCGATAACAGCTGATCTGTGGGGGTGCCGGGTGTCGGACATTGATGACCTATCCGAAGGATAGGTCTGCAATGCTAAATTAGTGTCCAACCTTTTTAAAGCATCAATTTCTCTTGTTACCCTTGCTCACAGTTTTTGAAGGAACTCGGCAAGGAGGTTGTTCCAAACATCTTAGAGAACTAACCACAAATCTGCTGTGAATGTCGGATTGTGCAAATCATTCTGTCTCTTCATGTAATCCCAGACAGACTCGATGATGTTGAGATCAGGGCTCTATGGGGGCCATATAATCACTTCCAAGACTCCTTGTTCTTCTCTACTATGAAGATACTCAATGTCTATTATAGACCATATCTACACACTTTTTCAGCATACTTCTTAAACACGTGACATAGACTGCAGCCAATGATAGATCCATTATTTAATATATATATATTTTGTGGGAAATATATATAAAGCTCAGCTGAGATCTTTGCTTTGGCACAAGCAGGTGGCTATGGAGTCACAACAGCAGTCTAGCGAGTTCCACACAGATATGGGCACGGTGTATTTTATTGTGCACATCGGTCATACAATGTTACACATGCCAAACATGAAATAAAATGTCTAAGGCCGTCTGGCCTCTAACTAACAATAGAAGGCTAACTACAAAATAAACCTATACAATAACAAAGAAGTCCATGTACTCTTACTGTGTCAGCTCCCAGCCCAGCAGACGAGAGAGAGAGAGAGAGAGCCCAGCTCCTCCTGATTATATCAGCTGGACCCGTCAGGAATCAAAACCTGGATTGAACGTGTGGACGGGGAACCACCAGTCTTTTCCACGCTGATCACTAAAGAAACCAGGACCAGATTACAATGAAATAAACCGGCTTGCTATCAGTACAGGGAGACATATGAAATGAAACGGGGGGAAATATATCTGATTTCTAGTACCTCTCCTCTTGGCACCTCACACACCCCCCGCCTCTGTTCGAGCCCGTGGGGTCGGACACAACGAGTCACCAAGCAGTGCGTTCTAGACAACGCATCTGCATTTCTGTGCGCTGCGCCCGCCCTGTGCTCAACGGAAAATTTAAACCCTTGTAATGCTAAGAACCAGCGTGTCACCCGCGCATTGCCCTCTTTTGCCCGGGACATCCACATTAGGGGCGAATGGTCCGTCACTAGCCTAAATTGGCGACCTAGTAAATAATAGCGCAAGGTGTACAGGGCCCATTTCACAACCAGGGCTTCCTGCTCAACTACACTGTAGTTCTTTTCTGCCCTCATTAGCTTTCTGCTTAGATAGGCCACTGGGTGTTCCTCGCCATTCACTTCTTGAGACAACACTGCACCAAGGCCCACACCAGAGGCGTCCGTTTGGACAATAAACTCCCTTTTAAAGTCTGGCGCAACCAACATTGGTTGGTCACAGAGGACCGTTTTCAATTGTTGAAAGGCCTCTCCTGCTTCTGCGTTCCACTTTATTGTGACAGATTTCAACCCCTTAGTAAGATCTGTGAGAGGTGCTGCGATGGTCGCAAAATGTTTGATGAACCGCCTGTAATAACCAACGATCCCTAAAAAAGCTCCAACCTGTTTTTTGGTTACCGGTTGTGGCCAATTCTGAATAGCATCCACTTTATTGGCCTGAGGCTTTACAACCCCTCTCCCTATGCTATATCCCAGATAGCGAGCCTCTTCCAATCCCAACGTACATTTTTTGGGATTGGCAGTCAACCAGTTTTTAGAGAGTCCAAGACGACTTGTTCTTTTGACAAATGCGTGTCCCAGTCATCACTGAAGATAATGATACCGTCCAAGTATGCGGACGCATACTGGACATGGGGTTTTAGAACAATATCCATTAGACATTGCAAAGTGGCTGCGGCACCATGCAACCCAAAGGGCATATCTCGGTACTGGTACAATCCCTTGGGCGTAACAAAGGCAGTCTTTTCTTTGGCTGATTTCGTGAGGGGAATCTGCCAATAACCTTTTGTTAAATCAATAGTGGATATGTACCTGGCCGAACCCAGTCTCTCTATCAGTTCATCGACTCTTGGCATTGGGTAGGCATCGAATTTCGATACTTCATTTAATTTCCGAAAATCATTACAAAACGGGATAGTCCCATCAGGTTTGGGTACCAGTACGACAGGGCTAGCCCAATCACTCCGGGACTCCTCAATGACTCCGAGCTCTAACATTTTTTTAACTTCTTGGGCAATCGCTTGTCTCCGAGCCTCCGGAATTCGATATGGTTTCAGCCGTACCCGCGCCTGTGGATCAGTAACAATGTCATGTTTAATTAGGTGAGTATGGCCAGGAAGTTCTGAGAAAACATCTGCGTTTCTCTGTATGAACTCCCTGGTCTCTTGTTTTTGGCTTTCGGATAGCGTGTCTGCAATACCCACTTCTGGCGGAGCTAGCTGGGGGTCATTTACCTTAGATGGTGGTGCCCCTCGGGGCTCATCCTCAAGGACAGCTCCTGCCACCAGACTCTCGCTGTCCCGCCAGGCCTTAAGTAAGTTTATGTGATATATTTGTTCGTGTTTTTTCTTGTCTGGTTGGTGTGTCTTATAATTTACTTCACCTATTCTGTCCAGTACTTCGCATGGACCCTGCCATTTCACCAGAAATTTATTTTCTACGGTAGGTACCAACACTAACACCCTGTCTCCGGGTTGAAAGACTCGTGTTTTAGCTGCTCGGTTATATACCTTGCTTTGGGCATGTTGTGCGCGCTCTAAACATTCTTTAACTATTGGCATAACTGCCTCAATTCTGTCCTGCATAAGTGTTATGTGTTCAATTACACTGCAATAAGGAGTAACCTCTTGTTCCCAAGTCTCCTTGGCAATATCTAACATGCCTCTGGGACACCGCCCATAAACCAACTCAAAAGGCGAAAAGCCTGTGGAGGATTGGGGAACTTCACGTATAGCAAACAGGAGATATGGTAGGAGGGCATCCCAATCTCTCCGATCCTTATCCACCACCCTTTTCAACATTCCCTTTAGGGTTTTATTAAAGCGCTCCACCAATCCCTCAGTCTGAGGGTGATATACTGAGGTATGCAAGAGGGAGATTTTTAGTAGTTTACATAAGTCCTTAAGTATCCCTGTCTCACAACCCTAAACAGTTATTCAACACCTTCAATTCTCTCCTCCGCCCCCCAGCACCTCCTCCCTCCCCACTCATCTCAGCTGAAGACTTTGCCTCATTTTTCAAGCAGAAAATTGATAACATCAGGGACAGTTTTGGTCAACAACCCCCAGAGCCCTTCCTCCCGACTTCCCAGCCCTCCACCTTCAAAACCAACTTCTCCACCATTACAGAAGATCGACTCTCCACTCTACTCTCAAGATCACATCTCACCACCTGTGCACTCGACCCGATCCCATCCCACTTCATCCCAAACCTCACCACAGTCTTCATCCCAACCCTAACCCATCTCTTCAACCTATCACTAACAACTGGTGTTTTCCCCTCAAGCTTTAAACATGCCTCCATCACACCTATCCTCAAAAAGCCCTCTCTTGACCCATCCTCTGTATCTAGCTATCGCCCTATATCACTTCTCCCATACGCCTCCAAGCTACTGGAACAACACGTCTACCTTGAACTGTCCTCCCATCTCTCTTCTTGCTCCCTCTTCGACCGCTTACAATCTGGCTTCCGGTCACACCACTCCACTGAAACTGCCCTTACTAAGGTCACCAATGACCTCTTAACTGCCAAGAGCAAGCGACACTACTCTGTCCTCCTCCTCCTGGACCTGTCGGCTGCCTTTGACACAGTGGACCATTCCCTATTATTACAGACCCTCTCATCCCTCGGCATCACAGACTTGGCCCTCTCCTGGATCTCATCATACCTAACAGACTGGACATTCAGCGTCTCCCACTCACACACCACCTCCTCACCTCGCCCCCTATCTGTCGGAGTCCCACAAGGTTCAGTCCTAGGGCCCCTGCTGTTCTCTATTTACACCTTTGGCCTGGGACAGCTCATAGAATCTCATGGCTTTCAGTATCATCTTTATGCTGATGACACACAGATCTACATCTCTGGACCAGATATCACCTCCCTACTAACCAGAATCCCTCAATGTCTGTCCACTATTTCATCCTTCTTCTCCACTAGATATCTGAAACTCAACATGGACAAAACAGAATTCATCATCTTTCCCCCATCTCACGTGACCCCCCCTACGAACCTATCAATTACAGTAAATGACTGCCCACTCTCCCCAGTCCCACAAGCTCGCTGCCTCGGAGTAATCCTTGATGCTGATCTCTCCTTCAAACCACATATCCAAACCCTTTCCACTTCCTGCCGACTTCAACTCAAAAATATTTCACGCATCCGTTCATTCCTCACCCAAGAATCTGCAAAAACCCTAGTCCATGCCCTCATCATCTCTCGCCTTGACTACTGCAACCTCATGCTCTGCGGCCTCCCCTCAAACACTCTCGCACCCCTCCAATCTATTCTAAACTCTGCTGCCCGACTAATCCACCTGTCCCCCCGCTATTCCCCAGCTTCTCCCCTCTGTCAATCCCTTCACTGGCTCCCAATTGCCCAGAGACTCCATTACAAAACCCTAACCATGACATACAAAGCCATCCACAACTTGTCTCCTCCATACATCTGTGACCTCGTCTCCCGGTACTTTCCTGCACGCAACCTCTGATCCTCACAAGATCTCCTTCTCTACTCCCCTCTTATCTCCTCTTCCCACAATCGCATACAAGATTTCTCTCGCGCATCACCCCTACTCTGGAACTCTCTACCACAACATATCAGACTCTCACCTACCATCGAAACCTTCAAAAAGAGCCTGAAGACCCACCTCTTCCGACAAGCCTATAACCTGCAGTAACCACCGATCGACCAAACCGCTGCACGACCAGCTCTACCCTCGCCTACTGTATTATCACCCATCCCTTGAAGATTGTGAGCCCTCGCGGGCAGGGTCCTCTCTCCTCCTGTACCAGTTATGACTTGTATTGTTTAAGATTATTGTACTTGTTTTTATGTATACCCCCCTCACATGTAAAGCGCCATGGAATAAATGGCGCTATAACAATAAATAATAATAATAAATAATAATAATAATAATAAGTATACGAGACATAAAGGGGGTCCCTTGATCCGTAAGTATCTCTTTTGGAAGGCCGGTGCAAGAAAATATATTAACCAGCTCCTTTGAAATCGATTTCGCATTGGCATTCCGCAAGGGTACTGCTTCGGGATAGCAAGTGGCATAATCTAGTACTACTAAAATGTACTGATGACCCCTGGCAGATTTAACTAACGGACCGACTATATCCATTGCTATCCTCTCGAAGGGCACCTCTATTATTGGCAAGGGCACTAAGGGGTTTCTAAAATGTGACATAGGTGCGGTCAACTGACACGTAGGACAGGACCGACAGTACTGGGTCACGTCTCCCACTAGACCTGGCCAAAAGAAACGTTGCAGAATACGGTGTTTTGTTTTTTCTCCCGCCAGGTGTCCGCCCAAGGGATGTTTATGTGCCAAGTCCAAAACGACTTGGCAAAAGGACTTAGGTACCACTAGCTGTTCTACCACCACTCCTCGCACCTTGTCTATGTGATACAGCATACCCTGTTGCACCGCCACGTGTGGGAACTCGTTTTGAGCCCCCGGGTACAATGGTCTTCCCTCAGAGACCTTTACATTTTCCCATGCCCTTGCTAGGTTAGGATCTTGGTGTTGAGCGGTCCCGAACTTACCACGGGCCCCCTCAAGACCTGGCATTTCTAAAACATCCTCTAGGTTGTCTGCCTCGCCTGCATACACAGCCAGAGAAGAGTCTACAGATTCTGGTGCTTCCTCTGTGATGGGTTCCCCGTCGTCTTGCCGCAATGGCCCAGGGGCTAGCCCCAGAGCACCGTCCTCCACTAGAGTGTTCATGCCATTTTTTAAAGCTCCACAAGTCCCAAAATAAGGGAAAGTCTCTCCCTAGGATTACACATTATGTCCCATAGACTTTACGACTGCCGCCTGATGTATTTTAGTCCCTACTGGCGTGGCAAGGGTAACCCAGGCAGTGGGGTAGTTCTTAGTATCGCCATGGATGCAACTAATGCCCATGGTTATGTTTGTTAGGGCCCTAGAGTCCACCAAACTGGCATGTACCAAAGTTACTTGACTGCCGGAATCCAAGACAGCATTCACACTATAGCCGTCGACCCCCCGCCAAACACGTGTTGTTCATTTCCCATGAGGATCTCTGCCACACAGACTGACTGTACATATAACGAAAGACGCCTCATAGCGTTACAATCCATTGCCTCAGTAGTCAATGGGCAGTTAGCTGCTACATGGCCAAGCCCGCGACTTCACCAACACTGTATAGGCCCTTCACTCCTTGATGGGGATCCCAGGCGGAGTCTACTGGCTTGCTGTGAGACCATGCCGCCTCCATAGTCCTTTGTAGGTCTGCTACCTTTCATTGCGACGTTCTCTTCTTTTGAAGATGGAGTAGGTTTCGCAGGACTCTCCGACATTTCTTGGGGACCCAGCGGGGTGATAACGTCCCCTGGAGTAGGCTTCCAGAAGCAATCAATCAATCAAATTTATTATCGCCAAGTACATATTACATATATACAAGGAATTCTTTGTGGCAAAGAGGCAACATAATATATAACAACAGATACAACAAGTAACATCTAACAAGACAGATACAGTATATAGTCTACACATGACGATTTAATTGTTGAACAGAGAGTGGATAGAAGCTGTTCATATGGCGGTTGGTGCTGCATTTGGGGACTCTGAAGCGACGTCCTGAAGGGAGTAGTTGGAATGAGGAGTGTCCCGGGTGAGAGGGATCGGATGAAATTTTTAATGCGTGGGATCGAATACTCTTATCATAAAGATCCTGGATTTTAGGCAGGGGGGAACCTATAATTCTCTCTGCTGTTCTGAAAGTCCTTTGTAAGCGGAGTTTGTCATGCGCAGTGGCTCCCCCATACCAGACTATCAGAGAGGAACAAATCACATTGTAACGAACAAAGGAACAAAGCATTCTAACGTTCGACCATACTCACCAACTGGTCAGCGATAGTTGAGTCACCCTGTCCAACCCAGCTCTGGATCTTAGCGGGTAAGGACCGCAGGTACTTGTCTAGAACAACACGTTCCACCATCTGTGCGGACGTCAAAGTCTCTGGCTGCAACCATTTTTGAACTAGATGGATGAGATCATGCATTTGTGAGCGGGCTGGCTGATGTTCCACAAAAGTCCATAAATGCACCCTCTGTGCCCGTAAATATATGTTTACTCCCAGCCTCACCAGGATTTCGCCTTAGAGTTTGATATAGTCCATAGCATCCGCTCCACATAGATCGTCATAGGCCTTTTGTGGATCTCCGCTCAGAAATGGAGCAACTACTTCAGCCCATCTGTCCAGCGGTAAGTGCTCACTTTCTGCAATACGTTCGAATATGGTGAGATATGCTTCCACATCATCGTCCGCAGTCATTTTACGTAAAGTCTTCTGTACGGCTTTCTGCGCACTAGCAACGCTTTGTGCACGGTCCCCCTCATCTCGGGGCTGCCAAGCCAAGGCCTGCTTTATTGCCTTCAACTGCTCTTGCTGAATCTGGTGCTGCTGCTCCAGAGCCTTCTGGAAGTAAGTATTAGTCTGCTGTTGTTGAACATTTGCTTGCAATAACTGTTTCACTAGTTCCTCCATTTTGCTGGACTCTTGGCTCTTCAAAAGCACCAGAGCTTTCAACCAGGACATACACAGAGCGTTTTCTCTGCAGTCACAGTCCAACAGCCACAATTGCCCGCATTCGAAACACCATTTGTGGGGAATATATACTGTATATATAAAGCTCAGCTGGGATCTTTGCTTTGGCACAAGCGGGTGGCTATGGAGTCACAACAGCAGTCAAGCGAGTTCCACACGGATATGGGCACGGCGTATTTTATTGTGCACATCGGTCATTCAATGTTACGCATGCCAAACATGAAATAAAATGTCTAAGGCCGTCTGGCCTCTAACTAACAATAGAAGGCTAACTACAAAATAAACCTATACAATAGCAAAGAAGTCCATGTACTCTTACTGTGTCAGCTCCCAGCCCAGCAGACGAGAGAGAGAGCCCAGCTCCTCCTGATTATATCAGCTGGACCCATCAGGAATCAAAACCTGGATTGAACGTGCAGACGGGGAACCACCAGTCTTTTCCACGCTGATCACTAAAGAAACCAGGACCAGATTACAGTGAAATAAACAGGCTTGCTATCAGTACAGGGAGTAATTTGAAATTAAACGGGGGGAAATATATCTGTTTTCTAGTACCTCTCCTCTTGGCACCTCACTATATATATATATATATATATATATATATATATATATATATATATATATATGCAATACTCTGATACTAAAAAACCCTAGCCCGTGAACTCCTCACCACCTTGTGTTGAGCAAATCTCTTCAAAAAAGTCTGTGAGTATTAAATAAGCAAAGAAAGGTAACCAGTGCTGGAAGGTGCTGTCTCAATTATTAACATTCACAATGAGCTGCAGGTCATAACAGTCCAGACTTTAATCAGAAAAGACAAAAAGAGAAATGACCTGTGCCTACTAGTGTAATAATTTAAAGTTAAGCACCTTCAAAAGGCAAATAGTTACACTGATAAGATACAGTTCTTGGTAAATACAAATCACACTGAGCTGTAGTTCCCTATTCTCATCATGTCTGGAATAGATAAGAGGTTTGTGAACATCCTGCATTCACAGTTTGAAAATTTTTTTGTATGGTTGTTCTTGCATTCTTCATGGGAAGATTGGTCATTATTTTGCTCTCCACTGAGCACTGGGTTGAGGTTTCTGCCACACTGGATGGATATCCCGACAGAGCCCCGAAGAAGCCAATCACTATTATGAGACCGTCATCTTGGATGTTGTCTGGCCTCCTTCCCAGCAAGGTTAATCTGCCATGCTTTTTTTCATGTATGAAAAAGACAAAACACTGCCAGGATGGAAACTAGATTGTTTTTGAAGTGACTCAGTTGTCCTCATAATAAAGGATGTCTACATCGGGGCTTTGTCAGAGTTTTCATTGGAATCTTTTTTTACAGGGATTCCTACTAAAACCCCAACACAGTGCTCATTGGAGAGCACTTTATGTGTGTGAAACTAGCCTCAAGGTGACACCAGGTCATTTTTGGTCTTTTACCTCCTCTACTAACTCTGATTCTTTTTTTGCATGAATTTTGAAAGGGTCATTGGGATTAACCTCAACTTCTGTATCCAATAAAATTCAAATTAATTGCATTGTGATGATGGTGAGTGATGTTTTAAAATGTGAGGTAATATGAGGGTCCCACTAAGCAGGCTGCTGGATATGGGCCCATTGTAATGTTTAATCCAAGCTGTTTGACCAATGTGGAGGATCCATGTTGGAAGTAGAAAGCTTCTTAGGTGGCAAAGTAGAAATATGACATTGTTTATGGCATATAGAATCTGTATAGGGAAACAATTTTTCTGGACACCCCATATCTGTGCCACCACACGTTGGAAGGCATTCAGCAAATGTACAACCTAATGTTGGTGATAATAAAGATCCACGCCTTGGACTTTCTGTCGTCGGTGTTGACTCGTAGTGTTACGATAAGGTATTATAACTGGCATCTCCTGTTGTGAATTCTCTTACTTCTGAGTCGGGGATCCCTCTGGTGGTTACTGTGGGTAGTGGAGCTGGCTGGATTGACAGAGGTCTGCCATCTGATGATGATGATTGGAGATCTGGGGTTACTGATTGGGAGTATTTAAGTGAGCAGGCTTCCCTTAATTGTTGGTTGTGATTATATCTTCCTGTGCAACTTGTGGTCTGCTGTCTCCTGCCTGATCATGCATTTTTCAGCTAAGTTGTTCATTTGCTAATCCTTTGCTTCCGATCTGGTTTTGCCTCTTTCTGCTTTGCTGCGCGGGTTCAGCGTGCTCCCTGCTGGGGATGTGCTGGACCCCGCTCCATATGTTACAGCTTGTGTCAGTTTGTTCAGTCCCCTTTTATATTAATCTCTTTTGCTTTGCTGCCAGTTTACACCAGAATGCTGATATAGTGGGGGAGAGGTTGTAAGACCTCAGTCTTTTTTGTACATCAGATGTGTTGGATTTTTTAGGGTTTTTGCATGATTGCAGACAGTGTCTTTCCTTTCCTATACTATCTAGACAGTTTGGGCCCCATCCTTTGCTCAGTCTATTTTCTGCCTTTGTTTGTCCCTCGTCTGGTCTCACCGACAATATATGCTTGGGGGCTATCTATTTCTTTGGGGTTCTACTCCGGGGCAGTTTAGATTTCATCTTTCTTGCTTTAGGCCTAGTTAGTTCTCTGGCTGTGTCGAGGCATCTAGGGCATCGTAGGTACGCTCCACGGCTACTGTTAGTTGTGTTGTTAGGATCAGGGATCTGCAATTCGCTAAGTGACCAACCTTTCTGGTTTCCTGGTGGCCAAGCCTATTCCTGCCATCCTCCTTGGTGACCTGTTCATAACAATCTCCACTGTGTTTAGACACTGGTTTCATTATTTATTGACATGTTAGGTAGTTTCTATCCGCTGTAATTTTTAAAAAAATTATAAATATATTGGAAGCAATTGAGATGTGAAGGCCTTGATTAAATCTTTTTGTTTGTTTCTTTTTCACCCCAACTTCTCTATTGTTTATACCGACTGCATCCCCATTCCAGATGGCAACATAACTGAGTTTATATTAAAACTTCAGTTATGCTAATGTTGTGTGCATTGTAAAGCACTGTGTAGTCATTAATGAAAACAACATTGGTCAAGTAAGTAAATCAATTTGCAAATAGGCTATGAACTTGGACCATCTCCAGCCTTTATAATTGGAAAGATGCCCTTTCAGAAAACATTTAGAAGCTTGGATACTCTCCATTTCTTAATGGATTGTACTTTGATGAAAAAGTTGTTTTTCTCTGTAATGTAATTTGATTTTTGTAACTGATAACATTAAGTGAACTGATTCCACATAAAGGTCTGTCTAAAGAGAAAGTGTAACATTGGTATCAGTGTCAAACTGACAAATAAATGCTGGGATCAAGACGCTGCTCTTTTTGTGGTTTGGAACAAAAAAGATCTGATTTTTCTGCATCAGTTGATGGATGAGGCAACCATTGTGAGTTCCATGTTTTAAGTAAGGGTTCCCCAACTCCAGTGTCCTCAAGGCCCACCAATGGGTCATGTTTTCAGGATTTCCTTAGTATTGCCCAGGTGATAATTCCATCACCTGTACAATACGAGAGAAATCCTGAAAACATGATCTGCTGGTGGGCCTTGAGGACTGGAGTTGGGGAACCCTGTTTTAAGTGATCTGTCATCATAACCTGTTCTTATGTGTTTTATTGAAGTAATCGAGAATAAGATTGAAAAAAACTAATGCAAACTGTTCATTAGTAAAGAAAAAAACAAACAAAAAACTGCAAACTGAAAAGGAAAGAAGCATGGAAGGAGTCCCAGAGGTGAAGTGAACCAGAAAACAGTGAAGCCATGTAAACAGTTTTAGAAGGAGCTTTATATGCAAAAGTGAGCAGGAAATCTCTATGGCAGGAGCTGGGGTAAATGCTGATCAGGATTAAAGTCTGCCAGAAAGTTCGGATACTGCTTAGCTTGGGGAAAACAATAGGATTAGAAGGGTTGAAATGCAACCTGTCCGATACACTAACAGAAATCTCATATCTATGGCCAGCTTCAGAGTAAGGATTTTAAACTGTGCCTTAGGTGAATGACATACAAAGACAAGAATGGCCCAAACAAATGGTAGAAATGGCAGTATTTTCCTGCAGTTTTCCTCACTGCATACTATTTTGTTTTGAACATTTTTCAGCATACCTAGAAAGGATATATATATATACAGGTGCTTCTTAAAAAATTAGAATATCATCATAAATTTAATTCAGTTCTTCAACACAAAAAGTGAAACTCATATATTATATGGAGTCATTACAAATAGATCTATTTCACGCTTTTATTTCTGTTAATGTTGATGATTATGGCTTACAGCCAATGAAGACCCAAAAGTCATTATCTCAGTAAATTAGAATACTTTATAACATCAGCGTGAAAAAATCATTTTAAAATCCGAAACGTTCGCCTACTGAAATGTATGTTCAGTAAATGCACTCAATACTTGGTCGGGGCTCCTTTTGCATCAATCACTGCATCAATGCGGTGTGGCATGGAGGCGATCAGCCTGTGGCACTGCTGCGGAGTTATGGAAGCCCAGGTTGCTTTGATATCAGCCTTCAGCTTGTCTGCATTGTTGGGTCTGGTGTCTCTCATTTTCCTCTTGACAAGCATGAAGTGTTCTAAAATTTCCTGGTAGACAGCTGTGCTGACTTTGGTCTTGATAAAACACAGTGGACCTACACCAGCAGATGACATGGTTCCCCAAACCATCACTGATTGTGGAAACTTCACACTAGACCTCAAGCAGCTTCGATTGTGTGTCTCTCCACAATACCCCATAGATTCTCTATGGAGTTAAGGTCAGGCGAGTTTGCTGGCCAAGCAAGCACAGTGATACTGTTGTTTTTAAACCAGGTATTGGTACTTTTGGCAGTGTGGACAGGTGCCAAGTCCTGGTGGAGCATGACATTTCCATCTCCAAAAAGCTTGTCAGTAGAGGGAGCATGAAGTGCTCTAAAATTTCCTGGTAGACGGCTGCGCTGACTTTGGTCTTGATAAAACACAGTGGACCTACACCAGCAGATGACATGGCTCCCCAAATCATTACTGATTGTGGAAACTTCACACTATACCTCAAGCAGTGGCCTCTCCACTCTTGCTGCAGGTTCTAGGACCTTGATTTCCAAAGGAAATGCAAAATTTACTTTCATCTGAAAATAACACCTTGGACCACTGAACAACAGACTAGTTCTTTTTCTCCTTGGCCCAGGTAATATGCTTCTGACATTGTCTATTGGCCATGAGTGGCTTGACACAAGGAATGCAACACTTGTAGCCCATGTCCTAGATACGTCTGTGTGTGGTGGCTCTTGAAGCAATGACTCCAGCAGCAGTCCACTCATTGTGAATCTCCCCAAAATTTTTAAATGCCCTTTTCTTAATAAGCCTTTCAATGCTGCAGTTATCACAGTTGTTTGTGCACCTTTTTCTACCAAACTTTTTCCTTCCACGCAACTTTCCATTAATATGTTTGGATACAGCACTCTGTGAACAGCCAGCTTCTTTAGCAATGACCTTTTGTGGCGTATCGTCCTTGTGGAATGTGTCAATGACCGCCTTCTGGACATCTGTCATGTAAGCAGTCTTCCCCATGATGGTGAAGCCTACTGAAACAGGGACCTTTTTAAATGCTTAGGACAAAGCATTTTTTTACTTTAAAATCGTAAGCTGGTTACCAGTCAGTGATTCAAACCCGGTTTAACTGCTTTGAACAGGTGTGAGTGCCTGTTCAAAGCAGTTAAAATTGGTTTGAATCATTGACTGGTAACCAGCTTACGATTTTAAAGTAAAAAAATGCTTTGTCCCAATTAACTTGCACAGCACTATATATATACAGTATATATACATAGCGTGAACTATGTACAGACTGTAAGCCAGCTGGGGAATCTGGGAGATTTTTACAGACTTGTCATAGATGAGAAGGGCACACATTCTTGAACAAAAAAGATCCAGCTAAGAAGGATGATAAAATCCAAAATTTTATTCCAAGATCACATAAAAATTCAACGAACCTGACCGGGAGACCCGGAGGAAAGGTTGCCGGAGGAGAACTGGACGCGTTTCGAACAAGCGTTCTTAGACTCAGTATAGTCTGTATAGATGAGAAGGGACAGGATGAGTAAAGCAGTATATATGCAACTTTCCCCAACTTCTAATGTAGGTTAAACCTATATGTAATCTGTGAAATGATGTTCAAAGGTGAACATATGCTATGTTTAACCTTGTCAGCAACACAGATATTGCACGCAGACTATAAATTAGATTTGTCTGTATAATGAAAAGCTACATCGGACTATTGCAGCAATATCCCTTTGTGAGAATAACCTTTGGAAATCAATAAATATCACTTTGAAATGGTATTTGATATGCAAATAAGTTTATAAATATAACATGCAAATATGGCATCTCATAGCATATGGAGCATGAGAAGGTAAAGTTTACCTATAGCTACGTATGTATCTTTGCACCATCAGATCATTAGCTTAAATCTTAATTTAAGCATTGAAAGAGAAGTTAGTTAATACAGTTTTCAAATATTTACTTCCTCAGGGTCTATGCTGTCATATACTTTATTACAAAAGTTGAATTTAATTTACTGACTAAACTTGTTTAGTTTCCAATAATGGTTTCTTATTCAAAGAAAATTACAATGTTTTCTTTAGTATACTTTGGTATGCTGCCGTTCCATTACAAAACAGGTTCTTAAGGTGCTTATAGAAATTAAAGAATTATTCCAAAAATATGAAGTCATCATCACCCATCTTTAAAATTTTCCTGGCAATGGTGCTCTGGAACAGGAAGAATGGGTTCGCCAAACGCTGTTTTGAATGGAGTGTTGGTGCACATGCTTGACTTCCACTCCATTCATTGTTTATGGGACTGCAGTAAATTGGGTTCCAAAGCCCTGTTATCGAGATTGTCGAGGATTTCATCAATCAGACACCTAGTGATCATTTGACGGAATGGGGAAAATTTCAAGTTTTGAGAGTAAATTTTTAAATTACATTTGATTAAAATGGATGATTTCAACCATATCAAATAATTGTAGGTAGAAATGAACAGATAATTCGGTAGAGGATTGATTTAAAGTTACATTTCCTGAAATGAATGGTTTTCATGCAAATTCGAACACTTTAAGATTCTATTTATCCAGTCATCCCCTCGCCATCCCCCCTAAAAAAAAGCCTGGCGCCATTTCCCACATGACTGAAGCATCAGACAGTGGTCTAACATAACTTTGTGTGGTTGTGCAGGCTTCTCTATAATGTCCTACAGCTATGACATATAGGGGATTATGTTTGTTAGGCGTCGGGTTCCTGCGGCTCCACAGCAGGAATCCAGAGCCATGCAGCCAGCGGTCTCCCATTCTCCTCCGACCTCTCAAGGACCTGCACAGCAATCTCGGCGATCCAGACGCTCTGCTCAGACCAGTTCTCTGGGTCTGGTTGTTGCTGCCACCTCTGGACCAGAAATAGTAGTGCAGCCTGCTCTGCAGCAAGCCACTCCAGAGGCTAAGTCCTCTCGCCACGCTACTGGGCATGCTCACGAGACGATCTCCCAGTGGAGATCGAGAGTCACGTGCTCAGGTCCTTCTCCTGATCTGATTGGTCCATCCCAGAGATCTGGAAAGGTCCCGGAAGCGCACGGCTATAAAAGGTCTGCATGGCCGCTCGGCCATGCGCTAGTATAGACACTAGATGCAAACTGTGTGTATGATGATGGATGTATGGACTTGCAAATGACTCATTATGATTCCCCTCCCTCTGATATTACATATGTGGACAGGGAACTAGTGTCAGAGTCAGCGCCAGTCAGTGGCACGTTACAGGCCACAGTCTCCGTCTTCACAGTGCTAGTTAAGTCGCCGCGCTGCAGGCAGCAGCAGTTGGGGCGTTCGCGGTAGCGATGCCGCACGCACGGTAGTCAAGACGGACTTTGACCCAGAGTCTAGGGCCTAGTCCTGTGACCGATTACCGTGAGTGCACGCCGCCGAGTCCTGTGATGTCAACAGGCTCGTTATTCATGTCTATGTTTAAAGCGTCTCTGTGAGTCAACAGGGTACGCTCCGCGCACAACGGGTGACGTTCAACCCGCGTGCGTTATACCGCCATATAGCACATCTGCCATTAGCTAGCAGCGTTGAAACACCTACTGCATGGTGGACCCCGAGCGGCGAACGCACTTATTATTATTTATTTCCGCCATCCCTAACAATCTTGCCTTGTACATCGGTGGTCAGTACCTGGACCATCACAGATCAGCAGTTTCCAGTGAGGAACAGCTTGTACTGGAGATATAGTTTCCATCTTCATAGTCACTAGGTAAGTCTTTCTCTTCTGTAGAGTGTAATCTCTTATGGTCAGCGGAGTTCTCTCTCTCTTCTGCAGTGTGTAAGCTCTTATGATCAGCGTGGCTTTCACTCAAATAGAATGTAAACTCTAATAGTCAGCTGGGTCCACTCTCTCTATATTTCTGTCTTTTGTAGAGTGTAAGCTCTTATGGTCATCAGTCCTCACTACTATAGAGTGTAAGGTCTTACGGTCATTGGAGTTCTCTCTCACCTCTCCCCATTACAAGCTTTACAGTATTGAGATTTATGGAAATTTATTTGCTACAAATCGAATTATAGGGGAAAATTCGGCAAAGCTGGCGAAATTGAATTTCAGAAAATTTGCTCATCTATAATTATAGGGTGGAATTTACCAACAAAAGATTGTTTTAGACAACTGATCATAAATTGTCACCATCGGAAAGAACTTGCCCATGATTAAATTTTTTGTACGATATGTGGACAAATGATCTTTCATCCAGGAACAATCACTTTGTCAGGAATGTCTTAGGGTAAGTTCACATTAGGAGTTTTTTCAGCATTTTACTTCTGCAGCAAAACTTGATCTTTTGGCAGGAAAGAAGTTACAGTTTGGCATGCTAGATTTGTCTCTTGTGCATGCTGATAAAGTTTCGTGTTGGAAAAAAACATCCTATACTAAATAATCAGGTTTTGGCACAAAAAGTAAAACCTGATACCTATGTTTTTGATGTGTTTTTTTCAGCGATTTTCACCACCCAATCATTTCAATGGGTGAAAAACGCTGAAACAACGCTGAAAGAAGTGACATGCTCCATTGTGCAAAAAAAACATGCAAAGCACAAAATCCTGATGACAAAAAAAATCAAGGTGTGTGCATGAGATTTCTGAAATCTCACTGACTTCAACACAACAGGCACAGAGACAGTGCAAGAGATAAGGCCAGCCCATTGTGTGGAGGAGGTTTGGGAATCTTTGGTTAGTGTGAGGAATAGGAAGTAGTGTTCAGTGGGGAGAAAGTGTGAGAAGTGACAGCAGGAGACGCAGGCAATAGGCTGCTAGGGACAATGTGGGCCTAATGCCCGGAGCAGTGGATTGCCAAAGAACCCTTCCATGTGAATTCGTCTGCTGGCTTTGGAACCTCAAGATGGAGATCGGGGTTCTTGGGCACACTCAGTCTGTGAAGCTACAGGGAAAGATGGACTCAAACTCTAAGAGGTGAGAGGTGATGCAATCCTGGTGCACTGTTAGAGTGAAGAAGAATTCCTAGTGTTAGAAAAGTTAGCAGGACGGATACTCTGCCAAGACTGAGAACCAGGGATGAAGTTGTGTCTGTACCTGTGGGAAAGACGACAACCCATTGGGTCTTAACCTTTATGCCTGTTTGTAAAGACTGACAGTTGTCCAGTAAAAGTTTGATTGTTTTTACGAATCCTGTGTCTCCTGGATTGATTGCTGCTAGGGTTCCAGAAAAGGAAAACCTGGAGCCAATCGAGGCCTGTAGGCCAGAAGTAAGTGTGGTGCACCCCACACACAGCAGGACACCGGGACCAGGACAAGTGTTATCTGTAGAGTGTCAGAGTAAGTGGGAGTAGCAGCTCCCCCATGACTACCTTGCTTGATGCTCCAGCAGCAGTTCACGCAGGTGATGCTCCTTGATCACTGAACTTTTTGCATGCGCACTGCGGTGCCGTGATCTACATTGGACTGACTGGATATGCGCATGCGTGCATTGCTGTAGTTTACTGCGTTAGTCGGCTTCATCTGCTCATGCACATTATGTCACAATTTCCTGCGATAGTGGGATATCCCGCACATGCGCATCATACTATTAGAACAAACTTTATTCATATTAAACTGGTTCAACACACTGACAAAATGAGGGCACCATCCTGATTGCTGACACACACCTCTCCCAATGGCTGGTAATTATCTACCTAATTATTAACACATTTAAATGTTATTTAATCATATATATTTCCCTTGCATGCAATCAGAGGCAGGCATCACCCCTGAAGAAGCCACGTACGTCGGTGGCAATACGCATGGGGTTGCTTCCTCCTCCTTCACTCCTGTTCGCCAGCATGGCCTCAGGCCCAACTGCAGTGTCTTCCTCTTTGCCCTCGCAGGTTTGACAGTCTGTCCTTTTTGGATGCACAACTCTTTGGTATTATCCATTGTGCACTACTGAAGCCTTTACTATAGTCTTGCTATTCTAAGCATCTATATCCCTCTCTGCCTTATTTGAGGCATGCACCTATGCACTTTACATCTGCATTGCTTGAGCCCCCCCCATCTTTACCACATTATTATGTACTTTAGTGTTTACATTTTTGTTCATATTTTTGTTCATGTTTATGAAGTTGTGATATTATAGGTCATATTTATCATTTTTCCACATGGTGCTGTGAACATAGACCTATTATGTGCTAGGCAGGTTGGGTTTCATAAGGTTGTACTTATTTTTCAGCTTGGTATATCACTTGATGCATTAATTTATGTGTTCAATCTTGCCATACTTGTATCTGGAGCCACGTATATTTTAGAGCAGTTCTTTTTGGAGGAGTGTCATTGCCTTATTGTGGGCATGACATGTGAATTTACCATGTTTTGGTGTTTAACTGTTTTTAACATTGTCCCTTGTTTGCATGTGTGATTATTAAATAAAGTATTGTTTTTCCCTCTTATTTCTGATGATTCCTATCTTTCAGCATGTGCCTCATTCTTTGCCTTTCGTTCATGTCATGCAATAACATGCTGTAGGTGATCCCATTTTCACCATTTATCGTTTATTGTCTCTTGCCCTCCTGTTTTCTTTTTTTTGCATTCTCCTACCTTTCTTTGGCGGTTTACAGTTGTATGACTAGTTCTTTTTTGTCATTACAAGAAAGATTAAGCGGAGTCCTACAGAAGATTGGCTTTTGATAAGCTGAGGCAAACATTCAGTTTCTTATGTACGCCCTGTATCTTAATTCTCTGGTCAATGCAAAGGTTTGTTGGAATCCAGTACCCTAAAGGCCCCGTCACACACAGCGAGATCGCTAGTGAGATCGCTGATTTTGTGACGCCACAGTGATCTCGCTGTGTGTGGCACGCATCAGCGACCGGCTCCCCCGCTGGGTATCTCTGATCGTGCAGGATCGTCCTGGGCCGTTTTTTGATCGTTGGTCTCCTGCTGGCCAGCATGCATCGCTGCGTGTGGCAGCAGGGGAGCAACGATCAGCGATGCTGGGATCTGGTATCCAACGTAAACAGCGGGTAACTGAGAGCCGCGTGGCTCTTAGATACCCGCTGTTTACATTGGATACCAGCTTGCTCGTTGGTGGGTCTGCCTATGTGACAGCTCACCAGCGATCAGCTAACTATGTCCCAGCGATCCCATCCACGTCGGATTGTTGGTGGGATCGCTGGGACATTGATGTGTGTAACGGGGCCTTAATCCCTGCAGTCCTTCACTATGCTAAATGATCTCAGTGAAATTTCCTATGACTATGGCACCATAATGACAATTCAGGGGAAGAAGAAGAGTGTTCAGAAAACATTTTGAGGGCAAGTCATTAAGGGGTTTATTCCAGAATTGCAACTTAAAACACCTTAATAAGTTACAATATTTTTGGTCAAATCGGAAGTATGAGCATAGCATGGGTAGGACATGGATGAGATGGGCCATGTCTATGACCGCCTGTCAAATTCAGGATACATTATGCCACTTTACTCTATAAAGGTACTCCATTCCCCAATTAGAGTACTTTTCAGGTGGCAGAACACACTGGGTAACAGATGCATCTAATTAGGCAGCGTGTGCCTCTTAATGAATAAAATACACAGTAATTCCAGCGAGCCTCTTCATTAAGACTGGCATTCGCATCCATAACCAATCTTAATGAATTGGCCAATCATGCTTATTTCATTAGTGATTGTGTGTCAAAGGGATATACATTTTACAAGCAAATATATTTTGTGGCTGTGGATTAAAGAACTAAGTAAAAATTAATTGACCACTTATCTACATGGATAATAAAAAAATGACAGTAGTGGTCAGGAACAAGCATTCCTATTGTGACATTGGTGCCATGTAACGGGCAGCAAAATGTCACATAGTTTTCCAGGTAATGAAAAGGATCACTGTGCATTTACTTAAGATGTCTTCGCCAATAACTAGTGTCTACTGTTCCAGACAGCAAAGTGCGGTAAATTGTTTTTGTTAGTTCAGCAATTAAATCAAAGCAGATGCTCAGCTTCTTAAATAGGAAGTCGTCTGACACCATCACTATAAACTTGTTTTGCTGGCTTTTATTTAGCAGTCATTAACTACGGCGCTGAAACGACTAATTGCCTCACTTCAACGCGCGACATCCGTCTTTCTCACCCGTAGCTGTGATACGCGCAGTAAATGTTTGTGTGTTATCAGTTTGGCTACACTGTATTTGTCTATTTTGTGACTTCGGCTGTCTTTGCACTGGCCGATAATCAGGAATGAACATGCCTCTAAACGCCCATTTCCGATCACCTATTTCCCAGTGATCGGTGAGTCTCGGCAGGCTGTCAATCACGAGCTAAACGCTCATTCAGTGGATGAAATGATTTTTCAAGGATTATTCCCACATTCTCAATAATAAATTAGTGGTTTAAAAACCTTAAATAAATAAATTTGTCAAATTAAATCAATTTCCACAAGTGCTCGGTAGTCCGGATATCAACCCCACATTAGATGCTTTGTGCCCATGGATACGTCCTGCACTTCTTTCCTGTCAGGTCGCACATGCTCAGTAGGTACCAGCTATTCCTCTATAGCGAGTATCCTCTTATTACTGTGCAGTGACGCATCGCATGTGTGACTGCACTGTCCTCACTGCACAGGGCGGACATAGACACTGTGCGCTCGCTGCTGTTAAAGGAGGGACAGCCATCTTCCTATCTGAGTGATCCCCTCTTTGTTGTGTGATAGAAAACGCAGAACAAATGCCGGAGCCTCAGTCACTAAACCATCAGTGGTTTTTCTCATTAAAACCATGAACATTTCTGTCCATATTTGTTATAATGGAGATCTATCTAGAAATACAGTATAAATACAACTGGGCCGTTATCTATACAAGCTAATGAAGAAACTATCTCTGTTGCCCATAGCAACCAATCAGAGCGCAGCTTTCATTTTTTAAACAGCTCTGGTAAAATGAAAGCTGCTCTGTGATTGGTTGTTGTGGGTATTAATGGCATTTTTTGGACCCAGGAGATGACACGTATGAGGAATATATCTAGAACACACACAGAATTGGAGGAGGGAGGATTAGAAAGTGGAAAGATTTGAATTGTATGGAAAGACAAGAATTATACAGTATTTATTAATATGATATTAGAAACTATACACAACACAATGTCTCCTCCTGCCAGCTCTGCCCCAGTGGTCACCAGCAGATCACAGAGCAGGTAGAGGAGCAGCTGATGTTATCTGTGCACAGGAGGGTACAGGGAACCTGGAGAAGCAGGGGATTATGGGAAATGTCATTACAGTGGTCACATGGGCATCACTGAAGACCGCCCACTTCTCATTGAAAATAGAGACAACAATGGGGCTAGAAAGAGATGTGAGGGTCTTTAGGCTTGGCTGGGGTACTTTAGAGGGGTTTTTAGATTAGATTAAAAAATATATATATTTTTGGATAACCCCTTTAAGCTTTTTTCAAAATCCTCATTCTGTACAAAACATCAGGACATGTGCTGCCGAGAACAATGATAGTCTATGCGCACAGAACAATCATATTAACGATTGTTCTATGCTCATTGAGGGCATTTGGCATGTTTCAAGGGGTTGTTAAGCAAAAGCCAATCGGTAGTGATTTATACATCTGCAAACGGACCTTGTAAACATTGTCTTAGATAACAATGAGGAGTTAATGCAGAAATATAGATAGATAGATTTTGGGGTCTCGCTACTGTTTTTTACAACTGTAACACAAAAAGAAAGCACAGAATAACAAATGTGCAAAAATACCCTGCAGTAAAAAATATGACAATAATCAGCAAGTGCTGGTAAAAAGATAACAACAAATACAGGGTATTTAGTCGATACTTTTTTTGCAAAAAAGTGTATACCAAGCCACTCCACCTCATCAAGGTAACTCTTAATGGAGCAGTCCCTATCTAATGTATTTAAAACCTGAACATATGAACAGTGTCTAAATGAACAGGATTAAGACAGGCGCTTCCTAGTATGGGCACATGGTTTAAGACGGCTCTTTATGTGCATGTCACACAAGAGAGGGGTGGGGTCTCTCAAACCATGTTTTTTACAACTGTGCAGTCTTTATTTTTTTGCAATACTTTTCAAAATGATTTTAGACACTTTCCAGGGCACTTCCAACCCCTTCTCGACCTTGGATGTACTGGGTACACGCAGGCTGTTTTGTGAGCACAGAAGCTGTACATGTGCGATTGTCTCTGGGTGTTCAGCTGATATGACAGCTGACACCCGGCACTCAGTGACAAAAGCGGTGCCCACACCGCTCTCAGCAGTTTAACCTCCTAAATGCTGCGATCAATATCAACCACAGCATTTAGAAGGCAGGGATAGGAAGGGGGCTCTCTGATCAGTGCCATGGCGACCCAATGATGCCATGACGACATCCAGGTCACCAGACTCTGGGAAGTTAGTTAAAGTGAGAGTCCCATAGTGGGACTAAGTAAAAAAGTTAAAAAAAATTGAAAAAATATATTTTTTTAAAAATCGGAAAATAATAAAAAAATTAAAAATATATATTCTAGCAATAAATTTCTATTTTTACGTAAAAAATGTTCACATATCACCACATCTGTAACGATCTGTCCCATAAAATTGTCAAACTAGTTAAAAACATCATCCTGTTCTGCAAAAAAATAGCTGCTGTACAGCTCCATCAGTGAAAAAGTAAGAAAGCCATAATGAAGCAAAAATAATTCTCTTTTCTATAAAATAGCTTTATTTGTGTGAAAGCGACAAAACATAAAAAAATATAAATGTGGTATCACTGTAATCATACTGACCTGAAGATTAAAACTGCCTTATCAATTTTACTAAACACAGAACTGCATAAAAAAATAATAAATTGCTGGGTTTTTTTGTTAATTCTGCCTCCCAAAATTGGAATAGAAAGCGATCAAAAAATGTAATGGGCCCGAAAATGATACAAATAAAAACGTCAACTCGCCCAGAAAAAAACAAACCCTCACTTGACTCTGTATGTCGAAATATGGGAAAATTATAGCTCTCAAAATAACGGCCATGCTGTTTGCAATAAAAATCTTTTTTTAGTATGTGACAGCATCCAAACATAAAAAAAGATATAAATCTGGAATCGCTGTAATTAAACTGACCTGAAGAATAACGTTGTCTAATCACTTATATTGTGTGAATAACGACATAAAAAATAAACAAAACAAATTCTTCACTTGCTGGTGATTTGTTCATTCTGTCTCCCAAAGACCACAGAAAGGCTCGACTCACATTTTCCTGTGCTCTATGATGAACACTTACTCCGGGACTTCCAAGCAAATCTCTGAAATATGTGATTCAAATAAAACCCCTGGTGGAAGATTCCCTGTAATGAGGCAAATGAAGGCACTGTGGATGTTGTCTGACCTGTGATCCATTGATGTCTGTATTTTTAGGCATGCATAAAAGCGCAGTCCACCACAGTTTTGTGCACTTCTGAAAAGAAGGACTTCACTGAACAGAGGCCAGACAGAGTCCAGAGTAACTCTGTTACCTCACTATAGTGAATGGATCCCTCGGGGGTTTCATCTGAATCGTGTCACTTGGAAATTTAGATGGAAACCCTGTGGTAAGTGCTCAGCGTAGAGCGCCGGATAAATGTGATCCCAAATGTTATGCAAAATATTCTCAACAAAAGCTTCAAATCAATCCACGAAAAACCAAGTCCTCACTCAGTCTGTCATCTATCTGTTAATGGAAATATAGGGAGCATCTGGAAAGGATCTGGAAAGCAAAATGGCTCCTCGCCCACAAAAAGAAATTGAGCAAATTTTGCACTCCCAAATCCAAATGCCCCTTTCCCTTCTGAGTCCCAGTGTTCCTAAACCACATTTAGAATCCACATGTTTGGCATTCCTGTAGTGATGAGAGCCTGCCTCATTTATGGGCACATGTCTTCAGAAGCATAAGCTGGGCATAACGTACTAGTCATTACAATGTACTGGGCACTACAATGGCAGCTTGCAATTTTCACTCAGCAACATCCATTGCAGCTTGTTTCTGGAAAACACCCATGGAATAAAAATCCTCACTACACCTGTAGATAAATTCCCAAAGGGGTATAATTTCAAAAGTGGGGTCAATTGAAGGGGGATTTTGCTCTTCTAGCACTTAGGGGCTCTGTATATGGAGTCTGCAACTATCCTAGGAAAATCTGCAATCCAGGAGGCAAATAGTGCTTCGTCCCTCCCGAGTCTCTCTGTATGGCTAAGCAACACTATACAGCCACATGCGAGGTACTTCTACATTCAACAGAAATTGTGGGACAAATGTTGGTGCCATTTTTACCCATTTCCCCTTGTGAATATGTAAAATGTGGAGCTAAAACAAAATTTTGGTGATAAAAATGTAATTATTTTTTCTTCACTACCCAATGGTATTAAATTCTGTGACGCCTCTGTGGTGTCAATACGATCACAGCACCCTTAGTTGAATGTGTTTGAGAGGTGTAGTTTGTATAATTGGGTCACTTATAGGGAATTCTGCTGGTTTAACACCTCATGGTTCCCGCAAACCATAACAGTCACATCTGCACTTTAATATGGCGCTCCTTCCTTTCTGAGCTTTGCACTGTACCTGAAAAGTATTTCCTGATTACATTAGGATATTGACACACTCAGGAGAAATTTTTACAAGCAACTGGAGGCCATATTTTTCTTATTACCCCTTAAATAGATTAAAAACTTGGGGCTAAAACAACATTTTAGTGGTAAAAATGTACAGTTAGGTCCATATATATTTGGACAGAGACAACATTTTTCTAATTTTGGTTCTAGACCTTACCACAATGAATTTTAAACAAAACAATTCAGATGCAGTTGAAGTTCAGACTTTCAGCTTTCATTTGAGGGTATCCACGTTAAAATTGGATGAAGGGTTTAGGAGTTTCAGTTCCTTAACATGTGCCACCCTGTCTTTAAAGGGACCAAAAGTAATTTGACAATTTCAGGCTATTTCAGGGACAGGTGTGGGCAATCCCTTTGTTATGTCATTCTCAATTAAGCATATAAAAGGCCTGGAGTTGATTTGAGGTGTGGTGCTTGCATTTGGAAGGTTTTGCTGTGAAGGAAACATTCGGTCAAAGGAGCTGTCCATGCAGGTGAAAGAAGCCATCCTTAAGCTGCAAAAACAGAAAAAACCCATCCGAGAAATTGCTACAACATTAGGAGTGGCAAAATCTACAGTTTGGTACATCCTGAGAAAGAAAGAAAGCACTGGTGAACTCATTAATGCAAAAAGACCTGGGCACCCACGTAAGACAACAGTGGTGGATGATTGCAGAATAATCTCCATGGTGAAGAGAAACCCCTTCACAACAGCCGACCAAGTGAACAACACTCTCTAGGAGGTAGGCGTATCAATATCGAAATCTACCATAAAGAGAAGACTGCATGAAAGTAAATACAGAGGGTTCACTGCATGGTGCAAGCCACTCATAAGCATCAAGAATCAAAAGGCTAGACTGGACTTTCCTAAAAAACATCTAAAATAGACAGCATAGTTCTGGAAGAACATTCTTTGGACAGATGAAACCAAGATCAACCTCTACCTGAATGATGGAAAGAGAAAAGTATGGCGAAGACATGGTACAGCCCATGATCCAAAGCATACCACATCATCTGTAAAACACGGCGGAGGCAGTGTGATGGCTTGGGCATGCATGGCTGCCGGTGGCACTGGGTCACTAGTGTTTATTGATGATGTGACACAGGACAGAAGCAGCCAAATGAATTCTGAGGTATTCAGAGCCATACTGTGTGCTCAGATCCAGCCAAATGCAGCCAAACTGATTGGTCATCATTTCATACTACAGATGGACAATGACCCAAAACATAAAGCCAAAGCAACCCAGGAGTTTATTAAAGCAAAGAAGTGGCATATTCTTGAATGGCCAAGTCATTCACCTGATCTCAACCCAATTGAGCATGCATTTCACTTGTTAAAGACTAAACTTCAGACAGAAAGGCCCACAAACAAACAGCAACTGAAAACCACTGCAGTGAAGGCCTGGCAGAGCATCAAGGAGGAAACACAGCGTCTGGTGATGTCCATGAGTTCAAGACTTCAGGCAGTCATTGCCAACAAAGGGTTTTCAACCAAGTAGTAGAAATGAACATTTTATTTACAATTATTTAATCTGTCCAATTACTTTTGGTCACTTTAAAAACAGGGTGGCACATGTTAAGGAGCTGAAACTCCTAAACCCTTCATCCAGTTTTACTGTGGATACCTTCAAATGAAAGCTGAAAGTCTGAACCTCAACTGCATCTGAATTGTTTTGTTTAAAATTCGTTGTGGTAATGTCTAGAACCAAAATTAGTAAAATGTTGTCTCTGTCCAAATATATATTGACCTAACTGTAATTATATTTTCTTCACTGCCCATTGGTATGAAACTCAGTGAGGCACATGTGGTGTCAATATGATCACTGCACCTCTAGATGAATTAATTGGGGGAAAGTAGTTTATAAAATGAGGTCACTTTTGGATTTTCTGGCACCTCATGGTCTCTGCCAATGTGACATGGCACCTTCAAACCATTCCAGAAAAATCTGAACTCCAATATGGGGCTTCTTCCCTTCTGAGCTATGCACTGTGCCTCAAAATTAGTTTTCGATCACATATGTGTTATCGGTGTACTCAGGAGAAATGGCACAACAAATTTTGGGGTCCATTTTCTCCTAATATCCTTGTGAAAATGAAAAAATATGGGACTAAAACAATATTTTTGTGGGAAAAATATGCATGTTTCATTTTCACGTATCAACATTGTAAAATTCTTTGAAGCACCTTTGGGTTCAAGGCACTCATCACATGTCTAGATAAATTCCATGACTGGTTTTGTTTCCTATATGGTTTTATTTGTGGGGTGTTTCCACTATTTAGGCACATCATGGGCTCTCCAAATGCAACATGACACCCGCAGACCATTCCATCAAAGTTTGCATTCAAAAACGTCACTCCTTCCTTTCTGAGCCCTGCCGTGCTCCCAAACAGTAGTTTTCCCCCACATATGGGGTATTTGCATACAATATAATTTGGGGTTCAAATTCTCCTTTTACCCTTGTGAAAATAAAAAAATTGGGGCTAGAACAACATTTTTTTTAGAAAAATAATTGATTTTTTTATCTTCAACGAATCTACATCATAAACATCTGTGAAGCACCGGGGGTTCAAGGTGCTCAATATACATCTATATACATTGCGTGAGTGGTCTAGTTTCCAAAATCGGGTCATTTGTGGGTTTTTCCATTGTTTAGGCACATCAGGGGCTCTGCAATTGTGACATGGTATCCTCTAATTATTCCAGGCAATTTTGCTCTCCAAAAGTCCAATAGCACTCCTTCCCTTCCAAGCCCTGCCGTGCCCGCAAACAGTAGTTTACCCCAACATATGGGGTATCGGCATACTCAGGAGAAATTTACCAACAAATTTTGGGAACCATTTTTTCCTTCCACATTCCATTAATTCCTGTGAAGTACTTGAAGGATTAAACTTCCTGAATGTGGTTTTGAGTACTTAGAATGGGGTATTTTCTGTCATATAGGCTCCTCAAAGCCACTTCAAATGTGATGTGGTCCCTAAAAATAGTTTTATAAATTTTTTTCGAAAAGTGAAAAATTGCTGGTGAATTTTTATAACCTTCTAACTTCCTAACGAAAAAAATATGTTTAAAAAATGATGCTGATGTAAACTAGACATCATGGAAATGTTATCGGTTAACGCTTTTGTGTGACATACCTTTCTAGTTTAAGAATGTAAAATTAAAAGTTTAAAAATTGCTAAATTTTACAAATTTGCAGCAAATTTCATATTTTTTTCACAAATAAATGTGTTATATCAAACAAATTTTACCACTGTCATGAAGTACAATATGTCATGAAAAACATTCTCAAAATCATTGGGATCTGATGAAATGTTCCAGAGTTATTACCATATAAAATGACACTTGGCAGAATTGTAAAATTTGTCCAGGTCATGAAGGTGAAAACTGGCTTGGGGCATAAAGAGGTTAAATAGAACCTGTCATAACAATTTTGTAATTTAAAGTAAAGGCATGGCTGTAATGGCGCTGTAACACAGATTAAATTGATACATTTGAAGTTTTCTGCTAAATAGATTTTGGCGCACAGGGTCCGGTCTATTCCTTAGGTCCTCCCACTCTGTGATTTTCCGCATCTCTGCTGCCTCTGGTCGAAATCTCAGCAGAGACCTGTCACTCAAAGTCTGTAGGCAGCGGAAATGTCGAGGAATCACAGTCAGGGAGGAGAAAACCTAATTAGTGGAGAACCTCAAATGTTGATTACATAAAAACAACTAAGCGGATTTCATCACAAAAATTATCAATGTAATCAATATTACAGCGCTATCACAGCCATGTCTTTTCTTAATGTTACAGAATTGTGCTCACACATTCTGTTTAAGGAGAAACTACATTTCCTGTGAAGAAATATCAAAGGTGATCAAGCAATTACCAGTGGCCAATTAGTAAAGAGGGACTACAAGGAACTTGCGTTAAATTGTTCCTAAAGTCACATTGTCAGAAAAACATATATCACATTGGCGGCTAAACCCTTTCCCACACTTGGTTTAGGTAATAATTAACTAAAGAAAATCTGCCTAGGAATAAATTCTGTCTAATGTGGCCAAATAATTAGATGAAGAGTGGCCAAACCCACTGATTTTGGCAAGCCTGGTAAACTATTTACTGTGCGTGGTGCTGTCCCAGTTCTCTTTAATGGCAGACATCTGGGGAAAAGACTGGGCATTTGTATTTCAACATGACTGAACCTTTCTTCTAGTACGAGGAGGTGTCTCTGCCATTTGTAATTTGAATGGATTAACTAAGTACTTTTCAGTTGTAGTTAAAGCGGTTTTCCCATGAACAAAGTTCATTTTAATCCACACTTTAATCAATAGATCTTTGAATAATAATAATTTCCACAATTGGATGTGCTTTAAGAAAATGTTCCTGTGCTGAGATAATCTTATTAATCTGCCCCTGCTGTGTACTGTGTAATGGCTGTGTCTGACCATTTGGGACTGGACAGGACCAGAGCGCTCAGCTGCATAGAAATACATGCAGCAGCACACTCTGGTCCCGAGTGCCGGCAGCAGTGCCAGGTATTGAGATGTGAGACTCGTGCAAGTTTCTCGCAAGTCTGACCCCGGCCTACCACTGAGCCTGGACAGGAGGATTCAAACGAGTATACAGACATTACAGCAGGGGATCACAGCTGTTTCTTTCTTTGAGGTAAAACATTGATTAAAAACAGGCAGGGAAATGTTTTTGCCTCACAAGAAGAATCAGCTGTGATCCCATGCTGTAATGTCTGTATACTCTTTTGCTTCCTCCCTTGCCCAGGAGCTGTGATACGATCAGTCCATGTTCTTGCACGGTCAGACACAGCCATTATACAGTACACAGCAGGGTCACATTCATAAGATTATCTAAGCACAGGAGCATTTTTTTTCCAACACATCCAATAGTGGAACTTACTATTATTCCAAGCTCTATTAGTTAAAGTGTACTTTGTTTCCTGGGAAAATCGCTTTAAGGCTGTGTGCACACACACAGCATTTTTTTTGCGTTTTTTTAGCGGATTTGCCAATAAATCTGCTATAAAAACACTAAAAATAAGCTTCCCATTCATTTCTATGCATTTTGCACTTTTTGTGCATATTGATGTGTTTTTTTACCGCGAAAAAACCCCTTCGTGGTAAAAAACGCAGCATGCTCATTAATTTCATGGATTTTTCCGCATTTCAATGGGTCTGGAACCGCGCGGAAAAAAATGCATAAAAAAGTGCATTTTTTGCACGAAAACGCGCGGAAAACGAGCAGAAAAAAGCGCGCAGTTTCTGGGAAGAGAGTCCGGTTTTTAAGCAGAATTTTTCTGCTACGTGTGCACATAGACTAAGTCAAAACATTGGAATTGGATCTGAAACAAGCTGAAAAGTCTTAAGCTTCCTTCCTTACTTTATTGCATTGCACATAATAGTGGCATTCATTAGACTTTTAGGTGGATAGATCTCTCTCAATATAATTTGAACTATTTAGCAAGTTGTTCTTACCCTACATATACTGTATTTTTCGAAGTGATTACCATCAAATTCACTGTCACTTTTTTCCAGTTATTCTGAAAAATCAAAGCTGGGAATAACAGATTTTTCACGAACAGGGTTTAGACTGACCCATCACAGTATCAGAGGAACCTCTGGTGGACCTAAGCTATGACACAACAATGGTCGTCTAATACAGCAAAGCACAGAGGAGGCCATCAGAAAACAGTCTTATTTGAAACTGAAATTTGGAAACAATCACAAACTATAACAGCCTATTTCTAATGACTGGATTAAAAAAATGATCTATTAGACATAATTCAAAAACCAAAGAAATGACCGCACACATGTTCGATATAGCTAGAGGATTTATTCTCGACATAAAATCCACTAGTGGGTCCAAGGATCCTGAATATGACATTTGTCATAAAGATGCTATAGGACACATTAGAAACAGCGGTCCAGCTCAGTAGCTCTTGCACCATCTTTTTTTTCTGTAGGGTGTTAGCCTGCAGAGTGCTCCTCCCCTGCTAAACCACAAGTTCAAGAGAAAAATGCATATTAATTAATTCCTATTCTGTTATGTAAAAGTGAGTGTAATAGTGACTACTTATTCTTGGGCCACCTGTCATGGGATGAAAGGGTGTTTAGACATGAAGTAACAACCAACCATTCATGTGCTCTGCAAATCCCTTCACTGGCCCCCAATTTCCCAGCGTAACCAGTTTAAACTACTTACACTGGCCTACAAAGCCATGCATAACCTTTCTCCTCCATATATTTCTGAACTAATCTCTCAATATCTTCCCTCACATTATCTCCGGTCCTGCCAAAACCTCCTTCTCGCCTCCATGTTTATTCGCTGCTCACCCAACCACCTCCAAGATTTCTCCCGAATATCCCCCATCCACTGGAATTCTGTGCCCCAACACGTCTGGTTATCCATCACATTTGGATCCTTCAGACAGAACCTGAAAACCCATCTCTTCAAAAAAGCTTACAACCTGTAATGACAACGTGGCCACCACAACACCACCACAGCTACTGCAACCCCCGACCTACTGTCTCCTTCCCCATAATCCTGTAGAATGTAAGCCCGCAAGGGCAGGGTCCTCTTCACTCTATATCAGTCTGTGATTGTTAGTTTGTTTATTGTAAGTGATATCTGTAATTTGTATGTAACCTCTTCTCATGTACAGCACCATGGAATCAATGGTGCTATATAAATAAATAATAATAATAAAATAATGTGCTTGGTACATGCCCAGTTTGTAGTCTTGCTTCTGGTACCCCAGATATGCTCATCTTCTTACTGGCTAATCTTGACTGTGTCCATGGACTTCTATGGTCTTCATTGACATCTATAGAACCCATTAACACCAATTGGAAGCCGAGCTCATGTAGTGACACATATCAAGTAGTCCATAGGTCTTCATTGTATGTGTATCATTTTATATTGGCACATTGTGGGCAGTGCTAGAGAACTGCAGAAAAGTGCAATGTCAGTAAACTTGCATTTTGATTGGGATTCACACATTTTTTATACACTGTGACCACAGAGATACATTTGTTTGCATAGGAGCTGCAGCTAGTTTAAACTACAATGCTTTTCAGCAATACTATTTATGAAATTTCTTCCTGTATATTATGAATTGATTAGAGCAACTAAAGTGTTTCACAGACTCAGACCTCATCTGTTTTTGTTGTTTCTCAAAAGACAGCTGCGGCAGAGGGATTGAAAAACTGATACAAAGTAATGTGAAATTTGTAACAGATTTTGTAATTAGTTTTGATAGGGGTATTCCCATCTCAGACGGGATATGCCATGAATATCTGATAGATGAAAATGCAATCTATCTTTTTTCAAAGCAGGGCCCCATCCCGTGAATGGAGAGGTGGCAATGCTGCTCAGCTCTCTTCGTTAATGTCTTTGGGATTTGTAAAGTGGACAAGTTAAGCTATTTTTTGGACACTCTTTATCTCCCTGTAAAGGTTCGTCGAATGCAGTGAATAGCCGGAGGCAGAGAAGGGGTTAACAAAGTATACTAAAGCAATTATTCAATATGTATTGAAGGAAAGCTTCCGCAGAGGGAGGTGTTGAGACAAGCAGTGAAGTATACAAGAAAACACAACAAGAAGTAAAAAATAAAGATACGGAGTACTTATCGCTTGAAGATCTTATTGGAGAACGGTTGGAACAGTTCCCGACGACGTCGCAGTCTGTGAACAAAGTCCTTTGCTCTGTGGCATAAGAATGAGAGGCACTGTCTCCTGACTGTACTGAAGTACCCCAATATGTTGGTCCTGGAGTCTTTGAGCTTGGGTCCGTTGAACTTGGGTCCATTGAACTTGGGTCAGTTGAACTTGGGGTAAAGTTCCTGGTGTGAGTTCTTAAAGTATGACGCTCGCCGGGAGCACAATGTTGCACAGGCCGCAGGTCTGACAAGGCCTCGTGCAGAGTCACAGCATCCAGGGAAAGTCAGTAAGTCGACTGCAATAGCCATTACAGGTTTTGTACGTGGGGAGGCACTGGACAGAGTGCTCGAGAGAACAGTCTGAGAAAGGCTGATGTCAGAGGTGGTAATTGAGGAGAGGGAGTCAACCTTCGTCCTGCTCTGTAGTCGCCTTCCCGCCAAGTCTCTCCCCTTCCTGTGCTCCGCTCCTTTTAAGTCCACCATGCCCCCTTCAGTCAGTTGCTCAAGCTCTTCCCGCCCAGTCAAGTCAGGCATGTCAGACAAGTCATCCCCCTGCAACAGCGGTGACGGCCCCGACAGTTCCGGCTCCAGAGCATATTTCTGTCCGATGACGCTATTACTGTTCACCCCCTTACACTCCCACAAAAATTAATAGTGAGATGGGCAGGCGTGGCCACTAGCGATGAGTGAACATGCTCGGATAAGGTGTTGTCCGCCCATGCTCTGGTGTTGTCCAAGTATGTTAGGCGTACTCAAATAATATGTTCAAGTCCCTGTCTGTTTTGCAGCTGTTAGACACATGTGGGGATTGCCTAACAAACAGATAATTCCTTCATGATGAATGCACGCTGCCGAAACGCGCGTAGGAGTAGTAGCACCATCACCTGGCAACTGGTAAGATTTGCTGATTTTGGGACTCTGTGGTTATGGAGCATCATAGGTTAGTTCTTATGTTTAGATAGTGCATCCTTCATGGTTATAGGCACTGTGGATGTTTTCTAATGATCTTGATATGATTCTATTCTAGTGCCTGTGAATTGAAGTTTGATGTTCAGTTATTATTAGAATGCTGATAATAAATAAACCTGATAGAAACTTGCGCTAATTAAATGTGTCTTGGTTAAATAAAGATATCTTATGAAGAAATCTATTACCTTTACTGAAGCTAAAAACTGGCGAGGCAGGGAAAAAGGTCTTCAGAATGCAGGGTGGATTTCCAGGTCCTTTCCCAATAATACTCCCCGACACAGGTATATAAAAAGTTAGTGGAGCTAAAGGGTGCTACCTCCTAGCATGCCGCCATCCCGGCCGGTGACTGGCGCGCAGCTGGAGGTGTATATCGGCAGGCTGTAAGAGTACCAGCCGCCGCTTGCAAAAGCAGGCCTGCAAGGTCCGAAAAAGCTGAAGGACCTTGCGTGACGTCACAGTCACGTGATAGATCACGTGACAGGCAAGAAAGCCCTATGGGGCGCTGATGGGGCCAGAAAGCAATGGCAAATCCTACGCGTTGCGGAATTCACTGATTCCTTCTTCAGGGATGGCCCCCTAGAGCAAGAGGAACGCTTATATAGCCTCCAGTATATAGCAGTGGAGCATTATACTATGCATTAAAAGCAAATAGCTCAATCTCGCTATTTAAACCGTTTGGGATCAGAGTATTCAATTCAAATATCCATTTACTTTCCACCCTGGACATCTGATGGATAAAATTACCTTTCCTGATACTTCTTTTAACTATTTGAATCCCAGTCACTTTAGTGTCCCTTAGGGAGCTCCCATGATGTGTAAGATAATGATTAGAGAGGGGGTGACCTGTGAATTTCTTACAAATATTCCGTAAATGTTCCCCAATTCTGACATTTAAGGGACGTATCGTTCGACCTATATATAATTTATCACATGGACATGTGATACAATATATCACCCCCTTCGTGTCACAGGTGATAAAATCACGAATCTGAATCTCCATGGATTTATTTATAATAGAGAATTGTTTCTTACTGCCTAATTTTCTGCAAGATACACATTTTTTGCAGGGAAAAAAACCTTTTAATTGCTGTTGTGAATGGGAATTGGGGCCTTTTTTAGATATTGAAATAGAAGGGGCTACCAGGTTACCTAAATTATTTGCCCTTCTAAAGATAAACCTAGGGCGGGCTGGTAGAACTTCCCCTATGATTTTATCATTCTTCAAAATACCCCAGTGTTTATTTACAATTTTTCTGAGAATTTGACTATTTGAATTATACTGGGTGATGATAGGAATCTCGTCTATACTAATATTTTCTTTATTTTTTATTTTATGTCTGAGAAATTGTTCCCTTGGTATATGTCCAATATATTCCCTGGTTGCTAGCAGGGATTGGGTATCATAACCTTTTTGACAAAATTTTTTGATTAGAGTTTCAGCCTCAGTTAAATAGTCCTGTGACTTGGAACAATTTCTATGAGCCCGTTGTCTTATTACTTGCTGCTTTGTGTTCTGTGGGTGTACGCTTTAGCGCCATTGGTATATACATATATTTATTATTAGAATGCTGGCCTACTTATGCCTCTGATTATTATATTTTGATCTTTCCTGTCAGCTGGTGGTGCCACTTTATGCTTTTGGCTCACCATGGTGCACCATTGGTAACTCTTTTGTTATCAATATGTTTTTATGATGGTTAATAAAGTTTATGATTTTATTGTTCATAATACACTTTTGCTTATATGTTCTTACTGTTTTAGCGTAGAACAGTGTCCTACATTGGTCCTACTTGGATGCTATAATTTCTTGATATATAACATATGATGACCTTTTTGCACCTTATTGCTGGGGAACACTAATTTGGTTATTATTTGACATCAGTAAGCCAAAACCAGGAGTGGAACAATCGGAGGAAAACTATATTAGAAACACACCACCACTTCTGTATTTTTCACCCACTCCTGGTTTTGGCTTACAAATATTGATGAAAAATACTGACCAAATACTGAACATGTGAATGTGGCCTAAGGGTACTGTCACACTTAGCGATGTACCAGCGGTCCCGACCAGCGATATGACGTGGTCAGGATCGCTGGTACATCGCTAGGTGGTCGCTAGTGAGCTGCCCCACAGGAAGATCTCACTAGCGACATCGCTGGGGACGGGGGTCGCTACTTACCTGTCACACCAGGCGATCCTGCGTCCTCCCGCCCGGCTCCATGCGTCGCTCGTTGTCACAGCAGGAAGCGCCGCAGGAAGCTGACGACGAGAAACAGTCCTGGACGTTCTCGCGCGATCAGCGATAACCAGCGGGGGAGCGGGTCGTAGGTAAGTATCAGACACAGCGATATCGCTAGCAATATCGCTATAACGTCACTAGTTATAGCGATATTGCTAGCGATATCTCTTAGTGTGACATGCCCTTTAGACAGAGAATAGATTTGGAAGTGGTTGATTTTCCACCAGGTTGATCCAGCCCACAATAGGTGAGGAGGATTGTTAGGAAGACCCAGTCTGTAAAACAAAGACGCTTCCATGAAAGCATCCACAAGGATTAGCATAGACTACTCACTTTACAAATGGTCATTTGCTGATGAGCAATTTTGTTTTGTTCCCGTTTTTCATAAATATTTTAGAATTCCTTACTTTGTGCGACAAAAACAGCAGAGTTTGCAATGTAACTAAATGTGAACATTAATTCTTGTGGTTTTATTGTAGCCTCATCAAGCAAGGAGTTTGCAATACTTGAATGGAAAATTAGAGTTACATTTTGTAGCATAAAATCACAAACATTGATATAAAGTCTAACTATGATGAGTTTACAATAACTTTAAATTGTGGCAAATAATCTTATAGTTCTAATAATTCAGTACAATGCTAATAAAGAATTATTTTTGTTCCAGGAATAAACAGTTAAGTGAAATTTATATTCCGTAAAATATTTTCTTTTGTTTTGTCAACTTTTTAATGTAGACATTTTGAATTGATGTTCTACATATTTGGGGGTGAGCCAAAAGCAAAGCTGTGCTTACTGAATTGAAGCATTTGGCACAAATATTATGTTAATGAAAAAGCTTGTACGAAACAGATGCATGAATTTTCCCAGTACAGGAAAAGATTATGCGGATTTAATGTTTGGATTAGTAATAAGGGTTAAACATCACTCAACCTAAAAAATCTGGATTGTGCCCAAAGTGAAATTAGTTGACTGACTAGATCGTCCATCTGTCCAGATATGTTTGCTGCTAGAAATTAACAGAAGAGCACTGACATGAATTAACATGACAATGCGTTACCTGTCCATAACAACAGTAGTACAAAATATATATATTCAGAAATGTTCCGCAAAACCTTTATCTATATGTTTGAGTTATTTTAAAAATCATATCTTTGTTCAAAACGTGATTGCATTGTGTTCCCTGAAGTATTCACTATTCTAGTACTATGATATCAGTACATTTGTTGTATATGGTATGTGACATCACTTATGTAAAAATCACTTTATAACAAAGGTACATATTCTCTTTTGGTCCAAGAGCCATATTGTAGCAATCCCTTGAGCTGCATCGAACCTTGACGTGTTAATCCAATCTGACAATACGTACCATAATAGTACGAGGTTGCATTCTGAGGACTTATATTTATCCAGAGAATTCGAGTCCACTGTTTATTTGAAACTCCATAGAAAGAGAGCCAAGATGTCCGTAGAGTCATGTCTATCAAAGGCCACAGGTTCTAAAAGACTACCTCAGACAGATTTGGCACAAGCCACTGTCTGGAAGATTCCAGAGGAAGCCCAACCATCACCCATTAACTCCTCTACAAAGGATCTGGTCTTACAAAGGGTCCAATGGATTGCTTCCACGTTAGGGCTACTGTCCAGAAAAGTGGACCTGAAGCAGGAAGGGTTGCCAAGCAGGGTCAAAGCCAAGAAGTCACCTCGAGAGCAGTATCCCAAAACGAGAAGATTTGTCAAAATTCACTTTGAGGTCAGAAAACAGGAGGAATCAGGAAAACACCCAAGCAATGACAGCAACACAAGTCATGTAGCAAAACAAATTGACTGGCAGTTGAAATCAGAGATCCCAGAGGTTTAAATAACAGGCAACCCCATCCAGGGCTCTCAAAAAGGAGTAATCAAAAACAGAGAGTTAACCCCATAGTTCCCTGATCCCATGGCACAAAAATTTCCAGGAATAAAACAGGACTGATGCTATCAAGCCTCACCCGCAACAAAAGTGTGCTGTCTCTTAGCGGGTCAAGCAGAAGTCGGCACAAATGTTTCACATACATAAGAGCTGCTGTAAAAGAGAAAGCGCAATGTCTAGGCACAACCATATTTTATCCTCGGTAGTATTGAACTTAGAAGAATACCCAATATGGAGGTGCCAGTGATGGCTGGGGGCTGTACAGAATGGCATTGCGAGACACATGTGGCACCTGGTCATAGATGTTGCAAATTTGCTCCATAGTAATACAACGTGACTATGATGCACCATAACGCTATAATGTGACACCATGAACATTATGTTTGTGCTGTCATTTCGTTTGGTTGTTAGCCATGTGTTGTGACAACTATTTTTATTATCACTCTGCACAAATATGATATTATTAATAGTAATTATTATTATTATTTTTATGCTTGTGCTGTGGCATCACTATGTGCTATCCCCTTACTGTTACATCACTATATTATTACACCTACATCACTATATTTAATATCCCTCTGTTATGACATCATTGTACACATTATGCCTATAATATGACATCAATGCATTTATTATCTCTTTATTGTAATAATTTGCATTAAATCTATATGTGCATTTTCAGGGACTTACAAGTTGCAGAAGTTGTCATTGTGCCTAGGATGAAAAGTAACCATAGAGATGTACTTTATTAGTGCAGTGGGTTTAAATAGCATGTTAACTATTTTAGCTATTTATAATATTTTACTTATATTATATTAATTCTATATAATAAAATAAATCAAACTCAATTAATGAAACTTTCTTTAGCAAAGTTTATAATTGGCTTCCCTGTATAAGTCAGCCTGTACCTATTCTAGCTCTTTGCCACTGATGAGTACAAATGTAGAGAAATGTTTAGATTACATCCATCTTTACAGTTTTAGGTTTTACTGTGCATCATAACTAATTCATATGACGAAGGAAGGAATAAAAATTCCCTGCACGGTAAGTAAGAGTTTGACATTTAAACTGACTTAAATCATTAGGATGCTTGACCTGGTTCAACAGCTTTTTACATTTTGCTCATAAATATTTCGAGTCACCAGATTTAATGGATAAAATTACTGACTCTTCACATTCCGTTAATGATATTTCTAAATATTTCTAAAAGGGACAACGGAGACAATATTTAAATGGGCCAAAATAAAGCAGATAGAGACCATGGTTATTCAAAACTTTCCTGCCAGTAAATGATGCTGTTTATTAGACATCTTAGTGCTTGTGTGTCATATTCTGGAAGCAGTCAATTTATACCATTTACCAATGTTATAGATCAACAAATATTTTTAAGGGATTGACTGCAGCTAGAAAAAAATGGTCTCCAATTTTTTTTAATTGAAAAAGCTTTGGCCAATATTGTTGCATAGTCCCATTCATTTGTATAGGGATGAGTTGTAAGCCTATGGACAAGAGTGCTACTTCCACATCAGCCTATTTTGCCGTTCTATGTTATTAAAAGTGAATCTTTCAAGATCTTTATGCATCCCAAATTGCCCCAAGTAGTGAAAGGATAATGGACATAACAGGTGCCATTTCATTAGATCCCATGAATTTAAATATATCTATTTTAATATATAATTTAATTTAAAGAGACACTGGATCTTAGAGTTGTTGCTCAGTAGAATCATAATCATTTTAACCTTCCACATAATGGTGTAATATGCTATCATGGCCTGCAACTTGTCTCCCATTGAGAACATCTAGGATTTCATCGGTCGGCAATTGCAAAGGGATCTGCTAGCAGTGGACCTTGATGCCCAAGTGCAATGCAAAACATTCCTCAAACAACACTTAATAACCTCATTGATAACATGCCAAGCCATGTAAGCGTGGAGATTTCTGCATGTGGCGCTCATACTCAATAGTCAATAAGTTGAGAGGTTTTGAAACTTTTGTTTCCATTTTTTATCATTTGCATATCATTAGCATGTCTATCCAATCCTGTAATTTCCATAATTACTCAACTTTTCATTTTCAGTTTGATGAGTTTACATTTAGAACTTTAGGCTATATCCCATTTTCTTTATATTAATTGGTGTATAATGGGCTTCAATTATCAATGATTCTCCATTTGAACTAAAATATATATATTTTCTTGGTCATTCCACTCATTACTTTTGATGTTTTCAAAATGTAGTCTAAGGACTCCAACTTAGTTTTCTTTTTTTGTGAAGGCACAGCATCTCCAATGCTTCCAAAGCCGATCTTCATTGCAAAAACTGGAAAAATTGCAAATGTCATACAAATAACATATCCTTCAGTAATGGTTAAACCATTCCTCATACCGTATATCAAGTGCGATAAAGTGTTTATTATTTTTTTATTTTGCTTGCTTGCATAGCACTACTATATTCTATAGCGCTTTACAGACAGTTATACCTCTTATTTTCCATACTTCACACCCTTTTAAATTTAAGCATTCCTCAAATATTGGCCTGCTCCACATTGGAATTAATTCACAAAGATTCCCTATATTAAATTTCTTTTTATTTATGTCCCATGTTTTTACAATGTGTATCCTGTTGGATATTCTTTAAAAAAAACGTATCTGCCCATTCTATGGCCCCCAACACCTGATCCCATTTTATTTGCTTTCATACAATTTTGTAGATGATCTGTGCAATTGTCCAACCCCCTAAGCTTTCATTTGATTAATTGGGCTTGCTATAAAATAATATTGTGAATTGGGAGTAGATAATCCTTTTATGTTGGATATGTTGTAGGTTTCTTAGTTTTATTCTAGAGTTCAATTTCTACCAAAATTTTCCCCATACATAGAATTGGATAATAGTTACAAAAGTTGGGGAGATCTAACCAGTGCTGCCCATCTACAGTTCACTTCTTAAAGAAGCACTCCCACAAAACCTTTTGTTTCATAAACCTGTCTAAATGTACAGTATATGTAGAGTAGTGTAAGTGCAGCAATATACTCAGCTATCGCCATCTTCGCTGGTTTCCAGCACCACTACATTCCTCTAACGTTACTTCTCTTCCGACTTGCCTGATCACACTGAGATCTATGTGTGAGCCGGAAGTTGCTTTCACAGTTCCTCTGTCTACTTGCTGTTCCCAGCACTATCTGCTTGTTCTTCCATGCTCCTGTTCTCGGACCCACTTTGAAGACTTGGCTGATCTGAGGGTGATGAGACTTATACTCAGGGTTCCCAGCTCTGGGGTAGTGAAATACCCGAAAGACTTACTGGTTACAATTATGTTTCTGTAATCTCTCACCATTTGGCTAACTTTTTCAACTGTCTTTGGTGCCATGCACCTCACTTTCATTTGCTCTGCTGCTGAATAGGCACACTGACCGTAACACTCTGGGTCGCCTCACCCACATTCCTGTGATCAGTCAAAACCTTTCCCGTGAACCAAGTCTCCTCACTCTCTACCCTTGGTTACAACTGTCATGAATGTGTTACCCCAACTTGGGAGATCTTGCGGTAGAAGATCACTGCGTATTGTGAATCCCATATCCTCCATTTAGCCTGTGTATTTGGATCCCATATTACATTACTTTAGTTTCCTTTGGTGCTGAAGAGGTTATCGACCCTTTCTATGCTGGTCAGAAACATGCTGCTCCATTTCACCTGCTTCTGATCTGGTTGTTAACTCTCCCTAAAAAACCTGGCCAGACCCTCTCTGTCCTGCTGGTGAAAGCTTTGCTTCCTTCCTCTCAGAAGATGCAGTGCTGTGTACGAAAGCTAAGTAGTTGAAGTTTGGAATTGGAGTTGTGGTGTTCTGTAGTTTGTTCTTGTACATGTATGTTTATCTCCTGGTCCTTTTTCCCATTTAGTTTACACCTCCCTGTCCCTATCTTCCTCCCAAATATGTGTTTTTGTTTCTATTTATTGTTTTATTTTGAATATGGCAAAAGGGGGGTTATTTGAACTTTTATATATTTTTAAAATATTTTTCTACTTTTTCCTGGCTTCAGTAGTCTATTTAGGAGACTTGAGGCTGTGATCTTCTGATTGCATCTGCAATGACAAGCACAGGGGTCTTCTGCAGACTCCTGATTGTCATGCCAACCCATCGGCACCCCCGCGATCATGTGACAGGGGCGCCGATGGGTTGGGTTTGTGATGCGCTTCCTGTAAGCACAAGTTAAATGCCTAGGTCAGAGATTGATGATGACATTTAACATGCTAACAGTTGCGGGTGGATCGCGATTCCCCCTTGGCTGTTAGCCGTCATGTGCTGGAGAAGATACAAACTCAGCACTGTAGCCCCCATCAAATTCTGAGCCAAGACCCATAACACACCTATACGTCATAAATCATGAAGGGTTTATAGGTAATCCAATATCAGAGAATGCCCTATTCTTTAAATCAGGTTTTTGTGCTGCATGTATTTTTTTTTTAACTTGGCAATACATTTCTCTCTCTCTCTCTCTCTCTCTCCTTTTCCAGGCATCGGTTCCTTTAAATTTCATGCTTTTGGTGGATGCTGCGGATCCATCCAAGAAACGAATCAGTTTTTTCAAACTTTGGTGGTTTGCAACTGACGGCAAACAACTGAAGTGTGAAACAGTCCTAAGCCTGTGTGTTGCCTCATTTCTGCAGCCCTGCCACTGCCTACCAAAGCAAATTCCTACAGGTCCAAATGAGACTTATTTTGTGGGGTCCCATCATTTCTGTGTGTGCCTCTGCCAGTAGAGGATAGATACATGCAGACAATAAAGACAATTTAGACAGAAGAAGTAAAGCTGGACAGCACTGAAGAAATGTCTGCAATAGAGCTAGCTATTAAGTGGGGATGATTAGCACTAAGTAGGGCTCATTCAGACTAGAGTAACATATGGATGTATACTGTACAAACAAAAAAGATAATTCAATAGCACTGTTCAGATGACAGTTTTCCACAAGCATTAATTATCTGTGTAAAAGAAAAAATCGAAGTATGCACTATTCTCTTTCATATCTTGGATAATGCAAGTGTATATGTCTATGGTTGCTCAAAAGAAATCGGATCCCATGGTGATAATCCTTATAACAATTGAGTTTTATGGATACATTGTAATTATTAACATAGAGTTAACATACAGTTAGGTCTCTCCTCTCCGTGTTTAATTTCAGTTCCAATTGGGAGTATGCATGAACAAAGAAAGAGGCCATTTTTAAAAGGCTTGGATACAAATTGGTATGTGAAAAGAGGAAATGAATCCCGTAGCTTGTCATGCAGTACTGAGTGTCAATTACATATGTATGGATTGTCAAGTATAGGGATGGCTTACCACTGGTCAGTATAAGGGTATGTGCAGGCGATCAGTAAACGTTGCGGGTTGGACGCTGTGTATTTGTGCAGCATCCAACCCGCAGCGTCCAGCTGTTACAGCATAGTGGATGGGATTTAAAAAAAAATCCCATTCCCACTATGCATCCAGAGACGCCCGCGGATAATCCACGGAGACAGACATGCGGCGCGTCTCTCAATTTCTCTTGCGGAGACGCTAGTCTTCATATAATGTATTGGACGTGGTGATTCCACACGGCTCAGGGAACACATGCAGATTCACCTGCGCTCAATAGACGTCAGCACTTTGAACTCAGTGAACATGTGCCGCATCCGAAGCGCTGCCAGTTCCGGATCGTTGGCACATACCCTTAGAAAAAAATATTTGTGTTACGGGATACATATGGTGGAATATAAAATGATAATGACATTTTTAGGACTACAAATGTTTATTTAGAAGTAGATGTAATTTTTAGGTCCTGTAAATGTTTTCATTGAAGAAATCATTTTAATATAATAAATGTCCAGCTTTTCAGTGTAATCTTGTATATTTGAATAAAGCATTCATCATGATATAGAGACACATAAAGAAAAGAAACAGATATTAGATATGTACTGTATTAGAGATCATTTTACATGATGTGAATATTTTATGTTGCAGATGTCCTCCCTCCAAAGAGATTTTCTAATTCAGAAATTCTAGTTGTTTCCTGCTAAAGAACGTCCTGATTATTGTAGCACATCTGGTCTGAAGAACCCCAGGCCAAGCTAACCATTAGACCAAAAAACAATTACCAGTCTGCAGCACAGTCTGTCTCCTAATTGACCTTATTGGTCAGTGTTTTCCACTTTATTTGCAATAAATCTTTTTGGTTTGCAATCTTCTACCGTTTCTCTATCTCTCTCCAACTTCAAACGTAAAGAATGTCAGCTGAAATAGGAGACCTAAAATTGAAAGCAAAGGCTGTCGAAATTACAAGTAGCATTATAGAAATTTGGATTAATGCTGCTCACATCTCGCTTTGTGTTGTATTAATTTTCGGTGGATAAGACAAATGGGATCTTTGAAAACAAAGCAACCCAGCAATCTGCTGAAACTCTGAATAATGTTGATTATAATGAAATAACTGTATGGAAACCGAATCCTGATGCATTTAATAGGGCATCTAATAAGTGACATGCACCACCATCATCATACCACCTCCTGTATTTTCTGACCGTAGACTGGGTATTGAATGTACCGTTGACTATTTATGAAATACGTAGAGATCTTTTAATGTATATGGAAACTAAAGAGAAAAAGAATCTTATGCTGCAAAGAAAGTATGATGATTATTCATTTCAAATTCTTTATTCCATGGGAGGCACACTTTTATGGGGATTTCCTGGGGCAAACAATAGTCAAATAACAAAGTTGCCCATATACCGAATATACTTGAGTATAAGCTGACCCGAGTATAAGCTGAGGCACCTAATTTTGCCACGGAAAACTGGGTAAGCTTATTGACTTGAGTATAAGCCGGGTATGCATTGTCCCTGTCATGATCCCAATGCAGGTTTTTGAGCTGCACACCGGGGGTTAATGTCTGGAGCTCTGTGCAGGTTTTGACCTGCACACTTGGGGTTAATGTTTGTGGCCTCTTTCTGGTTCTGGGAGAGCTTCATAAACCTCTGGGTAGCTTCAATCCCTGCCAGTTGCACGCGCACTGGCTCAGTGAGCAAGTTCAGTGCGGTGTCTGACTTTATAACTGGCCTAAAATTTTTTTTTTTTCTCCTCACTTCTGCAGCATGGACCCAATGTGTGCCTTATCTGAGCAGGTGAGAAGCTTGACTCAGTCACTGCAGAAGCTTAGTTTGGAACACCAAGCTCTGGCCCAGTCCCAACGGCGGGTTGAGGACTCAGTTCAGGGGGTACTTTCCGCTGGCTTCCAGCAGGTGGGGAATAGAGATGTCATTTTAGTCCCACCTGAATCCCCGGTTAAATTGCCAGATATATTTTCTGGTAACAAGGATGATTTCAGGGCATTTAAGGAGGGCTGTAAGCTTTTTTTTTCTTTGAGACCCCGCTCCTCTGGGGATGAGAAACAGAAGAAGGTGGGGGTGGTGATGTCCCTGCTTAGGGGGTCCCCACAAGCCTGGGCATTCTCGCTTTCCTCTTCTGCCCCTGAGAGAATGTCTGTGGATGCATTTTTTGAAGCCTTAGGGCTTATTTATGATGAGCCTGATAGAGTGCGGTTGGCTGAGGACAAAGTGATGAGTGTCTGTCAGGGGGAGCACTCGGCCGAATGGTTCTGTACTGAATTCAGACGTTGGGCAGCGGAAATTTCCTGGAGTGATGCCGCCCTGCGGGGGCTGTTCCACAGAGGCCTGTGTGAACGTCTGAAGGATGCTTTGGCACTTCATCCTCCGCCTGACTCCCTGGAGGATGCCATGGTCCAAGCGGTTCGCATGGATCGCAGGCTGCGGGCTAGAGGCATTATGCAACGGGAAACGCCCTTATTCTTCAGTGGAGATGAGACCCAGACTCTTCCTATGGCTATGGAGGTGAACGCTGTCACCTGTGAGGGAAAGGAAAGAAGACGCCGCCGGGAAAAGCAGTTGTGCTTCTATTGTGGGAAATCTGGACATTGGAAGGACTGCCCCTCCTGTCCGTCATCCTCCAAGATGGCGGGAAACGACTAGGTCTGGGTAGTAATCGAGGAGGCTACCCAGACCTTCAGGTACAATTTTCCTCATGTGCAAAAATGGTGCTGCAGGTGGAACTGGAACTTGGTTATGGTCCTGTTCAGACTACTGCTTTTATTGACTGCGGTTCAGCTGTGAACCTGATTGATACCAAGGTTATGACTCTTTATAAGATAGGGACAGTCAGGCTTCACGATCCTGTTAAACTTGTGGCAATTGACTCGTCTCCTCTTACCCAGGGCGGTATCTGTTGCAGGTCTGAACTTTTTTCTCTAAAAGTGGGTTCCACTCATGTGGAGAAACTAAGTTGTCTGGTGGTAGATAACTTGCCTGCAGGACTGGTACTGGGGATGCCTTGGCTTCAACGCCATAATCCTACTATTGATTGGGTTACAGGGGAAATCACTCAATGGGGATGCAATAGTAAATGTGGTAACCGGGGACATCTTGTTAACGCTGTTAAATCAGTGTCTGTGTCGTCTGTCGATCTGGAAGGTATTCCGGAGTACCTGAAAGATTTTGAAGATGTTTTTTCCGAAAGTGAGGCTGAGGCGCTGCCACCACATAGACCCTATGATTGTGCCATTGATTTAGTACCCGGAGCCAAGTTACCTAAGGCTCGATTGTTCAATTTGTCTGGGCCTGAGCGCCAAGCCATGAAGGAGTACATAGCTGAGAGTCTCCGCAAAGGGCATATCAGGCCTTCTGTGTCACCTGTGGCAGCAGGGTTCTTCTTTGTGAAGAAAAAAGATGGTGGTTTGCGGCCGTGCCTCGACTTTCGGGAACTGAACAAGATAACGGTTAGGAACTCTTACCCACTTCCCCTCATCCCAGACTTATGTAACCAGTTAGCTGGGGCCCAATGGTTCTCCAAGTTGGATCTGCGGGGGGCCTACAATCTGATAAGGGTTCGGGAAGGGGACGAGTGGAAAACGGCATTCCTCACATCAGAGGGACTCTTCGAGAACCTGGTAATGCCATTTGGGTTAACTAATGCACCCGCTATTTTCCAAAATTTCATCAATGTTGTGTTTTCTGATCTGATAGGTCGTTTTGTTATTATTTATTTGGATGATATTTTGGTGTATTCCCCGGACAGTCAATCTCACTTGCAACATCTAAAGACTGTTCTCCAGAGACTCAGGGAGAACCAATTGTTCGCCAAACTGGAAAAATGTTGTTTTTTTGTACAGGAGTTGTCTTTTTTGGGGTTGATTGTGTCCTGTGAGGGGTTTCGTATGGATCCTTAGAAGATGCTGGCGATCGCTGACTGGGTTCAGCCTCGAGATCTCAAGGGGCTCCAGCGCTTCTTAGGATTTGCGAACTATTACCGGAGATTCATTAAAGGTTTCTCACAAGTGGTGAAACCACTCACGGATCTTACCCAGAAGGGAGCTGATGTAAAAAATTGGTCTGTACTTGCTAAGGAATCCTTCTCAGCAATTAAGAAATGTTTTATGTCTGCCCCGGTGTTGGTGCAACCTGACCCGTCCAAACCATTCATTGTGGAGGTGGATGCTTCTGAAGTGGGGGTGGGGGCTGTGCTGTCCCAGGGTCCGGCCACCCTTACCAATCTCAAACCCTGTGCCTTCTTCTCCAAGAAGTTCTCTTCAGCTGAGAAAAACTATGATGTAGGCAATAGAGAACTTCTTGCGGTCAAGCTGGCATTTGAGGAATGGAGGCACTTTTTGGAAGGGGCGGCTCACCCTATCACAGTTGTCACGGATCACAAAAATTTGGCATACCTTGAATCTGCTAAGAGGCTTACTCCTAGACAGGCCCGTTGGTCACTTTTTTTTTCACGATTTCAGTTCTCAATTGCTTTTCGACCAGGATCCAAAAATGTTAAAGCGGATGCCCTGTCCAGAAGTTTTGATCCAGTGTCTCCCCCTGAGCCGCCGTCCTCCATTCTTCCCCCAGGGGTGGTAGTGGCGGGGGTCTCAACTGAGTTGGAACAAGAAATCCTAAGGGCTCAGGCCCTAGCTCCGGCAACCAGGCCAAGCGATAAACTGTTTGTTCCAGATTCATTGCGGCCTAGACTTCTGCAGGAGTTTCATGATTCTAGGCTGAGTGCTCATCCAGGTATCACGGCCACTAGAGAGGCAGTAACCAGGGGTTTTTGGTGGCCTTCATTAAGGGCCGATGTCAAGGAATTTGTTTCTGCTTGTGGCATGTGTGCCCGTTCCAAGAGCTCGCATAACCGACCGGCTGGGGAACTCATACCTTTACCGGTTCCTGATAGGCCATGGACTCATCTTTCCATGGATTTTATTACCGGTCTTCCACCTTCCAGGGGCAATACCGTGATCTGGGTGGTGGTGGACAGGTTTTCTAAACAGGCCCATTTCATTCCCTTGGCAGCATTACCTTCAGCAGAAACATTGTCAAGGTTGTTTGTGCAGCATGTGGTCCGATTGCATGGGGTACCCCTGAATGTTGTGTCTGACAGAGGTGTGCAGTTTGTGGCCAAATTTTGGAGGGCGTTCTGTATGAAATTGGGCATCTCACTCTCCTTCTCGTCGGCATATCACCCGGAGAGCAATGGTCAGACGGAACGCACCAATCAATCCCTGGAACAAATTCTCAGGTGTCTGACCTCCGCCAGACAGGAGGATTGGTGTGATGCATTACCGTTGGCTGAATTTGCTTTTAACAACCGGGTGAGTCAGTCCACCAACATGTCCCCATTCCTGATTAACTATGGCTTTAATCCGCATTTTGGGGAGTTTTCTCGGGTGGATTCCGGTTGTCCAGGAGCAGAGGGGTCTGTTCAACGGTTAAAAAACCTCTGGGCTGAAGTCCGGCGTAATAGCTCTCGGGCCCAGGGGAGATACAAATATTTTGCGGACAAAAAGAGAGCCTCGGGAGACATGTTTCAGGTGGGAGAGAAGGTTTGGCTCTCCACGCGTAACATCAACTTGAAGGTACCATCAGTTAAGTTGGGACCAAAGTTCATTGGTCCGTACGAGATTATGGAGATAGTCAACCCTGTGGCATATAGGTTGCATCTCCCCGCCTCCTTAAAAATATCTAATGTGTTCCATAAGTCTCTGTTGAAACCAGCAGGATCTGTCAAAGAGAACTCTGAGACTGTTGTTCCTCCAGTGCTGGTGGAGGGTCAATTGGAGTATGAGGTCGGACATATTGTGGACTCTCGGCGGGTGCGCCGCTCTTTGCAGTACCTGGTCCACTGGAAGGGATATGGACCAGAAGAGCGCTCATGGGTCCCTGCTCATTCGGTACATGCGGATCACCTGGTTTGGGCATTCCATACCAAGTACCCGGGGAAGCCTGGGGGTCCAGAGGCCCCCCATTGAGAGGGGGGTACTGTCATGATCCCAATGCAGGTTTTTGAGCTGCACACCGGGGGTTAATGTCTGGAGCTGGAGCTCTGTGCAGGTTTTGACCTGCACACTTGGGGTTAATGATTGTGGCCTCTTTCTGATTCTGGGAGAGCTTCATAAACCTCTGGGTAGCTTCAATCCCTGCCAGTTATACTTTTGCCTTTGGTGTAGTGTGCTGACCCCCGTGTGCCTGTTTATTGCTATAGCTTGTTTATATGGTTCTGACCCGATTCTGTTTCCCGTTGTGAGTTTGCCTGTTGATTTTGTACTGCGTTATTATCTGTGTATGACCCATAGCCTGTGACCTGATTACTCTCTGCTCGCCCCTCTTGTACCTTGCAGCTATCTGTGTATGACTCATTGCCTGTGACCTGACCACTCTCTGCTCACACCTCTGGTACCTTGCAGCTATCTCTGTGTGTGACTCATTGGCTACGTCCTGACTATTCTCCCTGTCTATGCCCCTTGGTAACTTTGTCTCACAGTTACTCTGCTAGGAATTGTCTTGCAGCTCCTAGCTCTGTGGAGTTTAAGCCACGCCTCCAGCAGTCACGTACTTCAGGCCCTGCAGCTCTGAAGTACGCATCTATTCGGTTGCTGCCCGCTCCACAGGTAGCTTTGAGCACGCTTTCGCTTACTCGGGGCACGCGCACTGGCTCAGTGAGCAAGTTCAGTGCGGTGTCTTTGACAGTCCCTTCATCCCGGTCCTGGTATGTGGCTCCCCCTGTCCTGTACTGTATGTGGCTCCCCCTATCCTGTCCTGTATGTGGCTCCCCCCATCCTGTCCTGCTATGTGTGGCTCCCCCTGTCCTGTATGTGGCTCCCCCTGTCCTGGTATGTGGCTCCCCCCATCCGGTCCTAGTATGTGGGTCCCCGTCCTGTCCTGTAAGTGGCTCCCCCCATCCTGCCCTGATATGTGTGGCTCCCCATGCCTCGCATTCCTCAGCTCCCCCGTCCATCGTGCATGGCTCAGCCCCCCATGCCATCCTGCATGGCTCATCCCCCATCTCATCCTGTATGGCTCAGCCCCCTATCCCATCCTGCATGGCTCAGCCCCCCCATCTCATCCTGTATGGCTCAGCCCCCGTCCCATCCTGCATGGCTCAGCCCCCGTCCCATCGTGTATGGCTCGGCCCCCCCTTACTACTCACCCTCCTGGTGCCATTGCTGGATCCATCCCTGCATCTTCCTTGTCCAGAGGCTGGCAACTGGTTCCTGTGCAGAGCGGTCACATGGTACCGCTCATTAAGGTAATGAATATGTGCTCCACGCCTCTGGGAGTGGAGACGCGTGCATATTCATTACCTTCTTGAGCTGTACCACATGACTGCTATGCACAGGAACAAGCTGCCAGCCCCGGGACAAGGAAGATGCAGGGATGGATCCAGCGACGCATTGAGGGTGAGTATGATGTCTTCTGTTAGCCTGCGGCTGCAGCTGTCACTGTGCCACAGCCCTCTCTCCTGCCAGTAATGACTCATGTATAAGCTGAGAGGGGCGATTTCAGCACAAAAAAAGTGCTAAAAATGACGGCTTATACATGAGTATATACGGTATTTTATTTGCTTTATTTGTACTTTTCTCAGGCCTCTGCTGTGTTTGTTTTTCTATTCTTTGTACATGTCAATGAGATGACTTATTATTGTTACACCGCTCCGCCATACTCACCCGGCCTCCGCTCCCACGCCGCAGTCGCCCTCCGCTCCCACGCCGCAGCCTCTCTCCACCCGACGGCCGCGGCGGTCACCTGAGACAGATCCGCGACCGATGCCTTCCCTGCATGCTATGCGCATGCGCCACAGGCCGCGGCCATGCCTCCTTCCTGCTCCTTATGCTCCGGCTGTGCCCTGACCCGGAAGCACATTTGGACCAATTGCTGACCAGACGGAGCCATATCAGGCCGCTTCCCCCTGAGGGAGGCGCCTGATCGTTGTGTTTCCTGACACTCTGGCCTCGCTCCATCGTGCACACTCTGCTCCTGCAGTTCCTGTCTCGGCTGCTCCTCACAGCAGCTTCTCAGTCCTGCTACCCGTGTTCCTGTCGTCCTACTCCAGTCCTGCCTTGTGTTCCTGCCGTCCTACTCCAGTCCTGCCTTCAGTGTTCCTGCCGTCCTACTCCAGCCCTGCCTTGTGTTCCTGCCGTCCTACTCCAGTCCTGTCTTCAGTGCTCCTGCCGTCCTACTCCAGTCTCAGTCTTACTCCGGTCCATCCTGAGCCGCCCCTCTCGGTACCGGCTACCGTGGTACTCGAACCCCTGGGCCTGCTCCTAACGGTCCCTGTATAGGGGTCGGTTCCACCTGGCAGCTCGCCCGGGGTCCCTCGGTGCCACGGTCCAGAGGGTCCACTCTCGGAGCTCCCGCTCCTGACCACCCACGCTAACAGTACGATCAGGCCATGGACTCCGCCGGTACTACGGCTGCTACCCAGAAAGAGTTGCTATTCCTACGGGAGAATCAGGGGCGCATTATGTCAATCATGAAGTCGATGGACACCCGTTTGTCGGCCTTACAGGTGGCCGATCCTGGAAATGCCACTCAGCTGGCCAGTCTCCAACAGGAGCTGGGTCAGCAGCAAGATACTCAAACCCACATTTTGTCCTACATGGCCTCCTTTGATAGTCGCTTGTCGGCCCTCCAGGCTGCCGCTGCAGTGCCGACTCCTCCCCCTGCGTCTGCTGCTCATCCGACGCCCCGCCTCGCCAAGCCGCCTCGTTTCACCGGGGATCCCAAGCTCTGTAGGGGGTTCTTAAATCAGTGTAGTCTCCACTTTGAATGGCTGCCGCAGCAATATCCCTCGGACCGGGCCAAAGTGGCCTTCATCATGTCCCATCTGGAGGGAGAGGCCCTTTCTTGGGTAAACCCGCTCTGGGAATGTGACGACCCGGTCGTTTCGAGTCTCCCGGTTTTCCTGGATACGTTTCGTAAGGTTTTCGATGAGCCGGGCCGGTTAGCCTCTCTCACTGAGTCACTCTTTAACTTACACCAGGGCTCCCTCACGGTCGGACAGTACGCTATTCGCTTTCGCACTATTTCCTCTGAGCTCGGCTGGAATAACGCAGCTTTGGTGGGGGCATTCTGGCGCGGTCTTTCTAGTAAAATAAAGGATGAACTCGCTGGTCGAGATACCCCGTCCACCTTAGAGGACCTTATCTCGCTGGCTACCCGCATTGACCTGCGCTTCCTGGAGCGCGCTCGGGAGTCAGTGAGAGACAGGCGCTCCTCCAGGTCAGTTTCTCCTTTCACTCACTCGGCCAGCTCACGTTCAGTCGGATCTTCTTCCCTCTCTTCGGGTGAGCCCATGCAGATAGATCATCTCAGGTTGGCCGAGTTACGTCAGAGAGAGAGACGGGCACAAGGTCTGTGCCTCTATTGCGGTCATTCGTCACACTATATCCGCACCTGTCCTAAGAGACAGGGAAACGACTCCACCTAGGTCAGGTAAGAGAGGCCTTCCTAGGTGATGATGATGATTCCTCTCAACCCCTTACGATTTCTGTGCTTTTGGTTTCAGGAGGGAGGCGTGGTTCCGAGGTGGCCTACGTGGATTCGGGCTCAGCGGGTAACTTCATTCGGCCGGAAGAGGTAGACAAATACCAAATTCCTGTAGTCACTCTATCTAACCCAATTCAGATTGCCACCGTGGATGGCAAACCGCTACAGGTGACCGTCACCTTGGTCACTGAAGAGGTGGAATTGCAAATCGGAGCCTTACATCGAGAGAAGATAGCCTTTTACGTTTTACCTAAGCTCTCTCACGCCATTCTACTCGGTCTTCCATGGTTAAGGACTCATCAGCCTGTTCTCGATTGGTCTTCTGGGGAGATACTCCGCTGGGGGCACCCGTGCCAAGCTCGCTGTCTGACTCCTGTCCGCCTGGCGGCCGCTCCACGGTCACCTCCAGACCTCCCGGGTCTTCCTCCAGCTTACAGCTCCTACGCCGATGTTTTTGATAAGAAGGAAGCGGAGGTCCTCCTTCCACACCGGCCGTTTGACTGCCCAATTGAACTTGTTTCTGGTTCAACCCCCCCAAGGGGCAGAATCTACCCTCTGTCTCCCGCGGAGACCACCGCCATGTCCGAGTACGTCCGAGAGAACCTCGCCAAAGGCTTTATACGGAAATCCTCTTCGCCCGCGGGAGCCGGGTTCTTCTTCGTCAAAAAGAAGGACGGGACTCTACGGCTATGCATTGACTATAGGGGCTTGAATGAGATTACCATCAAGAACAGGTACCCTCTTCCACTCATTCCGGAACTGTTTGACCGTCTCAGAGGGGCTCGGGTCTTTACCAAGCTGGACCTCAGAGGAGCCTACAATCTGGTCCGTATCCGTGCAGGTGACGAGTGGAAGACCGCTTTCAACACTCGAGATGGCCATTACGAGTACCTGGTCATGCCCTTCGGTCTTTGCAATGCTCTTGCAGTCTTTCAAGAGTTCGTCAACGAGATCTTCCGGGATCTCTTGTACTCCTGTGTGGTCGTGTACTTAGATGACATCCTCGTCTTCTCGCCGGACCTCTCGTCCCACAGAAAGAGTGTCCGCCTGGTGCTTCAGCGTCTTCGGGAGAACCGTCTGTATGCAAAGATCGAGAAATGTCTCTTCGAACAGACCTCTCTGCCATTTCTGGGATACATTATCTCCGACGCTGGTCTAAGGATGGATCCCGAGAAGTTGTCTGCCATCCTCAAATGGCCTCGCCCCGTCGGATTAAAGGCGATACAACGATTCCTCGGGTTCGCCAACTATTACCGGCAATTTGTCTCCCACTTCTCCGCGATCACAAGACCCATTTCTGTGCTCACCCGTAAAGGGTCTACTTCCAAGGATTGGTCTCCTGAGGCAGAGGAGGCCTTTCTGTCCCTAAAACGGGCTTTCTCCACGGCTCCGGTCCTGCATCGCCCTGAGAGCGATCGACCTTTTGTACTCGAGGTGGACGCTTCCTCGACTGGTGCCGGGGCGGTGCTGTCCCAGAGAACCGCCTCCGGTCGCCTGCACCCTTGTGGCTTCTTCTCGAAGGCCTTTTCTCCATCCGAGTGTAACTACTCGATCGGTGACCGGGAACTTTTGGCCATCAAGTTGGCCTTGGAGGAATGGCGCCACCTCCTGGAAGGAGCTGTCCATCCTTTTGTCATCTTCTCGGACCACAAGAATCTGGCCTATCTCCAGTCTGCCCAGAGACTAAACCCTCGCCAGGCCAGATGGTCTTTATTTTTTGCCCGATTTGATTTCGAGCTCCGATTCCGTCCCGGCAACAAGAATTCCAAAGCCGACGCCCTGTCCAGGGTCTTCCAACCACACGAATCCACGGAGGAACCGTCACATATCATTGATCCCACTAGGATCATCACCGTGGCTCCAGTGAACTGGCTTACTCCTCCGCCTGGCAAGACGCTTGTGCCAGAGAATCTCAAGCAAAAGGTTCTTCTATGGGGGCACTCCTCCAAACTGGCCGGCCATGCCGGAACTAAGAAGACCCTTGATCTTATCAAACGTCACTACTGGTGGCCCTCACTTCGCCAAGATGTACTCGATTTTGTGGCTTCTTGTCCATCCTGTGCAAAGAACAAGGTACCACGGAGATCTCCGTCTGGCTTGTTGCTTCCGTTGCCTGTCCCTACGGTTCCTTGGGAGAACATCGCCATGGATTTCATCACCGACCTACCCTGCTCTGCGGGCTGCTCAGTCATTCTGGTGGTGGTGGATCGTTTTTCCAAGATGGCTCACTTCATCCCTCTGCCCGGTCTTCCCTCAGCGCCAGAGCTGGCCAAGATCTTCATTCATCAAGTCTTCAGGCTTCATGGACTACCTCGACGCATTGTGTCTGACCGAGGGGTTCAGTTTACCTCCAAGTTCTGGCGTTCGCTTTGTAAGCTTATGAACGTTTCCCTCGACTTCTCCTCGGCCTACCATCCACAGTCCAACGGACAAGTAGAGCGTACCAACCAGACGCTTACGGGATACTTACGCCACTTCTCTAACGCCCACCAGAACGATTGGGTCAACTTACTCCCCTGGGCAGAGTTCGCTTATAACAACCATGCTGGTGAGTCTTCAGCCAAGTCTCCGTTTTTCATTGTTTTTGGCAGACATCCTGGTGTCCCTCTTCCGATAACCCCTGCCTCTGAGGTACCCGCGGCCAATGCCTTGTCCTCGGAATTTTCTAAGATTTGGGCTGAGACCAACACATCACTCAAGAGATCCGCTGATCAGATGAAGAACTATGCAGACAAAAAGAGGTTGGATTCTCCTCCGTATCGTGTTGGCGACAAGGTCTGGCTCTCCTCCAAATTCGTCCGACTAAAACTGCCCTCCTACAAGTTGGGTCCACGCTACATCGGTCCGTTTGAAATTCTGGGACGTATTAACGAAGTTGCCTACAAATTGAGGCTGCCTGCTTCGCTCCGGATCCCGAACACCTTTCACGTCTCTCTCCTGAAGCCTGTGGTGCTGAATCGTTTCCATTCCTCGCTTGATCTTGGTCCTCAGCCGGTGGGTGCCGACAACGTTTTTGAAGTGCAGGACATCCTCGCTGTGAAAAGGGTTAGAGGTAGGACTTTCTTTCTCGTTGATTGGAAGGGCTTTGGTCCTGAGGAGAGATCCTGGGAGCCTCGGGAGAATATTAATGCTCCCCGTATCCTCAAGAGGTTTCTTGTTAATCTCCGGGGGGGCGGCTTAGGGGAGGGGGTACTGTTACACCGCTCCGCCATACTCACCCGGCCTCCGCTCCCACGCCGCAGTCGCCCTCCGCTCCCACGCCGCAGCCTCTCTCCACCCGACGGCCGCGGCGGTCACCTGAGACAGATCCGCGACCGATGCCTTCCCTGCATGCTATGCGCATGCGCCATAGGCCGCGGCCGCGCCTCCTTCCTGCTCCTTATGCTCCGGCTGTGCCCTGACCCGGAAGCACATTTGGACCAATGGCTGACCAGACGGAGCCATATCAGGCCGCTTCCCCCTGAGGGAGGCGCCTGATCGTTGTGTTTCCTGACACTCTGGCCTCGCTCCATCGTGCACACTCTGCTCCTGCAGTTCCTGTCTCGGCTGCTCCTCACAGCAGCTTCTCAGTCCTGCTACCCGTGTTCCTGTCGTCCTACTCCAGTCCTGCCTTGTGTTCCTGCCGTCCTACTCCAGTCCTGCCTTCAGTGTTCCTGCCGTCCTACTCCAGCCCTGCCTTGTGTTCCTGCCGTCCTACTCCAGTCCTGTCTTCAGTGCTCCTGCCGTCCTACTCCAGTCTCAGTCTTACTCCGGTCCATCCTGAGCCGCCCCTCTCGGTACCGGCTACCGTGGTACTCGAACCCCTGGGCCTGCTCCTAACGGTCCCTGTATAGGGGTCGGTTCCACCTGGCAGCTCGCCCGGGGTCCCTCGGTGCCACGGTCCAGAGGGTCCACTCTCGGAGCTCCCGCTCCTGACCACCCACGCTAACAATTATTCATAAGAATTGCATTCAAAAGAACCCTGCAAGTCAATCTTTATCCCCTGTAGTGATGTCATCAAATGTCAGTGAAGGACCAAGCAAACTGCAGTGACAAAACTGTATGAGAATATTGGAATGTGTATTACTTTTCTTTTTTAGGTATCCTACACCCTGTTTCACCACTACATAGAAAAAAAAGTTGACCCTCACTAAAGTTTATAGTGAAGGTTTTTTTTAAAAAAAATCCCTTTCATGGACTTGGAATATCTAGACTCTGTGATGTGATGGTGTCCTAAAAACAAATATAGTTTGGTTATTACTTAAAAGGTTTTTCCTATTCAGTATTATTTTTATTTCCAGTTTATCAAGACTGTCATTTTGAAATCTATGCCTCTTTTAATTAATCTTATAGTTTTGTGTCCTTGGTAGCTACTGACTTGCATTTGTTGCTTATGCCAATTTTCCACCAATATCCACAAATCTTTTTTATTCGCACTTTTGTTAGAACACAATACAAAATATAAAAATTTAATTCCTCAGCCTAAAAGTATAATCTCAAAGTGGTTTTCTCATGATGACATTTATGCCATGCCACAAATATCTGATTAATGCTGATTCCATCTCTAGGACCCACACCTATCTTCAGAACGATTCCCTGTTGTGGCCAGTCTTCCATCACTAGTGATTGGAGAAGTGACAGCACATGTGCCAACACTTTCCATTCATTTCTATGGGACAGGGCTGCTCAAACTTTTCTGCTCCATGGGCCACAATGTCATATTGTGAACAGCTACCAAGTGCTGTAGTAAAACTTAAACAGGTATTACCTTTTGAGAGGTTCATGATATATCAAAAGTAAAGTCGTAAATGTCTAAGAGATGCAGCTACCACTACCAGGACTCCCACGTATTTGGAAAATGGTCGTGTCAAACATTGCCTTGGGACTATGGGTGCTAACCAGGTTCCTAGAACTAAAGGCACCCTAGTTTGTCCCTGTCTCCTGGATTACTGCTGAAGGTGGACACGCCAGGTTCACGTGCCTTGCTATGCTCCTATATTTACCCTTATCTGTTCCCTCTCTCACCCAATACTAACTTAAAGGAAATCTGTCACCAGAAGTTGGCGGGCTATGTAAATGGCCTGGGTCCGGTCCGATGGGCAGTGTTTCTTCTTCTTTCTCCACCCCATCTGTGTTCCCCATCCGCGATCTTTTCTGGTATTAGAGAAGTTCAACTCCATAGTTTGCGCGTGCGCAAAGCAATCTTGCTCCACGCATGCGCCGTATGCTTTGCCCAACTGCGGGCAAAGCAGAAAATCATTACTGCACATGCGCCGGTACACTATGTCCCTTTAACACTTAATACTAACCAGACAAACGAGGGAAGACAGACAGGGATAAATGAAAATAACAATCGAACAAAATACACTCACCAAACAACAGAGTGGAGCACAGGGGCGTTAAAGGAAGGACAAACCAAATAGGAGAGGATGAGGATGTGTACACAGACAAAACTGCAAGCAACAGTCTCCTGAACAAGTCTCCAAACACCAACTCCAACCTTGAACTACAACTCTAACTCCAATTCAGATTGTAAGATCTAACACTGGCAATTCCTAAGTGCCAGAGGCGAGCATATATAGCAGAGGGGAATGTCCAATACTGGACAGCTAACACAATCTTGCTTGAAAAGTTCCAGTAGCATCAACTGAACAGATTAACCCTTGCTTTGCCAGCAAGGAAAAATCTTGCACTGTTTAATAAAATGGTGAAGTACTTCTAACTAGTGCAGGAGTTTGTGAAACTAGATGCTGCAATCTTCTGGCCACTCTTTGTTGTGATATCCCTGTAACAAGTGGTGCTTCTTTCCCCCAATAAGGATAGTAGGAGGAGACCCTGCATACCTGTTACTAGCTCCATTGAAGATTATGGGTGTAGTAGTAGCTGGCTGCATTTCATAATTCCCTTAAAATAGAAGAGTGAGAGCTGCAAACATAGGCAGCCAACACTAGAACCCTCATATGCTTTTTTGGAGTGCTAAACATGGGTCACAGAAGGCTGGGGGTTTCACAGAATGGCATGGCGGACCACATCTAGCCACCGAGCAACAGGTTGTGCACCTCTACTGTAAAGCTATAAAGCTGAACAAATACTATCAGAACTCTCATAAAAATGAATTGAGAAAGCCACTACATGTGACGCCACCTGTCCACTCACTGGTAGTCAGATGCTGGGTGTCCAAGGGAATGGTGGGGAATGAAGCTGACTTTTTTTCCTTCCTCCCGAAGCCCATTAATAAGGACTTGTATAGTAGTGGACAACCCATTTAAACTATTTTATTAGTAGTGGACAACCACTTTAAACTATTTTATTAAAAAAATGCCTAAATATTATGACACTAAAAAAGATTTTTCATTTGCATATTTTAGTTAATATGCAGTTTCTATATTAATAACTACAGTAGCAGAACTATTTCTTGCATTGCCTGTATGGAAACAGAATTTTTTTCTGTTGAAAAACAGAACTAAGGCTGGTTTCACATTTGCGTTTTTTAGCGCTGGAAAAAAACGCATACCTGCGCATGCGTTTTTTCCCCTATATTTAACATGGGTGCGCATACCTGCGCGCTGGTAAGCGCATGTATGCGATTTTCATGCGCTGCGTTTTTTTGGGGTGTGCGTTGGTATTTTCCAGACGCAGCATGTTGCATTTTTTGGCCCTGCAAAAAAGCGCATGCGCACATATGCGCACGTTTTGCGCTAAAAATGGCCATTATAGCCTATGGATGCGCATATGTGCGCACTGGCATGCTCATGTATGCGTTTTTTTGCATATGCGGTTTTTTTTTTAAACCATGGAATTTAGGGGTTTGGGTTAGAGTTAGGGTTAGTTAAGGGGGTTTAGGGTTAGGGTTAGGGTCAGGGTCAGGGTTAGGGTTGGGGTTTGGGTCAGGGTTAGGGTTAAGTATGGTTTGGTTAAGGGTTAGGGTCAGGGTTAGGGTCAGGATTAGGGTTAAGTATGGTTTTGTTAAGGGTTAGGGTCAGGGTTAGGGTTAGGGTTAGGGTCAGGGTTAGGGTTAGGGTTAGGGTCAGGGTTAGGGTTAGGGTCAGGGTTAGGGTTAAGCATGGTTTTGTTAAGGATTAGGGTCAGGGTTAGGGTCAGGATTAGGGTTAAGTATGGTTTTGTTAAGGGTTAGGGTCAGGGTTAGGGTTAGGGTTAGGGTTAGGGTCAGGGTTAGGGTTAGGGTTAGGGTCAGGGTTAGGGTTAGGGTCAGGGTTAGGGTTAAGTATGGTTTTGTTAAGGATTAGGGTCAGGGTTAGGGTCAGGATTAGGGTTAAGTATGGTTTTGTTAAGGGTTAGGGTCAGGGTTAGGGTTAGGGTCAGGGTTAGGGTTAGGGTTAGGGTTTGGGTCAGGGTTAGGGTTAGGGTTAGGGTTAGGGTCAGGGTTAGGGTTAGGGTTAGGGTTAGTTAGTGTTTAGGGTTTGGGTTAGGGTTAAGTATGATTTGGTTAAGGGTTAGGGTCAGGGTTAGGGTTAGGGTTAGGGTCAGGGTTAGGGTTAGGGTTAGGGTCAGGGTTAGGGTTAGTAAAGTCATGGTTTGGGTAGTGTGAGGGGCCACCTAAAAATGTTGGAAAAAAACGCAAACGCGGTAAAAACGCACTAAAAATGCATACAAACGCATAAAAACGCTGCGTTTTTTTCATGCATGCTCATAAAAATGCTTGAAAAAAACGCAGCAGTTGTATGCTTATGTATGCGTTTTTTCAATGCGTTTTTTTGCGGGAAAAACGCGCTGCAAAAAAAAGCAAGTGTGAAACTAGCCTAACAGACGATGAGACCTCCAGTGCCTCTCTGAGCTGAGCTGCGTTACTGAGATAGTGACTTTTTGGTCTTCCCCATAGCAGTTTTTGACTTTGCATAGCAATTAACGGTATACACAATGCCCAGGTTCAGAATTTCTCAGGGCTTGGTCTATGTATAATCATTTATGATATCCCAATTGTAAGGTAGCGCTGTCATTCAAGGTTGGGGACACTCGCTTGGCAGCCAATAAATCACAGCTGGCACAGGTTTCTTAACATAACTCCAACAGTCCATGCGGTTTATTAGGCATCATAAACCAGGAACAGCAACAGAAAGTTCATATAAACAGCATAGCGTCCATGACAGAGCTTCACTCTGCTAATCCTGTGGTCACGCAGGTTGTGCAATGTCCAGTACACAGGCTCTCTAGTCTCAGAGTTATATCCCCTGTCTGGGTTTACCTTATGGCTGCTTCTCAGTGCAGACATTCATTCCCTCCAGGGAACTCTCACACACGTCTCACATGTACAGGAAGGCAGACCCATCTTCCTTCAGTCGGTCTCAAGTCAGCCCAGATGAGACCTTTCATACGGACCAACCGGGTCCCAGCATTCCCTTATGTGACCTACCTTATATGGTCTGTAGCCACGCCCACCGGGTCACATGGCTATGACCTCATCACTGGTCCTACAAGCATTCATACATTCTTTACTATGGCGTTCTAGCCACACCCCTGGGTGGATTTGTAGGTAGCTCTCCCAAACCCATTGGCCTGAAACCTCAGCAGTATCACTGCTGATCAACACATACACAAGTCTTCATCTAAGGCCACCCACCTTGAGATACATTACGATCATGCAGCATCCTACCCCTATCAGGACACTGGAAATGCTTATACGCCTGTCCTGGGACACCCACACAGCGCCCCCTAGCGGACAAAGTGGTCACTAAACCACACAATGTACACATGGTAGAACTAACTGGGTTGATCTGCCAAGAAGGATTACAAGCAACAGCTCAATTAATGTTTGCTGTAATATGTTAAAACAAGCAAATATAAATTATGTTAATTATCATTCTACTTTAACACAAGTTCCATTACTTGGAGCCACTTGATATAATACAATAAGAATTTGCTTAAAGAGAAACTCACAATGTTCTTACATTTGCTTAAAGGAAATGTATCATCAAAAAATTACCTATTGCTTAAATCAGTGTTTTTTGCTAAAAGTATTTTTAGACATTTTTGGCAAAGTTTCTTTTCATATCACAATCTGTACTTAAAAAAATTAAAATAAAAAATTTCGCAATTTTACACTTGCCATTGGAGCTATATTAAACGTACACATTTTTAGTCCTGTATAGATTAATTTATGAATTCATCCTGGGCAAGATTGCAATGACAAGTAAAACTTCAAAGCAGGACTGACAACACAGAATGCACCAATCACAGTAGGTGGTATCAAAACTCCCTTCACAATGACCTTTTGCACACACTCATTAGCTGCTTCAATACAAAAGAGGGGGAGTTTATAGCTGTTAATGTACATGTGAGTTTTCTGAAATATAATCCTAGAATAATCATAATCACAAGTGTGATAATTGCATTATTTCTAACTTGACAATGCAGATCGTGCCATGAAAGAAAGCAATTAAAAATGTTTAAAAAAAATACATTTAACATAAAATATGATTTAAAGAGTAGATAGTTTTCGGATGACAAATTCCCTTTAACCCCTTTCCGACATCGGGCGTAAATGGAATCGCGATCCACCTGCGGCTATTAACCCGTTAAATGCTGCTCTCAAACTCTGACAGCGGCATTTAACATGCGCTCCTGGCAATTGCGCCGGAAATCCGCCCATCGGTGACCCCCCGTCACATGATTGTAGGTCACTGATCGGTTGGCATGACAATCAGATGTCTCCTCTAGACTTCTATGGTTGGCACTTCCGGATTGCTATGAGCGTCGCAGGGTGGTCGGCGCTCATATTAAGTCAGCAATTCTGCTACATACAGGCGATCTGATCATTGCCTGTATGTAGCAGAGCCGATCGGAGAAGTGCAGCTTCTAGTCTCCCATGGAGACTACTGAAGCATGCCAAAAGTAAAAAAAATTTTAAAAAAATATAAAAAAATATAAAAAGTTCAAAACATCCCCCTTTCGCCCCATTCAAAATAAAACAATAAAAAAATCAAACATACACATATTTGGTATCGCCGCATTCAGAATCACCCGATCTATCAATATAAAAAGAATTAACCCTATCGCTAAACGACGTAACGAGAATTAAATTCAAAACGCCAGAATTACGTTTTTTTGATCGCCACAACATTACATTAAAATGCAATAATGGGCTATCAAAAGATTGTATCTGCACCAAAATGGTATCATTAAAAACGTCAGCTCGGCGCACAAAAAATAAACCCACGCGCAACCCGAGATCACGAAACATGGAGACGCTACAGGTCTCGGAAAATGGCGCAATTGTATTTTTTGGTTTTTTTTTACAAACTTTGGAATTTGTTTCACCACTTAAATAAAAAAGAACCTAGACTTGTTTGGTGTCTATGAACTCGTAATGACCTGGAGAATCATAATGTCAGGTTAGTTTTAGCATTTAGTGAACATGGTGAAAAAAGAACCTCAAAAAACAACTGTGGGATTGCACTTTTTGTGCAGTTTCAACGCACTTGGAATTTTTTTTCCCATTTTCGAGTACACGACATGGTAAAATCAATGGTGTTGTTCAAATGTACAACTCCTGCCGCGAAAAACAAGCCCTCAAATTTTGACCAATAAATAAAAATGCTACGGTTCTGGGAAGAAGGGGAGCAAAAAATGAAAGTGCAAAACCAAAAATGCCTCTGGTCGTTAAGGGGTTAAAGAGTTCGACTTTCTATAGAGTACAAGCAGAGCTGAATGGAAGCATCCTTCAATTCTGTCAGCAATAAACAGGCTGTCTATAAAAGGGCTAAAAACGCCAAATAGTCTTATGACTGATGATGGATTTGCTAGTCCTCTAGCGTTTTCGCCTACTGAGGTTGAAAAAGACAATAACTAGACCTTCTAAAGTATAATGGGCTCTGGCCTTGAGTAAGGAGCAGAAAATCCAGGCAGATCTAAATAAACAGAGCAATCAATACAATGAAGTTGTTAAAAGTAATTAGCAATTATTTGAATTACAAAAAGCCTTTTAGCCTAATAGAACTATGGTCTTGAGTTTGCATTTGACTATATAATATATGTATGCCTACAGTAGTCATTTAAATTGCAGCCTTCACTAACAAGGACTGATATAAGTGACTATGCAGTATGTGTCTAGCTCACAAAATATGTTAGTGCTAAATAATAAGCAAAATGAAGAAAAAGAAATAAAACCCAATACTTATAGGGCTTTCCTGGGAACAAGGTAAGTGTCATATATCTTAATTCGAAGTCCCACAATGCAAAAATAACAGTTTGCCGCCACTATCAAGGGAACCCGATAATTAACTGTTTAGTGGCTCTTAGGCTGTGTGCCCACGTTGTGTTTTTTAAGTGTTTCCGCCGCGCTTTTGCCACGGCGGAAATGCTTAAAAAACGCTAACAAAACGCATCCATGCAATCCTATGAGATTCCGCAGTTGCTGTGCCAATGTTGCGGATTTTTCCGCTGTGATTCCGCCGCCTTAGGATTGCATTGAAATGCTCACTTTATGCATGTGGCTATGCCCACTTTGCGTAAAGTTAGCGCTTCATGTGCGGATGGTACCCAGGGTCTGTAGGAGAGGAGACTCTCCTCCATGCCCTGGGTACCATATTCCTGCAAAAAAAGAATTAAAATAAAAAAATAGGGATATACTTACCCTCTGTCGGCCCCCGGAGTCCTCAGCGGCGCTGCCGGCAAGTTCCGTTCCCATGCGTGCTTTGCGAGAATGACCTCTGATGACGTAGCGATCTCGCGACCGCAACATCACAAAGGTCATTCTCGCAAAGCACGCCTGGGAACGGAACTTGCCGGCAGCGCTGTTGAGGACAGGGATCGTCGCTGAGTAGATCGGGGGGCCTCCAGGAGGTGAGTTTATCCATATTTTTTTATTTTTTTAATTATTTTTAACATCCTATCTTTTACTATTGATGCTGCATAGGCACCATCAATAGTAAAAAGTTGGTCACACTTGTCAAGCACTATGCTTGACAAGTGTAACCAACCTGTCAATCACTTTCCAAGCAATGCTTCAAATCGCTTGGAAAAGGGCTAGCATTCTGCAAGCTAAAAACACTTGCAAAACGCTTGTGTTTTGCGGGAAAATGCATGCGAATTCCGTATGCATTTTACCAGCGGCGGGGAGTTGCGGAAATGCTATGGACAATACTGGAGCATTTCTGCCATGTGGGCACATAGCCTTAACATCATGATCTCAGAACCCATTGAGTGTTTTTAAAAACAAAAGAAAAAAAACATATTTAAGGATACTGTTATTGCTCAAGTGGCAATGTGGATCCTCGTAGGTGGATAAGCAGTTGTTATGCAACATGGACAGTTGACAGTAGTGTAGCAAGGACATTCATATGGAACTACAGAGGCTGTGGTGGCTGAACGGCCACCAATCGCACAATAAACCCCCAAGAAGTACAGAGTTCAGCAGACAGAAGTGCACAGTTCAGTCTGAACACATAGACAATAGAAAGCTATGATGGATATGCAGTCTATTCAATCCATACCCCACTCTGTGTGTACTGAGACTGGAGATGTGCCATCCTGTCAGCTGAGCTCTGCACTTCTCGGGGGTCTATTGTGCGATCAATGGGGGTCTCAGGACCCCAACCCAACCAATCTGCAGGGAATTCAAGTACCTACTAATTACACAAAATATCAAGAAGAAAATGTAGTTATTCTTTAAAAATACTGGCTCGATGGATGCCATGGCAGTAATGGTTGTACACAGGAGCTTGCTGACGTGTCACTACATTACTCACTACATTGTCAAGGTAGTGCTTTTTATGACTATGAAGACATAGTTGAGATTTCTGGGACTACCAAAAGGACATATCAATTATAGGTGTAGAGTTTGCATTGGAGCTTGTGGACCCCCAAAATGTGCCATTGTTCCATATGAGTAAACCTTCCTATCACAGACCTGTATTAGTAGGGGCTCTTTAGCGCCATTGAGCCACATCCTGTTACCAAATGAATATACAAAAAAAAAGCCCCCCGAGGAAGCAAGTAGCGAAACACGCGTTGGGGTTCCCTCAGCCCACACCACAGTAAGGTTGGTTTCTTTTTTGGCTTCATTACATTTATTTCAGTCCCATTTACCTTCTCTGGCAGTTTGGCAAGTGTTAGCAGCTGTCTCATCAGATATTTGATTGTAATTTCTCTGTGGTTCATTTTTTTGTAGATCCGGTTTTAGATCACTAATATATGCACTATGGCACTTTATATGACCACTGATAAGTTATTTTTCTTTCTTGCACTTTTTTACCCCCCTTTTTCTGATGGTTATTACATTTTTGCATTATATTGCCACTTTTTTACCAGATCTTTTCGTGTGTGGTGTCTAGGTGTTGCTGACTCCCTTATATATTATTTCATTAATTATTTTTGTATGATCTTGTTTTCATTTTTTATACTTGTACAATAAAATTCATATACTTTTATGAACTGCTTCTAGTCCATTTTGTTTTGGGTTTTGTTATTTTATAATGGATGAGCCTTAATATTTCCAGCCTTATTTGGGATAACAAATGAATATACAGCAGTTATAATATATGTATGAATAAAAATGGAGAAGAATGAAATAGAACCAATTCAAATAAAATCTGCCAGTACTTTTTTGTTAATGATGTGTTATGGCTGTACGGGTTCCTGTCCCCCAATAAAAATGATATCTTTATTGTAGAGATCTGACATGCCAATGATGAGAAATGTAGCTTATAAGCCATGTGCAAATCAGGCTAGGGGGGTGTCAATGCACTTAGAAGAAGCAGCCCAGGTGCATTGACACACCCCCAGTGCACATCCAGCCTGATTTGCATACAACTTCTATGCTACATTTCTCATCACTGGCATACCGGATCTTTACACTAAAGGTATCATTTTAACTTAGGAACTGGGATCTGTCCAGCAATACCACTACTTTCATATGTACAAAAATGCTATCAGGTTCCCTTTAAGATGTTCACGGTTTGGGGCATTTTGGCAACTTTTAGAAAATGTTTTTTGTAAATATTATTTAATATCTACACTTTGTATTTTAATCAGCATTTCTATAATTTATTCAGTGGAATAATAATTTGGGGTTTGTTGTAGTATTTGTGGTGATGAGTAGTTTTAAGACATGAGAAACTTTGAAAGCCAAATGCACTGTGGTAACAATGAATGGTTTGGCTGATCGAATGCAATCTGCTATATCAGAGGTTTATCAGTTAATGCTGCTGAAAAAGTTTGAAAACTTGTCCCATGTCTTTGCTTGTAAACATGATGGTACTTCGCAATTACTGATTTTCTTTGGTTAATTAGTCTGAAAAAAACTAAAAAACAAAATTACAGGGATAGTCAGCTACTAATAAGAGGAAGAAGTATGGCACTTCAGTGGTAATTAAGAACTTTTAGCTTATCAATTCCATGTTAAAAGCTTTTCTTTTCTAATGCATCTTTTATTAGATATAACAACATTTTATTTTCAATTATTTAAATTGCACTTAATTTGAACATTTAAAGAGAATTGCAAAGGAAATGGTATATGCAAATGAAATGGCTTATGTTAATGAAGACAATTTACTGTGTCAGTCTGCAAAGCGTTCCTTTGATATGTGAAAATAACAGTTGTTTTCATGTGCAAAACATCACAGCTTGTGAGTTACGACTATACCCCACATTAGGATCATTTATCCACAATAGAACTGTTCATAGAAGTCTAATAACAATGCATCTCTCATCATCATCCCAATATCCTGACAATAACAGGCGATTAGATCTGCGGGAAAAAGAGAAATTAAATCACAAGAACACAGTCTTCTGTGTTGTAGTTATGGCCAGCTATTTCTAGCAGTATAGACTTACCATCATGCCAAAAAATCCTGTACTATATGTAACTGTGTGCAATTTTTTTACCTTATAAATTCCTCCGTTTGTGCTCCAAACTTCAGCCATTTTTAAAGAAGCCCTCCTCCTCCTCCCATCAAAATGTTTATTCTCTTAATCTATTGCAGTCATCATATTATTTAGCACTGTGTACTTACGATTGCTCATTTTCCCTTTCTACCCAGATAATTGTTCTCTTTCCATTAGGTCTATGATATCACCTGATTAATAATGGACTAGCTGAATCCTTCTAAGCTCTATGTAGAAACAGGATGTCTCTTTTCCTTGTTTGAGTCATCAGTCACTACAAAAGTCCCTGGCAGGAGGAGGAGGGAGCAGCTGCGTCATAAGTTGAAGCGGGGAATGATAAATGCAGGGACAAGAGGCTTCCTGTTTCTCCATAGAGCAGAGAAGATAATCTGCAGCCTATTTACACTGAAAGTTTATCGCGAAACGAATATTGCTAGAATCGCATGATAACCCTGTCGTGTGAATGGACCTTTAGCTATCTTGAGGTTTTCTCTTTGCCGACAACCCATAATTGGAAGATCTCCCTTCCTCCCACCCCTAAGTATTGGCTCTCCTTAAAAAGACCTGCACAGGCAATGCTTCAAATGGAGAAAGCATGCAAATTCTCTCTCTCTCAAAGAATGAAAGAAACTATCTGAAAAAAAGAACCAAGGAGAGGTACTACTTAGGAGAAGCATGGGTTGGCACGCTCCATTACGCCCTGCCCCATGCAAGAATGGTATGAGAATGTCAAAAGTCTCTTTTTTTTGCACAACCTTTGCACAAAGATTATTTTTTTTACAGAAATCTAGCGGAAAAGCTTTGGTGAATTACCTATTCACATTTAGTCATCTTTCCAAATATATTCATACCTTAATTGTAATACCGTGTTTCCCCGAAAGTAGGACCCCCCCGAAAGTAAGACAGGGTGGGGGTTACGGGGGGGTCCTTCAATGTAAGGCCTCCCCCGAATGTAAGGCAGGGTTGGGGGCCGCTGTGAAATGTAAGGCCCTTACCTTTGGGCCGCCGCTGTCCCCCATTGGGTCCCCAGGCTCCAGAGGTGTCCTCAGGTGCAGCTGGGCGGGTCCAGCGCTCATGGGGTTAACTCGCCGTGTTAACCCCGCAATCCGCCCAGCTCAACAGCTCATTGGCCGCCCCTGTTCCCCACGTCACCGCCGGCCCCCGGCTCGAGCACTGATTGGTCCAGCAGCTCGGGCTGTAATTGGCCGCCCCAGCCCCACGTCACCGCTGTTTCCCTGCTGATTGGCACAGCGTTCCCTGCAGCACAGGCCTTCCACACCCACAGCCGCACCGCAGAGGAAAACGTCCAGCATTTAAAAACCAAGTAGGGAAACATGTACTGTATAGGGTATGGGGCTGTGTGCAGTGGGATACGGCACTGTTATGGGGTGTGGGGCTGTGTGCTGTGGGATACGGCACTGTTATGGGGTGTGGGGCTGTGTGCAGTGGGATACGGCACTGTTATGGGGTGTGGGGCTGTGTGCAGTGGGATACGGCACTGTTATGGGGTATAACAGCATGTTAATAAATGTTAATTTATTGGTTAAAAAGAAATTGTCATTTTTTTTCGGCTAATGTAAGACCTCCCCCGAAAGTAAGACAGGGTGGGACTTTTTGGGGTAAAATTAATGTAAGACAGGGTCTTACTTTCGGGGAAACACGGTACCATGTATTATGTACTGGAGCATATTGCTTGCTCTTTCCAACATGTGAGAAAAAAAGTGTTTCTTTCTGGAGTATGTAAACATTTTTTGTGACATGCATGGGGGTTATACTAGAGAACAAAAGGTATATGGCATCAAAAGAGTTTGCAAGTCAAGAATGTGCAGGGATTGGGTTGCAAAGCGTTTATCATGCATGGCATTTTGCATTTTGAAACTTTTAGCATTTTAAATAGTTTGAATTATAGAACTGATTTAATGTACGAATATCATTTGCATGTCTTTATCTTAAAGGGAATCTATCAGAAGATTTTTTATGACATCATCTGAAAGCAGCATGATGTAGGCAAAGAGACCCTGAATCCAACAATGTATCACTTCGTTTACTGGGTGCAGCCATTCTGGCACAATCAAAATTTTTAGATTTAGCAATTCAGCAGAGCTGAAAAAGCTAACTCCGCCCACACCAGGCTCTCAGTGTACATAGTTATAGACCCCAAGCTGATTATCACAGAAAAGGGTGGAGTTGGACTTGCAAGGAAGCAGCTAGCTAGTCACAGCAATGTGAATCACAAGGTGATTAAAGCTTCAGTCTAAGTAAACAACACCACATAGCCCAGCATGTGACACATTTTTGATTTCAGTGTTTTAATCCCAACCTCATGCTGTTCTCAGTTTACATAGCAAAAATCTGCTGACAGATTCCCTTTAAGATCTAATTACATGAGGAAATTTAGCTGAGTCAATAATTATTCTGCTTCTATGGAATACTTAAAGAGTTAGTCTAAAGTTGTGTCTGGAGCAGCACATAGCTCTACAGTCTTCTTACTTCCTGGTTGCTCTGGTGGTAGAGTTACAGTTCTAATCTGTAGATTGTACTGCTACTTTTACACATTACCAGTCAGCAATTGCTCTGAAATGTGCACTTATCAGTATATTTATATATAGAGGTAATAGGGCTTTTAAACAAGCACATAGTTCAGGAAATTGACAGCTGTGATTAGGAGAACTGCTCTGGAAACTGCCATTGGCGGTTAAATTGGACTGGTGATTTTGCAGGACTGATAACAGCAGCTTGGTCAGGAGTTGAGAGGGAGGGGGAGATGAGCAGCTAACTGCAGTATAGAAATAAATGGGCTGGAGAAGGGTGGCTGGATTTTCATGAGTTTACATCTTTCCTGGAACTACTGAACGTGCTCTGCCAGGCTCTCTTGGTGGGTCTTATTGACAAGGAGTTGTAAACCAAGTGAGATTAAAAAAAACTCTAGCAACAGAAAAATGAAAGCAGATAAAAAAGAAAGTAATAACCTCAAATAAAACAATACAAAAATACCTTACAATAACTAAGTAAGTAGTAGTAATACTACTAGTATTCTGTTCTAGTAGTCTGTTTATTGTCTTTATTCTGGGTTTTGTCTGTTATTGGCCGCAGTGTAAATTTGCATCTACTGTAAATATTGCACTTATACCAACAGGGTCCTGGCCCATGGCTTCAGTTTAGAACAAAGCAAGTCAACTGCATACTTGCTTAAGTTAAGATTGTAAAACGAACTTAAGCAATTTATTAACAAAATACCCCTTTGATTAGGATCTGAGACCCGCACCACACTGTGTCTACCCAACTCCATCTAACTGAAGAATCACTCTTAGGCCGGGTTCACACAAACGATGAAATACAGCCGAGTCTCGTATGTTAATACCCGGCATTGCCGCCAGCACTCGGATCGGAGCGTGCGGCCGCATAACAATACATGGAGCCGCACACTCCACTCCTGAGTGCCGGGTATTAATGTAACGGGGTCTACCCAAGCTGGGGTACCTCTTTCAGTACCACCCCGTGTTTTCGGAGGTCCGCTCTGCGTTGGCTGGAGTCTGAATGAATGACGCTGGCTGGAATTCCTTGGTTACATGGGCGCATATAAAAGATCACTGCTTCTCCACGTATTTCCAGTCTGACATCACTTTACTCACAGGACACAGAATATATCACACAGATACAGAGGGCAGGCCAATAGAAAAGCGGCAGGCCAGACAAGCATTACAAAAGCCGCAGGTGGCCGGAGCCTGCCGATGTTTACTGTGGGAATCACAAAGGTGGGGGGAGGGCAGACAAAAGGAGAATATCGTGTCCCCTCTGCCCAGGGGCGCAGCCTGTGGGCTGATGCATTAGGGACATGCATCTCACATAGAACCTATTATACATATATATAACTGCACAACATATTCTGGGTGCTGAGTGGTTCTGTAACACGTAACAATTAACAAGCGAGACTCGGACGTATTCCTCGCATGTGTGATCCCGGCCTTAGGAGTTGCACTCTTTGGAGCAGTGAGACGTTTCTCCTTTGTTTGTGTTTTTTTTTTCTTTTACATATTTGTTTACATTTTTACAGACACACTCCAAAGTCTTGTGAAACCTTTCCCAGGAGAATGGAGGGTAGTATAATTGCAATGGGGAACATTCTGATAAAAAGGTTGATATAATTTATATAGACAAATATTTACTCAAATACTTTAGTACTAAAATAGTATTATTTCTCAGCTTAAAGATAACAGCGGTCAAGCTTGGAAATGCCCAAAGTAAAAGTCAAAAGAACAAATTACAAGAAAAATACAAAGAGAGCAAAATAGCCTAGTAGCCGAATAAAAAATGAATCAGGGGAACGAGCTGTGTCAGATCCAAGGAGCAGGTCATGTACAGCAAAGAGCTGGAGCAATAAAGTGAGTCAGAGTGGCCTGGCATATCAAGCCATGGGTGAATTAAATTACAAATTGAAAGAGGGTGAATGTCTGGTGTCAGGGAAGTCTTCTAAACTAAATGAATTATGTGCTGTGTCAGCTTTAAATAATTGAGGTTGGAGGACAAAGTTATTTCCTGACCTATCTTCTGGCGTGTTTACTCCCAAGTTTATCTGGGGAGCTATTTTTCACTTACGGTATAACAAATCAGCATTAGAATTCATACTGCTATAATGGCTCCAATTTTCAGTGGATTAAATCCTCCTTAGTGTACTTTGAATCTAAAGGGTTATCCAACCATTGTAAGAAAATGGCAAGTATAATAATAATAATAATAATAATAATAATAAAAGTAAAACAACTACCAAAGTAATTCACATGTCTCCAATCCCACCTTCTCCGATGCAGAAGGTTATGCTGTGTTCTTAGCTTTTGTTTAAAAATGCCTGAATTATGATCTCCGCACCAATCACTGGCCTCTGCCAACACATTTCATAATCTTGGCAAATAGCTCCAATTATTGAGTGGTTATGCCAGTAGTGCCAGCTGCTTTAAACAAAGACCAGAAGTCCGCCAGAGCATCTTCACTGGACTGAAAGAAGATATAGTTTGTTATTGTTATTTACAACATTTGCTGCTGTCCTTATGCACTTATATAGTATAATCCCTTTAATATAAGTTTAATAAATCCACCTTCATTGTGCTCCCTCTTGTAGCAGCAACAGGCTTGCAGAACTTTAATACATATGAAAGCAGTTAAAAAGAAAGTGTCACCTCTGAAATCACAATTTACCTGCAGATATAAGGTTAATCTGCAGTAGGTAGTGCTGCAATGCTGTCTGGCTGCGTTACTGAAACTGCGGCTACAGGGAGAAAATTAATTTATTTCCTCCCAGTAGCCACCAGTTTTTTTGTCATGGGCGAATGCACACAGCAGTTCAGTCACTGCTCATTATACTGTGAGTGGTGACTGTAGGCATGCCCTGGCACATTGATTGACAGTCAGCTCTACAGTGCAGAGCGAGATAGTAGTCAAAGTGCCATGGTGTACTTACAGGCGCCAATCACTGTGTGCTGAGGGGTAACTGTAGCTGCTCTGGGTACACCGTTATCAATGCTCACGGGAAGAAATTAGTTAATTCTCTCCTGGTAGCTGATCGTTCAGTAAGGTGGCCAATCAGCATTGTAAATCTTTTTACCTGTATATTAATTCTCTCTGCAGAAAAATTGTGTTTTCCGAAGTAACAGGTTCCCTTTATGATCAGGAAACTGAAAATGCAGGCACCTTTATAAAAGACGTATGTACATGAGCAATGAATGATATTTATTTTCATTGCTTCAGTGTAACTCTATAAAAACATAAACTTTGCAAATAGTTTAGATTAACAATACTCCACAATGTTATGTATGCAGCTTCTATGCAGATCTATGTGTGTTCATGGCCACAGATTAGAGACAAACCATGTGTGTAGTCGGTTCCTCCAGTCATGGATTTTTATCTTGCATCCCCTCTTTTTCTAAAGTGTATAGGTTAGTAATTTCTAGAGGCAAAAGTAATAATAAAGATAAGGAAGACAAAGATATTGACTACTGCCAGGTACGACCGGGACACATTTGAGATGGATGGTGACGAACTGACAGAGGCAAAGGACTTCAACCTACTCAGACCAAATATCACTCAAGATGCAGCGACGACAACGGAAGTGAATACGAGAATGACTATGGGCAAATCAATAATGAAGTCACTGGACAAGGTCTTCAAATCGAGGAACATTTCATTGACAGCGAAGGCATAGCTCGTACATAGTCTGGTCTTTTCTGAAGTAACATATGGATGTGAAACCTGGACGATAAAGGAGCAAGCAGAAGAAGAATGAACGCCTTTGAAATGTGGTGCTGGGAAAGGATGTTATCAATACCAAGGATGTCAAGAAGAACAAACAAATCAATTTTGGAGCAAATCAAGCCAGACATGACACTCGAAGCAATGATCAACAAACTACCACTTGCCCTCTTTGGACACATCATACGAAGAGAGCAGTCACCGTAGAAGGACAACATGGTCGGAAGAATAGAAGGAATAAGACGAAGAGAAAGGCCTGTAACCAGATGGCTTGATACAATCAAGATAATGGTGGAGAAGATCCTGGTGGACCTATCTAGGTTTGCACAAGATCGATCTTCCTACAGATCGTTCATCCATCAAGTCGCCATAGCTCAAGATCGAGCTGAAGGTAGTTAATAATAATAATAAAAGTAATAGAGTAAAATATTTCTGTGGAATGAAATTACAGGCGCAAACAAACTGTGTATAGAGGCACATAGGTCTGCATAAGAGCTGTGTATACAGAAGGTTATACACCTGAATTGTGCAAATACAAGGAAAATAAGCTTTCACATCACAATCAGAAACACGTTAGTGTCCTGGTCTTATAACAGAATCTGTTTGGATGATAAGTATATGTTCACCAGGTTATCTCGCCAGCATGGAAACTGCCTCTAGCGGTATAACAATTCATCCTTTCTCCATTCAGAATATTGAAAATTGTGTCAGTTTCATTTAAAATGATGACAATACATGGCGAATGGAAGATGGATTCGATGGATCTAGATGAAAACAAATATCATTGAGACTGGTATCGATAACCCTTCTATCCTGGTATAGGTTTAGCACATCAATCTATGCTGCGAAAGTCAAGGCACTGCATTATTAAATTCATTGAGTCTGCCAAATTAGTTGCTGAATATTCCTTAATGTAGGATTGTTGCCAAACAGCTATAATGGCATTGCTGTGCATGCAATCACAGTGCATCAGACAAACAGCAATTTACCAACATGCTGTAACTGATATATGAAAACCTTGCTGTTTTAAAGGGAATCTGACACCAGGTTTTTGCTGCCTAATCTGAGAGCAGCATATTGGAGACCTTGATTCCAGTGATTTTTCACTTATTTGGCTTCTTTCTGTAGTTTTGATCATAGGAGAGTATCACTAGAGGACTAGTAAACCTGCTGCCATGTATTCCAGCCACACCCACATCACTGATTGGCAGCTTTCTGGCTATGCACAGGGTACACAGAAAGCTACCAATCAGTGGTGTGGGTGGAGTTATACAGAGCTCGGCATCCAGAGAACTGCTGTATCTGCTGCAGAGTAAACTGAGATTTTATCAAATCTGCAGCAAATAATAAATGTGTGATATATCACTGGAGTCGGGGTCTATGCCCTTACAACATGCTTCTCTCAGATGGGGTAGCAAAAACATGATGACAGATTTCCATAAATGACGTTGACAATCAATGGAGCCACATAACGGTTTTGAGATGTAGTTACAGTGGGGATCAACGTACAAATAACACTGAAGTATAGCATCAATATGGAATAGATGGAAGAGAAACAATATTGTACTTCCCTAAAACATTATCGTTTATCTACCAACAGCTTCAAACTAAACCATGGAACTTCTCTTTTCCACCTGAGGGAAAGGCAGTCTGATCTTGACAAAAGCTGGAGAGCCACAGAGTGAGGAACACTAAAATATGTCTGCAGAATTCTAGAATGTTAGAGTTGGAAGGGACCTCCAGGGTCGTCGTGTCCAACTCCCTGCTCAATGCCAGATTCACTAATCCATCTCAGACAGATGTCTGTCCAGCCTCTGTTTGAAGACTTCCATTGAAGGAGAACTCGCCTCTTCTCGTGGCAGCCTGCTCCACTCATCAATCACCTTCATCCTCACTTTAATCTATTGTTCTTTTTAAGAAGTTATTTCTTGCTAGGGAAAATATGATTCTTGATGACTTAAATGAAATTATTAACAGGAAGTTCAGAAAGATATTTGCAGCCTGATTACTACTTTGTCACACATCTATTCTCCACCTCTAAGGCTACTTTCAGGCTTCAGATTTTTAAATCCGGCGGGCTGCAGCGAAAAGTTGTCAAACCTGATACGGTAGAAGCCGCAGCCCGCCGGATCATCTGTTGAGGCCGGAGATGGTGCAGGAGAGGGCGAGAGAGTCTTCGGGCATGCGCAGTGGAAAAAAGCGGTCCGGCCCTGTCAAAAAATGTTGCAGGGAACGTTTTTTGCAGACGCCGGACAGGCATTTTTTGCCGTATCCGGCAAAAGCTGGACACGCTGCATGGCCATCAGGCGCAATGCGGCGATAATGCTAGTCTATGGGGGAAAAGCCGGATCCGGTGGCAACCGGCGCCGGATTCGGCTTTTACATTTTTCGCCGCATCGCGCCTGATGCTTAAAAACTGAAGTCTGAAAGTAGCCTAAAAGTTGCTTTTCACAGTAGTGTTCACTAGACCTTCATTTTGTCATGTACGTGATCTATCTGGGTTTTTTTTCACAGCTAGAACACAGAGCCATTGTAATCTATGGAGCTGTACACAAGACTGTGTTTCTTGTGGACATGTCCGCCTTTTTTGATCCGATCCATGTATCAAAATTACCTGTACAAGTCTATGGGTCCATGAAAAATCACTGACAGCACACGGACAGCAGCAGTTTGTAATCCATGTGCTGTCTGTTCTATAATACTGGAATAGGTCTTAGAAGCTTTTCACTTTTTCTTAGCTTTTGAGAAGCATATTATATCTTGTTTCAGTGATCTACGCTGTTTTTAAGGAAATCTCTAAATAAATCTAAAAACTGGAGCTGTAGACCCAATTTTGACAATAACGCCATGTTCACACGCTCAGTATTCGGTCAGTATTTTGCATCAGTATTTGTAACCAAAACCAGGAGTGGAACAATCAGAGGAAAAGTATAATAGAAACACGTCACCACTTCTGTATTTATCACCCACTCCTGGTTTTGTCTTACAGATACTGGGGTAAAATACTGACCAAATACTGAACGGGTGAATGTGGCCTCATATTGACTGTTGCAGAGAAGTTAATGAAGGAAGGGTTCTCACACTTGGCCAATATGTTTGAAAAACTTTCTAATGAATAAAAACAATGGGAAACGTATTTTTTTTTCCTGAGATTTTCATTCAAGAGGATCTGTCCACAAATTTCAAAATACAAACTGCATACATTATTAAATAGATATGTTATGCCTGATGAGGCTGGTGTAGTTACTTAAAATCCACATCAGAATAGCTGTATAATCATAATATAAGGGCTGGCTCATACGAGCGTATATATTGGATGAGGGCTATGCAAAGTTTTATCGGATAGCACTCAGACTAAGGTTATTCTATGGGGCAGTGCTGACCTGTAGTTGTTTTGAATCATAATTGATTGATGCTGCGAATTGCTCCCCGAATCGGATGTCACTCCACATTTAAGTCTATGGGTGTGTGGAGAACCACAGACGACATCTGAATGTAGACGATGGAGAAATTTGGTTCTCCATCTTCTCCGCACCTTTGCTGTGACTCTCTGGTGGATCACAATATGCCGACACTTGGATCAGAGTGGTGTCATTACCATACTCAGTCTGATTCTCTCAGAGGACAGAATACACGCTTGTGTGACCCTGGCCTTAAAGTCAGAATGGCTAAATCATAAGAGAGCTCAGGAGTCCTGGTATATTATTATTTATTATCATTATTATTCCTCATTTTTATAGCTCCATTTATTCCATGGCGCTTTACATGTGAATGAGGAAAATATAGACAAGTATAATAAACATGAGCAAAACACGGCACAAACAAGTGCAGAAGGAGAGAGGACCCTGCCCGCGAGGGCTCACAGTCTACAGGGTATATTCAATCTTCGCCTGGCTGACAGCTACAACTTGTACCGAGCAGTGTGAAATTTCTGCTGCAGAGGGGAAGAATCACTGTCACTCAGGCTAGATGGGTGGAGAAGGAGTTGAAACGTTCAATGAAGGCTTATACAGCCATTCTAAAAATTGAAAAGGAATTTCAAAGTCAGTACACCAGCCTCATCAGGTCAAATAAGTCTAGCTTGTAATGTGAATCCTGGTGACAGATGTAAGCATAATACATTTGTTCTGGTAAAGCCGCTGATCGGATTGTTTTATAAGAACAGCAGAGAACTGTCATTATAGATTTTGCTCATCATAACATGAATTATATCCCGATAACATATTGGAACCGATTCCCCAAACTGTATAGCTTTAATATAAACTATACATTTTACGCCATCACGTGCCCCACCTGTCATTCTATTTCTGCGTGATTCCAAAAGTCTGCCCTTATGCGCAAGCATGCTCAGTCTACCGTGTTCTTAGCACCATCTGCCAACGCAATCTCATTTCATCCTTGCTGTCGTTAAACGATGCGCCACGTGACAGCCGGAACGAGATCCAAATCCGCAGCGAAAATCAACAAAATTGCATAAGTCTAAAAAAACAAACAAAAAAACAAAAACAAAGGTAGTTCTCTAGTAATCATTTTGTTTTAATTACAAAAGGCAAACAGTACGCTCAGATAAACAAAGCATTTTTTAAATGCGTAAGAAAGGTGAAGAATGTCCTCTGCAGTTTCCACTAATTACTGTGGGGATTTAGGCAATGCGCAGACACTTAATACAAATGAATCTCTTGCTACAAAAGTCCCAAACTTGATACAGAAAGAAATAAATCCTTTTGTGTGGCTCATACATTTGGGATAATTCACGTGACCTTCCTCGGGGAACGTAAAAATGCTAATGCATGCTCACATTATATTAATTCCGACATTAGAGTTGTGAGCGCGCACGCCGAATATATACCTAAGCACATGGGGCATTCACAGTGGGAGAGCCGATTTGTTACAAAATGTAATTGGCACGAAAAATATGTTTACCTAGGAAGAAATAATCACCGGAGGGTCTTGTTTGCTGATAAGATCTTCAATTAATTAACATGTTGCCTTGCTCACCAAAACGAGAGCTATCCTGGTTATGTGGAAACGAGGTAAGACAGCAGTTAACGCAACATCATTTCTGCGCTTTCTTCACATTGATTCAGCGGTTAATGTTGCATGGCTTACAAAGAGAATACTAACAAATGACTATTTAGCTTTGATGGTAAATTTTTATATTAAAAGTGAGCTCCGTGACATTAAAGTCTGTATTTCCAATGGTAAAAAATAATTGAGGAGTGTTATGTTTGCGTTTCTAGAAAATTGAAAGGTTATGAAGAGTAGCCATGCATACCGTCATTACCTTATTTGCTTTTAAATATGTAATTATAGAATTATAGTAAATCCCATGTGAAAGCATAAACTGGAAGCAAGATTATAGAGGATAGAAAAATTGGCTTATATTGTATTTATAAATTTACTCTTTTTTTAGAGACCATAACTTCCAGCAACTGTTATAAAACCAGAAATTATAATCCATTTAAAACCATGTTGATTACCATTACAAATTTTGTTTTAGATCATATTTATATAGTCAATTGAAAAAAAATTCCAGTATTTAAGCTCATATCGTGAGCTGGATTTTCTAAGTTTCAAGTCCAGGTGGGCACACGGACCCCAAGCGTTGATGCAGTAAGCAGTAAGGCACGTAATAAGCACAGGAATCTCAGGAGCAGTAAGATGGATGAAGTGAAACCCAGTAGGGAAGAACGCAAGTACACACACTAAAAGCACAAATGGTTGAGCACACCAAATATAGGACTAAAGTCTCAATCCCAAGATACAGGCAGGCTCGGACTGGCCCACAGGGAAACAGGGGAATCCCCCGGTGGGCCCCTGTGCAGATATGGGCCCCCAACCACACTATATGGATAATACTTAGCATAATTCACTTGATTTACTCTGTACAGAAAAAAGCAGCATCTTATCATTCATTTACCAAACTACCTAGCTTATTATTATATAGAGATATAGGTAAATTTGTGAATGAGGGTAGTGTAATATTTGTATACAGGTGAAAAGTGGACCCCTCAAAGTCAATGTTACTGGTGCGCCCTTGGCACCCCAGTCCCACACTGGATACAGGTGTGTGACTTAATGGGCCTTAAATAGGTCTAGGCATAAGACATCATTACTTCACGCTGGGCAACTTTCAAAACCCAACGTGTAGCACAACAGAGGGCAGCAGACCTAGGGGAAGGAAACGGAGCCTAGAAAATCCTGGACTGGTGTGTAAAGATACAGTGGGGAAAAAAAGTATTTAGTCAGTCAGCAATAGTGCAAGTTCCACCACTTAAAAAGATGAGAGGCGTCTGTAATTTACATCATAGGTAGACCTCAACTATAGGAGACAAGCTGAGAAAAAAAAATCCAGAAAATCACATTGTCTGTTTTTTTTCATTTTATTTGCATATTATGGTGGAAAATAAGTATTTGGTCAGAAACAAAATTTCATCTCAATACTTTGTGATATATCCTTTGTTGGCAATGACAGAGGTCAAACGTTTTCTGTAAGTCTTCACAAGGTTGCCACACACTGTTGTTGGTATGTTGGCCCATTCCTCCATGCAGATCTCCTCTAGAGCAGTGATGTTTTTGGCTTTTCGCTTGGCAACACGGACTTTCAACTCCCTCCAAAGGTTTTCTATAGGGTTGAGATCTGGAGACTGGCTAGGCCACTCCAGGACCTTGAAATGCTTCTTACGAAGCCACTCCTTCGGTGCCCTGGCGGTGTGCTTTGGATCATTGTCATGTTGAAAGACCCAGCCACGTTTCATCTTCAATGCCCTTGCTGATGGAAGGAGGTTTGCACTCAAAATCTCACGATACATGGCCCCATTCATTCTTTCATGTACCCGGATCAGTCGTCCTGGCCCCTTTGCAGAGAAACAGCCCCAAAGCATGATGTTTCCACCACCATGCTTTACAGTAGGTATGGTGTTTGATGGATGCAACTCAGTATTCTTTTTCCTCCAAACACGACAAGTTGTGTTTCTACCAAACAGTTCCAGTTTGGTTTCATCAGACCATAGGAAATTCTCCCAAAACTCCTCTGGATCATCCAAATGCTCTCTAGCAAACTTCAGACGGGCCCGGATATGTACAGGCTTAAGCAGTGGGACACGTCTGGCACTGCAGGATCTGAGTCCATGGTGGCGTAGTGTGTTACTTATGGTAGGCCTTGTTACATTGGTCCCAGCTCTCTGCAGTTCATTCACTAGGTCCCCCCGCGTGGTTCTGGGATTTTTGCTCACCGTTCTTGTGATCATTCTGACCCCACGGGGTGGGATTTTGCGTGGAGCACCAGATCGAGGGAGATTATCAGTGGTCTTGTATGTCTTCCATTTTCTAATTATTGCTCCCACAGTTGATTTCTTCACTTCAAGCTGGTTGACTATTGCAGATTCAGTCTTCCCAGCCTGGTGCAGGGCTACAATTTTGTTTCTGGTGTCCTTTGACAGCTCTTTGGTCTTCACCATAGTGGAGTTTGGAGTCAGACTGTTTGAGGGTGTGCACAGGTGTCTTTTTATACTGATAACAAGTTTAAACAGGTGCCATTACTACAGGTAATGAGTGGAGGAAAGAGGAGACTCTTAAAAAAGAAGTTACAGGTCTGTGAGAGCCAGAAATCTTGATTGCTTGTTTCTGACCAAATACTTATTTTCCACCATAATATGCAAATAAAATGAAAAAAAAACAGGCAATGTGATTTTCTGGATTTTTTTTTCTCAGTTTGTCTCCCATAGTTGAGGTCTACCTATGATGTAAATTACAGACGCCTCTCATCTTTTTAAGTGGTGGAACTTGCACTATTGCTGACTGACTAAATACTTTTTTTCCCCACTGTATTTGTTTACTAAAGATGCATTTAGATGGTGCGAATATTAAGAAGGCTCCTTCCCGAATACCATCACATTTAAACATATCGGCAATGACCCAAAGAATGAGCAAAAACCATATTCTTTTTGTGAATGGATAATTTCAACCAGCATGCAAATAATCGTTATCGCCAACGCATCACTCCAGGTAAACAGGAGATGTCCTGCCGATAGCATGAAACTGTATATTGACATAACAATAGGATTAACAATTGTTATGTTCTCATCAGTACTTGTCGACCTGTTTAAACAAGTAACATTCAACATTGTGCCCTCTGAATGAACTTTAGCTTCAGAAACAAGTGCTGAGTTGACAAATGTTTTGGATGCTAGAACCATGATAGATTTGTTTCTTGTTAAGAGCGTTTTGGACCTGCTCGCTGGCCGTACTTTGAGCCCTACTGGCCGGAGGAAATGAACTTCGGTCACAAGGGTGATGCCAGCATGGATTCAGTCACTGCTCTGTGTATAGATAGTGGCAGCTACAACTACAACTCCAATACTGACTGACAGCCGGCCCTCATGCTGATCCTGCTGTCAGTCAGTGCCGGGGATGAGGTTACAGCCGACACTCTCCATACTCATGATTGAACCTGCGCTGGTGCCACCCCTTTACTGTATACCAAATGCTGCCATGAAGAATAAAGTTAATTTCTACCCGGCACCGGGGCTCAAAGTGTGGGCACCAGGCAGGTCCAGAATGCTTCTCACCTGCGGATTAACCCCACATCTGCAGGTTAATAGCTTTTTTTCATGTGACAGGTTCCCTTGAAGAAGGGGGTGTCCAGGCATGTCCTTCCTGATCTCACATGTCAAGAGTGACCATATTTTGTTTTAACAAACAGCACTTTTTTTAAAAAAAAAAAGTTCCAAAATATCTTAAATATGTGGTTTCCCAATGCATCTTTTTGTGTAAACAGTTTACATATTGAAGATACATTGTAATATAAATTGAGACTATTTGCGCATGCAGGACAATTTTCTATCCAGACAGACCAGACAAAAATCCCTCAGCGAATGCTGCTTCTCACTGCTGATGTAGTGAAGCATAGCAGACAACAAGCTTCAATAAATTGGTCCCACTGCTCTCTCATCTAGAGTAAAGCCTACGATCATTAAAGAAATAATTGTAATTCCAATACATTTTCTCATCGTATACTGCACACATTTTATTTTTCCGTGAGTACTTTTTATTTTTCGCAGATAGGTTACCCCCTTATTATAGAATTTCAATTTTTCTTTTGTCTAAATGATAGCAAATTTAAGTTTGATATTTAATCATTTGGCTCCAAAAATCTACAGTAAACCCTATTAAATAGAATGCGCACCCAATTTTCCATCTGGTATTTGTCTCCGTGTAATCATACACTTTGCGGCGCTGTAATCTATCTGTAGCAAAACAACAATGCGAGGCAATCTTTGTCAGACACATTAAACGCTGTCCAACAATGACATTGGCATCGGAAATAGAAAACAGGTTTAGAATTTAATGAAAGCGCGATGCATTCTGTTACACACTGTGACATATTGTCTTAGTTCCATTTCAATGCATCATTTGCCACTTATCGTACAGTGCAAATATAAAAGCTTTTCCAAATGCCTACCCAATTCCCTCTTCCGTTCTCGCCCTCTCTATCAAATCTAAGAGCAGATTCTACCAAGCTTTGAAGTAAAATGGCAAGTTAATACGTCCAAGATAGGAGTCTTGCACGCGACAATTCTCATCAGTCATTTAAAACATTTTACTGACGAGAAAATAGCCAATAACTACAAGTTTCATTTCAACAATAGCGTTGAAAAGCTCTGGTATTTAGGAAAGTGAATGGCGACAATGGTGTTGGGCTCTGCAATTCAGTGCTTGCAGAAGTCAACTGCTTAGTCTCTCGTACGGTATACAAAAGCGGAAAAGAAAATATAATTTTAGCACTTTGTATACATCTGATGTGTGAAACTGAGAGAAAGGACTCTTCGATATTGTCATCCAGATGCCAATTAAAGAATGGAGAGCGAAAAAACACTTATTCGGCTCAGGCCATAGAAAGCCAACATCTGACTAACAACTCCCGGCTACCCTTTTTATTGTGCACTCAAAGGTAAAAAAAATGAAAAAAAAAAAATGAAAAACTCCTATACTAACCTCCTGGACAGGCACCACTCTTCTGTACTCAGAAGTGTACATGTTACCGGTCTCCTGGAATTCAACATCTGGCCTGGGCGTCTCGAGGGTGCTGAAGTAAAATGATGGCCACTGATCAGCTGCAGCATTCACATTCCATTCTAGCAGAAGATATAATATAAAGAAATGGAAAGCGCTAAATGTGTGGATCAATAAAGGGGGGTATTCAGTAAATGATCGTGCACTGCTCACCTGATTAAAGAAACACTCCTTCTCCTTCCATCAAAGTTGTTATCCTCTTAATTTATTGCAATCACCATATTATACAGCACTGTGTACTTACAATTGTTTCTACCCAGATAATGTTTCTCTTTTCTCTGCACTATGTAGAAACAGGAAATCTCTTGTCCCTGCATTAATCATTCCCCTCTAAAAACTCCTGACCCAGTTGCTCCCTCTTCCCCCTTACCAGGGACTTTTGCAGTGACTCATGACTCGTACAGGGACAATTGACCTCCTGTTTCTATAAAGAGCTTAGAAGGTTTCAGGTAGCCATGTGATATTATAGACCTAATGGAAAAGTGGAGAATTATCTGGGTAGAAAGGCAAAATGAGCAATTGTAAGTGCACAGTGCTATATAATATGCTAATTGCAATATATTAAGAGGATAAAAATTTTGATGGGAGGAGGAGAGTTTCTTTAAGTTATGCGGGGAAGACACAACACTGTGCACATCCGACCGCCGGTTCCAAGACTCGTGAGTACTATTAACTAAAGAGAAACCTAGTAAAGAAGAAAAAAAGAATGCAGCATTTACCGGGGATTGCGAGTGGGTGTAAGGTGTGTAGAGACTGAGTATAAAGGAGGTTGTATTGAAACAAGGTGTTTTGGAGTTGATCCATCTCCTTCATCAGGTACATTTAAACAGGATTTCTCCTCTGACCGGTGTGGTCTTTGACTGGCACAATGGCTCTGGTCTGTCTTGGGTAAGCAGATCTCATCTCTGGACACCTTATATCCACTGATGGGTCAATGCCAATGTTTTTTTTCTTCACTCCAATGTATTCTAGCAGAAGAAGCTGATTAAAACAGAATGTGAACACTGCAGTTGATCACTAACCAAACAGCATAAGTAACACACAGGCTAAGTATATTTCTTGTTTAGTTTAACCCCTGTGCGACATAGAATCATAGATTGCTAGAGCTGGAAGGATCCTCTAGGGTCATTGTGTCCAACCCCCTGCTCAATACAGGATTCATTAAACCATCTCAGACAGATATCTGTCCAGCCTCTGTTTGAAGACCTCCATTGAAGGAGAACTCACCACCTGTCCAAAAGCTTTTTCTAATATCTAATCTGTATCTTCTCCCTCTCACTTTCATCCCATTGCTTCTCGTGTTACCATGTGCAAATGAGAATAAGGATGATACCTCTACACTGTGACATCCCTTCACATATTTGTAGATAGCTATTAAGTCTCCTCTTAGCCTTCTATTTTGTAAGCTAAACATTCCCAGATACTTTAACCATTCCTCGTAGGACATACTTTGCAGTCCGCTCATCACCCTGGTAGCTTTTCTCTGAACTTACTCCAGGTTTTTAATGTCTTTTTTAAAACGTGGTGCCCCTAACTGGATTATCAGACATACTACTGAACGTTTTTTGGTTCTTTTAAAGTATCAAATAATTACACATTTGATACAAGACATAATTATTATGTTTCTCCTCTTTACTTTTAAAGTGGATCTGTCACCAGACTGCACAGCAAAAACTGTATAAATTATGAAACAGTTATCTTAGACTTGATGAGGCTAGTATATTCACTGTGGAATATCCATTTCAATAAGGTTGAACATTTTCTTGCCTGACATTAAACAATGATTGTATATGCTCTAGCTAGAATTATTAAATGCTCATCTTAATATCGGGATTAACGAGACATTCTAATGTGAAATTTTAAAGTAAATATACCAGCTTCATCAGGACTAAAACCTTTATTTAACCCCTTACCCCCAAGGGTGGTTTGCACGTTCATGACCGGGCCAATTTTTACAATTCTGACCACTGTCCCTTTATGAGGTAATAACTCTGAAACGCTTCCATGGATCCCACTGATTCTGACAAAGTTTTCTCGTAACATATTGTTCTTCATGATAGTGGTAAAATTTCATTCAAATAACTTGCGTTTATTTGTGAAAAAAATGGAAATTTGGTGAAAATTTAGAAAATTTCACAATTTTCCAACTTTGAATTTTATGCCCTTAAATCACAGAGATATGGCACACAAAAAACTTAATAAGTAACATTTCACATACGTTTACTTTACATCAGAAGAATTTTGGAACCAAAATTTTTTTTTGGTTAGGAAGTTATAAGAGTTAAAAGCGATTTCTCATTTTTGCAACACCATTTTATTTTTACGGACCACATCACATTTGAAGTCATTTTGAGGGGTCTATATGATAGAAAATATCTAAAAGTGACACCATTCTAAAAACTGCACCCCTCAAGGTGCTCAAAACCACATTCAAGAAGTTTATTAACCCTTCAGGTGCTTCACAGGAATTTTTTGAATGTTTAAAAAAAAATGAACATTTAGCTTTTTTTCACAAAAAAATTACTTCAGGTCCAATTTTTTTTTATTTTACCAAGGGTTACGGGAGAAATTGGACTGCAAAAGTTATTGTGCAATTTGTCCTGAGTACGCTGATACCTGATATGTGGGGGGAACCAGAGTTTCGGCGCATGGCAGAGCTCAGAATGGAAGGAGCGCCGTTTGACTTTTTCAATGTAAAATTGGCTGGAATTCAGATCGGATGCCATGTCACGTTTGGAGAGCCCCTGATGTGCCTAAACAGTGGAAACCCCCCCCATAAGTGACTTCATTTTGTTAACTAGACCCCCCAAGGAACTTATATAGATACAGTGGGGCAAAAAAGTATTTAGTCAGTCAGCAATAGTGCAAGTTCCACCACTTAAAAAGATGAGAGGCGTCTGTAATTTACATCATAGGTAGACCTCAACTATGGGAGACAAACTGAGAAAAAAAAATCCAGAAAATCACATTGTCTGTTTTTTTTTCATTTTATTTGCATATTATGGTGGAAAATAAGTATTTGGTCAGAAACAAAATTTCATCTCAATACTTTGTGATATATCCTTTGTTGGCAATGACAGAGGTCAAACGTTTTCTGTAAGTCTTCACAAGGTTGCCACACACTGTTGTTGGTATGTTGGCCCATTCCTCCATGCAGATCTCCTCTAGAGCAGTGATGTTTTTGGCTTTTCGCTTGGCAACATGGACTTTCAACTCCCTCCAAAGGTTTTCTATAGGGTTGAGATCTGGAGACTGGCTAGGCCACTCCAGGACCTTGAAATGCTTCTTACGAAGCCACTCCTTTGTTGCCCTGGCGGTGTGCTTTGGATCATTGTCATGTTGAAAGACCCAGCCACGTTTCATATTCAATGCCCTTGCTGATGGAAGGAGGTTTGCACTCAAAATCTCACGATACATGGCCCCATTCATTCTTTCATGTACCCGGATCAGTCGTCCTGGCCCCTTTGCAGAGAAACAGCCCCAAAGCATGATGTTTCCACCACCATGCTTTACAGTAGGTATGGTGTTTGATGGATGCAACTCAGTATTCTTTTTCCTCCAAACACGACAAGTTGTGTTACTACCAAACAGTTCCAGTTTGGTTTCATCAGACCATAGGACATTCTCCCAAAACTCCTCTGGATCATCCAAATGCTCTCTAGCAAACTTCAGACGGGCCCGGACATGTACAGGCTTAAGCAGTGGGACACGTCTGGCACTGCAGGATCTGAGTCCATGGTGGCGTAGTGTGTTACTTATGGTAGGCCTTGTTACATTGGTCCCAGCTCTCTGCAGTTCATTCACTAGGTCCCCCCGCGTGGTTCTGGGATTTTTGCTCACCGTTCTTGTGATCATTCTGACCCCACGGGGTGGGATTTTGTGTGGAGCACCAGATCGAGGGAGATTATCAGTGGTCTTGTATGTCTTCCATTTTCTAATTATTGCTCCCACAGTTGATTTCTTCACTCCAAGCTGGTTGGCTATTGCAGATTCAGTCTTCCCAGCCTGGTGCAGGGCTACAATTTTGTTTCTGGTGTCCTTTGACAGCTCTTTGGTCTTCACCATAGTGGAGTTTGGAGTCAGACTGTTTGAGGGTGTGCACAGGTGTCTTTTTATACTGATAACAAGTTTAAACAGGTGCCATTACTACAGGTAATGAGTGGAGGAAAGAGGAGACTCTTAAAGAAGAAGTTACAGGTCTGTGAGAGCCAGAAATCTCGATTGCTTGTTTCTGACCAAATACTTATTTTCCATCATAATATGCAAATAAAATGAAAAAAAAAACAGGCAATGTGATTTTCTGGATTTTTTTTTCTCAGTTTGTCTCCCATAGTTGAGGTCTACCTATGATGTAAATTACAGACGCCTCTCATCTTTTTAAGTGGTGGAACTTGCACTATTGCTGACTGACTAAATACTTTTTTGCCCCACTGTATGTGGTGAGAACTTTGAACCCACAAGGGCTTCACAGAAGTTTATAACGTACAGCCGTACAATTAACAAATCATATTTTTTTCCACAAGAATGATCTTTTCACCCCAATTTTTATTTTCCCAAGGGTAACAGGACCTTAAAAGTTATTTTCAAATTTGTCCTGAATACGCTGATACCCCATATGTGAGTGTAAATGACTATTTGGGCGCATGGCAGAGCTCAGAAGGGAAGCAGCGCCATTTGACTTTTTTGACTGGAATTGAGATCGGACACCATGTCGCGTTTGGAAAGCCCTGATGTGCCAAAAACAGTGGAAACCCCCCACAAATGACACCATTTTGGAAACTAGACGCCCCAAGGAACTTTTCTAGATGAGTGGTGAGAACTTTGAACCCCCAAGGGCTTCACAGAAGTTTATATCGTACAGCCGTACAATTAAAAAATCATATTTTTTCCACAAAAATTATCTTTTCACCCTCAATTTTTATTTTTCCAAGGGTAACAGGCCCCTAAAAGTTATTGTGAAATTTGTCCTGAGTACGCTGACACCCAACATGTGGGGGTAAACCACTATTTGGGCGCATGGCAGAGCTCGGAAGGGAAGCAGCGCCATTTGACTTTTTTGGCTGGAATTGGGATTGGACGCCATGCTGCGTTTGGAAAGCCCCTGATGTGCCTAAACAGTGGAAACCCCCACAAATGACACCATTTTGGAAAATAGACCCCCCAAGGAACTTATCTAGATGTGTGGTGAGCACTTTGAACCCCCAAGGGCTTCACAGAAGTTTTTAACGCCCGGGCGTGAAAATAAAAAAATCATATTTTTTCCACAAACATGATCTTTTAGTCCCCAATTTTTTTATTTTCCCAAGGGTAACAGGAGAAATTGGACCCCAAAAGTTGTTGTCCAATTTGTCCTGAGTACGCTGATACCCCTTATGTGGGAGAAAACTACTGTATGGGCACACGTCGGGGCTCGGAAGGGAAGTAGTGACATTTTGGAATGCAGACTTTGATGGAATGGTCTGCATGTGTCATGTTGCCTTTGGAGAGCCCATGATGTACCTAAATAGAGGAAACCCCCACAGGTGACCACATTTTGGAAACTAGACCCCCTAAGGAACTTATCTAGATGTGTGGTGAGCACTTTGAACCCCCCAGTGCTTCACAGAAGTTTATAATGCCCGGGCGTGAAAATAAAAAATCATATTTTTCCACAAACATGATCTTTTAGTCCCCAATTTTTTTATTTTCCCAAGGGTAACAGGAGAAATTGGACCCCAAAAGTTGTTGTCCAATTTGTCCTGAGTATGCTGATACCCGACAGAAAACTACTGTATAGGAACACGCCGGGGCTCGGAAGGGAAGCAGTAACGTTTTGGAATGCAGACTTTGATGCAATGGTCTGCTGGTGTCATGTCGCGTTTGGAGAGCCTCTGATGTGCCTAAACTGTTGAAACTCCCCACAAGTGACCCGATTTTGGGAACTAGACCCCCCACAGAACTTATCTAGATGTGTGGTGAGCACTTTGAACCCCCAAATGCTTAACAGAAGTTTATAACGCCCGGGCGTGAAAATAAAAAAATCATTTTTTTTTCCACAAAAATGATATTTTTGCCCCCAATTTTTTATTTCCCCAATGGTAATAGGAGAAATTGGACCCCAAAAGTTGTCTTGCAATTTGTCCTGAGTAGGCTGATACCCCAAATATGTGGGGGTAAAACACTGTTTTGGCGCATGGCAGAGCTTGGAAGGGAAGGAGCACAATTTGACTTTTTCAATGCAGAATTGGCTGGAATTGAGATCAGACGCCATGTTGCATTTGGAGAGCACCTGATGTGCCCAAACAGTTGAAACCCCCAATTCTAACTCCAACCCTAACCCCAACACACCCCTAACCCTAATCTTAGCCCTAACCCTAGCCCTAACCCTAATGGGAAAATGGAAATCAGTTATGTCTTTTTTTATGTTTCGGCGCTTTTATGCAATAAAAACAATTTTAAATAAAAAATAATTATTTTTGCATCTCTTTATTCTGCGAGCTATAACTTTTTTATTTTTTCGCTGATGATGCTGTGTCATGGCTCGTTTTTTGCAGGACAAGATGACGTTTTCAGCGGTACTATGGTTATTTATATCCGTCTTTTTGATCGCGCGTTATTGCACTTTTTGTTCGGCGGTATGATAATAAAGCATTATTTTTTGCTTTGTTTTTTATTTTTATTTTTAAGGGGTTCGCTAAAGAGGTTAACTAATGGGACAGTTTTATAGGGAGGGTCGTTACGGATGCAGCGATACTAAATATGTGTACTTTTATTGTTTTTGTTTTTTTATTTACAAAAAATGAATTTATTAGGGAATATTTTTTTTTTTTTCATTTATTTAGCGATTTTTTTATAAATTATTTTTACACTTTTTTTAAACTTTATTACACTGTTCCAGGGGGGACATCACTGTCATGTGTGAGATCACTGATCCAACACATCACAGATCGCTGTGACAGATCAGCGATCTCACACAGGCACTGCACAAGGCTTCTTCATGCCTGCGCTGTGCAGGCAGTGAGGAAGCCGGCTCCCTGCAGGCCCCCGAGGGTCTACGCCACCTTATTGGATCCGGGTACATGCAGGGAGGGAGGCCCCCGCAGCAGCGCTGCACATCGCGCTGCTGCAGGGGTCTCAGGGAAGCACAGAGGGAGCCCCCTCCCTGCCAATGCTTCCCTAAACCCCCGGTAAACTGCGATCGAGTTTAATCGCAGTGTGCCAGCGGTTAACATGTCTGGGGCGGTCCGTGACCGCCCCTGAGACATAGTGGCAGGTGTCAGCTGTGATAATCAGCTGACACCCGGCCGCGATCAGCGGCGCTCACCCCGTGAGCGCCGCTGATCGCTATGACGTACTATCCCGTCCATGGGCATAGGGGCCCGGATCCCATGGACGGGATAGTACGTCAGATGTCAGAAAGGGGTTAAGAGTATACAAATTTTATTGTGAATTCTGATGACGGGTCCACCTTAAGTTACATAGATCATCCTTCATTCTGCCTGAACCAATCATTTCAAAATAAACCAACCAGAAAAATGGTGAAAAGAGACACAAAATATGTGAATCTCACATTCTTCTAAAATAGTTGTAGCAATTAGTGATGAGTGCAAGTGCTCATTACTCGGACATGTCATTTTAGCACCTGCGGTACTTAGGGCATACCTGGGCTCCCTGGGCAAACTCGAGTAACAAGCACTTGCGCTCATCACTAGTAGCAATATATAAATCACTATGGATGATGGTATTTTTGATGTCATAGACAGTGTAACAAGGGCTTCTATAAGAGATGGATGAATGAACTGATAGACAAGTGTGGCGCCCGAGGGTTCAGTTGCCTCAGAGGTACGACATCTCCTCCTGAGGTGTAGTGCCTCACTACCCAGGAAAGATGGGGACACCTGACCAGACTCCAGCACCTGCACCCAGCACAGAAACCTTAGAACAGCAGGGCACCCTCTATGACCCCTGCTTGGTTCATGAAGGGTGCTGGTAGGTGAGTGGAGCTTAGTTTGCACTAGAGAGGGGGAAAACTGATAGGAAATCAGGATCAGTTCCCCAGAGGGGGAAGCAGAGAGAGGGCGTTTATGCAGCAGCCTCCTGTGAGCTAAAGCTGCTGGGAAGTGAGAGGAACAGAAGGATCAGTTCTTCAGAAAGATAGAAAGGAAAGAACGGAACGTGTGGAGGAGCGCTAGGGACTGGGGCTAGAGCAGAGCCCTTTCCTAAGTTTTTGCGCCGGGTGCTGGTATCCGAGGCTGTGTGAATGCTAATGGTTCTACAGCAGAAACCGGAGGAATAGAAGTTGTGACCACTTTATTCCCACCTAAGACTCAACGACACAGTAGCAATGTGTGTGAGCCGGGACATGATTGTAAGGAGTCTCTGAAGTAGGCTACAGCTGCCTGTCATGCGAGTGGAGTTCTAAGTAACAGCAAGAAAGAGGAACTTGAGTGTAATTTATAGCTGCAAGTACTTCAGATTAGCGCTAGTAAGGAGACATTCAGCAAAGGCACATACGGAAGGGAGTGCTGGAAGGGTGTGCTCCATCTGCCTGGGAGTTGGCTGAGCCCCTCACCTGGAGGACACAGCACTGAAGCCGGCACGTGTGTATGCCAGAAATGTGAGTAAAGTTTTGGAACTGCATTCAGCTGTGTCTCTGCCTTCTTCCTGTGTCAACCTACTCAGCACTGCTACATCTCTGTGCCTAACACTACACCATCTACCTCAACATAGACTACCGCTGCCCTGGGGCTACAGCTCTGCCTGTGGAGAGCTATTACACCTCTGCTGCATCACACCATCTGTCCCAGAGGATCCGCACTGCAGCGCTGGTCACCTCTGACCAGATACCACAGGTGGCGTCATGAACTTATCTACACATAAACTTTATTCCATCTATTTTACATGGACACCCAGGGCCACGGACCGGGTCACTGCCACCGCGACTTATCCCTTTTAAGACACTGGCCTTGTACCGAGTGAAACCCACAGCCCTGGGGGTGCGCCACAAGCAGAAATGACAGAAAGAAACATGGAAGTCTGTAAAGAAAGACTACTTATTTCAGAGAAACGCTTCAAATAAATGACGATAATGACCACAAGAGGTTAAGTATTCTTCTGATACTTCCTATATTTATTTTCTAAACTTATCTATTTTGTAGGTCATGATATGTTGGTGTCACTTGCCTATTTGTGCAAACATGGAAATAAGTCAGCAATTTAAAAGTGTTAATTGAATGGAAAATACACAAAAATAAACACATTATACATTTAGATGGAAGGAAAAACATCCAAGAACATGCTAATTGATTTCATTTTGCTACAAAAAAAAGGTGTTAACTCCCCTTAAGGCAACTAGCATGTAATGGAGTTAACATGGCGTCTAACCTACATTTTCTGCTCATTTTCTCGTTTCCTATCCACAAGTAAGTGATACTGGAGAGCAGTGCTCTGTTCTCTGATGTCTCCCCTTGCTAGCCCTCCTCCCCTTTAAAAGCTGGCTAAAGCAGACAGAATGTCATATGTGTTATGACTGAGTCACCGTAGGAGGCAAAAACAGAAATGCTAGCTAAGTCCAGAAAACCAGAGAGGTTGGCAGCTATCGGATTGCAGACCCCTGAACCTATCAACACAACTAGCAGTAGCCGTGGGGGGTTCCTACAATGCCCTAGACCCCTCAATCACAGCCAGAGGACTAAATAGCCTAAAGACAGAAAGGGAAATCTAAACTGCCCCAGAGCAGACCCCAAAGCAAAAGGCAGCCCCCCACATATAATGACGGTGAAGCAAGAAGAAAGAACACAACACAGACAGAAAGATAGACTGAGCAAAGACAGGGCCCAAGCTAACTAGATAGGAAAGGACAGGAAGGCTGCTGTCTGCAATCCGTGAAAAACCCTATGAAAATAAGAGCCAACAGACTGACAGTGAAAAAGGCCCTGAAGACGCTAGGCTTCAAAAAGGCCATGTCAGTACTCAGGAATATTCTGAAGACAGAGCAACCGGCAAAAGGAGATTCGGCTCACCCCAGCAGGGAATGGCAGAATCCAGAAAAGCAGGGCAAACAAAAACAAAACACAAATGCTAAAAGGCAAAGCAGAAAACTTAGCTTTAGAGGAGCAGGAATCAGACTGGTCTCCTAGAAGTCCACAGAGAAATCACCCGCAGGGCAGAAGGGCATCGGCAGCCTTATATCCAGTCCGTGACTCCACTCAGCCAGTCATCATCATTAGGCTCAGGTGCCTGATAATCAGGCTCATTACCTTCCTTTACTAGAATAGGGAGTTCACCAGACCTCAGTGACGAAGGGGAAAATGAACTCACAACAGTACCTCCCCCTTGAGGAGGGGTCACTGAACCCTCAACCACGCCACCAGGGCGATCAGGGTGAGCCCGATGAAAGGCACGCACCAATCTTTTGGCATGAATATCAGAGGCAGAGACCCAGGAATTATCCTCCTGACCATAACCCTTCCACTTAACCAAATACTGGAGTCTCCGTCTAGCCAGACAGGAATCCAGTATTTTCTCTACCTCATATTCCATGTTATCTTCAACCAATACAGGGTCCAGAGGTGCCACCCCAGGAACAAATGGTTCAACAAACCTCTTCAACAAGGACTTATGGAACACATTATGGATTTTAAATGTGACAGGAAGAGCCAAACGAAAAGAGACCGGATTAATAATCTCCAAAATCTTGTAAGGTCCAATAAATCTAGGCTTAAACTTAGGAGAAGCCACCTTCATAGCAATATTTTTTGATGATAACCACACCATATCACCAATCTTAAACTGGGGACCTATGTCGATTGGAAAACCGCTGGGCCTTTTCCTGGGAGAGAGATAACTTATCCACCACTTGGTCCCAGATCTGGTGCATTCTCTCCACCACAGTGTCAACACCTGGGCAGGCAGAAGGCTCCACCTGCCCTGAAGAAAATCGAGGATGAAACCCAAAGTTACAAAAAAAAGGTGACATCAAAGTGGCAGAACTAGCTCTATTATTTAAAGCAAATTCGGCCAAGGGCAAAAATGAAACCCAATCATCCTGATCAGCGGAAATAAAACATCTCAAATACGACTCCAAGGTCTGGTTTGTTCTCTCTGTCTGCCCATTGGTCTGAGGGTGAAAAGCAGAGGAGAAGGACAACTGAATTCCCAGCTTGGAACAGAAAGTCCTCCAAAATCTAGACACAAACTGAACTCCTCTGTCAGATACAATGTTCTCAGGAATCCCGTGCAAGCGAACCACCTGTTGCAAAAACAGGGGCACCAACTCAGAGGAAGACGGCAACTTAGGGAGTGGTACAAGATGAACCATCTTGGAGAACCTATCACAAATCACCCAAATAACAGTCATTCTTTGAGAGACCGGCATATCAGAGATGAAATCCATTGAAATATGGGTCCATGGCCTCCTGGGGACCGGCAAAGGCATCAACAACCCACTAGAGCGAGAACAAGATTTAGACCGGGAGCAAGTCCCACAGGACTGCACAAAATTCCTGACATCATGAGACAAGGTGGGCCACCAAAAAGAGCGACCCACCAGATCTCTAGTACCAAAAATACCTGGATGACCAGCCAATGCAGAGCAATGAACTTCAGACATCACTCTCTTCTTCCACTGGTCAGGAACATACAACTTTCCACTGGGACAACGATCAGGTTTGTCCTCCTGGAACTCTTGCAGAGCAAGTCTCTAATCGGGCGAGATGGCAGAAAGAACTACCCCTTCGCCTAAGATGGTAGCAGGCTTGGTCACCACAGGAGAATCAGCAAAGAAGCTCCTAGAGAGGGCGTCTGCCTTGACATTCTTAGTTCCAGGAAGAAAAGAGACCACAAAATCAAAACGTGTAAAAAACAAGGCCCACCTAGCCTGTCTAGGGTTCAAGCGTTTAGCCGACTCTAGGTAAATCAAATTCTTGTGGTCAGTGAGGACCACAACTTGATGTTTAGCTCCCTCCAACCAATGTCTCCACTCCTCAAATGCCCATTTCATGGCCAACAGTTCCCGATTCCCCACATCATAGTTACGTTCAGATGGAGAGAACTTTCGGGAAAAGAAAGCACAGGGATTCATTTTAGATGTTACAGGATCCTTTTGGGACAAAACAGCTCCTGCACCAATCTCAGAAGCATCCACCTCTACCTGGAACGGGAGTGAGACATCAGGTTGCCGCAAAACCGGGGCGGAGGTAAATCTTCGCTTCAGCTCCTGAAAGGAAGCAAAAGCCTCCGGAAACCAATTCAACACATCAGCACCCTTCTAGTCAGATCAGTCAATGGCTTGGCAATACTAGAAAATTTTGCTATAAATTTCCGATAAAAATTAGCAAAACCCAAAAACTTCTGGAGGGCCTTCAAAGAAGTGGGCTGAACCCAATCATAAATTGCCTGTACCTTGGCCGGGTCCATTTCAATAGTTGACGGAGACAAAATAAATCCCAAAAATGAAATCCTCTGTATTCCAAAAAGGCATTTCGATCCTTTGACATACAGGGAATTCTCCCTCAAGATCCGGAACACAGTCCGAATATGTTCCACATGAGAATCCCAATCCTTGGAGAAGATCAAAATATCATCCAGATAGATAATCAAAAATTTATCGACAAAGTCTCGGAAAATATCGTTCATGAAGCACTGGAAGACAGAAGGGGCATTAGTGAGCCCAAAAGGCATCACCAGGTACTCAAAATGTCCCTCCGGAGTATTAAACGCCATCTTCCATTCACCCCCCTGCTTAATGCGGATAAGATTATACGCCCCCTGAGGTCATGCTTGGTAAACCAGCAAGCACCTCTAACTCTAGAGAATAGATCCGAAATCAGGGGTAACGGATACTGATATTTAATAGTAATTTTGTTGAGGGCACGATAACCAATACAAGGCCTTAAAGAACCATCCTTTTTGGCCACAAAAAAAAAACCGGCACCTAAGGGTGAAGAGGATGGTCTAATATAACCCTTCTCTAACGCCTCCTTAATACAGGAACGCATAGCCTCGTGCTTGGGTACAGATAAATTGAAGAGCCGACCCTTGGGAAATTTACACCCCGGGCTCAGTTCAATTGCACAGTCATAACTCCTATGAGGAGGCAAGGACGCAGACTTATTCTCACTAAATACATCATAAAAGTCCGCCAAATAGTCAGGAACATCATGCGACTGAGGAGAGGTGGAAAAAAACGGAGCCTCACTAAAGGCACACCGACAACCCCAACTCACCACAGACACAGATTTCCAATCCAAAACTGGATTATGAATTTGCAACCAGGGAAACCCCAGAACAACGGCATCATGCAGACCATGCAACACCAAAAATCTGCAATTTTCTTGATGGTCTGGGGCGACCCGCATGACCACCTGGGTCCAAAACTGAGGTTTATTTTTCGCCAAAGGAGTAGCATCAAAGGGATAGGCGTCTGCAGAGGTGTCATCGGAAATCCACAACGTTTAGCAAAATCCAAGTCCATTAGGTTTAGCGCTGCTCCCGAATCCACAAAAGCCTTGGCGGAAAATGTGGACAGGGAGCAGATCAGAGTAATTGCCAGAAGAAACTTAGGTTGAACACCACCAACAGAAAACGTGTGTGTAAAGCGTTTCTCTCGTTTAGGACAAACAGAAATAATATGCGAGGCATCTCCACAGAAAAAACACAGCTTATTATGCCTTCTGAACTCCTGACGTTGCGCCTTAGACAAAACTCTATCACATTGCATAGGTTCAGACGTCTGCTCTACCGGTGGCAACACCTCTCGTGCAATCCTGCGTTCACATAAACGCCGATCAACCTGAATGGCTAATGACATAGAATCGTCCAGACCAGAGGGAACAGGAAATCCCACCATAGTATCTTTTACGGCTTCTGACAAACCCTTCCGAAAGAGAGCAGCCAAGGCATTATCATTCCAGGTAGTAAGGACCGCCCACTTTCAGAACTTTTGACAGTACAACTCTGCAGAATCTCGACCCTGGTTCAATGCCAACAGGGTCTTTTCAGCCTGATCAATAGCATTAGGTTCGTCATACAACAACCCCAAGGCTTGAAAGAATGCGTTCACATTAGTCAGAATAGGATCATCTGGTTTCAAAGAAAACGCCCAATCCTGGGGATTGCCACGCAGCAAAGAGATGACAATTTTAACCTGCTGTGCGGAGCTCCCTGACGAGTTAGGCTTCAAGGCAAAAAATAATTTACAATTATTTTTGAAACTCAAAAATTTAGATCGATCCCCAAAAAACACATCAGGTGTAGGGATCTTTGGTTCAACAGCATGCGAACGAGCAAGGTAGGCGGAAATTCCCCGCACTTCTGCAGCGAGCTGCTCCACACGATCAGACAATTGCTTTATCTCCATTGAGAGAAAAAAAATTCCCCCTACGGCCTCAGAGGCATAGAGGAAAGAATATACACACTTTTTTTTTTTTTTTTTTTAAATACAATTCTTTCCTGCTATTGAGTACCCTAGGATCTGCGGTATGGCGGATGATTCTGTTATGATTGAGTCACCGTAGGAGGCAAAAACAGAAATGCTAGCTAAGTCCAGAAAACCAGAGAGGTTGGCAGCTATTGGATTGCAGACCCCTGAACCTATCAACACAACTAGCAGTAGCCGTGGGGGGTTCCTACAATGCCCTAGACCCCTCGATCACAGCCGGAGGACTAAATAGCTTAAAGACAGAAAGGGAAATCTAAACTGCCCCAGAGCAGACCCCAAAGCAAAAGGCAGCCCCCCACATATAATGACGGTGAAGCAAGAAGAAAGAACACAACACAGACAGAAAGATAGACTGAGCAAAGACAGGGCCCAAGCAAACTAGCTAGGGAAGGACAGGAAGGCTGCTGTCTGCAATCTGTGAAAAACCCTATGAAAATAAGAGCCAACAGACTGACAGTGAAAAAGGCCCTGAAGACGCTAGGCTTCAAAAAGACTATGTCAGTACTCAGGAATATTCTGAAGACAGAGCAACCGGCAAAAGGAGATTCAGCTCACCCCAGCAGGGAATGGCAGAATCCAGAAAAGCAGGGCAAACAAAAACAAAACACAAATGCTAAAAGGCAAAGCAGAAAACTTAGCTTTAGAGGAGCAGGAATCAGACTGGTCTCCTAGAAGTCCACAGAGAAATCACCCGCAGAGCAGAAGGGCATCGGCAGCCTTATATCCAGTCCGTGACTCCACTCAGCCAGTCATCATCATTAGGCTCAGGTGCCTGATAATAAGGCTCATTACCTTCCTTTACCAGAATAGGGAGTTCACCAGACCTCAGTGACGAAGGGGAAAATGAACTCACAACACATATGATTACCTCCCCCACCTACAATAAGACATTCATACACTGAGGAAGAGGTACTGCGGCAGCTTCCTCTTCCTTCCATTTTGATATTTACCAGTTTTATGCTAGATAGACATTTTTTGCTGCCTGGAGAGACTTCAGAACATTTACATAAACATATTGATTTTTCATAATACGATATGATTGAAGCTGTGCCAGAAAGCTACCGCCGAGCAGGGCTCAAATACAGTACAGTAGACGTGGAAGTAGACACAAAATATCATCTTTATTGAAAGACAAGGGATTTTATGCTGGAAAATGAGACAAACAATTTTTGTAATGATAACAGCAATGTGTCCCCCAAGTTATGCTCCATTTATGGCAATACAAAGTTCAATACAAACAGTATAAATTTCTATGGAATACTCTCTTCTAAATTCCTACCTGGCTTCTGATATTCGGGTCATGCTGCAACAGCACCCTAATTAGAGGAATCTGCTTTATACCCTAATGCAGTTGAACATCAGTGTCACACCCACACTTCAGCAGTGTTGAGGAGAAAGTCTGCTAGCTTCTGCTTGGATCTGATGCAGAGGAGCTGAGTTTGCTTTGTTGCACTACTTGAACAACAGGTTAACAGCTCAATCCTCTTCTGGCTTCATGCACGTCTCATTCCACATTCATTGCTGAGGGGCACTGGTACCACAGCATTGTTTTCTCTCTCCAGGTTAAAAGTGCTTGGGGAAAAACTATCTCAGCTGTGCTATGCGACCCTTTACTTTTGACACAGTCCTGCTACCCAATTCTGAGGTTGCCAGGCACTATCTTTTCCCTTAAAGCCACTTGTTCATTTAACAGTCTTTCATTGTTCATACACCCTTACTGTTTTGTTTTCCTAACACAGGCACAAGTCTCTCACTGTCTCCACTTCTGGATAAGACACTTTCTGCTTCTTGCTAAAACCAACATACAGCAAGCTGCAGTGGGAATGGACTGATACAAGTGCTCATAAATCAGAGGGAAGCACTGTCTCTTAAAGTCACAGTGTAATTCAGTTCTTTACAGGAGTTGACCTTCTACATGATTGCCAATGGTCAATAAATTCCTGGACAGTTCTTAAAACTGTTTTTTTTTATATATTAAAACCTATATAGAGCCAAATAATTGGTGACACTTCCAATAACCAGAACATCCAAATGACAATTGAAGCAAGAAAAGCCCAGGTAAAGTTAAAATGACAACATTTATTAAATATACAAAAGATATGCATGATAGGATAGATTAAAATAATGAAGAGAGAACAGGACACAGATATCACTTCTGCCCAGGAACCAGGTAGATTAATAAATCATGCACAGAAGTTTAAAATCTAATATATAAAGCTAAAGTGTGTGTATGTATGTATGTATGTCCGGGATTGGCATCCGCACTGTCACAGCTACAGCCACAAAATTTGGCACAGTCAGACGTCTGGACCCCGAGAGTGTCCAAGGCTATGCTGTGAGGCGAAATTTTAACCCCGCGCATTCCAATTCACCAAACAATTTTGCCCCTATCTACATAATGAGGAAAAAGTGTGTGTGTATCAAGCCCCGCCCCTTATTATGATGTCATAATGGTTGCCATGGCGATGCTGATGTCATCATAGGTAACAAGCCCCACCGCTCACTATGATGTCATAATGGTTGACTATGGGATGGAGGATGTTTGATAGTATATGGGCACTGAACTATGGGATGGAGGATATGTATGATGGATATATGGGCACGGGACTATGGGATGGAGGATATGTATGATGGGTATATGGGCACGGGACTATGGGATGGTGGATATGTATGATGGGTATATGGGCATGAGACCATGGGATGGAGGATATGTATGATGGGTATATGGACATGGGACTATGAGATGAAGGATGTGTGATGGGTATATGGGCACTCGACTATGGGATGGCAAATATGTATGATGGGTATATGGGCATGGGACTGTGGGATGGAGGATTTGTGATGGGTATATGGGCACTGGACTATGGGATGGAGGATATGTATAACGGGTATATGGGCACGGGACTATGGGATGGCGGATATGTATGATGGGTATATGGGCACGGGACTATGGGATGGAGGATATGTATGATGGGTATATGGGCATGGGACTATGAGATGAAGGATGTGTGATGTGTATATGGGCACTCGACTATGGGATGGCAAATATGTATGATGGGTATATGGGCATGGGACAATGGGATGGAGGATGTGTGATGGGTATATGGGCATGGGACTATGGGATGGAGGATATGTATGATGGGTATATGAGCACGGGCCTATGGGATCGTGGATATGTATGATGGGTGCATGGGCACAGGACTATGGGATGGAGGATAATTGTAATTTGCTATAACTAACCACAGTTAGTTACTATGCAGCATCGGGCTCTTCAGCTAGTAAATGTATAAAAAGAGGACCAAGTGAACCAAAGTCCATCCACAAAGTGGATGAAGATACATATACAGAAAATGATAGTAATGTCCAATAGGATCAAAGTAAGATAAATAGGGCAAATAACAATAAATGAGGAAGCAATAATAACCTCTAACCACCTGGGAGGAGTAGGACCAGAATACCCAGGTCCTTATAGGATTTTCAAATGTTACATTTGTACACACCAACACTGCACTCTTTTGCAGGTGATGACTTTTTGGATGTGTACCCACCTAGTATTTCTTATTGTGTAATTTTTGAGTTTTGCCAAGAAAAAAATCTAACTGTGCATCGTGTTTTTTGCACACCAGTTTGACGGCCATACACGTCACACCTATACTGTGGCTTGCGGCCATATTTTGATTTCTATGCATGTACCTACCTGCCTATCATTTATTTTTACATCCTTTTTAGCAGGTTGAAAAAGGTAATTATAGACTTGTAGAAAAATGAATGGTAAAACAAAAAGTGTCAATGACAATGGAAGAGGTATTGTAAAAAAAAAAGAAACATACCATAGCTAAGAATGTGGACGGCACTAGTAGCAGCAGAAGTACCACTACTACCACTGTCACTTGATATCTTGGCAGTAGGATTACTGAACCTGGGCCACAATTGGCTTCCTTTGCTTCAAGCAAGAGTATTAAGCCCCGTTACACACTGCGATATCGCTAGCAATATCGCTGTAAAGTCACCGATTTTGTGACGTTGCAGCGATATTGCTAGCGATATCGCTGCATGTGATACTTACCTCCGACCGGCTCCCCAGCTGGTTATCGCTGATCGTGCGAGAAGCTCCTGGATCATTCCTCGTCGGTCACTTCCTGCGGCGCTTCCTGCTGTGATGATGAGCGACGCGTGGAGCCGGGCGGGAGGACGCAGGATCGCCGCGTCTGACAGGTAAGTAGCGATCACCGTCCCAAGCGATGTCGCTAGTGAGATCTGCCTGTGTGGCAGCTCACTAGCGACCACCTAGCGATGCACCAGCGATCCTGACCGCGTCATATCACTGGTCGGGATCGCTGGTGAGTCGCTAGGTGTAATGGTACCCTTAGTGAAGAGGAAACAGACGGTGTTATGAGATATGGCAGTTCACTTGTCCCAGTCACAACAAGATGATTTTATCTCTGTCAGCGACACCATCAGTTTGAGTCAGTGTTCTGTGAAGAATGGACTGCGTGATCACAAATAATTGAGTGATCATTTTTGGAACTTTTTTTTTTAAATATAACCTATGGTGAAGTCATGTTCACATTAACAATGCTATGTTTTTGTTAAAGGGTTTGAATATAATCATAGGAGAACTCAAAGTGTTGCTCTTGTCTGGAGCTATTGGAGGCTTTGCAGTATTACAATTAGGGGTGAATAAATTAACTGCGAATCAAATATTTTGGAAAAATTCATCAACCCTGGCAAATTCGAAGTTCAAAACATACGATATTCTGTAATGTTATAATTAACCATGGGGAAATGTTTTTGTCTTGAAGCTGAATCAATGATAATTATATAATGGGCAGAGAAAAACTTACTAACACTGCTGGCCATTTACATCTAGCAAATCTTAGTATGCTGGAGGATATACCATTCTGGACTGTTTTATTGCATTTTCAATATTGTGAATAACACGCTAGATTTAGAGGTAGAGCGTTTTGTTTTGGGAATTCTGTCCCTTGCTAAAATAAAAAACTGTTGAAACAAGTGACAAATGGTTGACACTAGAGCTGAAGATTTACAAACCAATTCGTTAACATCTACTCTGCAACCCAAAACTTATTTCTAATAATGAAAGAGATTTCTGTGACTTAACATTTCCAGAGAAATGCAAATTAGACTTCTACTTTATGTGCCACTTTATCACACTTGTCACGCCAGGTCCTACCGGAAAATATTTTTTTCCTTTTGCCAAGAAAGTATGAACTGCATTTTGTATTCTCTGAAGCACGGTGCCTGTGAATAATAAATATTATTTAGTTTTGGTCTGGATTAATTTGTTTGGGTGGTGAAAATGCATGCAGCTATAAACATGTCAATATGCAAAAGTAAAGTTTCTAAAATTTTATTTTAGAGAAAGTAAATCTTGAAAATTGCTATTTTATAGGGAGAGTGTAACAACTAATAAAACAGATGGTCCGAAAAAACTGGGGAAAGAGTTGCCTGCGCAGCCCACTAAACCATATAAATTCTAAGCCAGGCGTCTAACTGCTAAGAGAAGTGCGAGTGCAAAATTGAGTTTTTTATTTCACATTCTGAGAAAATATTAGCTTCTTTTCACATCGACTCTACTATTCACATTAGAATGGGTGAATGTGTTAAAGTCTGGAAGTTTAGAATGAATTGCCTATGACTAAATAGTTTTATCTGTAGAAATGAAAAACATTTGTTCATGGTATAGTATATCTTGATGTAATCGATTTTCAGTTTATTCATTTGCTTCTAGGAGACTTTGAATTAACTGTTTTTTGTTTGTCTTCGTTATCAGAGACTTTTTGTGCTCTTTGAAAGCCTCTGTGTGAGAATGGACCAGAATAAAAATGTAGACGCACTTGCTGTTTAAATGTTACTATATGCTGCATCACACTCCACTGTCTGTATCAGAGAGACTATCAACTTTTTAGATATAATGCAAAGTAGCTTGGAAGGTTTGAAAAGATCCTAACTTTATTCAGCAGCGGAGATAGGTATATGATTCAAAGATTCCCATATTAGGGGTCAAAAAGGAATTTTTACCTTGAGAATAGAGTTGAGCAAATTTTTGCAAATTTCGGTTTGGATTACGATCGTTGGCAAGTATCGTATGTGCAGTATTTGCCGAACGTCATTGGAGCCAATGGGACTAGAGTTGAGCAAACATGTTCAGAACTGATCGTCAAACATAAAGCATAGAATCGTAGAGTTGGAAGGGACCTCCTGGGCCATCTGGTCCAACCCCCTGCTCAAAGCAGGATTCGCTAAAACATCCCAGACAGATGTCTGACCAGCCTCTGTTTGAAGACTTCCATTGAAGGAGAACTCACCACTTCTCGTGGCAGCCTGCTCCACTCATTGATCACTCTAACTGTCAAAAAGTTTATTCTATTATCTAATCTGTCTCCTCCCTTTCAGTTTCATCCCATTGCTTCTAGTCTTTCCTTGTGCAAATGAGAATAAAGTTGATCCTTCTACAATGTGACAGCCCTTGAGATATTTGTAGACAGCTATTATTAAGTCTCCCCTCAGTCTTCTCTTTTGCAAGCTAAACATTCCCAAATCATGCAACCTTTCCTCATAAGACAGGGTTTGCAGACCGGTCACCATTCTGGTCACTCTTTTCTGAACTTGCTCCAGTTTGTTGATGTCTGGACACAGTATTCCAGATGAGGTCTGACCAAAGAGGAGTAGAGGGCAATAATGACTTCACGTGATCTAGACTGTATGTTTCTGTTAATATATCCTATAATTGCATTTGCCTTTTTGGCTGCTGCATCACACTGTTGAGTCATATTCAGTCTGTGATCTATTAGTATACACAAGGCTTTTTCACATGTGCTGTTGCTTAGCCCTATTCCTCCCATTCTGTATATGCTTTTTTCATTTTTATTGCCCAGATGCAGTACTTTGCATTTTTCCCTGTTACAAACCATTCTGTTAGTTGCTGCCCACTGCTCCAGTTTATTTATATCTTTTTGAATCCTCTCTCTCTCTTCTCTAGTATTAGCTATCCCTCCTAGCTTTGTGTCATCAGCAAATTTAATCAGTTTACCCTCAATTCCTTCATCTAAATCGTTGATAAAGATGTTGAACAATACAGGGCCCAGGACAGAGCCCTGTGGTACCCCACTTGAGACATTCTTCCAACTGGATGTGCAGCCATTTACGACCACTCTTTGGGTCCGATCACTAAGCCAGTTATGAATCCACCTAACAGTTGCCTTGTCCATTCCATACTAAGTAATTTTTTCAATAAGGATTGTGTGAGATACTTTGTCAAATGCTTTGCTGAAGTCAAGATATACTATATCTACAGTATTTCCCTGATCCACCCAATCCGTGATTCCGTTATAGAAGGAAATTAAGTTAGTCTGACATGACATTAGTTACAAACCCATGCTGACTCTGTTTAATCACTTCATTCTTATCCAGATACTGACATACATGTTGTTTAATAATTTGTTCAAAGATCTTTCCTGGTATAGAAGTCAGACTCACCGGCCTATAGTTGCCTGAGTCCACCTTTGTCCCCTTTTTGAAGATAGGAACACTATTTGCTCTTCTCCAGTCTTCTGGGACTTCTCCTGTTCTCCAAGAATTTTCAAAGATTATGGAGAGGGGTTCAAAAATTTCTTCTGCTATCTCCTTCAGTACTCTGGGGTGTAATTCATCTGGACCTGGAGACTTGAATTCATTTAGGTTAGCTAAGTGTTTCCTCACTATCTTTCTGTTTATAGATATCCTGGATTCTTCTATTCCCTTAATAGGGCAATGAAGAACAGTTGATGTTACATTTCCTTTCTGAGAGAAAACAGATGCAAAATAGGAATTTAAAAGTTTGGCCTTCTCAACATCCTATCTTACCATTTCATAATTTTCATCCTGTAAAAATCCTATAGCATCTTTGACTTTTCTTTTGACATATCCACAAAATCCTTTATTATTGCTTTTGACTAGCGTTGAGCGATACCTTCCGATATCGTGAAATATCGGATTGGATCGGACTGATACCCAAAAAGTATCGGATATCGCCGATTCTGATACAGGAAACCAAAGCAAGTCAATGGGACAGAAATATCGGAATTAAAATAAACCCTTTCTTTCTAGGTTAATTCTACATGAAGAAAAACAACTAAGAATAATGTAGAATGTATTGGGGGAGGTGGAGGAGACATTAAAGGCATAGAGGTTTAGCCCAATCAAATGGAATAGCAGGAATAATTTTTTTTTTAAGACGTTTGGAGTTACAAAGATATTGACTATGTTAACCTTTGTTATATTTTGTCAGATATGTATGTTTCACTACTTCCATGCTCTTCACCTTTTTTACTCTCCCACACTTTCTCCTTCATGATCCTCAGCAACAGCATCGTTTTCATCAACTTCTTCTTCACCTTATTCTTCTTCTTCTTCTTCTTCACCTTCTTCCAATTATTTTTTTTAAACATTCTTCATATTCTTCTTATTCAACTATTATTATTATTCATATTCTACTTCGTCATCTTCTTCCTATTCTTCTTCTTCATCATATTCTTATTTGTGACAGGCATTCCTATAGTTGTTATCTATAAAAGTTTGAAGATTAAACCTTCCATTCTGCCTGTCACAAAAGATTTACAACAAGATTTGTCCGGGTTCAGTTTGGCCTACAGCAGCAGGCATTTTCCAGGGGCACCACGAGGAGGAACGGACTCACCCCCATACACTGTTTAGTCTTCTTCTGCTTGTAACTTAGATAATATCTTTTGCTCTGATTTTTAGTCTTATGCTTAATGTTCTTCTGCTTTTTGTTTTTCTGCTTCTTGGTCTTCTGTCTCTTGTTGTTCTGTATCTTGGTGGTTGTCTTCATGTTCTTTGTCCTCTTGGTCATCTTTTTCAGGGTCATCTTTTCGGTCTTCTTTGGGGTGGTCTTCAGGGTCATCGTCAGGGAGATCCAGAGTGATTACCAAAAAACATTTCAAAAATCTTGAACTTGGAAATGTAGCAGAAGGTACAAGAAGGCTGAGGAACTGCCGAGAACCAGCTGACGGTACTGGAACCCGAATGGGTAGCAGAAGGAAAAGAGCCAATGGCACTACCAAGGACCAGCTGACGGTACTGGAACCCGGTTACTAAGCAGGAGGTACCTGTGCTAGAAAGCACTACCAAGGACCAGCAGACGCTGCTGGAACTTGGATACCGAGATGGAGGCACCTAAGCCAAAGGCACTGCCGAGAACCAGCTGACGGTGCTGGAACCCGGAGGGGCAGCAGAAGGAACAAGAGCCAATGGCACTACCGAGGACTAGCTGACGGTACTGGAACTCGGTTACTAAGCAGGAGATACCTGTGCTAGAAAGCACTACCAAGGACCAGCAGATGTTGCTGGAACTCGGATACCGAGATGGAGGCACCTAAGCCAAAGGCACTGCCGAGAACCAGCTGACGGTGAAGGAACCCAGAGGGGCAGCAGAAGGAACAAGAGCCATTGGCACTACCTAGGACCAGCTGACGGTACTGGAACCCGGTTACTAAGCAGGAGGTACCTGTGCTAGAAAGCACTACCAAGGACCAGCAGACGCTGCTGGAACTTGGATACCGAGATGGAGGCACCTAAGCCAAAGGCACTGCCGAGAACCAGCTGACGGTGCTGGAACCCGGAGGGGCAGCAGAAGGAACAAGAGCCAATGGCACTACCGAGGACCAGCTGACGGTTCTGGAACTCGGTTACTAAGCAGGAGGTACCTGTGCTAGAAAGCACTACCAAGGACCAGCAGATGTTGCTGGAACTCGGATACCGAGATGGAGGCACCTAAGCCAAAGGCACTGCCGAGAACCAGCTGACGGTGAAGGAACCCAGAGGGGCAGCAGAAGGAACAAGAGCCAATGGCACTACCTAGGACCAGCTGATGGTACTGGAACCCGGTTACTAAGCAGGAGGTACCTGTGCTAGAAAGCACTACCAAGGACCAGCAGACGTTGCTGGAACTCGAATACCGAGATGGAGGCACCTAAGCAAAAGGCACTGCCGAGAACCAGCTGACGGTGCTGGAACCCGGAGGGGCAGCAGAAGGAAAAAGAGCCAAAGGCACTGCCGAGAACCAGCTGACGGTGCTGCAACCCGGATGGGTAGCAGAAAGTACCCCTGAAAAACAACGTTGCAAGGCCGCGAGCCGGCCGCAGTTACCGAAACCCACAGTCCTACAGGGGGTGCTTGTCCTATTGGCACTACGGAACCAGCCTTTATTGCCAGATCCCGCAGCCCACATAGGAAGCACCTAAACTGCAGGCACCATAGAGTCAGCTAACCCGACCGCAACACGACAGGACAACGTATTGGTGCCAAAGTGACGTTGACACTTCCCGGAAACAGCTGGCGTGCTGGAACCAGGCTGGGCAGGAGGGAGTACCCATGCCAAAGACACTGCCGAGAACCAGCTGACGGTGCTGGAAACCAGAGGGGTAGCAGAAGCTACTAGAGCCAATGGCACTACCGAGGACCAGCTGATGGTACTGGAACATGGTTACTAAGCAGGAGGTACCTGTGCTAGAAAGCACTACCAAGGACCAGCAGACGTTGCTGGACCTCTGATACCGAGATGGAGGTACTTAAGCCAAAGGCACTGCCGAGAACCAGCTGACGGTGCTGGAACCCGGAGGGGCAGCAGAAGGAACAAGAGCCAATGGCACTGCCGAGAACCAGCTGATGGTGCTGGAACCTGGATGGTTAGCAGAAAGTACCCCTGAAAAACAACATTGCAAGGCCGCGAGCCGGCCGCAGTTACCGAAACCCACAGTCCTACAGGGGGTGCTTGTCCTATTGGCACTATGGAACCAGCCTTTATTGCCAGATCCCGCAGCCCACATAGGAAGCACCTAAACTGCAGACACCATAGAGTCAGCTAACCCGACCGCAACACGACAGGACAACGTATTGGTGCCAAAGTGACGTTGACACTTCCCGGAAACAGCTGGCGTGCTGGAACCAGGCTGAGCAGGAGGGAGTACCCGTGCCAAAGACACTGCCGAGAACCAGCTGACGGTGCTGGAAACCAGAGGGGTTGCAGAAGCTACTAGAGCCAATGGCACTACCGAGGACCAGCTGATGGTACTGGAACATGGTTACTAAGCAGGAGGTACCTGTGCTAGAAAGCACTACCAAGGACCAGCAGACATTGCTGGACCTCGGATATCAAGATGGAGGTACCTAAGTCAAAGGCACTGCCGAGAACCAGCTGACAGTGCTGCAAACCAGAGGGGCAGCAGAAGGAACAAGAGCCAATGGCACTGCCGAGAACCAGCTGACGGTGCTGGAACCCGGATGGGTAGCAGAAAGTACCACTGAAAAACAACGTTGCAACACCGCAAGCCGGCCGCAGTTACCAAAACCCACCGTCCTACAGTGGGTGCTTGTCCTTTTGGCACTATGGAACCAGCCTTTATTGCCAGATCCCGCAGCCCACATAGGAAGCACCTAAACTGCAGGCACCATAGAGTCGGCTTACCCGACCGCAACACGACAGGAGAACGTATTGGTGCCAAAGTGACGTTGACACTACCTGGAAACAGCTGGCGTGCTGGAACCAGGCTGGGCAGGAGGGAGTGCCTGTGCCAAAGACACTTCTGAGCAGCAACTGGCGGTGTTGGAGCCCAGGGATTACAGTAGAAACAGAGTGTAGCCAGAGGCCTAATTGGAGCAAGTTTAAAATATGGAGTAGTGTGAATGTGGACAAAGCAGGCGAAATTGCCGGACACACAGCAGGGGATCAGCTGACGTTACTGAACCCCAATAACACTGGAGCATATGTTGACTGTGCAGATGGCACTTCTGAGCAGCAACTGGCGGTGTTGGAGCCCAGGGTCAATCATGGTGTAGGCTGAGGCCTATTTGGAGCAAGTTTTAAATCAGTTGTTGTGTGAATGTGGAGGGAGCAGGAGATATTGCCGGACACACAGCAGGGGAGCAGCTGACGTTACTGAACCCCACTTGTTATGAACGAGTCACCATAGGAGGCAAAAACAGAAATGCAAGCTAAGTCCAGAAAATCAGAGAAGTTGGCAGCTATCGGATTGCAGACCCCTGAACCTATCAACAACAACTAGCAGTAGCCATGGGGAGTTCCTACGGTGCCCTAAACCCCTCGATCACAGCCGGAGAACTACATAGCCTAAAGACAGAAAGGGAAATCTAAACTGCTCCAGAGCAGACCCCAAAGCAATAGGCAGCCCCCAACATATAATGACGGTGAAGCAAGAAGAAAAAACACTAACACAGATAGAAAGATAGACTGAGCAAATGATGGGGCCCAAGCTAGCTAGATAGGACAGGATAGAAAAGCTGCTGTCTGCAATCCGCCAAAAACCATATCAACACAAGAGCCAACAGACTGACAGGGAAAAAGGCCCTGAAGACGCTAGGCTTCAAAAAGACTATGTCAGTACTCAGGTATTTTCTGAAGACAGGGCAAAAAGACACAAAGGAATTCAGCTCACCCCAGCAGGGAATGGCAGAATCCAGAAAAGCAAGGCAAAATAAAACCAAAACACAAATGCAAAAAGCAAGGCAGAAAACTTAGCTTTTGAGGAGCAGGAATCAGACTGGTCTCCTAGAATCCCTCAGAGAAATCACCAGCGAGGCAGAAGGGCGTCGGCTGCCTTATATCCAGTCAGCAACTCCCGTCACCCAGTCATCCTCCACCAGCTCAGGTGTTTGGCAATCAGCCTCACTACCTTCCTTCACCAGAAGAGGGAGTTCACCAGACCTCAATGGTGAAGGGAAAAATGAACTCACAACACCCACTAACACAGGAGCTAGTGTTTTTCTCTGTGCAGACGGCACTTCTGAGCAGCAACTGGCGGTGTTGGAGCCCAGGGTGAATCATGGAGTAGGCTGAGGCCTAATTGGAGCAAGTTTAATATCTGATGTTGGGATGAATGTGGAGGGAGCAGGAGATGTTGCCGGACACACAGCAGGGGAGCAGCTGTTGTTACTGAACCCCACTAACTCAGGAGCTAGTGTTTTTCTCTGTGCAGACGGCACTTCTGAGCAACAACTGGCGGTGTTGGAGCACAGGGTCAATCATGGTGTAAGCAGAGGCCTATTTGGAGCAAGTTTAATATCTGATGTTGAGATGAATGTGGAGGGAGCAGGAGATGTTGCCAGACACACAGCAGGGGAGCAGCTGGCGTTACTGAACCCCACTAACACAGGAGCTAGTGTTTTTCTCTGTGCAGATGGCACTTCTGAGCAACAACTGGCGGTGTTGGAGCACAGGGTCAATCATGGTGTAGGCAGAGGCCTATTTGGAGCAAGTTTAATATCTGATGTTGGGATGAATGTGGAGGGAGCAGGAGAAGTTGCAGGAGATGCACCAGTGTGTCTTGGTACTCCCGCATTTTACGCTCCTGGTTCAACGGTGTTATGAGGCTTTGTAAGTTGTCCCGGTAGCGAAGATCTAGGAGGGTGTACACCCAATAATCAGCCGTGTTGAGAATGTGGGCGATGCGGCGGTCGTTTCTCAGGCACTGCAGCATGAAATCAACCATGTGCTGCAGACTCCCAACTAGCCAAGAAACGCTGTCCCCTGCTTGAGGCATCATCTCTGCCTGCTCTGCATCCCCCCACCCTCGCTCTACATACTGACTACTAGAGCATTGTGTACCTCCCTCCTCTGGAGAGATGTCTTCCTCCTCCATTGACTCCTCCTCATCCTCCTCACAAAGTGTCCCCTTCCTAGGCCTTTGTGAGGAACCACGTTGCGCAGACTGTCCAGAAGCAGATGGCATTTGTGACTCCTCATCCTCCACCTCTTCCAAAACCTCCTCCCTTATTGCTTGCAGTGTTTTTTGAAGCAGGCAGATAAGGGGGACAGTCATGCTGACTAGTGCATCATCTGCACTCGCCATCCACGTGGAATCATCGAAGGCACGCAAAAGGTGGCAGATGTCCTTCATTGAGCAGTGCGACTTGTTTGCACCTGATGCAGCTGGTACTCCATTACTGCTGCCTGCTGCTCACACAACCACTCCAACATATGTAACGTTGAATTCCACCTGGTGGGTAGGTCACATATGATGCGATGTTCCGGAAGGCGGAATCGGCGCTGCAGAGCTGCAATGCGCAATCTTGCCACGCTGGAATGCCGCAAGTGAGCGCACTCTATGCGGACCTTGTGCAGCAGTGCATCAAGATCCGGATAGTCCCTCAGAAAACTCTGCATGACCAAGTTGAGCACATGTGCCAGACATGGGATGTGAGTGAGGTTGCCTAGGCCCAGAGCTGCCACCAGATTTTAGCCATTGTCACACACTACCAAGCCTGGCTGGAGATTCGCTGGCACAAACCACACGTCGCTCTCCTGCTTGATGGCATTCCAGAGCTCCTGCGCTGTGTGGCTTCGATTCCCCAAAGAAATTAATTTCAGTATGGCCTGTTGACGTTTGGCTATGGCTGTGCTCATATCGGTCGTAACAGGTAAGCGTTCACTGGTCCATGTGGAGGTAGACCGTGACGGCTCCTGTAGCGCTGATTCTGAGGAACTGGAGTATGAGGAGCAGTCAATGTGTACAGACTGGATTCCTGCAATCCTTGGAGTTGGCAGAACATGTACAGCGCCACTCTCAAGATCTGTACCCGGCTCCACAACATTCACCCAATGGGCAGTGAGGGAAAGGTATCGTCCCCGTCCATGGTTACTGGTCCACGCATCGGTGGTCAGGTGGACCTTGCTACTGACGGCGTTTAGTAGTGCATGTTTAATTTTTCCCTCCACATGCTTTTGCAGGGCAGGGACGGCTTGCCTGCTGAAATAAAAGGGGCACATTGTATTGTGGGACTGCCAATGCCATGAAGTTATGGAAGGTGTCAGTCTCCACCAGCCTGAATGAGAGCATTTCAAGGGCCAGTAGTTTTGCAATGCCAGCATTCAGAGCCTGTGCTCGGGGATGGTTTGCCGAGTATGGCCACCTTTTCTCCCATGCCTGTGCTACCGATGGCTGTAGAGTGGCCTGGGAGTGTGAGGATGACAGGGAACGTGGTGCTGTGGGTGGAATTACACTCGGTCTCTGTACAACAGTGCCAGAGGTTCTTCCATGGCGATCCTGTGAGGAAGCCAAACCAACTGTGTGTGAGCTGGAGGAAGAGGCTACAACACGAGCTGAAGACGTGGTAGGTGGTGCTGTAGGTTGGCCTACGTCTTCAGTGTGTCTTTGTAACTCCACCACGTGCTTGGTCTGCACATGTTTCCACATATTTGTGGTATTGAGGTTGCTGACACTTTTCCCTCTTTTGACTTTCTGATCACACAGCTTGCATTTGACAAAGCTAATGTCATCTGCAACTGTGTCAAAAAAGGACCACGCACTGCAAGTTCTGGGAGCGCCTGCTTTGGGTTTTGGAAGAGGAATGCTCCTAATGGGTGCCGAAGTGGAGGCTACAGGCAACCAAGTCTGCCCCCTCCCTCTCCCTCCTGTCTTGGCCATTCGGGGAATCTCTTCCTCAGAGCTGCTCCCACCACCTTCCTGTTCCTCACGCCATGATGGGTCAAGGACCTCATCATCTACACTACCCTCTTCAAACACCTGCTTCTCCTGGGTAGTCTCGCCAGCACAGTACGCACCAGAAAATGGCACCTGAGTCTCATCATCAGATGCGTACTGAGGTGTGCTGACCATAGGCACTGGCCCACTCGCCTCTTCAGATTCAGAGAGACAAAGCTGTTGCGCATCACTGCAGACTTCCTTTTCTTCACATTCTAGAATGCTGCTTGGCTGGCCCCCTCTTTCCAAGCCAAGAGATTCAGAGAGCAGAAGTAGAGAATGAGATGGCTCCTGTCCAGGGCTCTCTGACTGCCTGGGCAATTTGGCAGCTGGTGAAGAGACAGATGGTTGCTCTTCAGTGCTCTGGACCTGAGAGGATGTGGAAGTAATTGAAGTTGATGCGTTAGCTGCCATCCATCCGACAACGGCTTCAATTTGTTCCTCCTGCAGCAGTGGGGTACGGCAAGCTCCTACAAAGTTGCGCATAAAGGACTGTTCCCTGTTAAAACTGGGGGATGCTGAGTCACTGGTGCCCGCAGCAGGCACAGAATCCCCACGTCTCTCCCTGCTGAAACTCCACACCCACGAACACGTGCCTTACTCCCTGCCTTCTTCATCTTGGTAGACTGATAAAGATAGGCAGAAAAGTACTAAGGGCTTAGTGTGCTTATTCCTGAACAGCTGTTAACAGGTATAAGAAACACTAATTTTATAAAGTGTGTGTGTGACGTTCAGGAAGGGATAACGTCCGAGAGTGGACCCTCTGGATCGCGGATCCGGAGCCCCTGGGTCGAGCGCACCAGGTGATGACCGACCCCTGTACAGGGATCGTTAGGGGCAGTACCGCAGAGGACAGAACCGCGACTGCTGGAACCGAGAGGGGCGGCTCGAGGGACTGGATCAGGCAAGCGGCTGGCGAGGCTTACCAAAGACCGGAACTCCGTGCAGGAGGATGGAGGACTGCGGGCAGAATGCTGGGCAAGAACAGAACGGACACTGCAGGACGGAACAGAGACAGGGAACCGGGGAGACAAGGGTGGTGGCACTAGGAGTAGGCAGACAGATGACGGGCAGGAAGACAGAGCAAACACCAGGGGAAGAGACAGCAAGGCTGGAAAACGTAAAGGAAGACAAGAAACCTATAAGAACCTATAGGCGGCCAAATTACAGCAGGAATGGACACACAATAATCAGGCGTCCTCCCCTTGTGGGAGACACCTGATATATCCCCTGCCGGTGGGCGATAGGCTGGCCACTAATCGGCCTCAGCCCACTGCAGGGTTAAACTACCCGACGGCCGCGCGCCCGCGCCCTAATGCGTATGTGCGGGGTCGCCACCGTTGGGAGACCAGGAAGGCGGGGCGCGCGAGAGCAGGAGGAGGAAGGAGGCGTGCGTGGACCGGAGGCGGGAGGAAGCGGCAGCGCGTGACAGAGCAGGTAAGAACTAGCCGCGGGGGGGCCCGGAGCTAGGGGGACGGCGGCGGTTACGACCGGCGCCGTTACAGTACCCCCCTCCTTACATCTCCCCCTTCTGCGATTGGCAAAAAACTTTTTCAGAATTTGTGGGGCATTTATATTCTCCCGGGGTTCCCAGGACCTTTCCTCGGGGCCAAATCCCTTCCAATCGATAAGGAAGAAGGTTCTTCCCCTTACTCTTTTCATGGCCAAAATGTCCTTAATTTCAAAGGTGTTACCCTCCCCAATTGGCTGAGGGGAAGAGACAGGTGCAGGATGGAACCGATTGAGAATGACAGGTTTAAGGAGTGAGACATGGAAGGCGTTAGGGACTCGGAGTGAAGCCGGCAACTTCAATTTGTAAGCAGCGTCATTAATACGTCCGAGTACTTCGAATGGCCCGATGTACCGAGGGCTTAATTTGTACGAGGGGACTTTCAGATGGATGTGCTTGGTCGAAAGCCAGACTTTGTCACCTGGGTGGTATGGTGGAAGGTCCCTCCGTCTTTTGTCGGCATGCTTCTTCATGCGGGCGCTGGAGTTCATTAGGGCCTCCTTGGTCTCTTTCCAGACTTGAGAAAAGTCAGCAGCGAGAGCATCTGCCGCAGGCACCTCTGAAGACGTAGAGATGGGCAGCGGGATGCCAGGGTTCTGACCTGTAACCACAAAAAACGGTGACTTGGAAGACGACTCATTAGGATGATTGTTGTGGGCAAATTCTGCCCAGGGAAGAAGTGAGACCCAGTTGTCCTGGTGGGCATTGGAAAAATGACGCAGGAAGGACGTCAGAACTTGATTGACTCGTTCCACTTGCCTGTTGGTCTGAGGATGGTAGGCGGAGGAGAAATCCAAAGATGTACCCATTAGCCGACAGAGGGCTCTCCAGAAACGAGAGGTAAACTGCACACCTCGATCGGACACGATCCGTTGGGGGAGGCCATGCAGCTTAAAGATTTGATGGATGAAGACCTCGGCCAACTTAGGAGCTGAAGGCAAGCCGGGTAACGGGATGAAATGGGCCATCTTGGAGAAGCGGTCTATCACGACAAGGATAGTAGTACACCCCGCAGAGGAAGGCAGGTCTGTCACAAAATCCATGGCAATTTGTTGCCAAGGCGCCTCTGGAACAGGTAGCGGGTGAAGAAGGCCAGTGGGCAGATTCCTAGGCACCTTGTTCTGCGCACAAGTGGTACAGGATGCTACAAAATCCTTCACGTCCTGGAGAAGAGTGGGCCACCAATAATAGCGGGAGAGAAGCAAGCGAGTCTTTTTGATCCCGACGTGTCCAGCAATCTTGGACGAATGTCCCCAACGTAGCACCTCCAGTCTTTTGCTGTGTGGAACGAAGGTCCGGCCGGGTGGAAGGGTAGTGATGATCTTCATGGGTTCAATGACAAAGGATGGATCTTCCTCTAACTCTGGTGACTGCTGAGACCTGGAGAGAGCATCAGCCTGGGTGTTCTTATTCCCGGGACGAAAATGGAGCTGAAAGTCGAAGAGGGAAAAGTACAGCGACCACCTGGCTTGCCTAGCGTTGAGTCTCTGAGCAGACTGAAGATAGGCTAGGCTTTTGTGGTCAGTGAAAATAGTGAAGGGGTGGACCGCCCCCTCGAGCAGATATCGCCATTCCTCCAGGGCCATCTTTATAGCGAGCAGCTCCCGATCTCCGATTGAGTAGTTACACTCAGCAGAGGAGAAGGATTTGGAAAAATACCCACAGGGAACCAGGTGACCAGATGATGCCCGCTGGGAGAGTACCGCCCCAGCCCCGGTGGTGGAGGCATCCACCTCTAGGATGAAGGGCCTGCTGGTTACAGGGCGATGTAATATTGGTGCAGACGCAAAGGAGCGTTTCAAAGCACGGAAGGTGTTTTCTGCTTCAGGAGACCAGGAGTTTGGTTTAGTTCCTTTTCGGGTCAGGACCGTGAGGGGCTTGGTCACGGAGGAAAAGTGAGGAATAAACTGTCTGTAGTAATTTGCGAATCCCAAGAAGAGCTGAATGGCTTTCACCCCGAGAGGACGGGGCCATTTGAGTACAGCAGAGAGCTTCTCGGGGTCCATCTCCAGGCCGGAGACAGTGAGAATGTAGCCCAAGAAGGGCAACGAGGTTTGCTCAAACAGGCATTTCTCCAATTTTGCGTAGAGCTGATTCTCCGGAAGACGTTGCAAGACCAGGCGAACACTTCTTCGATGCGAGGATAGATCGGGTGAGAAGATGAGAATGTCATCTAAGTACACCACAACACAGGAGTACAGTAAATCTCGAAAAAAACCTCGTTGACGAATTCCTGGAACACTGCCGCGGCATTACAGAGTCCAAACGGCATGACCAAGTATTCATAATGGCCATCACGAGTATTGAAAGCCGTTTTCCACTCGTCCCCAGCTCGGATTCGGATCAAATTATAGGCTCTTCGCAGATCCAGTTTGGTAAAGAGCCGGGCCCCCCTCAGCCGATCGAAGAGCTCAGGGATCAGTGGGAGAGGTTACCGATTTTTAACAGTGATATTGTTCAGTCCCCGATAATCGATGCATGGTCTGAGGGAACCATCTTTCTTCCGGACAAAGAAAAAACCCGCGCCAGCAGGAGAAGAAGATTTTCAAATGAAACCCTTGGCCAGGTTCTCTTGAATGTACTCTGCCATGGCCGAGGTTTCTGCTGGAAACAGGGGATACGTTCTCCCCCTGGGGGGGGTAGCTCCTGGAATCAACTCAATGGGACAGTCAAAGAAGCGGTGTGGCGGCAAGGAATCTGCTTCTTTCTTACTAAAGACGTCGGCGTACGCGTGATATGGAGCCGGGAGTCCAGAAAGGTCGACTGGCTCCTGAGGCGGGTGAGGACGGAGCACCGACAACAGACAGCTTTCTTGGCAAGAATGACCCCAGCGCAGAATTTCTCCAGAGCGCCAGTCCAGCACCGGTTCATGCAACCTGAGCCAGGGTAATCCTAGTAGAATGGCGTGGGACAAATTGGGTAGGATATAGAAAGCTATTTTATCCCGATAAAGAGCTCCTACTTGGAATTCTACTTCAGCAGTAACCATGGTGATAAGTTCCGGAAGTGGTCTGCCATCCACAGAGGAAATCGCACGCGGGCTTTCCAAGGTAACCACTGGAATCTGGAACTTGTCCATCTCCTCCAGCCGACTAAAATTACCAGCCGCACCCGAGTCCACATACGCCTCCACAGATCTACGCTCCCGACCTAGCATAATCAAAGCAGAAATGGTAAGGGGCAGAGAGGAATTAGGGTCACCTAGGGAGGCCTCTCTTACCTGGCCTAGGTGGAGGCGTTTCCCGGCCTCACAGGACAGGTCCGCAGAAAATGATTGGCCCCACCACAATACAGACACAGGCCCTCAGTCATCCTCTCCCTGCGCCGTTGCTCAGACAATCTTACACGGTCAATATGCATGGGCTCAGGGGCGGCACTGGTAGAGGGTGCAGAGGAACGCGGAATAGGGGCTTGATAGAGCCTAAAGGCTCTCCTCTCCCTGGTTGCTTCACGCGAACGCTCTTGGAACCGGAGATCTATGCGGGTGGCCAGGGATATGAGGTCCTCTAGAGTGGTGGGAGTATCCCAACCGGCAAGCTCGTCCTTTATTTTGCTAGAAAGACCCCTCCAGAAAGCTCCCACTAGAGCCTCATTATTCCACCCAAGTTCCGAAGACAACGTCCGGAAACGGATGGCATATTGACCCACGGTGAGCGAACCCTGACGGAGGTTGAACAGAGCCTCAGTAGTAGAAGCCAACCGTCCAGGCTCGTCAAACACCTTGCGGAGCGTATCAAGGAAGTTTTGAATACTAGAGACCACGGGATCATCCCTCTCCCACAAAGGATTCACCCAGGCCAAAGCCTCTCCCTCCAGGTGGGACACGATAAATGCCACCTTGGCGCGGTCAGAGGGGTACTGCTGTGGTAACAGCTCAAAGTGCAGTCTGCACTGGTTCAAGAAGCCCCAACATAGCTTGGGATCTCCGCTGTACCTGGGGGGCTTTCCCAGGCGTGGTGGAGGGTGAGATACTAAGTCCCGGGGTTGGATCGGGGCAGCCGCCGCGGACTGTAGGGACAGTAGGCGGTCATCGACGGGCGCCATGTAGTTTAAGATGTGGGACTGGGCGTCGCGCTGCTGCGCTAACTCCTGCTGGAGACCTGCTAACATGGGAGCATGCCCGGGGTCGGTGGTTTGAAGGGCGGAAAGTCAGGTGTCCATGGACTTCATGAACGACATTATCCGGGTCTGGTTTTCCCGTAAAAAAAGTAATTCTTTTTGCATAGCAGCCGCGGCTCCAGCGGGGTCCATGGCCTGATTATACTGTGACGTTCAGGAAAGGATAACGTCCGAGAGTGGACCCTCTGGATCGCGTATCCGGAGCCCCTGGGTCGAGCGCACCAGGTGATGACCGACCCCTGTACAGGGATCGTTAGGGGCAGGACCACAGAGGACAGAACCGCGACTGCTGGAACCGAGAGGGGCGGCTCGAGGGACTGGAGCAGGCAAGCGGCTGGCGAGGCTTACCAAAGACCGGAACTCCGTGCAGGAGGATGGAGGACTGCGGGCAGAATGCTGGGCAAGAACAGAACGGACACTGCAGGACAGAACAGAGACAGGGAACCGGGGAGACAAGGGTGGTGGCACTAGGAGTAGGCAGACAGATGACGGGCAGGAAGACAGAGCAAACACCAGGGGAAGAGACAGCAAGGCTGGAAAACGTAAAGGAAGACAAGAAACCTATAGGAACCTATAGGCGGCCAAATTACAGCAGGAATGGACACACAATAATCAGGCGTCCTCCCCTTGTGGGAGACGCCTGATATATCCCCTGCCGGTGGGCGATAGGCTGGCCACTAATCGGCCGCCGCCCACCGCAGGGTTAAACTACCCGACGGCCGCGCGCCCACGCCCTAATGCGCATGTGCGGGGTCGCCGCCGTTGGGAGACCAGGAAGGCGGGGCGCGCGAGAGCAGGAGGAGGAAGGAGGCGTGCGTGGACCGGAGGCAGGAGGAAGCGGCAGCGCGCGACGGAGCAGGTAAGAACTAGCCGCGGGGGGGCCCGGAGCAAGGGTGACGGCAGCGGTTACGACCGGCGCCGTTACAGTGTGGACTACACTTTAATATGAGCTAATGTGGCCTACACAACTGTAAAGTGGAGTGTTTGGTGAACTTTATTTACGTGTTTTTTTTCAAAAAAGCAAAAAGGATGTGACCAAAGATGTAAAAGCGATAGTATCACAAACTTTTTGGAGCTATTACAATGCAGGAAGGTAACCTACAATGCAATAGATGAGTCTCCAAAAAATAGGCCAATACTAATCTGGCTGGGGCTGCAGGGCACAAGCCAACTCTATCTTCTCCTATATAGTGTTTGCAACCAATCTAGCTGGATACGGATGGAAGCACACTAATAGGAGAAATTCAGGAAAAATAAGCAGCACTACAGCAAAAAAGGACAATGTATGAGGCAGTGACGCACGCTGAGCGGACTACAACCAGAGGTGGCTGCAGAACACACTACAGCATGTGCTGCACTCACACTCAGAGACCTCACAGACAGCCGTGAACACTACAGTGCAGAGAACTGTGCACTAGCACTGAAAGGCTGCAGAAAGGCTCCGCTATCTACTCCTATATAGTGTTTGCAACCAATGTAGATGGATATGGATGGATGCACACTAATAGGAGAAAATCAGTAAAAATGAGCAGCTATAAAAAAAAAATATGCATGAGGCAGTGACGCACGCTGAGTGGCCTACAACCAGAGGTGGCTGCAGAACACACTACTCCGTGAGCTGCACTCACACACACAGACCTAGCAGACAGCAGTGAACAGCGCTGCAAGGCAAAAGAAAGCTTCACACAGGGATTGCTACAGTAGCCTGGGTAAAGCACAATATAGCAAATCACTATCTCTAACTGTCCCTCAGAATCAGAAGAGCAGCGTCCTGTCCCTAACTGAATTCACAGCAGAATGAACCCAAAATGGCGGCGACAGCTTTCATAGTGCATCATGACATCATTTCAGCAGCCAATCACAGCCAAGCCATTAGTTAACATGCCTACATGCCAAACAGGATGTGCCCACACTTCTTAGGATTCCTCATTGGCTGAATCAAATCAAACAGGCTCATAGCATTATGGGAACTTCCGATTCCGGTATTCGATATGCTAAAAGTATCGGAACTCAGCATCGGAATTCCGATACCGCGAATATCGGCCAATACCCGATATTTGCAGTATCGGAATGCTCAACACTAATTTTGACATCTCTTGTAAGCCTCAATTCATTGTCAGCTTTAGATTATCTGATTTGTGCACTGCAGGTTCTGCAGACAGCATTATATTCTTCTTTAGATATGCCTCCCTCTTTCCATTTTATAAACATTTCTTTCTTCCTTTTTAGCATGTGCTTAAGTTCTGTGTTCATCCATCCTGGTTTCCTTAAATGCTTCCTATTCTTCCCTCTTTTCGGAATTGTTAATAATTGTGCTTTGAGAATTTCATTTTTCAAGATTTCCCATCCTTCCTGGACATTTTTGTCTTTAAGGATATCCAGCCATTGGATCCCTCCAATTCTCTTTCTGAATCCCTTAAAATCTGTCTTTCTGAAATCTAACCTTGACTTCTGAGTCTTCACAGGTCTTCCTCCTCTAGTTTTCCAAAATTCTAAAATAGCATGGTCGCTACCTCCTAGGGTCCCAGCCACTTTTACCTCCTCAACCATTTCCTCCCTGTTTATAAGGATTAGATCCAAGGTAGCAGTTCCCCTTGTTTTCTCCCCTACCTTTTGGAAGATAAAGTTGTCAGCAAGAGAGGATAAGAATTTCCTTGACCTGTTAGTTTTGCCTGAGAGAGATTCCCAACAAATGTCAGGATAGTTGAAATCTCCCATGACAACTATGTCATATTTTTAGAGAACTTGGCCATTTGATACATAAAGAGTTCATCCAGATCTTCAGCTTGCACAGGCGGCCTGTAGTAAATGCCTACAATGGTGTCCTTTCCATTGTTCTGTCCTTGTATTCTTACCCAAACAGTTTCCACAGAACTCCCAGTCTCTGAAGCTTCAATCTCTGTGCAGATATACGCGTTTCTAACATATAATGCGACACCCCCTCCTCGTTTATCAAGTCTGTTTCTTGCAAATAAGTTGTATCCTTCTAGTCTTGTATTCCAATCATGTGTATCGTCCCACCAAGTTTCAGTGATTCCAATGACATCATATTTCTTTTCCTGTGTTAGTAGTTCCAATTTTCCTTGTTTGTTGCCCATGCTTTGTGCATTAGTATAGAGACATTTTAGTTTGTGATTGGTTTCTCTTTCGCCAATATTTTTATTATTTAGATTCTTTTGTCTTTGTTCTTCCTTTCCACTTCTAAGAGCAGAGTTCTCAATACCATTTGCCAGGTGTATGTCTTTTTCTGTCCTTTTGCTTCCCTAAGGCTAGTTTCACATTTGCGCTTTATAGCGCTGAGACGGCCTGCACACGGCCGCCGCTAAGCCCCGCCCCCTCCCGACTCCCTGCCCGCCCCATCCGGTCATCGCCTCCTGCTAGCGCACATGGGCGCTCGCGATCTGCGCACCCTATCTTTAGCATAGGGTGCGCAGATCGTGCGCTGGCCGTGCGCTAGCAGGATTTTGCCGTGCGCTGCGCACTTTTGAAGGTGCGCCCGTGTGCGCCGAACGCAGCATGTTGCATTTCGGCGCGCACGGCGCACCTTCAAAAGTGCGCAGCGCACGGCAAAATCCTGCTAGCGCACGGCCAGCGCACGATTTGCGCACCTTATGCTAAAGATAGGGTGCGCAGATCGCAAGCGCCCATGTGCGCTAGTAGGAGGCGATGACCGAATGGGGCGGGCAGGGAGCCGGGAGGGGGCGGGGCTTAGTGGCGGCTGTGTGCAGGCCGTCGCAGCGCTATAAAGCGCAAATGTGAAACTAGCCTAAATGCGGCACAGAGTACTAAAATGGCACAAATATGGCTACACCTCTATGACTGAAAGCCGGAGGCTGCCAGGAGGAATAAAGTTAATTTCCTCCTGGCAGCCTGACTCTCAATATGGAGGCCGCAAGGCTTTAGAACATTATTGTTCTAATGATTAACCTCAGGTTAAAAGCATTTTTTTACATGACAGTTTCCCTTTAATGTACAATAAAGCATATTATGTTAATAAAGCTACAGGGTTATACCTTCAAACCTTGTCAGCCTTCGCTCTTTTAATTTTTTTGTTACAAACATGTTTACTAGTGATGGGTGAGCGTGCTTGGCACTGTTCAACATTTTGGGCATCAACAAGCTCCATCGAGTATCGAGCAGTGCCAAGTATCTCATGTGCTCAAGTGTTCGGGTCCCCGTAAGAAGCTTATCTGAATTATCTGAGCCAGGCAGTGAGAGAAAGATGCGCAACTCAAGTCAAGCATGTCCGAGGGTCCGATGTGCTTGATTCGAGTACTGAGCACTCAAGTATCTCAGTGCTCGATCAACACTAATGTTTACTGATGACTTTTAACAGGGTCTACACAATTAAAGTGGGATTCCAGTATTTTCTGAAACAGGCGTTCCCTGTGTTCCCCTCCAGCTTTACTGTGATGAGGAAGAAATTGTATCAAGCATTCAAATTCTGCATACATATCTAGGGAAATTAGGGTAACATTTGCATTGCTGATTTCACACCCCCATGTACGGTAATTGAAAGGCATGAGTGTGCACATTCTACAACCACTCCATGGAAAATCCTTATAATGAAAAAGATTTATTCTCTTCTCCTCATATACTGTATAATGTCTATGTCTCTCTGACTGAGCACTGAAGTCCTCTCTCTTATCTATGTTCACCAGCAACACTTCCTGCATGGGCTTTTATAGTGGCTATGAGTCATTATTGACCTCTATAGCCTTTCATGATTGGCTCTGGGGTAAATGCAATATATTAGGGGGAAGTTATCCAGGCTGCCCAAGGTCATGTGATCCCTCGTCTCTGTCTTATGCTATCTGTCATGTGACAGTGGCCATTTTAGCTGATGTCAGAAAAGAATAACAAATTTTTCAGATTTTGCAAAATTGGATGATTTTCTCCAAAAATTGTAGCAGAATCAATTTGTGCAGAAAAAAAAAATTGCTCATCTCTATTGGCAACTACACCACTTGTGCTAGAAATTCAAAAATCTTATTTTCAGCTATCATTTACTATTAAATTTTATTTGAAGCTCATAAGCACATATACAATAACAGGTATAATGTGCACTATATATTCCATGTATTATACTATATCATTTAGCTTTTAGCTTACAAGTGACAAGTTATCTAAGAGCAGCTCTGAATATTTGGCCAATTTTATAAAAATACAGGGAGGACATCGCAAACCCTATTGATTTCTAAAATGTTTGTATTTTCATCTCTCACGACATGAGGCCACAGGCCCCCTTTGATCATTTCGTTGTACACCAATCACACAGGCACAGAAGATATTCATAGGAAAAAAATGAAATATAAAATCCCTGCTGAGCTGTTGTCTGTATCATCTTTTTCCTGACTTCCTACTTGGAAACAACATGCAGTTACAATCACTTTAGAAGTGATAAATGACAACAGCTAGGATACAATTTAATATCTATTGTCATTCCAAGGAGAAGGCAGTTTAACTTTATTTATAGTGTCCTGGTGTTATCTCATGCAGCACATATATAATATCAAGTCTTGTGCGTCGCCATGCCTTAAGCAGTTTAGAAAATTCACCAGGTATTCTCACCTTCGTCAAATAGTTTTAATTCAGAGGAATGATGTATTAAAGAGAAAAGCATTCCATTCATAAAAAATCCCAAGTATTCGTAGAATAAATAGTAAGAAGGGAAATCTTGTTGCCTTCTTCAGGCTTAAAGCATTCACTACTGTATTGCTGCTGTGCTATGGGACCATGCTGTACTGCAAGACACATAGAGCCTGTGCACACGTTGCAGATTTGTCACATTTTTGTTGTGTTTTGTTCAGCTCTGATTTGTCAAAAAAACCTGAAGAGTTTCCTGATGCCAGCAAAGTGAACGAGTATCCTGAAGTGTCAAGCTTACGTTGCTTATTACTCTCTGATTTGATGCAGATTTAAATCTAGAGCACATCAATTATTGCAGGGCTTTTGATGTAGATTCCACCCATACTAATAAGTGGGGGAAAATCTGCAAAAAAAATGCTTATAAAAATAAAAACACACCTACAGAGCTGTGCAACTGTGAGTGCCTGTTCAAAGCAGTTAAAACTGGTTTGAATCACTGACTGGTAACCAACTTACGATTTTACTTAAAAAAATGCTTTGTCCCAACTAATTTGCACAGCACTGTATTTTAGGCTGGTTTCACATTTGCGTTAAAACAACGCTGCGCCCTGCGTCGTTAAGCCCCGCCCCGAGCCGGCTCCCTGCCCGCCCCATCCGGGATCACCGCCTACTTTCGCATGTGCACACATGCGATCGGCGCACCCTATCTTTAGCCTAAATGCAGCATGTTGCATTTCGGCGCGCACGGCGCACCGTCAAAAGTGCGCAGCACGCTACTTTCACACTGGCAGCACATGATCTGCGCACCCTATGCTAAAGATAGGGTGCGCCGATCGCATGCGTGCACATGCGAAAGTAGGCGGTGATCCCGGATGGGGCGGGCAGGGAGCCGGCTCGGGGCGGGGCTTAACGACGCAGGGCGCAGCGTTGTTTTAACGCAAATGTGAAACCAGCCTTATGCTGTGTTTTTCCTGCCAAGAGATGCAGAAATTTCTTTCACCCCCCACAGCAGGATGCCATCATGATCACTTACCACAGCTTATTTCAACACTATCTATTGATAATGTCCAGAACAACTCGCAGTGATAGAGGCAGGGGAAATTGACGGCAGTGCTGCAGCTCTTTCACCACTGCCCCACAGCATTTTTTACTGAAAGGAGATTAAATTGATGACCAGTGATAGAAGCAGTGAGAGTGACAGCAGGGCAGGCTCTTGATGACGATTCATTTCAGGGCTGTGAAAGAAGCTGTGGGTCGGAGTTGCTGTCACTCACCCTGCTTCCATTTCCGCTCCCTGATGACATCTCATTTTAGTATAAGTGGCACGGACGCTTCTGGGCAGGGTGGTGGCGATGATAGAAGGTTATGGGTGGCAGTGAATGAAGAAGGGGGTGGTGATGATAGAATGATAGAAGGTTCTGGGAGGCAGTGACAGAAGTAGGGTAGTGGCAGTGATAGAAGCTGCAGGGCACCAGTGATAGAAGCTCTGGCGCTGCGGTTACTTCTCTATGCCGCCATCACAGCAATTGATTCCAGACATTATCAGTGGATGGCCGTGAAAGGAACTATGGTAAGTGACTGCAAGGTTATCCTTATGTTGACGGCCTGTTTTAGACGCCCCTCTTACAAGACGTCACCGGAAGTGAAGTTAAAGAAATAGGGATTATGGAATTTTCAAATAAAACAGATTACAAATTGTAAGGACTTATAAATAGATATTTATACAGGGCATTTTATGTAACGGACATGCCCTTTAATAAATGATATAATAATAAACTCCATATTATGCGGTCTTCCTTTCTTGCAGAAAAAAAGGTTAAATTCTCAAGTAAAGCCCTCTGCAGATGTAATAAATGATCAGTAGGAACATAATGAAATGTTCTCTTCAACTCTAATTTCCATTCTGCAGTGTTGCAGTAAGTGCCTGGACACAATCCATAATGGATAGATATTTAGATTTATGAATAATTATGAAAAGTCAGTAGGTTTATTAGGTTTATGTCACACTACACTATATCAGACACTTCTGTGTTTCAATATGCTGCGTAATCATGTCAGCTCAAATTGCATATTGATTTTTAGCACAGAAATTATTCAAATTATAATTCTCTAAATCAAAATGCTGCTTTTAATCTCTAAACTTAAACATCTCAAGTTTATCATTGAATACATTGTGTCATGTTTTATTCTCTGTATTATTTTAAGCAATACCTCTATATTTACTGCAAAGCTATTATCAGAAAATGACCCATTGTTTAAATTCGGTTTTCAAAACAAGAAAAATAGCAGCTTTTTTATGTGTATTAAAAATATAAAATAGAAATCTTGTTATTTTCAAACATTTTAGACTCTAACTTCCTGTAGCTTTAGGAAATGCACACCTACATTAAGCTCAATGAACAGATTTATACCCTATCTTTTTTATTGAAGCATCTAGTGAGCATGTGCAAAGGTTATTGCGAACAGAGGGGATCTGGGTCATCTGTGACATCTCCTATTGTGATTGGATGACCCTGTGCTATCAGCTGTGTCTAGAGGTGATATGCAGTCATTTCAATCCTGCTTCTGCTAATGAGGAAACCTCTGTAAACTCATCCTGGAAAGACACAAAGTATGAGTATAGAGTATTCCCAGTAACTACTATGAAAATTACAAGATTGCATTTTCTTGTTCTTTCTGAGATCTTTTGAAGTAACTTTCTTTTATCTATTATTTTTTTAACCCCTTTACCCCCAAGGGTGGTTTGCATGATCATGACCGGGCCAATTTTTACAATTCTGACCACTGTCCCTTTATGAGGTAATAACTCTGGAACGCTTCCATGGATCCCAGTGATTCTGACATTGTTTTCTCGTGACATATTGCACTTCATGTTAGTGGTAAAATTTCATTCAAATAACTTGCGTTTATTTGTGAAAAAATGGAAATTTGGCAAAAATTTAGAAAATTTCGCACTTTTCCAACTTTTAATTTTTATGCCCTTAAATCACAGAGATATGGCACACAAAAAACTTAATAAGTAACATTTTCCATATGTTTACTTTTTATCAGCATAATTTTGGAACCAAAATTTTTTTTTGTTAGGAAGTTATAAGGGTTAAAAGTTGACCAGCGATTTCTCATTTTTACAACACCATTTTATTTTTACGGACCACATCACATTTGAAGCCACTTTGAGGAGTCTATACAACAGAAAATACCCAAAAGTGACACCATTCTAAAAACTGCACCCCTCAAGGTGCTCAAAACCAGATTCAAGAAGTTTATTAACCCTTCAGGTGCTTCACAGGAATTTTTTGGATGTTTAAAAAAATGAACATTTAACTTTTTTTCACAAAAAAATTACTTCAGGTCCAATGTTTTTTATTTTACCAAGGGTAACAGTAAAAATTGGACTGCAAAAGTTATTGCGCAATTTCTCCTGAGTACGCTGATACCTGATATGTGGGGGGAACCACTGTTTCGGAGCATGGCGGAGCTCAGAAGGGAAGGAGCGCCGTTTGACTTTTTCAATGCAAAATTGGCTGTAATTCAGATTGGATGCCATGTCACATTCGGAGAGCCTCTGATGTGCCTAAACAGTGGAAACCCCCCACATGTGACCCCATTTTGGAAACTAGACCCCCCAAAGAACTTATCCCCCAAGGGCATCACAGAATTTTATAACGTACAGCTGTACAATTAAAAAATCATATTTTTTCCAAAAAAATGATCTTTTCACCCTCAATTTTTATTTTCCCAAGGGTAACAGGACCCCAAGAGTTATTGTGCAATTTGTCCTGAGTACGCTGATACCCCATATGTGGGGGTAAACAACTATTTGGGCGCATGGCAGAGCTCAGAAGGGAAGCAGCGCCATTTGACTTTTATTGCTGGAATTGAGATTGGACGCCATGTCGCGTTTGGAAAGCCCCTGATGTGCCTAAACAGTGGAAACCCCCCACAAATGACACCAATTTGTAAACTAGACCCCCCAAGGAACTTATCTAGATGTGTGGTGAGAACTTTGAACCCCCAAGAGCTTCACAGAAGTTTATAATGCCCGGGCATGAAAATAAAAAAATCATATTTTTTCCACAAACATGATCTTTTAGCCCCCAATTTTTTTTATTTTCCCAAGGGTAACAGGAGAAATTGGACCCCAAGAGTTGTTGTCCAATTTGTGATACCCCATATGTCTGAGAAAACTACTGCATGGGCATACGTCGTGGCTCGGAAGGGAAGTAGTGACGTTTTGGATTGCAGAGTTTGATGGAATGGTCTGCGGGTGTCCTGTTGCGTTTGGAGAGCCTCTGATGTGCCTAAACTGTTGAAACTCCACACAAGTGACCCCATTTTGGAAACTAGACCTCCACGAAACTTATCTAGATGTGTGGTGAGCACTTTGAATCCCCCAGTGCTTCACAGAAGGTTGTAACGACCGGGCGTGAAAATAAAAAAATCATATTTTTTACACAAAAATGATATTTTTGCCCCCAATTTTTTATTTTCCTAAGAGTAACAGGAGAAATTGTACCCCAAAAGTTGTTTTGCAATTTGTCCTGAGTAGGCTGATACCCCATATGTGGGGGGTAAAACACTGTTTGGGCGCATGGCAGAGCTTGGAAGGGAAGGAGCACCATTTGACTTTTTCAACGCAAAACTGGCTGGAGTTGAGATCAGACGCCATGTTGCATTTGGAGAGCACCTGATGTGCCCAAACAGTGGAAACCCCCCAATTCTAACTCCAACCCTAACCCCAACACACCCCTAACCTTAATCTCAGCTCTAACCCTAGCCCTAACGCTAACCCTAGCCCTAACCCTAGCCCTTATCCTAATCCTAATGTTAAAATGAAAATAAATACATTTTTTTAATTTTATTATTTTTTCCTAACTAAGGGGGTGGTAAAGGGGGGTTTGATTTACTATTTATGGTGGATTTTTATATTTGGCAGCTGTGGCACGCTAAAAGACGCTTTTTATTGTAAAAATAGTTTTTGCATCACCACATTTTGAGAGCTATATAATTTTTCCATAATTTGACCCACTGAGTCATGTGAGATCTTATTTTTTGCAGGACGAATTGACGTTTTTATTGGTACCAGTTTTGGGCATGTGACATTTTTTGATCGTTTTTTATTCCAATTTTTGGAACGCAGAATGAACAAAAACAAGCATTTCAAGAATTTCTTTTGGGGGATGCGTTTACACTGTTCTGCGTGCGGTAAAATTGATAAAGCAGTTTTATTCTTTAGGTCAGGGCAATTACAGCGATACCTCATTTATGTAGTTTTTTTATGTTTTGGCGCTTTTATGCACTGAAAACAATTTTATATAAAAAATAATTATTTTTGCATCGCTTTATTCTGCGAGCTATAACTTTTTTACTTTTTCGCTGATGACGCTATGTGGCAGCTCGTTTTTTGCAGGACAAGATGACGTTTTCAGCGGTACTGTGATTATTTATATCCGTCTTTTTGATCGCGCGTTATTGCACTTTTTGTTCGGCAGTATGATAATAAAGCATTATTTTTTGCTTTGTTTTTTATTTTTTAAGGGGTTCGCTAAAGGGGTTAACTAATGGGACAGTTTTATAGGGCGGGTCGTTGCGGACATGGCGATACTAAATATGTGTACTTTTATTGTTTTGTTTTTATTTCCAAAAAATGAATTTATTAGGGAATATTTTTTTTTATTAATTAATTTAGCGATTTTTTATAAATTATTTTTACACTTTTTTTTTTTAACTTTATTATACTGTCCCAGGGGGGACATCACTGTCATGTGACAGATCGCTGATCTGTCACATCACAGATCGCTGTGACAGATCAGCAATCTGACACAGGCACTTCTGGAGGCTTCCTCATGCCGGCGCTTTGCAGGCACTGAGGAAGCCGGATCCCTGCAGGCCCCCAAGGTCCCTGCCGCCATAATGGATCTTGAGACCTGCAGGGAAGGAGGCTCCTGCAGCAGCGCTGCACATTGCGCTGCTGTGGGGGTCTCAGGGAAGCACGGAGGGAGCCCCTTCCCTGCCGATGCTTCCCTAAACCCCCGGTACACTGCGATTGTGTTTGATCGCAGTGTGCCAGGGGTTAACGTGTCGGGGGCAGTCCGTGACCACCCCTGACACATAGTGTCGGGTGTCAGCTGTGATAATCAGCTGACACCCGGCCGTGATCAGCGGCGCTCCCCCCGTGAACTCCGCTGATCGCGCTAGACGGACTATCCCGTCCATGGGCATAGGGTCCCGGGTCTCATGGACGGGATAATACGTCAGATGGCAGAAAGGGGTTCATTGCCTCTATTTCATAGTATTTGGAACTCTCGTTTGTAAGAGTCAATAACAAGTAAGTATGCAGTGGTGGCACCGGACAGCTGTATATTATATTTTAAAGAGGACCTGTCAACAAGTCAAAAGTAGCTGTTTTTTGCTCTTATTTTATTCCTGCTGTTCCCCTAAGTATTCAGTTTTATTTTTTTATTCACCATATAGTACCAGAGGTATGGGCCCTTTTAGTTAATGTTAAGAACGCCCCAACACTTTGAGTGACAGTTGGTTCTGCTGTTCATCTGTGCACAGTAAGCTGTCAAAAAAAGCGCTGGGGCATGCTTACAGCTGTATACAGTGAATGGTGCTGTGAGAGATGACTTTAGCTACTCCATGCATGAACCTTATGACTAAAAGCCAGCAGCTCCCAGGAGGAAATAAGTCCATTTTCTCCCAGCACCCGCACTTTCAGAAAGGTGGTTGTGCAGTAGCGCTATTTACCTGCAGAGTAACCCTTTATCTGCAAGTAAATAGCGTTTTCTATGGTGACATGCTCTCTTTAAGCAAATTCCTACATCAGCTTTGAATCTACATTATTTTTTCCACATGATTTTATTTGAAAAGTTATCTCCAAAGAGGATGTCTTTGTGAAGACGAGAGCAAAGACCATAAATACTATACTAAAGGCTGCCTGTAAATATTCTTATTGATACTACATTAATATTAACATATACATTTTGAGATAGTGCCATAGAATAACATGAAGAATTTCATAATTCCATAATTCAGATTTGCAAATAAGTGACCATCAGACTAAGGTCACATGAGCGCAAATTCTCTCATCCGAGAGCATCAAGCCAATTATGCGAATTACATTCTGATTAGAGTGTGATTATAGAGTGATCTGATTCTCTCGGATGAGAAGATGATGGAGAACAAATTTTCTCCATCTTCTCTGTTCTATCAGTCAATGGAAATCGGATGGCCCTCAAATGTCATCCGAGTGCAGTCTGATGTCTTCCACTGACTCATTGACTTGCATGGTCGAGTGTAATCTGAATATTGGATCAAACTTGGGCATGCTGCTTTTTTTCAATGGAAAGACTCTTTCCAAGGCAAAAATCAGACATCTGCAAGCCCCCATAGACTAACATTGGTCCAAGAGTGATCCGATGTTTTGCCAGATTGCACTTCGACCAATAATATGGTCATGTGCACCTGCCATTAGAGTTACCTTCTAATTCAGACTTTGATCATGTTTTCATGTGCCTCTTAGTTATACTTGCTAGAAGGGAGTTCTGTGGGTCTATAATCCAGCTCAGCTTTCATTCCTGTACTGTTTTCCCTTTCTACAGTCTAGGAGGCATATACTATGCTGACAGACACTGATGCTGAGAATTGTGTAATTACCAATAGACTAGCGTAGCAGGTTTGGCTGTGGGTTCATTCTCAACAGATGAATACACAACTGCCATGTATACTGTATGTTATTTTCTATGTATTTACACTATGTTTGAGCTGTGGTGCAATGTGGTCACTCAGAGATTAGAACTGATGCTTTGCAAGTAATTGGGTCTTGTGTTTAAATCCCACCAAGGGCAATATCTGCAAGGAGTTTGCATGTTCTCCCCCTGTTCGCAAGAGTTTTCTCTGTGAGCCACAGACAGTGTTAATAAATCTCTGTAAAGTGCTATAGAATTAATTGTGCTATATCTTTAACATGACCTGTTGTCTACAATCTCCTTCTCCATCTTGTTATCTCCAACACCAGGTTAGGCCACCTTCACACGTTCTGGTGTTTCCGGTACTGGTGAGATACGTGATCTGTGTCCGTGTAATAATAATAATTATTTATATAGCGCCAACATATTCTGCAGCACTTTACAATTAAGCGGGGACATGTACAGACAATAAATTCAATACAAGGTAAGACAATTCAAACAGTGACATTAGGAGTGAGGTCCCTGCTCGCAAGCTTACAATCTACAAGGAAATGAAGGGGACACAGTAGGTGAAAAGTGCTTGTTATTTCAGGTCTGGCAATTATAATAAATAGGGATTTTCACATAAAGCTGCATGATCCAGTCATCAGCCCGTGTGCTTAAGTGCAATAGTCAACTGTTGCACTTGTACTTGTACTCCCGTGTACCATTTGTGTGCACGTATGTGACATCCATGTGCTGTGTGTCAGTGTGACATGTATGGAATTAAATGCTGCATAGAAATTAAATAGTGTTATGTATTAAAGATGTTCAAAGATAAAGAAAGATAGCGATGAGGAACATACCGTATATACTCGAGTATAAGCCGAGGCTCCTAATTTTACAAAAAAAAAAACCTGGGAAAAATTATTGACTCGAGTATAAGCCGAGGGTGGTGCTGCACAAGGGTTAATGTGGTCCAAAAAGATGCTCCATAATAAATACCCCCCAATAAAATGCTGCACAAGGGTTAATGGTGGCCCAAGAAGATGCTCCATAGATATATACCTCCCATATATTGCTGCACAAGGGTTAATGGTGGCCCAAGAAGATGCTCCATAGATAAATACCCCCCATAAAATGCTGCACAAGGGTTAATGGTGGCCCAAAAAGACGCTCCATAGATAAATACCCCCCCATATATTGCTGCACAAGGGTTAATGGTGGCCCAAGAAGACGCTCCATAGATATATACCCCCATATATTGCTGCACAAGGGCTAATGTTGGCCAAGATGATGCTCGATATATGCCCCCCATATGATGCTGCACAAGGGTTAATGGTGGCCCAAGAAGATGCTCCATAGATATATACCCCCCATATATTGCTGCACAAGGGTTAATGGTGGCCCAAGAAGATGCTCCATAGATATATACCTCTCATATATTGCTGCACAAGGGTTAATGGTGGCCCAAGAAGATGCTCCATAGATAAATACCCCCCATAAAATGCTGCACAAGGGTTAATGGTGGCCCAAGAAGGCGCTCCATAGATAAATACCCCCCATATATTGTTGCACAAGGGTTAATGGTGGCCCAAGAAGACGCTCCATGGATATATACCCCCCATATGTTGCTGCACAAGGGTTAATGGTGGCCCAAGAAGATGTTCGATATATGCCCCCCATATGCTGCTGCACAAGGGTTACTGGTGGCCCAAGAAGATGCTCCATAGATATATACCCCCCATATATTGCTGCACAAGGGTTAATGCTGGCCCAAGAAGATGCTCCATAGATCGGCACTGGCAATATTTATCAGTCCCCGCTCCATCGCCGTCCACCGCTGTGTCTCCCGTGTCTCTGCAGTGACGTTCAGGAGAGGGCACACACTGACTATGTCATCGCGCCCTCTGCTGAATGTCACAGCCAGAGGACCCGAAAGACAGAGCGGTGGATGGCGATGGAACGGGGACAGGTGAATATGGCTCCCTCCGTCATACACCTTCAGGTCTTCCTGGTTTCGGTAGTCAAGTGGTACTGCTCATTAGACTCATGAATATGCGCATATTCATGACTTTAATGAGCGGTACCATGTGACCGCTGAAGTAGGAAGAGCTGGGGCACCGAGACCATAGGAGAAGAGGGGCTGCAGAGACCATGCTCCAGGAGGGGGTGAGTATGATGTATGACACCCCCGCTCCCCCTCCCCCCACTGACCACCGTAAATGACTCGAGTATAAGCTGAGAGGGGGACCTACAGCCCAAAAAAGGACTAAAAATCTCTGCTTATACTCGAGTATATACAGTAGTTATAAATGTGTCAGTGTGATATATAATCAGTGCTTTGTGTGTGTTGTTTTCTGTACTTGTATTTATTGAATAATAATGTATTTATTGAGTAAATGCAAAAAAAATTTAAAAAAACAGCGTGGGGCCCCCTTATTTTTATTAAACAGCTGAGAGAAAGCAGACAGCGTTTCTGGTTATTTAAAGGGGAGCTAAAAAAAATGATGTGGGGGTCCACCCTGTTTTTAATAACCTGCAAAGGCTGCTGGGTGATATTAATAGGCTGGGAAGGGGCCATGGTTAATAACACCAGCCCTCAACCACCCCAAATGGCGCATCCATTAGATGTGCCAATTCTGGTGCTTAGCCTCATCTCTTCCAGCTTGACCTGGTGCGTTGACAAGCCGATATCCACGGCCCCTTCGCAGCCTATTAATATCAGCCCTGAGATGTCTGTTTAGCCTTTGCTGGTTAATAAATATTGTTAGGACCTCATGTAATTTTTTTGCGACCCCTTTTAATAGCCAGTAAAGACTACACAGACATCTGTGAGTTGATATTTATAGGCTGGGAATCTTTATTGATATTGGCCACTTCCTAGAATAATAATACCAACCTCCAGCTGTCTGCTTTCCATCAGCTGGTTAATAAAAATAAGATAGAACCCACAGAATGTGTGCACCACCATTGAATACAATGGTTGTGTGTGCCTGTATTTACTGTCCTTAAAAAACGGATGTGTGAGGTGGGCTTTACTGTGAGAGTAGGAAAAAGCAGAGCAGAGATATGAGCCACAGGAGTAGTGTGCTGTATGTGAGAATAAACAGCACAGCCAGATATGTAATGTTGTACAGGCACAAGAGCAACAAAATTATAAAACTTTTTTAATGAAACCTATTTAGAAAATTGTTTAAGGATAGGTCATTAATATCAGATTGGTGGGGGTCCGAAACTCAGCTCGCCCACTGATCTACTGTGAGCAGTTCATACACATTGTACAGAGTAGTAATAATAAAGACAGTAACAATAAACACAGTAGGCTTTCTGGGGTGCTGCAGCTCAGGTCCTACTTTCTTCAATGGAAGTAAATAAATAATAGCAATGATAGTTCAAAAGTAAATAAATAATAGCAATGATAGTTCAAAGGTATTACTTTTGCCAAGTATTTAAAATTGATTTAAATAAGTTTAATTAAATGTACGTGGCTAGAAGAAATATATATACACTGCTCAAAAAAATAAAGGGAACACTCAAATAACACATCCTAGATCTGAATGAATGAAATATTCTCATTGAATACTTTGTTCTGTACAAAGTTCAATGTGCTGACAACAAAATGACACAAAAATCATCAATGGAAATCAAATTTATTAACCAATGGAGGCCTGGATTTGGAGTCACACACAAAATTAAAGTGGAATGTAATGTCCTTAAAACAAGTCAAAATGAGGCTCAGTATCGTGTGTGGCCTCCACGTGCCTGTATGACCTCCCTACTGTACAATGCCTGGGCATGCTCCTGATGAAGCAGTGAATGATCTCCTCCCAGACCTGGACTAAAGCATCTGCCAACTCCTGGACAGTCTGCGGTGCAACGTGATATTGGTGGATGGAGCGAGACAAGATATCCCAGATGTGCTCAATCGGATTCAGGTCTGGGGAACGGGCAGGCCTGTCCATAGCTTCAATGTCTTCATCTTGCAGGAGCTGCTGACACACTCCAGCCACATGAGGTCTGGCATTGTCCTGTATTAGGAGGAACCCAGGGCCAACTGCACCAGCATATGGTCTCACAAGGGGTCTGAGGATCTCATCTCGGTACCTAATGGCAGTCAGGCTACCTCTGGTGAGCACATGAAGGGCTGTGCGGTCCTCCAAAGAAATGCCACCCCACACCATTACTGACCCACTGGAAAACCGGTCATGCTGAAGGATGTTGCAGACAGCAGATCACTCTCCACGACGCCTCCAGACTCTGTCATGTCTGTCACATGTGCTCAATGTGAACCTGCTTTCATCTGTGAAGAGCACAGGGTGTCAGTGGCGAATTTGCCAATCCTGGTGCTCTGTGGCAAATGCCAAGCATCCTGCACGGTGTTGGGCTGTGAGCACAACCCCATCTGTGGACGTCGGGCACTCAGACCATCCTCATGGAGTTGGTTTCTAACCATTTGTGCAGACACATGCACATTTGTGGCCTGCTGGAGGTCATTTTGCAGGGCTCTGGCAGTGCTCCTCCTGTTCCTCTTTGTACAAAGGTGGAGGAAGCGTTCCTGCTGCTGGGTTGTTGCCCTCCTATGGCCCCCTCCACATCTCCTGGTGTACTGGCCTGTCTCCTGGTACTGCCTCCAGCCTCTGGACACTACGATGACAGACATAGCAAACCTTCTTGCCACAGCTCGCATTGATGTGCCATCCTGGATGAGCTGCACTACCTGATCCACTTGTGTGGGTTGTAGAGTCTGTCTCATGCCACCACGAGTGTGAAAGCACAACCAACATTCAAAAGTGACCAAAACATCATCCAGAAACCATTGGTACTGAGATGTGATCTGTGGTCTCCATCTGCAGAGCCACTCCTTTATCGAGGGTGTCTTGATAATTGCCAATAATTTCCATCTATTGTCTATTCCATTTGCACAACAGCATGTGAAATTGATTGTCAATCAGTGTTGCTTCCTATGTGGACAGTTTGATTCCACATAAGCTTGATTTACTTGGAGTTATATTCTGTTGTTTAAGTGTTCCCTTTATTTTTTTGAGCAGTGTATGTTGTGGCTATGTGCCTTAAAAGTAAAAAAGCTTTCATAGGGACTGCCATTTTTGCAGGTATAAGTATACTTTCTGCATTGCCTGGATAGATGGTGCAACAAGATGCGTGTGTGTGAGTGTGTGCGTGTGTGTGTGTGTGTGTGTGTCTTTTATGGCAGCTGCAGTTAAAATGTCAATAGATCAATACAGTCTCCAAGAGATCAAGAATTGTTGTTCTTCCAGAAACCAGGAAATGCAAGGGAGGTATACACAAAGAAGTGCTGCTGTAATTTATTACACTGGTCAACAGCATTTTTGGTGCCAAAGATATTTCATCGAATTTAGGGTATTTTTGGGGTGCTGATTCTGAATATGTCATCAGTTTTGCCAGATTGGCTCAAGTTTTTGAGATTTTTGGTATCTTATTTATAGCACTTGTTGGTAAATGCGACGCATCATCTCATTAATTTCTTTGGATTAGTACTTGAACTGAGCAGTTCTCAATATAGTTTTGTGTTAATTAGTGTTCTAAAAGTTTGTTCATAGCTTGATTTTTGCACTAACTTTATGTTGTTGTCTGTTTTCCAGTGAAAAGCATGAACTCATCAAGAAGAAGTTGTCTTAACGATCCAGACTCATTCTGTTACATTTGTGGTGAATACACACTGCCAAAACATAGAAGAAACATAACAGACTTCGTAAAAAAAGTGTATTTTGCCTATTTTGGGGTTATGCTTGGGGACCAAGACAAGTTTTGGGCACCACACATAGTGTGCAAAGCATGTATCGAATTATTACGAAAATGGAGCAAAGGACAAAGAAAAAGCTTCAAATTTGGTGTTCCAATGGTGTGGAGAGAGCCAAAAAATCATCATGATGACTGTTATTTATGGTAAACACAGGTACAGGCACATCTTCACAATGAGGGACAGGCCTTCTTGCAGATTCCATGTTACTCCCATTTTCGTTTCTTATGCTTATTGAATCCTTGCACTTGCACTGCACAGAAATAACAGTCATCATGATGATTTTTTGGCTCTCTCCACACCATTGGAACACCAAATTTGAAGCTTTTTCTTTGTCCTTTGCTCCATTTTCGTAATAATTCGATACATGCTTTGCACACTATGTGTGGTGCCCAAAACTTGTCTTGGTCCCCAAGCATAACCCCAAAATAGGCAAAATACACTTTTTTTACGAAGTCTGTTATGTTTCTTCTATGTTTTGGCAGTGTATATTCACCACAAATGTAACAGAATGAGTCTGGATCGTTAAGACAACTTCTTCATGATGAGTTCATGCTTTTCACTGGAAAACAGACAACAACATAAAGTTAGTGCAAAAATCAAGCTATGAACAAACTTTTAGAACACTAATTAACACAAAACTATATTGAGAACTGCTCAGTTCAAGTACTAATCCAAAGAAATTAATGAGATGATGCGTCGCATTTACCAACAAGTGCTATAAATAAGATACCAAAAATCTCAAAAACTTGAGCCAATCTGGCAAAACTGATGACATATTCAGAATCAGCACCCCAAAAATACCCCAAATTCATTAAAATATTTTGGACACCAGAAAAAAAATTTTTTTTCGTTGACCTGTGTTATCAAAGCCTGCAGTAATACAACACGTCTCATCTGTCATATAATCCCTTGAAACTATTTGATAAAAAAAATAACTCTGTTGACTCTGTCACAGTCTACACTGCAAAGCAGAAAAGTTAGCTTCAGTAAATAGGAAATGGCACCTCACGTGTGTATGTTACTGTGTCTAATTTCAGAAATGGATTATTGCAGGCATTTCAAACAGGGATTGTCGCAAACAACCATTAATCACTGAAACCTACCTAGCACTGTTATTGTAACCTGTAACAGTGGTCACTCACAGGTTGCAATATTTTCAATATGGTTTATAATGCCAGAGACAGTCCCGATAAGCGGCATGTTTGATAGCCCGGAAGATTTAACCGCACAACATACAGTAGACATTTTATTGGTAAATCTGCAATTTTACATGTGCTTCTCCAGGTGATGGAAGATTTTATTGTAACTGTGCACTGTTTGTACTCTATTGAATAAACTCGTGTCCACAACTCAGAAAGTGCTTTACAGCTTCCAGCTGCTCTTTATATCTTTTTTTTTTACGTGTAAGGACTTGCTTTTTTATATTACTCATCTGCAGAATTTTCTTCAATTTTCATTTTTCTTTTTTACCATTACGTTTTTAGGCTTTGGAATCCATTATTAGTTTTCTGTAATTAATACTGAAACTTGTGAGAGCACTGAATGTCATTTTCTCATGATACATTGTCTTTAACCCTATGAGTTGTTTTCAATGATCTACCATTTGGGGTCCTCTAATTTCTCTAAGTCTCTTTTAAACCACTTTTCATTATGAATGTTGCGCCCATCACAGCATGGTGCAGTCAAATCATAAACCATTCCACAGACACTATGCTTTCCATTCTTATAATTAGATTATTATGCATTGATTGATAGCTTTGGCTTTGCAAAGTATAAAGCATAACTAATCCGGGCTGAATAATAGATTTAATCACCTTATTGAGAAAACTTGCCAATATTTAATAAAAGATTTTGGACTTTGGCTTAAAAAAAAAAAAAAGCAACTTTTGGCATAAAGGCAAAGTGCCCGTTATCTGTTCTGTAATCAAAATTGGTAAGATGAAAAAAAGAAATAATAATTTTACAGTAGTACAGAGTGTATTTCAGGCATAAAGCCAGATGATATTCAATATTAGATCATGCATCAAGGTAGAAAATCGCAGCATAGACTGGAAAGTAAGTTTCAAATACTTTTACAACTATAAAAGGACCATGGAATTCAGCAATGCTGAAACTATTAAAGTCATTTTTTTGTTTCTTAGTGTTCAATGGGATTACAAAATGTACAAAACTGCACAAGGCAGATTTCATAAACATACATTTTATAATTATGTTAAGTAGTATTGGTAGCATTTATATCAAAATGGCAAAAGTGTGAATGCACCTTTAGACATTTTGCATAGTGTATATTTCACTATATAACACTTTGGTGAGCATAAAACATGCAGAATGCTTTTTCTCTGCATTTTTAAGAGTCTTATAACAACAAACGTTAAAACAACATGGCATGACATCATACTTGGCCCATGGTTATGTGTTTTTAGCTTGTGTCCTTACTCATAACCTGCAGCTGCTATTGATAATACAGCTCTCCTTAAAATTCACACGATAGATCACATGACTGCTAAACAAGTGATGAGTGAACGTGCTGGGATAAGGTGTTATCAGAGCATGCTCCTGTGCTAAGAGTGTCTTCAGTGTGCTCGAAATATGTTCGGGTCCCCGCAGCTGCATGTCTCGTGCCTGTTCATCAACCGCAACACATGCAGGGATTGTTTGTTTGTTAGGCAATCTCTGCATATGTTGCGGCTGTCGAATAGCTATGAGACATGCAGCAACATATGATCTAAATCAAATCAATATTTGGGTTGACCACCCCTTCACTTCTTAGAGAACTAATCACAGATCTGTGGATTTAGGCTTGCACAAAGTCTTCTGTTTCTTTATGTAATCCCAGACAGACTCGATATTGTTGAGATCAAGGATCTATGAGGGCCAAGTCAACACTTCAAGGAGTCCTTGTTCTTCTTTCAGGTCACAAGTCATACACTATGGCAAGAGTGAGCACAGCAACAAGACACAAGATAGTCATGCTGCATCAGTAAGGTCTCTTCCAGGCAAAGATATCAAACCAGACTGGAGTTTGAATATGTGCTTTTCAAGCTCTTTTATTGAAGCAGCAAAAAATAGACAATGTTGAAGACCGTAGATGCAGTGGTCGGCCAAAGAAACTTATTTCAGCAGATGAAAAACACATCATTCTTACTTCTCTTCAAAATGGGTGGAACGCCCGTGCCCATACGCGGTCCCCGTCCTCCTACTGTGGTGCCCGTACCTCCGCGGTGTCCACTCTTTCAGTCCACTTCCTGATACTCTGCTCCTGATTCCTGGCGCGTGGCCAGCACATCCCCGGGTATGAGACTAAGGCCGCACGCGTGCGCTCTCTCAGTCTCAGGCACTGGGAAAGGTCAGAGAGGTCCGGCCCCTGCGCACTGCAGTCCTTTACTCTGCCCTCAATAGGGCAGATATAGTACGCCTATGCAGGAGCCACGTCAGAAGTAAGGAGGAGGATGTCATCGCTAGAAGATGGGAGGCGCCGGACCGAACCGCGACACCCATCGGACCAGACTGGACCCCCGGGTGAGTTTAATCTAACTCGTTTTTCTTATCTTTCAGGTTACATCAGGGGGCTTATCTACAGAATTACAGAATGCTGTAGATAAGCCCCTGATGGCAGTGGCCACATCTCATAGGGCAAAAATGAGGTGACAGATTCCCTTTAAAGAAAACTGTCAAAAACAGTCAAAGTGAATGTGTTTGCATTTTACGTCATTGTAGCTTTTCAGTCATACTTTGTACCAGTACAGAAGTTGTGTTTTTCTAGATTGATCCTACTAAAAGGCCAAATACCATTAGGCTGGAATTGCTAAAAACAACACAAGTCTAAGCACATTGGCTTAATTACTTAACAGGTTGCAATGTTCACTTAAGCAAATCAATAATTATCTCACTTCTTTTCTTTAAGGACTTGTCTGAAAAGGAAAATTCAAGAGGAAATGCATTGGAATCCCTGAAAGCAAATTTCTATTGTGAACTATGTGATAAGCAATATTATAAACATCAGGAATTCGATAACCATATTAATTCTTATGATCACGCACACAAACAGGTAAGATTTCTTCATCTGCCTTACATTGTAGAATTTCAAAATGTTTTTATTATAACACATGCACTAAGCTATATTACTGATCTGTATTGTACAGATCCCATAGAATGGTCAGAACCCTTATTGTAGGTTTCTGAGCTTTTGACTTCTTAAAAAAGCACTACCAGCAAAAATTGTATCGCCTAATCCTTTTTAAATATGTATATGATTTAGTGTATATGCATTAAAATAGTCTACTGATTGCCATATTCCCTGGTTGCCGGAGCTGCTCCGCTCTTCATCTAGATCACATGACTTTAAATCAGACTGGTCGGATCACACAGGGGTTTAGGTCTGGACTGGAAACCATTTTCTTAATGTAAATCTATGGAGGCTTGTTTTGAGGGTCCATAAACTTACATTAGTGGAAGTAGCACTACTTCCTCAGCGGTCCTTGAGCTAGGAAGAATGAGGAGCGCTCACGTGATCCAGAAAAGGACTAATGCGATTTGGACCGGCGTGTATTTTAATGGACCTATGCTACATCACATATACATTTAGAAATAATTAAGGAACAAAAATTTGTATTTGTGTGATTCTTCAAGTAGGCACACAGAGGGTTTTTTTTCTCACTTACCATCTGGAATTCTTCATAAGATATTGTGACAAGTTTTGCCGTATACTGTAATTCACAGGTATCCGTCTCTAAAAGCATTCTATCTAAAGTGGAGCATACACATTAGATAACTGGAGGCCAAATGCCTATTTTGCCGACAGTTATTTCATTTAGCTCCACCAATAGCATGCATGCTCTGCCAAGCATGCATGTTTATTTCAGAACAGAGAAGCGAATAAGTCACTGCCAGGCACCTCTAGCAGCTGTTTATCCCAGTGGGTACATATTGTATGTTATTTCTGTCCTGACTTAAGTCCAAAAACATTTATAAACAGGGTTTTATATCACGCTAGCCCTAGTCTACCTGTGACCGAGGAAATTCAAAATGCAAGTCCCTCTAAAGACAGTCATAGAGCTGAGAGTATGTTGCCTGTGAACAGCGCTATGTGAGAGATCATCACTAATTCTATCAAATATTTGTGGTTTCCACGTGGGGAATAGAAAAGCCACATTTTCTTTTCTAGAAAGAACAATTCATATACTGGCAGCAAAGAACCTAATATATATATATATATTAATGTTGAATCCTTACTTATTTACTTTTAGCTAAGTCAACCAGCTCACTGCTAATAGACTCAGAATAAAAATATTGAAGTCAAGTGCTCAGGGTATCCTCCCAACTAATGCAGAGAGATGTAGAACAACACGAGTGAAGAACTGCAGTGTAAGCCTCTGTTTTTCAATAGACATCTCAGGAGATTGCGGAGTGCCGGTGCAGCAGGATTACTTACAATGACCTTCAACTTAAACTGTTTATCATGGCACATATTTCTTCAAAAGCATAATTCTATAGGATTTATTAGACAGCTATTCATTTTTCTCATGCATACTGCTGAATTAGAAAGTTTGTCTTAAACCAGACAAACCCTTACAAAAGAGGATCCTCTGCAAACTATTGATCTTGCTTAGGAGAGCGTGTGCAGTTGGCATAATACAGTATTATTTAGGGTTCACTCCAGATGAAAGAAGGCCCCTGTTCAAGAACAATATGGGCCCCTCTTTGTGTCTGTGACAGGACTTGCTTGCTAATTTGAAGGTGAAAGTGGGCCCACTTACCTCCTGGGCCCCTGTGTGTGCACACTTTGCGACAATAATATGTCCGCCCCAGGGTCATTCATAAGAATCACTTTGCATGTATAGAGGGACAGCTCAAGTCCTACAGAACAGTTCTCCACTTTGACTCATAGAGGGTGGTTTTACGGGTAGACCCTCCTTTATATCTATATGGCATATAGACAGGGGTTGTCTTCATGAGAAAAACACTTTTAATGAGGCTTTCAAGAAGATTAATGTAAAAAGCTTAGCTTAAAAAGTGTAGTGTAGACACATAGTAAGGAGCATGGTGTGAGGAGTACTGTGTTACAAAAATAATGTAAGGAGCATGTTTTAAGATGCTTGATTTAAAAGTTTAAGGCACATGGGCCCTGATTTATTATTTTATTTTTTATTAAGTCTCTTTTCTTTTTTTGCTTCGTGGTATTCATTGCTGTCTCTTTTGTACCAAATTTTGAAAATTTCTCACGTATTAATTTTGTTCAGAGTGAAAAATGGTCTTTATTTTTGTCTTTAACCGTTCTCGTGACTTACCAGCAGCTGGAAAAGTTGCACGTTTCACAAAATGTTACAAAATTAAGAAAAACATTTTCTGCCATACATAAAATCATTCCATGAGTGGATTGGACAATACTTTCAATGAATTTTGTGACTTTTCGAATAGTCGCTAATTGTCAATCAGATGAAAACATCAGGGAAAAAAGGTGGAAACTTAAAAGAATGAAACGCAAATAAAAAACTAGGTGAAAAACACCAAAAACTAGACAAAGAAAACACAGGCGCCAATGCATAAATGACAGGGGCTCATAATGTTATTTGCAGGGTGTGAAGAATATGCTGTAAGCACCTCAGTTTAAGACAGTGGTTCCCATCCTTCCTTACCTTGAGAGTCACATTTAGCTCTGATGCATGGCCATGACCACATTCAGTGGGATCCCTACCACTTACAATAACAGTTGTACTGACCTGTGGTGCCAGTGCCATTCCAGTGGTGTCGGCAGTTGCTCTCCCAGGGATCATGTGACATTTTTTATGTCACGCTATCCCTGCAGCCAATCAGTGCTGGCTTCAATCTCACCATCTTTGGACATGGCTGCAGGGATCGTGTGGAATAACAATGTCACATGAGTCCTATGAGAGCCAGTGTCTATACCACGGGAACAACGCCGGCACCGGAGATGAGTATAAGTGTTATTATATTACTGGTAGATAGAGAATGAGAATTGAATCCTTCTAATATCTATGTAGAAAAAGGAAGTCTCTTTTCCCTGCATGAGTCATCATTAGAGTTGAGCGACTTTTGGTTTTTTAGGGTCGCGTTTCGTTTCGTGAAACCCGACTTTTCCAAAAGTCGGGTCGAGCAAGATCGTCCGATTATAGGGAAAAGTCGGGGTCGTCCCGAAACACGAAACCCAATGTAAGTCAATGGGGAATAAAAGTCGGCAGTGAGAGGAGGACAGGAAACACACCTACAGTGCCCATTTGAATGCCAAAAGCATCAATTCTTCTTACTTAAGCTTGTCAACCTTAATTAACTTCATAATACAAGTTACGCACTGAAAAATGGGGGTTATTTGGCTAAAGTTGTGGGGGGGAGGGCTGGCTGCAGGTTTTCATGTGCCCTGGGCGAAAGAGCGCCCCTTTAACACATACCACAACTCATCATGCTCCGATACGGCAGAGAAATAGCGGTATAGTACAATGAAAAATACCTCACTTTTTACATCTCATGACGAGGCCCATCTATTTCTCCATACAGAATCATTGGTCCCATATAATGTTTGAAACAGTATATGATGAGCTCCACATAATGCTACAGTATATGTTGGTCCCCATGGATGAAGCTCCACTGTCTTATGGGCCCAAATAATGCTCCAAACATAATGGGCCCCATTTCTAATGCTCTAGTGTATAATGGGCCCTGTAAATGCTGCTCCAGTGTCTGATGTCCACCTTTGGAATGTTCCAGTGTATGGTGGGCCCCATCTATCATTCTCCAGAGTATAGTGCTCCCCAAAAATTGCTGTCCCAACATTGAAAACAATCAAATAAGTCTCCTCGCTAGGGAATCCCTGTACTTGTCTGGATTCCTCGTCGTCCCCATCTTCCATCTCACTGCACAGTATTTCAACTTTGCAAGTGCTGTGATCCTTGGCAAGCAGGGGGGGCCCACTCGTTGGCGACGGCACTGGCACAGGGCCCCTGATAGTACGGTGGTGTGTCTGATGGCGGGTGGGCCGAACCTGCACTTTCATCTGCAGCTTCCTCTTTGTCACCGTGTAAGATGGAACTGTATATGGGAAGGGTAACCTGAGTTTCATCAGGGTCAGATTCAGGTCGTGTAGCGTGCGAGGGGAATGTAGTGGTCTGGGTCAATGTACCAGCAGATTCATCGAGCAGTGGCTGGGCATCAGTGCACTTGTGTCGCCCCCAGGAGTACGGTCGCCACAGTGGCATTACCTTCTTCCTAGGGAGTGTGATGTCATGCTTGGGAGCAACGAAGGATCTCTCTAGCAGGTTAACTGATTGGGCGGCGTTATTCCCACGAGTCATGACCCTCCAAACAGCGTTCATGAAGGCAAAGTGTTTGTTTTACGTGGGCAGTATGGTTGCAAAGCTGAACCTTAAAGGAATGTCCAGAAGGGCACCACCAGGAGTGGAGCCTACGGTTAAATTCGACTCCACCTGGGAAACCTCAACCATGCCAGCTACAGAACAGATGCACACATTGCAAGCTTAATTCCGTTAACGAACGAGACTCCGTCATGCCCCGCGGTCCGAGTCCGGCTTACTAGAGGGACACGTGAGGCTCTGGCACATGAGATTGGCCAATAACTGGTGTGTCATGCCCTTACATGTCCGTGGCTGCATGTGCGCTACACTGAAAAGGCCAGCGTTTGTCGCTTACAGGTGCAGATAACCCGCTGAACAACGTTAGTGATGGGGATCACTGATTACAATTATTACCCGCGAACAATGATTTCCCAGTAAGTGCAGGTCAACCGCAGTTCCGGAATTAGGCCTAACCGTCATTCCTGAAAAAATGAAAAACTTACGTGTGCAAACCACAGGTGCTGTAGCTTGCTTAACAGCTCGCCAGCCGTTCTCACGCCCAGTATGGATTACACGTGATTGCACAAAGGTGAGAAAGGGTACCGTATCCCCAGATAACATGTAAGGATAGCGTACACATTCAAAATATATGTCTATACATCAGGAGGCAGGCTCAGACGGTGTTAGGCCCAGTATGGATTGCACGTGATTTCACAAAGGTTAGAAAGGGTACCGTTTCCCCGGATAACATGTATGGATAGCGTACACATTCAAAATATATGTCTCAGGAGGCAGGCTCAGACGGTGTTAGGCCCAGTATGGATTGCACGTGATTGCACAAAGGTTAGAAAGGGTACCGTTTCCCCGGATAACATGTATGGATAGCGTACACATTCAAAATATATGTCTCAGGAGGCAGGCTCAGACGGTGTTAGGCCCAGTATGGATTGCACGTGATTGCACAAAGGTTAGAAAGGGTACCGTATCCCCGGATAACATGTATGGATAGCGTACACATTCAAAATATATGTCTCAGGAGGCAGGCTCAGACGGTGTTAGGCCCAGTATGGATTGCACGTGATTGCACAAAGGTTAGAAAGGGTACCGTTTCCCCGGATAACATGTATGGATAGCGTACACATTCAAAATATATGTCTATACATCAGGAGGCAGGCTCAGACGGTGTCAGGCACAGTATGGATTTGACGGCCCAGACTACACAGCGGAGGAGCAGGGAGAGGTAAAGATTGCAAATGCTGGGGCCCTGCCAAGCAAGGGGGGCCCACTCGTGGGCATCGGTACTGGCACTGGGCCCCTCATAGTACGGCGGTGTGTCTGACGGCGGGTGTGCACCACCACCGTCAGAGACACTTGATTGCACTATGAAGGACCCTGTACCAGTGCCCGCGCCCAAGAGTCGGCCTACCCACCTGTCCAGGGCAACGGCACTCGCACGGTGTCGTGCGCTAGGTGGTGACCCCGGCCATGGGGGGGGAGGCAGCACAGTTAGGGAGTTTTAGAAAGTGGCATATGTTGATGTTGGACATTCAGCTGATGCAAAAGGTGAAATAGGTCAAGTCCCAGGAAGAGGTGGACCAAAGCAAGCCATTTTTCTGTCACCCTATGTGTCATCAGAGGAAGGTGGGACAAAATCCTTGGAAACCCATGCGTGGTTCATTTTAATGAAGGTTAGATCATCCACATTTTGTGTTGACAGACGGGTCCTTTTTTCTGTCAGGATTGATCCAGCTGCACTGAAGACTCTTTCCGATAGCACACTTGCAGCTGGGCAAGCGAGCTCCTGTAAGGCATATTGTGCCAATTCAGGCCAGGTGTCCAGTTTAGCGGCCCAATAGTCAAAGGGGAATGACCTGTGTGGGAGAACATCGATATGGGAGGAAAAGTAGTTTGTAACCATAGTTGACAACTGCTGTCTCCTGTCACTTTCCATCGATGCAGTATTACCAGTTGTGTGAGCGGTACTTGAAAAATCTGTCCACAACATTGTCATGAAACCCCTGTCTCCAACGCCACTTCTGCTGTGTGCACCACGAACACCTCTGCCAAGCTGCCCCCGGCCCGTACGGCTCGTGTGAGAACCATCACCGCTGCTGTGTGCTGGGAATGCCTCAAGCAACCGATTTACCAGAGTTGCTTGTTTATTAGTCAATATTAGGTCAAGGTTCTCCTGTGGCATGATGTTTTGTAATTTGCCTTTATAGCGTGGATCCAGGATGCTGGCCAACCAGTAGTCGTCATCGTTCATCATTTTGGCAATGCGGGGGTCCCTTTTTAGGATCTGCAAGGCATAATCTGACATGTGGGCCAATGTTCCCGGTGTCAATGATGCACTGCGAATGCTGGTTGGAGGAGCACTTTCTGGCAAATCCACATCCCTCCAGTCACGCACAAACCCTGTACCAGACCTTGCCACGCCAACATTTTCACTTGCCCCACGAGATGCATCCTCCTCCCCTAAGTAATCATCCCCATCATCCTCCTCCTCCTCCTCTTCTTCCTCCACCTCATCCAGGAGAGGTCCCTGAGCAGACAATGGCTGAATGTCATCAAGGATTCCCTCCTCCTCTTCCTCCTCATCAACATTGGCTGCAGACGCCTGCTCCTTAAGGTGCGTCAAAGTTTGCATGAGCAGACGCATAAGTGGGATGCTCATGCTTAGGATGGCGTCGTCTGCGCTTACCAGCCGTGTGCATTCCTCAAAACACTGAAGGACTTTACAGAGGTCTTTCAGCTTCGACCACTGCACACCTGTCAACTCCATGTCTGCTCTCAAAGTGCCTGGCCGTGTATCCTCCCACAAATGCATTATGGCCTGCCTCTGCTCGCACAGCCGCTCCACCATGTGCAGGGTGGAGTTCCACCTTGTTGCAATGTCAATAATGAGGTGGTGGTTGGGAAGGTGGAGCAATCGCTGCAGCTTCTGCATACGAACAGAGTGTACAGGCGACCGGCGGATGTGCGCGCACAGTCTTCGCACCTTCTGGAGCAGGGCTGTTAACTCCGGATAATTTTTGAGGAAGCACTGCACCACCAGGTTCAAGGTGTGAGCCAAGCAAGGTATATGGCTGAGTTTTGAAAGGGCTATGGCTGCCACAAAATTACGGCCGTTATCACTAACTACCTTGCCTGCCTCAAGATGTACACTGCCCAGCCATGACTCAGTTTGTTGCTTCAAGTACTCGGCCAGCACCTCGGCGGTGTGTCTGTTGCCCAAACACATCATCTGCAACACAGCCTGCTGACGCTTTCCACTAGCTGCTCGATAGGGGGACACATCATGTGCAACAGTGGCAGCTGCAGATGGAGTGCTCGTACGACTGCGCTCTGTGGAAGAGCTTTCGCTTCTGGAGGAGGAGGAGGAGGGTCGAACGCCTACAGCCAACTGTTTCCTATACCGTGGGCTAGGCAGCACTGTCCCACCACCGCTGTCCCCTGTGGACCCTGCATCCACCACATTAACCCAGTGCGCAGTGATGGACACGTAACGGCCCTGGCCATGCCGACTGGACCATGCATCAGTTGTGAGGTGCACCTTTCCGCTCACTGACTGCTTGAGTTCATAGACAATGCGGTCTTTCACATGATGGTGGAGGGCTGGGATGGCTTTGCGAGAGAAGAAGTGGCGACTGGGTAGGTCATAGCGTGGTACTGCATAGGCCATGAGTTCGCGGAAAGCTGTGCTTTCCACCAACCGAAAGGGCATCATCTCAAACGAGATTAGTTTGGCAATGTGGGCGTTCAAACCCAGTGTACGCGGATGAGAGACTGAGTACTTTCTTGACCTACTCATAGTGTCTGGGAGGGTGAGCTGGACTTGAGAGCTGCATATGGTGGAAGTAGCAGTGGACAGGGCGGACTGAGAGAGGGTTGATGATGGTGATGGAGTTGGTGTTCTTTCTGATGGCCTAGAATCAGTCTTTCGTTGATATAACAGTGGGATTCCCTGACTGCTGTGGCCTTGCAACGACACCTCAACATTTGCTGCTGTGCTAACCGGTGGGCTTACAGTGGGGGAAACAATGTAGCGTTGCTGACTACCTTCGTTGTGATCAGTTGCACATGTGGCACTTGAGGTTTGGTGTTGTGTCCACGCTTGCAAGTGCATGCTGGTTAAATGTCTAAGCATGCAACTGGTATTCAAATTTTTCAGATTTTTCCCTCGGCTAAAGGTCTTTGCGCACTTCTTACAGATAACCTTGGCCTGATCATGAGGATTTTGTTCAAAAAAGTGCCACACTGCACTCTTCCTACTTTGGCAGACATTTTGCGGCCTAGCACGCTGTGATCTTTTGACCCTCTGGACAAGCTGTCCAGCAACTCTTTTGATGTTTGGAACCTGTCTTTGGAGTGCTCCGGGCCTGCCAGATAACAGCTGTTGCGATGTCGATGTCTGCTGTGGATGCTCCTCATCTGAGCTATTGGAAGCAGCACCCTCTTCTCCCAATGGATGCCAATCTGGGTCAACAACTGGGTCATCCATCACCTCCTCTTCTATGTCATGTGCACCTTCCTCTGTGTCACCGTGTATGGTGGTATAGTGTGCGGGAAGGGGCACCTGAGTCTCATCAGGGTCAGAATCTGGCTCTGTACACTGCGAGGACAATGTAGTGCTCTGAGTGAATGTACCAGCAGAATCATCCATCAGCGGCTGTGCATCAGTGCACTCCATGTCAGATTCATCTTGGCCTGGGTAATTCACCATTTCACTTGATAATCCAGGCATGGTATGTGAAAACAGCTCCATGGAGTAATCAGTAGTATGGCCTGCATCATCCTTCAATCTTGGTTGGGGTGAAGGACACAAGGAAAGGTGTGGTTCATGAACATGAGCCTCCAATGACGACTCAGTGCTTTTACTTTTTACAACTGAAGAAGAGGAGGCGATAGAGCTGGAGGCTGAGTCAGCAATGTAAGACAAAACTTTTTCCTGATGCTCTGGCTTTAAAAGCGGTTTGCCAACTCCTAGAAAACTAAGCGTTCGAGGCCTTATGTAGCCAGACGATGACGCAGGCTCAACACCTCCTGTATTCGGTCCTATTTTGCTCTTGCCACTAGCATCAGATCCACCACCAACACCATCATTACCAGCTGCCAACCCCCGCCCAATTCCACGGCCTCTTCCACCAGCCTTCCTCATTTTTGGTAGAAATGTAGACAAAATCCAACAAACTATATAGTAATGTAAAACAAGGTACAAGGTGTCTATAGGACAGGGGAGATTTTGAATTTCTGCAGACACTTGTGGACACTGGACACTTTTGGATTGTGTGAGGCCCACTGATATCTGAGCGCTATGTGACAGGCTCGATGGCACAGCTGTGACCAAAGTGACTAGAGGATAAGGGAGATTTTGAATTTCTGCAGACACTTGTGGACACTGGACACTTTTGGATTGTGTGAGGCCCAATGAATATCTGAGCGCTATGTGACAGGCTCGATGGCACAGCTGTGACCAAAGTGACTAGAGGATAAGGGAGATTTTGAATTTCTGCAGACACTTGTGGACACTGGACACTTTTGGATTGTGTGAGGCCCAATGAATATCTGAGCGCTATGTGACAGGCTCGATGGCACAGCTGTGACCAAAGTGACTAGAGGATAAGGGAGATTTTGAATCTCTGCACACACTTTTGGACACTGGACACTTTTGGATTGTGTGAGGCCCAATGAATATCTGAGCGCTATGTGACAGGCTCGATGGCACAGCTGTGACCAAAGTGACTAGAGGATAAGGGAGATTTTGAATCTCTGCACACACTTTTGGACACTGGACACTTTTGGATTGTGTGAGGCCCAATGAATATCTGAGCGCTATGTGACAGGCTCGATGGCACAGCTGTGACCAAAGTGACTAGAGGATAAGGGAGATTTTGAATCTCTGCACACACTTTTGGACACTGGACACTTTTGGATTGTGTGAGGCCCAATGAATATCTGAGCGCTATGTGACAGGCTCGATGGCACAGCTGTGACCAAAGTGACTAGAGGATAAGGGAGATTTTGAATCTCTGCACACACTTTTGGACACTGGACACTTTTGGATTGTGTGAGGCCCAATGAATATCTGAGCGCTATGTGACAGGCTCGATGGCACAGCTGTGACCAAAGTGACTAGAGGATAAGGGAGATTTTGAATCTCTGCACACACTTTTGGACACTGGACACTTTTCGATTGCGCGAGGCCCAATGAATATCTGAGCGCTATGTGACAGGCTCGATGGCACAGCTGTGACCAAAGTGACTAGAGGATAAGGGAGATTTTGAATCTCTGCACACACTTTTGGACACTGGACACTTTTGGATTGTGTGAGGCCCAATGAATATCTGAGCGCTATGTGACAGGCTCGATGGCACAGCTGTGACCAAAGTGACTAGAGGATAAGGGAGATTTTGAATCTCTACACACACTTTTGGACACTGGACACTTTTGGATTGTGTGAGGCCCAATGAATATCTGAGCGCTATGTGACAGGCTCAATGGCACAGCTGTGACCAAAGTGACTAGAGGATAAGGGAGATTTTGAATCTCTGCACACACTTTTGGACACTGGACACTTTTGGATTGTGTGAGGCCCAATGAATATCTGAGCGCTATGTGACAGGCTCGATGGCACAGCTGTGACCAAAGTGACTAGAGGATAAGGGAGATTTTGAATCTCTGCACACACTTTTGGACACTGGACACTTTTGGATTGTGTGAGGCCCAATGAATATCTGAGCGCTATGTGACAGGCTCGATGGCACAGCTGTGACCAAAGTGACTAGAGGATAAGGGAGATTTTGAATCTCTGCACACACTTTTGGACACTGGACACTTTTGGATTGTGTGAGGCCCAATGAATATCTGAGCGCTATGTGACAGGCTCGATGGCACAGCTGTGACCAAAGTGACTAGAGGATAAGGGAGATTTTGAATCTCTGCACACACTTTTGGACACTGGACACTTTTGGATTGTGTGAGGCCCAATGAATATCTGAGCGCTATGTGACAGGCTCGATGGCACAGCTGTGACCAAAGTGACTAGAGGATAAGGGAGATTTTGAATCTCTGCACACACTTTTGGACACTGGACACTTTTGGATTGTGTGAGGCCCAATGAATATCTGAGCGCTATGTGACAGGCTCGATGGCACAGCTGTGACCAAAGTGACTAGAGGATAAGGGAGATTTTGAATCTCTGCACACACTTTTGGACACTGGACACTTTTGGATTGTGTGAGGCCCAATGGATATCTGAGCGCTATGTGACAGGCTCGATGGCACAGCTGTGACCAAAGTGACTAGAGGATAAGGGAGATTTTGAATCTCTGCACACACTTTTGGACACTGGACACTTTTGGATTGTGTGAGGCCCAATGAATATCTGAGCGCTATGTGACAGGCTCGATGGCACAGCTGTGACCAAAGTGACTAGAGGATAAGGGAGATTTTGAATCTCTGCACACACTTTTGGACACTGGACACTTTTGGATTGTGTGAGGCCCAATGAATATCTGAGCGCTATGTGACAGGCTCGATGGCACAGCTGTGACCAAAGTGACTAGAGGATAAGGGAGATTTTGAATCTCTGCACACACTTTTGGACACTGGACACTTTTGGATTGTGTGAGGCCCAATGAATATCTGAGCGCTATGTGACAGGCTCGATGGCACAGCTGTGACCAAAGTGACTAGAGGATAAGGGGGATTTTGAATCTCTGCACACACTTTTGGACACTGGACACTTTTGGATTGTGTGAGGCCCAATGAATATCTGAGCGCTATGTGACAGGCTCGATGGCACAGCTGTGACCAAAGTGACTAGAGGATAAGGGAGATTTTGAATCTCTGCACACACTTTTGGACACTGGACACTTTTGGATTGTGTGAGGCCCAATGAATATCTGAGCGCTATGTGACAGGCTCGATGGCACAGCTGTGACCAAAGTGACTAGAGGATAAGGGAGATTTTGAATCTCTGCACACACTTTTGGACACTGGACACTTTTGGATTGTGTGAGGCCCAATGAATATCTGAGCGCTATGTGACAGGCTCGATGGCACAGCTGTGACCAAAGTGACTAGAGGATAAGGGAGATTTTGAATCTCTGCACACACTTTTGGACACTGGACACTTTTGGATTGTGTGAGGCCCAATGAATATCTGAGCGCTATGTGACAGGCTCGATGGCACAGCTGTGACCAAAGTGACTAGAGGATAAGGGAGATTTTGAATCTCTGCACACACTTTTGGACACTGGACACTTTTGGATTGTGTGAGGCCCAATGAATATCTGAGCGCTATGTGACAGGCTCGATGGCACAGCTGTGACCAAAGTGACTAGAGGATAAGGGAGATTTTGAATCTCTGCACACACTTTTGGACACTGGACACTTTTGGATTGTGTGAGGCCCAATGAATATCTGAGCGCTATGTGACAGGCTCGATGGCACAGCTGTGACCAAAGTGACTAGAGGATAAGGGAGATTTTGAATCTCTGCACACACTTTTGGACACTGGACACTTTTGGATTGTGTGAGGCCCAATGAATATCTGAGCGCTATGTGACAGGCTCGATGGCACAGCTGTGACCAAAGTGACTAGAGGATAAGGGAGATTTTGAATCTCTGCACACACTTTTGGACACTGGACACTTTTGGATTGTGTGAGGCCCAATGAATATCTGAGCGCTATGTGACAGGCTCGATGGCACAGCTGTGACCAAAGTGACTAGAGGATAAGGGGGATTTTGAATCTCTGCACACACTTTTGGACACTGGACACTTTTGGATTGTGTGAGGCCCACTGATATCTGAGCGCTATGTCAAAGGCTCGATGGCACAGCTGTGACAAAAGTGACTAGAGGATAAGGGAGATTGGATTGCTTTTAAAAAAGCAGTTTGCAGAGCAGTGGGTAAACAGCAATGCCAGCCTGTCAGGAAGCCTTAAAAGGCAGCCCAACAACCAACACCACTGATACACCACAATATAGCCTCCCCTTGCACTGCACACACAGTGACTGGTGTGTTGTGCAGGCCAAATTGCTAGCAGCAGAAGCAGTTTTTTTTTCTTCTCAGCAGGACAAAAAAAAAAAATTGGGATTGCTTTTAAAAAAGCAGTTTGCGGAGCAGTGGGTAAACAGCAATGCAGGAATGTCAGGAAGCCTTAGAAGGCAGCCCAACAACCAACACCACTGATACACCACTATATAGCCTCCCCTTGCACTGCACACACAGTGACTTGTGTGTTGTGCAGGCCAAATCGCTAGCAGCAGAAGCAGTTTTTTTGTCTTCTTCCCTGCCTAACGCTCTCCCTACAGAATCAGCAGCAACCTCTCCCTATACTGAGATCGGCAGAAGTAAGATGGCGGTCGGCGTGCACGCCCTTTTATACCCCCTGTGACGCCCACCAAAGCAAGCCAATCACTTGCATGCCCTTCTGAAAGATGGTGGTGACCCCTGCCTATGTCATCACGTTGCCCACAGTGTCCGTGGATCCTGATTGGCTGAAAAAGAGCGCAAAACAAACTTTTGAAACGCGACTTTGGCGCGTAAGTCGCCGACCTCGTGGCCGACCTCATCCTAGGGTCGGGTTTCGTTTCATGAAACCCGACTTTGCCAAAAGTCGGCGACTTTTGAAATTTTTCGACCCGTTTCGCTCAACTAGTCATCATTAGAACTACAATCCTACATCACTTAAAAGTCCCTGGCAGTGTAGCTCTAATCTCTCTTCAACTTCAAACCCTGCTGCTCCTGCCCTCCTTGCTTTTACCTCTCTTCCTTGTTTCTATTTGTCAGGGACATAAGAATGTAGTGGGTTGCCCTTCACACCCAGGGCTGTGGGGTACTCGGTACCGGGCCGGTGTGAGGGGAATGTGTCACAGCAGCAGTTACCCAGTCCGTGGCCTTGGGCGCCCAATATCAATGGCGGTGATGTTAATGGTATAGTTTATATGGATAGTTCGTGACGCCACCCGTGGTGTTTGGCAAGGGAGATGGTAAGCCAATGCTGCATGCAGATCCGCTGGGACTGATGGTGTGGTGCAGCAAAGATGGTATAGCTCCCCACAGGTGGAGCTGTAGTCCCAGGGCAGTGTAGGTGCAATGGACGAGGAGAGGCGCAGAATGGTATAGATGCTGTTACCCAGATGTAGCGGTGCTGGAGGTGTTAGCGATGAATGAATGGAGGACACCAGGGCTGTAGTTTCAACGCTTTACTCACAGCTCATGGTACCCACTGGTGCCTGCCTCCGTGCCGTGTACTCTGTGGTAGAGACTCAATCAACCTCCCGGGCAAGTCAGGGTTCTCCTCTCCAACACTCCGCCAACATAAGCCTTTCCTGAACGACTCCTCTATTGTGCCTTTTAGTGTGAAGAACTCCAGCACCGTTGTTCTCTGGAATTCCTCCTGTCAGATGTTCCCAGAACCTTACTTGTATGACAGACAGCTGTAGCCTCTATCGAGGACTCCCTTCTCAGAAGTCCTGGCTCTCTATCCAGCTGCTGTTGTCTCCCAAGTCTTTGATGGGAGTAGTGCATTTACAGCCAACTACTCCACCAGTGTCTGCTGCAGAACCATAAGTGTCTATACAACCTCGGGGACCGGGCCCCGCCCTTGCGCTGAGAACCTATAGGCAGGGTTCCTCTTCCAACTCTCAACTCCTCTCTGTTCTCCTACTCCTTCGCTCCGCGCTGTTCCTTCTCTCTCTTATGGAAGCTTAGGTTGCAGGTCTACGTCCTTCTCCTCTTTCCCGTGCCAGCTGGCTCAGATCACTGTGGCAGCTGCAGCACTCTTTCTAAACTGAACTCAAACTGAACTCAAACTAACTTCATAACTGAACTTCTCTGGGACTCACCCCAGACTGACCTTGTGTCAGACTGACCTACAATTATTCACTTTCCCCCTCTTTTATACTAACTCCACCCACCTCGTGTTACGAAGCAGGGTTCCACGAAGGGTGCTCTGCTACCCCCAGCCTGAAGCTGCTAGGCGGACCTACTGAACTATCCTGTGTGTGGGATGCAGGTGTTGCAGTGTGGAAAGGAGTTCCTAACTTACCTAGTTGGTGGGGCACTACACCGAGAAGGTGCAGTACCTCTGTGGCGACTGAGCCTCAGGGGCGCCACATAACCCCCGTTAAACACAGCACGTCCACGGGCTGCAAGCTAACAAAGTAGACAGCAAAGAAACATACAAAAATTTTATAATGCATAACAAACTTTTCTTATACTAATCTTCCTAGTATAGGAGGTACTCATCTTGAATGTTACAAACAATTCTATATAAAATTCTATCTAAAATTTTTAATTCTAAGTGCAATTCTCAATCCAAAGTGCTATTCTCTGCAACACATTTTTTTAGTTTCACATTTATTTTTCTACTTTCACTGTCTCTTCTAGACGCAAGACGCTGACCGCAAGTACCTGGTCCGTCACCTGTCTACTTTCAATTCTTTATTCACATCACTCATCTCTAGATCAGACATTCCTAATTTTTCTATAAAAGCCATTTCTCAGTTACTAATACTCATAAAACACATTATCAAATACTCCACAGTAAAGCATTCAACAGTTATTCTTGTAAGGTGCTGGACACTGCTCCCGGCCGGGATCTCTTGCAGTGTCCTTTGAGGAAGACATCATCTTCAAAAAGTGTCCATGCAAAAACATTATCTTCACAAAGTGTCTCTATATATGTAAAACTAAGAAAGAGCACCTAAAGAGGTGCAACTATTTACAATAAAAGTTTTTGGATCACTCCAAGTTCACGATCGCTAGTTCAAATTGGGAAAACGCTGCCATTGCAAAAACTTAGGCAACAAAAGTGCTACCAACAAAAAAAACCAAAAACATGATAGCAAAACAAGGCACAACTGGTGCAAACAAAACCCTCCTGAGTAACGAGATTTGACAAGTGTAATTCTTAGTGCTCATCCCCTCCTGGGGTTCTGGAAGAACTGGAACCGCTCTCAGAGATGGTATCATCGTAATTCTGACTTCTTGCCAAAGGGTCTTGAAGCTGTGGCAAATGGAAACCATGATGTATCTCAATGCCCATCAACTGTTGTTCCTCAATAGGTGGTTCCACTGTTCTGGTACGAGGTCTAGCTCCTTGGGCTTCTGCAGCTTGCCGGCTCTGACAGGTCACTACATGGGGACTTGGCAGTGAAGGAATCCCGAAATCACCATCCCAAAACGATCCAAACCCCCTTCTGGCCTGTAGATGTCGAATCGGGCACGCCGGCTCCAACTGTACCCCCACCAGCATGGTCCTCCTCCCCATCAACCCATTAGGAAGGCCGGTGTATATACCTGGGAGATCCCGACGGTGCGGCCTCTGCTCCGGTGCAGGTGTGGTGGCAGCGGGTGCTGTCCGGTGAGACACCGGGGATGGCGGTGGATCCAATAGCAGCTCCGGTTCCGCGGGGGTCACTGGCGGGACCTGCGCAGCCGCGCCAGGTTCGGGCAGGGGCCTCTCTTCTGCTTCAGGTCCCTGGGCCACTACAGCTCCTCTGGTATTAGCGGCAAAGAGGGGACAGAGTACGCTGCTGGTGGCATGGCAGCAGCTCCAAGCTCCGCAAGGTCAGCCAGGAAAAGATCCGGTGCAGCAGCGTCTGGTACCAGTGTCGCGGGTACCGCAGATATAGACCCCTCCTGGGCGCGCTGCTGGCTCAGTCTCCCCAAGGCCTCCTGCCTCAGCCACAGCCGGGTGGTCAGCGTGACTATTTCTTCTTCCAAATGCAGGCAGTTCATCTCGCGGATCGGGTTGGAGCCTTCAGCCATGGCGCCAGGGAGATCCGTTTCCCTGCGCTCCGCAGGCCTCCTTCCCTCACTCTCCAAAATGGCGTTCTCGCGTTCTTCCTGCCTCGGCCTCTTTCCCGCCACTGGCTTCTTCTGCCCCTCCTTCCAGGGGTGTCGTCTTCTTCCAGCACCTCCATACCAAGCCAGTATACGAACCCCTCGGGGGGTGGGCCATGTATCTGTCACATAGTAATTCAGGCAGGGAAGGCCCAATACTCTTCGCGGTTTTTTCTTAGGACCTCCCATCTCTTCACGCCCTTCTTCTCCGCGCCAGCGGCCATTTCTAATGTCCATTTTACAGTCTATTAAATCAGGTCTTCTACACATTTTCAAAAGCACAAAGTCTCACAAATTTCAGGCGCACAGAACCCGATGGTATCGGGTCTCGTCATCCTGTTCGTGATGCCAAAATTGGGTCGCCCCTCACACCCAGGGCTGTGGGGTACTCGGTAGCGGGCCGGTGTCAGGGGAATGTGTCACAGCAGCAGTGGCCCAGTCCGTGGCCCTGGGCGCCCAATATCAATGGCGGTGATGTTAATGGTACAGTTTATATGGATAGTTCGTGATGCCATCCGTGGTGTTTGGCAAGGGAGATGGTAAGCCAACGCTGCATGCAGATCAGCTGGGACTGATGGTGTGGTGCAGCAAAGATGGTATAGCTCCCCACAGGTGGAACTGTAGTCCCAGGGCAGTGTAGGTGCAATGGACGAGGAGAGGAGCAGAATGGTATAGATGCTGTTACCCAGATGTAGCGGTGCTGGAGGTGTTAGCGACGAATGAATGGAGGACACCAGGGCTTGTAGTTTCAATGCTTTACTCACAGTTCGTGGTACCCACTGGTGCCTGCCTCCGTGCCGTGTACTCTGGGGTAGAGACTCAATCAACCTCCTGGGCAAGTCAGGGTTCTCCTCTCCAACACTCCGCCAACATAAGCCTTTCCTGAATGACTCCTCTATTGCGCCTTTTAGTGTGAAGGACTCCAGTACCGTTGTTCTCTGGAATTCCTCCTGTCAGATGTTCCCAGAACCTTACTTGTATGACAGACAGCTGTAGCCTCTATCGGGGACTCCCTTCTCAGAAGTCCTGGCTCTCTATCCAGTTGCTGTTGTGTCCCAAGTCTTTGATGGGAGTAGTGCATTTACAGCCAACTACTCCACCGGTGTCTGCTGCAGTACCATAAGTGTCCATACAACCTTGGGGACCAGGCCCCGGCCTTGCACTGAAAACCTATAGGCAGGGTTCCTCTTCCAACCCACAACTCCTCTCTGTTCTCCTACTCCTTAGTTCCGCGCTGTTCCTTCTCTCTCTTATGGAAGCTTAGGTTGCAGGTCTACGTCCTTCTCCTTCTCTTTCCCATGCCAGCTGGCTCAGATCGCTGAGGCAGCTGCAGCACTCTTTCTAAACTGAACTCAATCTAACTTCAGAACTGAACTTCTCTGGGACTCACCCCAGACTGACCTTCTGTCAGACTGACCTACAATTCTTCACTTTCCCCCTCTTTTATACTAACTCCACCCTCCTCCCAGCACATCTCGTGTTACGAAGCAGGGTTCCACGAAGGGTGCTCTGTTACCCCCAGCCTGAAGCTGCTAGGCGGACCTACTGAACTATCCTGTGTGTGGGATGCAGGTGTTGGAGTGTGGAAAGGAGTTCCCAACTTACCTAGTTGGTGGGGTACTACACCTTAGGAGAAGGTGCAGTACCTCTGTGGCGACTGAGCCTCAGGGGCGCCACATACCCCCCCGTTAAACACAGCATGTCCGCGGGCTGCAAGATAACAAAGTAGACAGCAAAGAAACATACAAAAATTTTATAATGCATAACAAACTTTTCTTTTACTAATCTTCCTAGTATAGGAGGTACTCATCTTGAACGTTACAAACAATTCTATATAAAATTCTATCTAAAATTTTTAATTCTAAGTGCAATTCTCAATCCAAAGTGCTATTCTCTGCAACACATTTTTTTAGTTTCACATTTATTTTTCTACTTTCACTGTCTCTTCTAGACGCAAGACGCTGACCGCAAGTACCTGGTCCGTCACCTGTCTACTTTCAATTCTTTATTCACATCACTCATCTCTAGATCAGACATTCCTAATTTTTCTATAAAAGCCATTTCTCAGTTACTAATAATCATAAAACACATTATCAATTACTTTACAGTAATACATTCAACAGTTATTCTTGTAAGGTGCTGGACACTGCTCCCGGCCGGGATCTCTTGCAGTGTCCTTTGAGGAAGACATCATCTTCGAAAAGTGTCCATGCAAAAACATTATCTTCACAAAGTGTCTCTATATATGTAAAACCAAGAAAGAGCACGTAAAGAGGTGCAACTATTTACAATAAAAGTTTTTGGATCACTCCAAGTTCATGATCGCTAGTTCAAATTGGGAAAACTCTGCCATTGCAAAAACTTAGGCAACAAAAGTGCTACCAACAAAAAAAACCAAAAACATGATAGCAAAACAAGGCACAACTGGTGCAAACAAAACCCTCCTGAGTAACGAGATTTGACAAGTGTAATTCTTAGTGCTCATCCCCTCCTGGGGTTCTGGAAGAACTGGAACTGTTCTCAGAGATGGTATCATCGTAATTCTGGCTTCTTGCCAAAGGGTCTTGAAGCTGTGGCAAATGGAACCCATGATGTATCTCAATGCCCATCAACTGTTGTTCCTCAATAGGTGGCTCCACTGTTCTGGTACGAGGTCTAGCTCCTTGGGCTTCTGCAGCTTGCCGGCTCTGACAGGTCACTACATGGGGACTTGGCAGTGAAGGAATCCCGAAATCACCATCCCAAAACGATCCAAACCCCCTTCTGGCCTGTAGATGTCGAATCGGGCACGCCGGCTCCAACCGTACCCCCACCAGCATGGTCCTCCTCCTCCTCCCCATCAACCCATTAGGAAGGCCGGTGTATATACCTGGGAGATCCCGACGGTGCGGCCTCTGCTCCGGTGCAGGTGTGGTGGCAGAAGGTGCTGTCCGGTGAGACACCGGGGATGGCGGTGGAGCCAATAGCAGCTCCGGTTCCGCGGGGGTCATTGGCGAGACCTGCGCAGCAGCGCCAGGTTCGGGCAGGGGCCTCTCTTCCGCTTCAGGTCCCTGGGCCGCTACAGCTCCTCCGGTATTAGCGGCAGAGGGGACAGAGCACGCTGCTGGTGGCATGGCAGCAGCTCCAAGCTCCGCAAGGTCAGCCAGGAAAAGATCCGGTGCAGCAGCGGCGGGTACCAGTGTCGCGGGTACCGCAGATATAGGCCCCTCCTGGGCATGCTGCCGGCTCAGTCTCCCCAAGGCCTACTGCCTCAGCCACAGCCGGGTGGTCAGCGTGACTATTTCTTCTTCCAAATGCCGGCAGTTCATCTCACAGATCGGGTTGGAGCCTTCAGCCATGGCGCCAGTGAGATCCGTTTCCCTGCGCTCCGCAGGCCTCCTTCCCTCACTCTCCAAAATGGTGTTCTCGCGTTCTTCTTCCTGCCTCAGCCTCTTTCCCGCCACTGGCTTCTTCTGCCCCTCCTTCCGGGGGTGTCGTCTTCTTCCAGCGCCTCCATACCAAGCCAGTATACGAACCCCTCGGGGGTGGGCCATGTATCTGTCACATAGTAATTCAGGCAGGGAAGGCCCAATAATCTTCGCGGTCTTTTCTTAGGACCTCCCATCTCTTCACGCCCTTCTTCCCCGCGCCAGCGGCCATTTCTAATGTCCATTTTGCAGTCTATTAAATCAGGTTTTCTGCACATTTTCAAAAGCACAAAGTCTCACAAATTTCAGGCGCACAGAACCCGATGGTATCGGGTCTCGTCATCCAGTTCGTGACGCCAAAATTGGGTCGCCCCTCACACCCAGGGTTGTGGGGTACTCGGTAGCGGGCCGGTGTCAGGGGAATGTGTCACAGCAGCAGTAACCCAGTCCATGGCCCTGGGCACCCAATATCAATGGCGGTGATGTTAATGGTATAGTTTATATGGATAGTTTGTGACGCCACCCTTGGTGTTTGGCAAGGGAGATGGTAAGCCAACGCTGCATGCAGATCCGCTGGGACTGATGGTGTGGTGCAGCAAAGATGGTATAGCTCCCCACAGGTGGAGCTGTAGTCCCAGGGCAGTGTAGGTGCAATGGACGCGGAGAGGCGCAGAATGGTATAGATGCTGTTACCCAGATGTAGCGGTGCTGGAGGTGTTAACGACGAATGAATGGAGGACACCAGGGCTTGTAGTTTCAATGCTTTACTCACAGTTCGTGGTACCCACTGGTGCCTGCCTCCGTGCCGTGTACTCCGGGGTAGAGTCTCAATCAACCTCCCGGGCAAGTCAGGGTTCTCCTCTCCAACACTCCACCAACATAAGCCTTTCCTGAACGACTCCTCTATTGTGCCTTTTAGTGTGAAGAACTCCAGTACCGTTGTTCTCTGGAATTCCTCCTGTCAGATGTTCCCAGAACCTTACTTGTATGACAGACAGCTGTAGCCTCTATTGGGGACTCCCTTCTCAGAAGTCCTGGCTCTCTATCCAGTTGCTGTTGTGTCCCAAGTCTTTGATGGGAGTAGTGCATTTACAGCCAACTATTCCACCGGTGTCTGCTGCAGAACCATAAGTGTCCATACAACCTTGGGGACCGGGCCCCGGCCTTGCGCTGAGAACCTATAGGCAGGGTTCCTCTTCCAACCCACAACTCCTCTCTGTTCTCCTACTCCTTCGTTCCGCGCTGTTCCTTCTCTCTCTTATGGAAGCTTAGGTTGCAGGTCTACGTCCTTCTCCTTCTCTTTCCCATGCCAGCTGGCTCAGATCACTGAGGCAGCTGCAGTACTCTTTCTAAACTGAACTCAAACTAACTTCAGAACTGAACTTCTCTGGGACTCACCCCAGACTGACCTTCTGTCAGACTGACCTACAATTCTTCACTTTCCCCCTCTTTTATACTAACTCCACCCTCCTCCCAGAACATCTCGTGTTACGAAGCAGGGTTCCACGAAGGGTGCTCTGCTACCCCCAGCCTGAAGCTGCTAGGCGGACCTACTGAACTATCCTGTGTGTGGGATGCAGGTGTTGGAGTGTGGAAAGGAGTTCCCAACTTACCTAGTTGGTGGGGTACTACACCTTAGGAGAAGGTGCAGTACCTCTGTGGCGACTGAGCCTCAGGGGCGCCACATACCCCCCCGTTAAACACAGCATGTCCGTGGGCTGCAAGATAACAAAGTAGACAGCAAAGAAACATACAAAAATTTTATAATGCATAACAAACTTTTCTTTTACTAATCTTCCTAGTATAGGAGGTACTCATCTTGAACGTTACAAACAATTCTATATAAAATTCTATCTAAAATTTTTAATTCTAAGTGCAATTCTCAATCCAAAGTGCTATTCTCTGCAACACATTTTTTTAGTTTCACATTTATTTTTCTACTTTCACTGTCTCTTCTAGACGCAAGACGCTGACCGCAAGTACCTGGTCCGTCACCTGTCTACTTTCAATTCTTTATTCACATCACTCATCTCTAGATCAGACATTCCTAATTTTTCTATAAAAGCCATTTCTCAGTTACTAATACTCATAAAACACATTATCAATTACTTTACAGTAATACATTCAACAGTTATTCTTGTAAGGTGCTGGACACTGCTCCCGGCCGGGATCTCTTGCAGTGTCCTTTGAGGAAGACATCATCTTCGAAAAGTGTCCATGCAAAAACATTATCTTCACAAAGTGTCTCTATATATGTAAAACCAAGAAAGAGCACGTAAAGAGGTGCAACTATTTACAATAAAAGTTTTTGGATCACTCCAAGTTCATGATCGCTAGTTCAAATTGGGAAAACTCTGCCATTGCAAAAACTTAGGCAACAAAAGTGCTACCAACAAAAAAAACAAAAACATGATAGCAAAACAAGGCACAACTGGTGCAAACAAAACCCTCCTGAGTAACGAGATTTGACAAGTGTAATTCTTAGTGCTCATCCCCTCCTGGGGTTCTAGAAGAACTGGAACTGTTCTCAGAGATGGTATCATCGTAATTCTGGCTTCTTTTCAAAGGGTCTTGAAGCTGTGGCAAATGGAACCCATGATGTATCTCAATGCCCATCAACTGTTGTTCCTCAATAGGTGGTTCCACTGTTCTGGTACGAGGTCTAGCTCCTTGGGCTTCTGCAGCTTGCCGGCTCTGACAGGTCACTACATGGGGACTTGGCAGTGAAGGAATCCCGAAATCACCATCCCAAAATGATCCAAACCCCCTTCTGGCCTGTAGATGTCGAATCGGGCACGCCGGCTCCAACCGTACCCCCACCAGCATGGTCCTCCTCCTCCCCATCAACCCATTAGGAAGGCCGGTGTATATACCTGGGAGATCCCGACGGTGCGGCCTCTGCTCCGGTGCAGGTGTGGTGGCAGAAGGTGCTGTCCGGTGAGACACCGGGGATGGCGGTGGAGCCAATAGCAGCTCCGGTTCCGCGGGGGTCATTGGCGAGACCTGCGCAGCAGCGCCAGGTTCAGGCAGGGGCCTCTCTTCCGCTTCAGGTCCCTGGGCCGCTACAGCTCCTCCGGTATTAGCGGCAGAGGGGACAGAGCACGCTGCTGGTGGCATGGCAGCAGCTCCAAGCTCCGCAAGGTCAGCCAGGAAAAGATCCAGTGCAGCAGCGGCGGGTACCAGTGTCGCGGGTACCGCAGATATAGGCCCCTCCTGGGCATGCTGCTGGCTCAGTCTCCCCAAGGCCTACTGCCTCAGCCACAGCCGGGTGGTCAGCGTGACTATTTCTTCTTCCAAATGCCGGCAGTTCATCTCACAGATCGGGTTGGAGCCTTCAGCCATGGCGCCAGTGAGATCCGTTTCCCTGCGCTCCGCAGGCCTCCTTCCCTCACTCTCCAAAATGGTGTTCTCGCGTTCTTCTTCCTGCCTCAGCCTCTTTCCCGCCACTGGCTTCTTCTACCCCTCCTTCCGGGGGTGTCGTCTTCTTCCAGCGCCTCCATACCAAGCCAGTATACGAACCCCTCGGGGGTGGGCCATGTATCTGTCACATAGTAATTCAGGCAGGGAAGGCCCAATACTCTTCGCGGTCTTTTCTTAGGACCTCCCATCTCTTCACGCCCTTCTTCCCCGCGCCAGCGGCCATTTCTAATGTCCATTTTGCAGTCTATTAAATCAGGTTTTCTGCACATTTTCAAAAGCACAAAGTCTCACAAATTTCAGGCGCACAGAACCCGATGGTATCGGGTCTCGTCATCCTGTTCGTGACGCCAAAATTGGGTCGCCCCTCACACCCAGGGTTGTGGGGTACTCGGTAGCGGGCCGGTGTCAGGGGAATGTGTCACAGCAGCAGTAACCCAGTCCGTGGCCCTGGGCACCCAATATCAATGGCGGTGATGTTAATGGTATAGTTTATATGGATAGTTTGTGACGCCACCCTTGGTGTTTGGCAAGGGAGATGGTAAGCCAACGCTGCATGCAGATCCGCTGGGACTGATGGTGTGGTGCAGCAAAGATGGTATAGCTCCCCACAGGTGGAGCTGTAGTCCCAGGGCAGTGTAGGTGCAATGGACGAGGAGAGGCGCAGAATGGTATAGATGCTGTTACCCAGATGTAGCGGTGCTGGAGGTGTTAACGACGAATGAATGGAGGACACCAGGGCTTGTAGTTTCAATGCTTTACTCACAGTTCGTGGTACCCACTGGTGCCTGCCTCCGTGCCGTGTACTCCGGGGTAGAGTCTCAATCAACCTCCCGGGCAAGTCAGGGTTCTCCTCTCCAACACTCCGCCAACATAAGCCTTTCCTGAACGACTCCTCTATTGTGCCTTTTAGTGTGAAGAACTCCAGTACCGTTGTTCTCTGGAATTCCTCCTGTCAGATGTTCCCAGAACCTTACTTGTATGACAGACAGCTGTAGCCTCTATCGGGGACTCCCTTCTCAGAAGTCCTGGCTCTCTATCCAGTTGCTGTTGTGTCCCAAGTCTTTGATGGGAGTAGTGCATTTACAGCCAACTATTCCACCGGTGTCTGCTGCAGAACCATAAGTGTCCATACAACCTCGGGGACCGGGCCCCGACCTTGCGCTGAGAACCTATAGGCAGGGTTCCTCTTCCAACCCACAACTCCTCTCTGTTCTACTACTCCTTCGTTCCGCGCTGTTCCTTCTCTCTCTTATGGAAGCTTAGGTTGCAAGTCTACGTCCTTCTCTTTCTCTTCTCTTTCCCGTGCCAGCTGGCTCAGATCACTGAGGCAGCTGCAGCACTCTTTCTAAACTGAACTCAAACTGAACTCAATCTAACTTCAGAACTGAACTTCTCTGGGACTCACCCCAGACTGACCTTCTGTCAGACTGACCTACAATTCTTCACTTTCCCCCTCTTTTATACTAACTCCACCCACCTCCCAGCATATCTCGTGTTATGAAGCAGGGTTCCACAAAGGGTGCTCTGCTACCCCCAGCCTGAAGCTGCTAGGCAGACCTACTGAACTATCCTGTGTGTGGGATGCAGGTGTTGGAGTGTGGAAAGGAGTTCCCAACTTACCTAGTTGATGGGGCACTACACCTTAGGAGAAGGTGCAGTACCTCTGTGGCGACTGAGCCTCAGGGGTGCCACAGTAGCTCTAATGCTCACTCAAGCAGGGAAAAGGGACTTAATATTTCTGCATAAAGCATAGATGGTTTCAGCTGGTCAGTTTTTAATAACTTGATATCATATACCTATTGGATAAGAGAAGAATTATCTGAGTAGAAGGGCAAACTGAGCAATTGCAAGTACATAGTGCTATATAATATGGTGACTGCAATATATCAAGAGGATATAAACTCTGATGGGAGCGTTTCTTTAATTTCATACTTTACGTGTGTAAGGAGGCTGCATGGATGCAACAGCGCAGACAATGAGGAGACTGTGGTACTTAAATAACACTATTTGACTAACACAGAAGGGAAATGTATTTATAAGTATATATAAATATACATATATATATATATATATACACACATACGCACAGTATATACACACACACACAAGTACACACCATATGGTGGGTTACAGTATCAGCATCAATGCAAGATATTATAACATAGCCATGTAACCAAATACAATATCTATGGAATATTCTATTAGATACACCATTCTTGTTATCTAGCAGTTAAACAACTGTTAATGCTTTTATGTCTCAACTTCACGAATGTCACTCTTAGTACTAGGCCCGTCCCCGTCGAGGTCTCTGTAAACAGCTCAGATGTTTACACCGGACCTAGCAAGGGTTACTGGTATTTCCCGCTAGGCTGCAAGTCCTAGATATGCCAGTCACTTGGTACACAGTGTGCTTTCTACACTGACTATCTCCCTTCCCTGAAGCACGATCCCAGCCCACACCCTGTACTGTACATCTGCACTGGAAGTAACAGCCCCTCGAAAATGTCCTCTTTTACAGCCAAATCTTCACCTTAGCTTGATTCGTATGTGGCCACGGACTTCTACTGGCACTGCTCATGGTCTTCTACTGGAGCTGCTTATGAATCATAGAATCGTAGAGTTGGAAGGCACCTCCAGGGCCATCTGGTCCAACCCCCTGCTCAAAGCAGGATTCGCTAAATCATCCCAGACAGATGTCTGTCCAGCCTCTGTTTGAAGACTTCCATTGAAGGAGAACTCACCACCTCTCGTGGCAGCCTGTTCCACTCATTGATCACTCTGTCAAAAAGTTTTTTCTAATATCTAATCTGTGTCTCCTCCCATTCAGTTTCATCCCATTGCTTCTAGTCTTTTCTTGTGCAAATGAGAATAAAGATAATCCTTCTACAATGTGACAGCCCTTGAGATATTTGTAGACAGCTAATAAGTCTCCTCTCAGTCTTCTCTTTTGCAAACTAAACATTCCCAAATCATGCAACCTTTCCTCATAAGACAGGGTTTGCAGACTGGTCACCATCATGAAAGTCTACTGGTGCTGCTTATGGACTTATTACAGACTTCTAATGGCATGAGGCAAGGATCTTCCTCAAAGTTCAGGCCTTCTCTGGCATCTGACCTCTGCATCGGAACCTTCTGTAGCAATGGTTGCTGTAAGACCACCTAGCAGCCACGCGACCTGTCATGCTACAGATTCTGGTGCCCACTTCCTCTTCTCAACCCAGCTAGTAACTGGGACACAGGTGTCACCTGACCTAGTGTCATCTTTAATCTCTTCCTCTGGGAACAAACAGGTGCATCTCCCAAAAATAGAATATCATCAAAAAGTTAATTTATTTCAGTTCTTCAATACAAAAAGTGAAACTCATATGTTATATTATATAGAGTATTTACAGAGTGATCTATTTCACGTGTTTATTTCTGTTAATGTTGATGATTATGGCTTACAGCCAATGAAAACCCAAAAGTCATTATCTCAGTAAATTAGAATACTTTATAACACCAGCTTGAAAAAATGATTTTAAAATCCGAAATGTTGTCCTACTGAAATGTATGCTCAGTAAATGCACTCAATACTTTGTCGGGGCTCCTTTTGCATCAATTACTGCATCAATACAGCGTGGCATGGAGGCGATCAGCCTGTGGCATTGCTGAAGTGTTATGGAAGCCCAGGTTGATTTGATAGCAGCCTTCAGCTCGTCCGCATTGTTGGGTCTGGTGTCTCTCATCTTCCTCTTGACAAAACCCCATAGAGCTCAAGGGGAAAACTTAGGAGAGAGGCAAGTAAGTGCTTTACTCTATGGTCCAACTCACTATAGAAAGCTAACCACTTGCTGATCAGTGTTGATAATGACGCACAGCAGGTCAGTAATTATACAATGGATGGCAAACATGCAGTGTAGTTTGTAATGTACCACAGAGAAAAGAAGCATTAATATTATGTGTTCCCACAACCATGGAAGTAATAATAAAAATATTATTTCATAAATACATAATACCTAATTTTCCCCTTAGATAAGGATAATAAGAAAGAACTATATTAGCCTACAAGAGCTTCTGGTTTTCATACATTTTTTAGTGTTTTTGATTGCAGAACTTTGGATTCACTTGTGTCCCTTGCTAGAAGTTTAAAAGAAGTAGTGGGAGACGCAGCTGGGAGAGTAGGTGGATAGGTTACCCAGGCAACCACACAATTCCGGAAGCCTCTCCTGCAAAGGTGAAAATATAAATATATATATATATATATATAATCACCTTCTTTCATTATTCTTTCAAACATTCAAGCTTCAATTTAGTATTCTTAAAAAGTCAGAAAATTCTGAAATCCAAAACTACTCTGTATTTTTCAAATCGAGAGAAATGTTCTAGATTTTTAAGAAGCCCGACATTACAAAGTGAAGGGTGGCTGCATTTACCGTTCTCGGTTAGTGGTGCACTGCCAGCCCATACAATCTAATTTCTTTTCTAATTTCCTTTTATACTCAGCATCTCCACAGCTGTGCTCCTCATCCCCTCTGCTTAAAAATTACTGCACAAGTACACTTATTCATGTAGTTAAAGCACCACTGCAGCAGGTTGATTTTTAATTTCAACTCTGGGAGTGGTGCCACTAATCTAAATTCTTTGACCCTAGTATTCTACTCACCAACCGTCTTAAGCTCTTGTCTGCACCACTCCGGACACAATCCGCCATCTTGTGACTGCAGCTTCTGACTGACTGGAGATTAGAGGCAATGGTCACAAGCTCTCAGTGTAAGTCTATGAGAGCCTTGTTCTTGCTCGTTCTGGCCCTCATAGGCTCACATTGATGTGTGACTTCTGGCTCTTCCACTGGAGCGTTCCGGCAGCTCACAACCTAAAGAAGAGCAACACCGATAACAAAAGATGGCATCTAGTAAATATGAGACTGAGGCAGGGAAATAACATTAGTGACACAACTCCAGTGGTAATAATAATGCTGAAGTAGTGTTTTAAGCAGCATTCCCTCTACCCAATAATATTTATTATGACCTTTGAACACTTTTTGAAGAAAGGCAATGAAAGCGTCAGGAGCTTGCCACTATTGTGCCCTTACCATCTTCTCTGGATAAGTGTATGTTGGCAGCGGATTATTCAGGACACTCTCCAAGCGTTTGACAACAGAGCTTCTTTATTCAGGAACAATATATGATAAGCTTAATAGATCAGGAATAAATCATTTGTGTGTCTCTATCTGTGCAGCATCTGCAGCAGGCTGCTTCTCTCATACACAGACACAGGAAAAACAGGAAACACAGTCACATGCTCTCCCTGTGTGAGCCTCTAGGAGTTTTTTTTTAACTTTATAAACAGCATACAAATCTAGCAACTAAACACTCATAGACAGGAATGGAGTTGTTGCACCGAACATATTCCAACAGTGTATAGGACACTGACCGATCTTCACTGCTTCAGCAAAGTGCTCCCTATCCTTCAATCATAGACCATAGCAAATATGAGCCAAAAATTAAGAATGAGCAGCACTAGCCATCTGTTACAAACCTCTTTTATTGAAAGAACAAAAAATGCCCAAAATCATAAACACGGAGGACTGTGATAACACCAAACACCTATGTAGAGCAAAAAATAAGTCCTCCAAACAAAGTAATGCATAAAAAATAAATTTTATTAAAACATACACTTAATAATGATAAAAGGAAGTGTTTTGGAGATGTATACAGAACATACAGAAAAAACAAGCAAAACACTGGGCTCAAAAAATGGATGGATAATATTAAGAGAATAATTATATTGCATCCATAATTATAAGCAATCTGCAACTACCTGCGTAATAAGTTTTAGTTGCAAGGTACACTTATAAAGCAGTAGTCAGCAATAATCATCTATAGAGATAAATAAAGTGCGGAGTGCAAAAAATTGCAACAATAGGGTGCAAAATAAGTAAATAAATATACCTGGACACTACTGGGCTAACATCCTTGGCTGACCCTGTAGGGAGGAGGACCCCCACAGAGTGTCCGGGCCGGATCCAAGGGGATAGCCATCTAATTTCCTAAGGAAACAGTACCCGGGGGACAGAGGAGGAGAGTGGACTGTTGAGAGTGACAGGACAGCAAGGGGAGGGGCGAGTATAAAAGGGGCAGGGAGCGCGCAGAGGAGGCAGTTGGTGATACGTCAAACACGGAGCAGGAGGGGGCGTGAGAGAGCGGGAAGAACACTGACAGTTCAGAGAAGAGACCAGCAGCAGAGGGTAGATACGCAGTGGCCCTCAGGAAAGAGGCGCCGAGCTTACCGACAGGGGACTGTCTCTTCACCCCAATCCCGGGTTACGATCTGCCCCCGGTCATCCTCGGCCGTTACCGCTGAGCTCGAGCCCTCCGCGGCCTGTCCACTCCCATTCAGCCCGCAGTTGTGGCCTGCCCGCTGCCACCCGCGGACGCTGCCGGTTCACGTCAGTCCGTGGTTGCGGCCTATCACCGCACACAGCCGCCTTCACCCCGCTGCAGGCGGCAGTTGGGGCCTGTTCCTCATCAAGAGAGACACTCCGCACACAGCTCCAAGGCTGTGCGCGCGGCCAGTAAACCACCACTCTTGAGCACTGCGACACAACCCTGCTTGGGGACAGGAGTCCCATTGAACTCGCTAAAAAGCGCAACCCCGCTGTTACAACAGGGGGTTACTCCATCTCAGGACTCCATCAGGGCCTGTTGTGCCCCAACTCCCTCTGGGTGCTGGGGCGCCCGAAGACTACTCCAAATCTTCAGCAGCTGGGCCCAGCGGCTGCTACGCCAAGGCAGCCTCATCAAAGACGCCACAGCAGCCTCATCAAAGACGCCAGAACAGCCCTATCAAAGACGTCAAAGCAGCTTCATCAACAGCGCAGCTTCCACAGAGGTGTCGAGGGACGTCAGGACGGATAAGTGACACTATAGAGTATAAGTACCCGTAGACGGCCATACCGTGGCCCCATAGTAACCGGCCTCGGCCAGGTTAGTCGTGTTCTTTTCAAATAGTGTTTGGTTGTACTGAGTCCCTGTGAGCACAACTGTTGTTACCCCTTTTTGGTTGCTTAGTATAGCCCTAGCGGCTTTAAATTTTAAAAAGTTTGCTTTTCAAAATTCACCCAGTCTCACGTCTCGTCACTGCATCCTGCTGTTACCTACAACCCTAATGAGGCTTGCAGAGGGCTAATACTATGAATGCAATGGGTAAATACCTCAAAACATAAATCAAATAAGTAAACACCTCATGAGGGAAGCCAGAGACAAGAGAAAAATGCATACCATGGCTCCAGGTGCAGAGTAGAAAAGTCAATATCAATCTTAAGTATATAATGAGGAGCCACAGGGATGAACAGTTACTCTGAGTGTCAGAAGTCCCAGTGTACCCTTTTCTTCCTCAGAAGGGATGCATATGTGACTTTTTTGCTCTACATAGGTTTTTCTCTTTTATTGCAAGTAGTCCACAAAAAATATAACAGGCACGTGGAGCAAGTGAGATAATAATAAAAAAATTTTTTATTTCTATAGCAGAAACATAGTTTTCAGCACTTTACAATTCACAGGGTACTTGTAAAAACAAGATAAGATGCCCATTTTGCATTACTGGACCCTACTATGGGCCTGCTTATCTTATGATGTCATCAAGCTCCCCTATTAAGCATGGAATTATGTGGTCAACATAGTAACAATCAGCTCTACATTTTTAATCTCGTTATACAATAAAAACATCTAGTTCACATTTACCTTATAGGAAAACAGTAAGGTCATTTTGTCCTGACAACCAATAGGGCCCATATCTCCTGTCGAAATAATACACCTCCACCCAGGTATGTATGATGCGTTTTCTTGTACAGAGGATTGAAAATGCAAAAATGGTGGTTACATGGCGATCATGCATTCTCACGCTCATAAGGAATGTGATCACGCATGACCATCTAAGTGTTAAGTAATGAGAAACGGCTTACACGTATGTAGCTTGTATCCCTTCACCTTTTACATTTTGCCTTTCTGTGGCTTATTCCAATAAAAGAAGAGAAGTTTGTAACAGACATGAGGGGTACACCGTTCATTTCTGCTTTTTATAGAAAATAGTTGTGCTCAAAAGTTAACATACCCTGGTAGAATTTTTGCTTTCTTTGATTTTTCAGAGAATATGGATAGCACCAAAACTTTTTTCCACTCGTGGTTAGTGATTGAGTGAAGCCATTTATTGTCAAACTACTGTGTTTTCCCAAAACACCGAAATGACCCTGATCAAAAGTTCACATACCCTGGTGATTTTGGCCTGATAACATGCACGGAAGTTGACACAAATGGGTTTGACTGGCTACTAAAGGTAACATCCTCACCTGTGACCTGTTTGCTTGTAATCACTGTGTGTGCATAAAAGCTGAGTGAGTTTCTGGGATCCAGACAGACTCTTGCATCTTTCATCCAGCCATTGACGTTTCTGGATTGGGGAAGCAAAAGAATTGTCAACGATCTATGGGAAAAAATAGTTGAACTGTACAAAACAGGAAAGGGATACAAAAAGATATCCAAGGAATTGATAATGCCAGTCAGCAGCATTCAAACTGTGATTAGCAAATAGAAAATCAGCAGCTCTGTAAAAACAAAACTACGGTCAGGTAGACTAACAAAAATTTCATCCACAACTGCTAGGAAAATTGTTCGAGTTGCAATGAAAAATCCACAAATAACATCAGCTGAAATACTGGACTCTCTGAAAACTAGCAGTGTGGCTGTTTCAAGATGCACAATTATGAGGCACTTGTAGAAAAATGAGCTGCATGGTCGAGTCGCCAGAAGAAAGCCATTACTGCGCAAATGCCACAAAGTATCTAGCCTACAATACACAAAACAGCACAGAGACAAACCTCAAAACTTCTGAAACAAGGTAATTTGGAGTGATGAGACCAAAATTGAACTTTTTGGCCACAACCATAAACATTACATTTGGAGACAGGTCAACAAGGCCTATGATGAAAGGACCACCATTTCTACTGTAAAGCACAGAGGTGGATCACTGATGTTTTGGGGATGTGTGAGCTACAAAGTACATTAAACTTTGCCAAAGTTGAAGGAAAGATGAATGCAGCACGTTATCAGCAAATACTTGAGGCAAATTTGCAATCATCAGCCCGGAAGCTGTGTATGGGACCTAAATAGACATTCCAATATGACAACGATCCAAAACACAAGACCAAGTTGACTTGTTAGTGGCTACAGCAGAACAAAGCGAAGGTTCTGGAGTGGCCATCTCAGTCTCCTGACCTCAATATCATGGAGCCACTCTGGGGAGCTCTCAAGCACGCAGTTCATGCTATACATCCCAGGAATTTACAGGAACTGGAGGCTTTTTGCCAAATAGAGTGGGCAGCTTTACCATCTGAGAAAATAAAGAACCTCATCCACAACTACCACAAAAGACTTTAAGCTGTCATTGATGTTAGAGGGGGCAATACACGGTATGTAAACTTTTGATCAGGGTCATTTGGATGTTTTGGGTTGTCATTATAATTTAAAAAGACAAAACACAGTAGTTTGACAATAAATGACTTCACCCAACCACTAACCATGAGTGGAGAAAAAGTTTTGGTGTTATCATTAATTGTCACGCTCGGGCCTTGGCTGATTGGTGCCAGCTGGGGGGGTTGTGGCCCCACTGTGCCACAAACCAGACTACCCTGGAAGGGGCGTGACGACAGCTACCTCGGTCTTCACTGGAGCCTCTGATGGTGAGGTCAGGCTTGTGCGGCAGGTAGCTGCCGTGTGCCACTCCAGGGTGGTGTCTGGCTGTGGCTGCTGATCCCACTCGGGGACAAGTCACTGGGACAGGTGTGACTGGCAGGCAGGCTGAGACACAGGGCAAGCAGGTATGGCTGAGACACAGGGCAAGCAGGCACAGCTTAAGACACTGGCAGGCAGGCACGGCTTGGAGACACAGGGCTAGCTGGTACAGACGAGACACAGAGCAGGCTGGCACAGCTTGAGACACAGGGCAAGCGGGCATGGCTTGAGACACTGGCAGGCAGGCATGGCTTGGTGACACAGGGCAGGCTGGTACAGATGAGACAGAGCAGGCTGGCTCAGCTTGAGACACAGGGCAGGAGGGCATGGCTTGAGTCACAGGGCAGGCAGGAGTGGTATATGAAGAAACAGGTAGAGACCTGCTCACACAGCGGGTGCCGGTACTGATACAGACAGAAAGGATGGGAATGTGAAGGAACACGTTTGGACCTGTTCACACAGCGGGTGCAAATATGAATACAGGCAGGAAGGAGTGGAATATGAAGGAACAGGTTTGGACCTGTTCACACAGGAGGTGCAGGTATGGATACAGGCAGGAGTGCGGAGTAGGCGGAGCCGCAGAAGTGAGGAGTAAGCGAAACCACAAGGTCTGCAGAGAGAAGCTGCAGCAAGAAGTTCTACAGCAGCAGAGCAAAGCTGAACCACAAAGTCTGTGGAGAGAAGCTGCAGCAAGAGGTTCTGCAGCAGCAGGAGCGGAGCAGGCAGAGCTGCAAGGTTGCAGAGGCTCAGACAGAGCTGCAAGGGTGCAGAGGCACAGACAGGGAGGACACAAGGAAAGACACAGCAGGGAAGGAAGCCAAAGACAAGGAGACAGGGGTAGGACAGAGTTCAGACAAGGTACAGGGACAAAGACTCAAGGACCAGGATATTCTGCCTCCTGGCAGGCAGACAAGGTACTAGGCAAGACAGGGAATATTCCGCCAGAGAAGGAGGAGATACATAGGACAGGGCCTGGCTTCCTCAGCAGCAAGGAGCTAACTGAGTTTAGACATTGCACAGGCAATGTTCCAGTGGATGGGGCAGGCCTAAATAGTCAAGGGCTCTAGGTAATTGGTCAGATTAGACAGGTGCAGCCTGACTGCATAAGAAGCAGAGAGTTCAGGCGCCGCCCCACTATACACACACAGCCAGGAGGCATGCAGGAGAGCAGAGGAACAGAGCACAGGGCTGGCAGCAGACAGACTTCACAGCATGGCTTGGAGCAGTAAGTAAGTTGGTGTGCGGGAGATGGGAGGCCATGCAGTGTTGCAAGCAGGGTTGTTACATTAATATTCTTTGAAAAAAGGCCAAGAAAGCAAAAATTTTGCCGGGGTATGTAAACTTTTGAGCACAACTGTATACAGTGGAAACAAGAAGTCTATTGTTTACTAAGATAATGAGGAAACAGATAAAATTGCCACCCTGACTCTCCCTTTCATGCTCACATACAGTAAACCCTAGAATAATGCCTAATACCTTGGTAAATCGCATACTATATTTTTATTTATATTGAAAAACTGCTCTTATTCTACTTCTTACTAATACATATTGAGCTAGAACCGAATGAAAGATGAACAGCCATAAATTATTTTTTATGTATTTTTATTCTTCTATGTGTGCTTCTATTTATACCACGCCTGATAATGGGTGATCCGTCCCTAAAACACATTGCTCAAAAATAAATAGAATATTTTTTAAAACACTACCTGTACCTCTCCTTGTATCCAGGACGAAACCCAACAGCACCAACTCACCTTGCACTTCGATTTTTCTTCATACAGACCTGGATGAGATTCCCTCTACCAAATGGTGTTGTAATTGTAAAATCTTAAAACGAGGGCGTATAATATCATATATTATATAATATCTGATCGCGGCTGTTAACATGTTAAATGTCGCTAGCAATCTCTGACAGCAGCATTCAACACACTTCGAAAGGGGAGAGCGTCATTCCACGTGCCCATCGGCATTTAGCTGGCGTTCATAGGAGATTGTGATTTCTGCTATACATAGCACTGCTATGTATAGTACAAGCTATCGGATGATTGCAGCTTGAAGTCCCCTAGTAAGGGGACTCTTAAATGCAGTAAAAAGTGAAAAAAGTGTTTTTAAATACTGTATATGACAAAATAAAAAATACAAAAGGTTCAAATCACTCACCTTTTGCCCCATTAAAAAAAAAATTAAATAAAAAAATACACATATTTGGCGTGACGCTAGTCACAACCCACGGCTGTGAATAAGCGCAGTCAGATGTTCCAGAGTCAATACAAAAAGATCACGAAGTAAACCAAGGGAAAATACGAAGTCGCAAGCCAGGTCACATGTCAGTCAGAATGCCAGAGAAACAGTGGAAAAGCAAAGGGGCAATAACAAACGGGTAGTCTGAACATGATCCAAAGGTCAGCAACGGAATATCAGATGCAAAGGGGCAATGACAAACGGGTAGTCTGAACATGATCCAAAGGTCAGCAACGGAATATCAGATGCAAAGGGGCAATGACAAACGGGTAGTCTGAACATGATCCAAAGGTCAGCAACGGAATATCAGATGCAAAGGGGCAATGACAAACGGGTAGTCTGAACACGGTCCAAAGGTCAGCAGCAGAAGAAGATCAGAACTTACAGCACAGGGTACAGGTGAACACACCAGAGAGCACCAACTTAGAACAAGCTTTTGACTGGCAGTGATCTGGGCCAGACAACTCACATAAATAACGGTCAATTACCAAGAATATGGAGCACCTGTGGAAGTCTCTGCACCTTCCAGTCAGGAAGGTCAACCGAGCTGTCAATCAAAGCACTGGCAGCTCAGCACGCCTCAGCACAGGATAGGATGCCAGAGCTGTCCATTACAGAGTCACAGACACTCTGAGCAGAGGAATCATGACATTTTTAACTACTGCATCTGTAAAAATCTGATTTATCAAAATCTAATATAAATTAATGTGATTAATAAAACAGCCAAACACCAGAATTACATTTTTTTGGCTACTGAAACATTGCAATAAAATACGATAAGAGGGCGGAAATTTTTTTTCTACAAATTGCCTATTTTTATCACTTAAATAAAAAAAAAGATGTACCGTATATACTCGAGTATAAGCCGACCAGAGTATAAGCCAAGGTACCTAATTTTACCAAAAAAAAAATGGGAAAACTTATTGACTCGAGTATGGAGCAAGCGGTAGTTGTACAGCAGGTGGAGGATGCGCACTGCCTGTATTTTCAGTGCCGCACTCTTCACTTCCAGTGACGTCACAAATATTCATGAGCCATAATGAGCGGGATAGGAAGCGAAGTGTGCACAGTGAAAATACAGGCCGCCTGCAACCTCCACCTGCCGTAAGCCTACTGCTTGCTCCATAAATTACTGGCACGCCACTACCTCTGGGACTCAGGCCGCCCGCAGCCTCCACCTGCCGTATGGCTACCACTTGCTCCATACAGTTCCAGCACGCTGCTACCTCAATACATGCCAGGATTGTGCTGCTCAGATACTGCTGCTGTGAAGGAGGGGGTAAGAAACACTTCCAGGGAAGATAGTTAGACCGGGGGAGAGGGAAGACTGGTGGGTGACTTGAAGGAAAAAGTTTTTTGTCAGCTCACCAAACCGTAGCAAATGTGAAGTCTGGAGGAATGCAATCAATCCTGGGCGGTGCAGGGAACTTGGATTCCGGAAAATCTTGTAGGCACAATACTTGGGAGATGTTCCAGCAACTTCGACCAAAGCATGGTTAAAATCAAAAGACTTTATTCCAAAAAATGATTAAAAACAGAATAGATGCATAAAAAACTTATGGTTCACCAATGTGACAGACGCTTACGCGTTTCGGACTAGAGGGTCCTTACTCATAGCTTAACATCTTACAAATAAGCATATACCTATATACACTTGCTGGCTGAAGTAAAGTGGGAGGGAAACAAAATGGGCGGAGGTCCACAATAGCAGGAAGGGAGGATTTTCTCCACAAAAAAAAAAAAAAAGGCATAGTATCTGAACATGGAGGAAATCACCACATCATCTTAATCATATATATATAAAAGATCAAATTTTAAATTCATGCCTGCGGGATATCGTGTTTTTAACTTAAAAATCCACATTGCTTCTTTGCGCTGCAATTCCTTTTTTCTATCACCTCCCCTCTTGGGGTTTGGGACAGTTTCTATTATATTAATCCTACAAGTACTGACATCTCCTCCATGTACAGAAATAAAATGCTGAGAGGCTCCCGAGGGACTCCTTGTAGTTTTATTACATGAATCATAAAGATGTTCAGAAATCCTTTTGCGAAGAGGACGTGTGGTGTTGCCCACATATTGAATGCAGCATGTTTCACATGTTATTAAATAAATAACATATGTGGAACTACAGTTGGCAAACATATTTATGACATATTCATTTTTTGTAACTGTGGATTTAAATGTAGACATATTATACATGTATTTACATAAACCGCATGATCTTATTCCACAACGATAGCTACCAGAGACAGATAACCAGCTTGAATTATTTTCTGATGAAAAACGCAAAGTGTGATCACTGGGGGACAAAATATTCGCAATTGTAGTTCCTTTTTTAGGAATAAAATTGCAGCCTTTATCCAATATAGTTCTCAAAGTTGGATCCACCCGTAAAATAGGTAGATTTGATTTAATAATTTCCTTTATTTGATTAAATTGATCACTATATTTAGTAAATATAGTGATCAATTTAATCAAATAACGGAAATTATTTATTTCTGTACATGGAGGAGATGTCAGTACTTGTGGGGTTAATATAATAGAAACTGTCCCAAACCCCAAGAGGGGAGGTGATAGAAAAAAGGAATTGCAGCGCAAAGAAGCAATGTGGATTTTTAAGTTAAAAACACGATATCCCGCAGGCATGAATTTAAAATCTGATCTTTTATATATATATGATTAAGATGATGTGGTGATTTCCTCCATGTTCAGATACTATGCCATTTTTTTTTTTTTTTTGTGGAGAAAATCCTCCCTTCCTGCTATTGTGGACCTCCGCCCATTTTGTTTCCCTCCCACTTTACTTCAGCCAGCAAGTGTATATAGGTATATGCTTATTTGTAAGATGTTAAGCTATGAGTAAGGACCCTCTAGTCCGAAACGCGTAAGCGTCTGTCACATTGGTGAACCATATGTTTTTTATGCATCTATTCTGTTTTTAATCATTTTTTTGGAATAAAGTCTTTTGATTTTAACCATCCTTTGGTCGAAGTTGCTGGAACATCTCCCAAGTATGGTGGGTGACTTGAGTATAAGCCAAGAGGGGCACATTCAGCCTCAAAAAATGGTCTGAAAATCTCGGCTTATACTCGAGTATATACGGTATGTATGATATCTGCGTAATCACACTGACTTGGAAAGTCATGTTGTCAGGTCAATTTTAACATAAAGTAAATGCAGTAAATAAAAAAGCTAAAAAAAAAACAATTGTGGGATTGCTGTTGTCAACTCATTTTCTGGTCTACCTCTGGTTTCTGGTGAGGGAACTATTTGTGCTGACAGAGGAGTTGTGAGTTCTCTTTCTGGGCTCCCTCTGGTGGTGGCAGGAGGTAATGAAGCTGATCTAATTAACAGAGACCTGCCACCTGATAATGAGGACGACGATTGGACATCTGGAGTCTTAGACTGGATTTAAGACAGTCGACTCCCTATTCTCATGCTGGTGATTTTTTCCTGCCTCCTGAGGTCTTGGTTTCCAGCTCAGTTCCTGTCTTCTCAAGCTAAGTTTTCTCTGCTAATGTTCACATTTGATTTGGTTTTGTCTATTCAATTTTTGTGTGGTCAGCCAGCCCCGGCTGGGGCTGTGCTGAATTTCCACTCTTATGTTACTGTATGTGCCAGTTTGCTTTTTGTCCCTTATTATATTGGCCTCTTTTTGCTCTGTTCTCAGAATATGCCAGAGTGCTGATATAGTGGGTGAAGTCTAGTGACTTCAGGGTTTTTTTGCTATCAGAAGTGTTGGACATTTTTTGCAGGGTTTTTTGGCGTGATTGCAGACAGTATCTTTCCTTTCCTGTCCTTTCTAGTTAGTGTGGGCCCCATCGTTTGCTCAGCCTATTTTCCTACCCGTGTTTGTGCTTTCATCTTGTTTCACCGTCAATACATGTGTGGGGGCTGTCTATTCCTTTGGGGTCTGCTCTGGGGCAGTTTAGATTTCCCCTTTTCTTGCTTTAGGGTTATTTAGTCCTCCGGCAGTGACAAGGCGTCTAGAATCATCATAGATACGCTCCAATGCTGCTGTTAGTTGTGTGGTTAGGATCAGGGGTTTGCAATCCGCATAGTTAGCAACCTCTCTGGTTTTCTGTGACTTAGCTTGGTTTTGTTTTCCTCCTTGATTACCCAATCATAACAGAATCACCAGCCATACTGCAGATTATATGGTACTAAAAAGCAGGAAAGAATTGTTAAAAAAAAAAGTGTCAGAATTTTTTTTTTATATATGTATTTTTTCCTCTTTTTCTCTGGGGCCGTAGGAGGATTTTTCTCTAATGGAGACTAAGCAATTGTCTGATCGTGTGGAGCAGCTCGTTGCCCTAGTGCGGGGAATTTCCGCCTATCTCACTCAGTCACATGCTGTTGAACCAAAGATCCCTACTCCTGGTGTGTTTTCAGGGGATTGGTCTAAATTTTTTAATTTTAAGAATAATTGTAAATTATTTCTTGCCTTGAAGCCTAACTCATCGGGGAGCTCTGTGCAGGAGGTTAAAATTGTCATCTCCTTGCTGCGTGGCGATCCCCAGGTTTGGGCTTTTTCTCTGACACCTGAAAATCCTATTCTGACTAATGTGGACACATTTTTTCAAGCCTTGGGGTTGTTGTATGATGAACCTAATGCTGTTGATCAAGCTGAGAAAACCCTGTTAGCATTGAACCAAGGTCAGGATTCTGCAGAGTTATACTGTCAAAAATTCCAAAAGTGGGCGGTCCTTACTACATGGAATGATGGTGCATTGGCAGCTCTCTTTCGGAAGGGTTTATCAGAGACAGTAAAAGATGTTATGGTGGGATTTTCTGTGCCCTCTGGTCTTGATGATTCTATGTCATAAGCCATTCAAGTTGATCGCCGTTTACGTGAATGTAAAACTACACGAGAGGCGTTGCCACCTTTTGAACAAATGTCTGAACCTATGCAATGTGATAGGGTTTTGTCTAGGGCGCAACATCAGGAGTTTAGAAGGTGTAATAAGCTGTGTTTTTTCTGTGGAGACGCCTCTCATACTATTTCTGTCTGCCCTAAATGAGAGAAACGTTTTGCACACACATTTGCTGTGGGCAGTGTACAACCTAAGTTTCTTTTGGCAATTACTCTGATCTGCTCCTTAGCCACATTTTCCGCTAAGGTTTTTGTTGATTCAGGAGCAGCTTTGAATCTGATGGATTTGGACTTTGCTAAACTTTGTGGTTTTCCCATTATACCTCTGTGGACACCTATTTCTTTGAGGGGTATTTATGCTACTCCTTTGGCAGAGAATAAACCTCAGTTTTGGACCCAGGTGATAATGCGAGTTGCCCCAGACCACCAAGAAAATTGAAAATTTTTGGTGCTGCACAATTTGCATGATGCTATTGTTCTGGGTTTTCCCTGGTTGCAAACTCATAATCCAGTTTTGGATTGGAAATCTGTGTCTGTGGTGAGTTGGGGTTGTCAGTGTGTTCTTAGGGACACTCATGTTTTCTCCACCTCTCCTCAGTCTCATGATATTCCTGATTATTTGGCCGATTTTTCTGATGTATTTAGTGAGAGTAAGTCTGCATCTTTGCCTCCTCATAGGAGTTATGACTGTGCAATTGAGTTGATGCCTGGGTGTAAATTTCCTAAGGGTCGGCTTTTCAACTTATCAGTATCCGAACATGATGCTATGCGATCCTATATTAAGGAGTCGTTGGAGAAGGGTCATATTAGACCATCCTCTTCACCCTTAGGTGCTGGGTTTTTTTGTGGCCAAGAAAGATGGTTCATTAAGACCTTGTATTGATTATCGTTCCCTTAACAAGATGACGGTTAAATATCAGTATCTGTTACCCCTGATGTCTGATTTATTCTCCAGAGTTAAAAGTGCCTGCTGGTTTACTAAACTTGACCTCTGGGGGACGTATAATCTTATTCGCATCAAGCATGGGGATGAATGGAAGACGGCGTTTAATACTCTGGAGGAACATTTTGAGTACCTGGTGATGCCTTTGGGCTCACTAATGCCCCTTCTGTCTTCCAGTCCTTTATGAATGATATTTTCCGGGACTTTGTGGATACGTTTTTGATCATCTATCTGGATGATATTTTGATCTTTTCCAGTTATTGGGATTCTCATGTGGAACATGTCCGGACTGTGTTCCGGATTGTGAGGGAGAATTCCCTGTTTGTTAAGGGATCGAAATGCCTCTTTGGTGTACAGAGGATTTCATTTTTGGGATCTATTTTGTCTCTGTCGACTATTGAAATGGACCCAGCCAAGGCACAGGCCATTCATGATTGGGTTCGGCCCACTTCTTTGAAGGCTCTCCAGAAGTTTTTGGGTTTTGCTAATTTATATCGTAAATTTATAGGTAATTTTTCTGGTATTGTCAAACCACTGACTGATCTGACCAAGAAGGGCGCTCATGTGCTGAATTGGTCTCCAGAGGCTGTCTCGGCATTTCAGGAGCTTAAGCGGAGATTCACTTCTGCTACGGTTTTACGGCAACCTCATGTCTCACTTCCATTTCCGGTGGAGGTAGATGCTTCTGAGATTGGTGCGGGAGCTGTTTTGTCCCAAAAAGATCCTGTGACTTATAAGATGAATCCCTGTGCCTTCTTTTCTCATAAGTTCTCCCCATCTGAACGCAACTATGACGTAGGGAATTGGGAATTGTTGGCCATGAAATGGGCATTTGAAGAGTGGAGACATTGGTTGGAGGGAGCTAGACATCAAGTTGTGGTCCTCAACGACCACAAGAATTTTATATATCTGGAGTCGACCAAACGCTTGAATCCTAGACAGGCTAGGTGGGCCTTGTTTTTCACGCGTTTTAATTTTGTGGTCTCTTTTCTTCCGGGCACTAAGAATGTTAAGGCAGACGCCGTTTCTAGGAGTTTCTTTGCTGATTCTCTTATTGTGACCGAGCCTACTACCATCATAGGTGAGGAGGTAGTTCTTTCTGCCATTTCGCCCGATTTGAGACGTGCCCTGAAGGAATTTCAGGAGGATAAATCTGAGCGTTGTCCTATGGGAAAATTGTATGTTCCTGACCAGTGGAGGAAGAAAGTGATGTCTGAAGTTCATTGCTCCGCATTGGCTAGTCATCCAGGTATTTTTGGTACCAGAGATTTGGTGAGTCGGTCTTTTTGGTGGCCTGCCTTATCTCGTGATGTCAGGAATTTTGTGCAGTCCTGTGGGACTTGTTCTCGGTCCAAACCCTGTTCTCGTTCTAGTGGGTTGTTGATGCCCCTGCCGGTGCCCAAGAGGCCATGAACCCATATCTCAATGGATTTTATTTCTGATCTTCCTGTCTCTCAGAGAATGACTGCTACCTGGATGATTTGTGATAGATTTTCTAAGATGGTCCATCTTGTACCACTCCCAAAGTTGCCATCTTCCTCAGAGTTGGTGCCCTTGTTTTTACAACAGGTGGTTCGGTTGCATGGGATTCCTGAGAATATTGTGTTGGACAGAGGAGTCCAGTTTGTTTCCAGATTCTGGAAAGCCTTTTCTTCCAATCTGGGAATTCAGTTATCTTTCTCCTCTGCGTTTCATCCTCAGACCAATGGGCAGACTGAGAGAACAAACCAGACTTTGGAGTCCTATTTGAGATGTTTTATATCTGCTGATCAGGAAGACTGGGTCTCATTTTTGCCCTTGGCCGAATTCGCGCTAAACAGTAGAGCTAGTTCTGCCACTTTGATGTCGCCCTTTTTCTGTAACTTTGGGTTTCATCCTCGATTTTCAACAGGGCAAGTGGAATCTTCGGCCTGCCCAGGTGTGGACACTGTGGTAGAGAGAATGTAGCAGATTTGGGACCAAGTGGTGGATAAGTTGTCACTCTCTCAGGAAAAGGCCCAGCGGTTTTCCAACCGGCATAGGACCATTGGTCCCCGGTTTAAAGTGGGTGATATGGTTTGGTTGTTGTCCAAGAATATTTCTATGAAGGTTGCGTCTCCAAAGTTCAAGCCAAGATTTATTGGACCTTATAAGATTTTGGATATTCTTAATCCTGTTTCTTTTCGATTGGCTCTTCCAGTTACGTTTAAGATCCATAACATATTTCACAAATTGCTGTTGAAGAGGTTTGTTGAGCCAGAAGTTCCTATGGCAGCACCTCCTGACCCTGTATTGGTTAAAGGCAATGTGGAATATGAGGTAGAGAAAATATTGGATTCTCGTTTGGTTAGACGGAGACTCCAGTATTTGGTCAAATGGAAGGGTTATGGCCAGGAGGATAATTCTTGGGTCTCTGCCTCTGACATTCATGCCAATAGATTCGTTCGTGCTTTTCACTGGGCCCATCCTGATCGGCCTGGTGGCATGGATGAGGGTTCAGTGACCCCTTTTCAAGGGGGGGTACTGTTGTGAACTCATTTTCTGGTCTGCCTCTGGTTTCTGGTGAGGGAACTGTTTGTGCTGACAGAGGAGTTGTGAGTTCTCTTTCCGGGCTCCCTCTGGTGGTGGCAGGAGGTAATGAAGCTGATCTAATTAACAGAGACCTGCCACCTGATAATGAGGATGACGATTGGACATCTGGAGTCTTAGACTGGATTTAAGACAGCTGACTCCCTATTCCCATGCTGGTGATTTTTTCCTGCCTCCTGAGGTCTTAGTTTCCAGCTCAGTTCCTGTCTTCTCAAGCTAAGTTTTCTCTGCTATGTTCACATTTGATTTGGCTTTGTCTATTCAGTTTTTGTGTGGTCAGCCAGCCCCGGCTGGGGCTGTGCTGAATTTCCACTCTTATGTTACTGTATGTGCCAGTTTGCTTTTTGTCCCTTATTATATTGGCCTCTTTTTGCTCTGTTCTCAGAATATGCCAGAGTGCTGATATAGTGGGTGAAGTCTAGTGACTTCAGGGTTTTTTTGCTATCAGAAGTGTTGGACATTTTTTTGCAGGGTTTTTTTGGCGTGATTGCAGACAGTATCTTTCCTTTCCTGTCCTTTCTAGTTAGTGAGGGCCCCATCGTTTGCTCAGCCTATTTTCCTACCTGTGTTTGTGCTTTCATCTTGTTTCACCGTCAATACATGTGTGGGGGCTGTCTATTCCTTTGGGGTCTGCTCTGGGGCAGTTTAGATTTCCCCTTTTCTTGCTTTAGGCTTATTTAGTCCTCTGGCTGTGACGAGGCATCTAGAATCATTGTAGGTACGTTCCATGGCTGCTGTTAGTTGTGTGGTTAGGATCAGGGGTTTGCAATCCGCGTAGTTCTGCGACTTAGCTTGGTTTCGTTTTCCTCCTCGATTACCCAATCATAACAAATTGCCCTTTTTTGCAATTTTAACACATTTGGAATTTTTGTTTTTGACTGTCTAGTGCATCACATGATAAAATGAATGGCGTCATTCAAAAGTAAAACTCGTCCTGGAAAAAACAAAGCTTCATACGGCTATGTGGATAGAAAATAAAAAACACTATGAAGAGAAGGGAATAAAATGAAAAAACAATAATGGAAAATAGCCCAGTCATTAAAAGGTTAAGGGCAGCTATATTTGTGGCTTTTCATCATATGTGCTTGTCCAGTTTAATTCTTCATAGATCTTGTCTTGCCATAGTTTTAGATTTTTTAATAGCCTTGTTTGATGCACCACCGACTGTCTCCACAATCTCTGAACATTGGATTTAATCTTCAGTTTATTAATAAAATTTTTCTTCTGAAAAATAAGTTCATTTTATCCTTCAAAATAAGACCCGTGAAGATAACAGTAAGAATATGTTCTGATGTTGTAGATAACAAAGCAAAACCAAAGGACTCGTTCTATAAACCTTTTGTTTGAATGAACTCCCTCTCATATACGATTAGAGACACATCTAGAAAATCAATTTTCCCTTTATCAAAATTAGATGTAAGCTTTATGTAGAAATAATTACAGATAAAAGATTTCAACTTCAGTGTTTTTCCATCATTAATATATTATACTCGCACTGTCTCTCCCAAAATCTATGTAAGTGGTTAGCGTATGCCGTTGTTGACATTGCACCCATTGTAGTGCCATATATTTGAAAGTAGTTTCTTCCCAAACAACAAGATATTGTAAGGAAAAATCCACTATATATCATTCAAATCGCAAATATCCAGATTGTTTCTGTCGAGTGTAGGGTTAGCAAATTACATATCTAATTCGTTATATGGATAGATGAGGGATGCTGGTATCAATGCATGGCACCATGGCTTTCTCCACAGTAGATGAATCAAGAATGTTTCTCAATTATTGGAAACTTTATAGGATTATGAATAATCCTGTTTTGGAGAGGTGTAATTTTAATTATAAAAAAATAATAAAAAGGGTTGTTGATAGACATTTATGGCAAATCCTTGTGATATACCATAAATATCTGATAAATGCAATTCCCGCTTCTTTGACCCACACCTATCTATATAACTTAGGGTGTGTTTCCATGGTCAGGAAACGCTGCGGGTTTGATGCTGCGTACAGCCGCAGCGTCAAACTCGCAGCATCCAGATGTTACAGCATAGTGGAGGGGATTTCATGAAATCCCGTCTCCACTATGCGTTAAAACACGCAGGCGGCAGACCCGCGTAAATGGACATGCAGTGCATCTTTTCAAAACGCAGCATGTCTGTTTACGATGCGGCGACACTCCGCCGCACCGTAAATTTCCCATAGACAATCATTAGATGCGGTAAAACCACATCTAATGATTAGTCACATGTGTAGTAACTGTGTAAGCACAGCTTACTACGCATGTCTAGTAATTTACATAGTGTCTTACCTACCCCCCGGCCGGAAGTCCGCATCCACTGCAGTTCTCGCGATAGCTTGGCTTATCGTGAGAAAGAGCTGGACTCGTCGTGAGCCAATCGTTATTAGGACTACGTCGGATCAGGGAGTATACTGTTGCTTTCTTATTTTATTTTTTTTCAGGAGATCGATGGCGTCGTTTGGACTTGGCGTATAATAAAAATATGGAAAACAGTGTAGTGTTTTATTTCATTAAAATACTTTTTTTCTGGCTGTGTCTTTTTTTAACTTTTTAAATATAGCATTAATAATGGATAGGTGTCTTATTGACGCCTCTCCATTATTAACCGGGCTTAATGTCACCTTACAATCAAAGATGACATTATCCCCTTATTACCCCATAAGCACCGGAATTGGCGCATCGTACAGATGCACCATTTCTGGGGTGGCTGCGGGCTGGTGTTTGTAGCCAGGGGGGTCCAATATCCATGGACCCTCTCTAGGCTATGAAAATCAGCCCGCAGCTGTCTGCATAGCCTTTCTGGCTATAAAATATAGGGGGACCCCACGTCATGTTTTTGGGGGTCCCCCTATTTTAATAGCCAGTAAATATACATAGATTTATCTATAGATACATACAGTTGTGGCCAAAAGTATTGACACCCCTGCAATTTTGTCAGATAATACTCAGTTTCTTCCTGAAAATTATTGCAAACACAAATTCTTTGTTATTATTATCTTCATTTAATTTGTCTTAAATGAAAAACCACAAAAAGAATTGTCCTAAAGCCAAATTGGATATAATTCCACACCAAACATAAAAAAGAGGGTGGACAAAAGTATTGGCACTGTTCGAAAAATCATGTGATGCTTCTCTAATTTGTGTAATTAACAGCACCTGTAACTTACCTGTGGCACCTAACAGGAGTTGGCAATAACTAAATCACACTTGCAGCCAGTTGACATGGATTAAAGTTGACTCAACCTCTGTCCTGTGTCCTTGTGTGTACCACATTGAGCATGGAGAAAAGAAGGAAGACCAAAGAACTGTCTGAGGACTTGAGAAACCAAATTGTGAGGAAGCATGAGCAATCTCAAGGCTACAAGTCCATCTCCAAAGACCTGAATGTTCCTGTGTCTACCGTGCGCAGTGTCATCAAGAAGTTTAAAGCCCATGGTACTGTGGCTAACTTCCCTAGATTTGGATGGAAAAGAAAAATTGACAAGAGATTTCAGCGCAAGATTGTGCGGATGTTGGATAAAGAACCTCAACTAACATCCAAACAAGTTCAAGCTGCCCTGCAGTCCGAGGGTACAACAGTGTCAACCCGTACTATCCGTCGGCATCTTAATGAAAAGGGACTGTATGGTAGGAGACCCAGGAAGACCCCACTTCTTACCCGAGACATAAAAAAGCCAGGCTGGAGTTTGCCAAAACTTACCTGAAAAAGCCTAAAATGTTTTGGAAGAATGTTCTCTGGTCAGATGAGACAAAAGTAGAGCTTTTTGGGCAAAGGCATCAACATAGAGTATACAGGAGAAAAAAAGAGGCAATCAAAGAAAAAAGCACGGTCCCTACAGTCAAACATTCCCTGATGTTTTAGGGTTGCTTTGCTGCCTCTGGCACTGGACTGCTTGACCGTGTGCATGGCTTATGAAGTCTGTAGACTACCAACAAATTTTGCAGCATAATGTAGGGCCCAGTGTGAGAAAGCTGGGTCTCCCTCAGAGGTCATGGGTCTTCCAGCAGGACAATGACCCAAAACACACTTCAAAAAGCACTAGAAAATGGTTTGAGAGAAAGCACTGGAGACTTCTAAGGTCGCCAGCAATGAGTCCAGACCTGAATCCCATAGTACACCTGTGGAGAGATCTAAAAATGGCAGTTTGGAGAAGGCACCCTTCTAACATCAGGGACCTGGAGCAGTTTGCCAAAGAAGAATGGTCTAAAATTCCAGCAGAGCATTGTAAGAAACTCATTGATGGTTACCGGAAGCGGTTGGTCGCAGTTATTTTGGCTAAAGGTTGTGCAACCAAGTATTAGCCTGAGGGCGCCAATACTTTTGCCTGGCCCATTTTTGGAGTTTTGTGTGAAATGATCAATGTTTTGCTTTTTGCTTCATTCTCTTTTGTATTTTTTCATTTAAGACAAATTCAATGAAGATAATAATACCAAAGAATTTGTGATTGCAATCATTTTCAGGAAGAAACTGAGTATTATCTGACAAAATTGCAGGGGTGTCAATACTTTTGGCCACAACTGTAGATATATCTATAGATAGATAAATCTATAGATAAATAGATCGATCTATAGATCTATCTATCTATGTGTGTAATGGAGTGTGGGTTGGACAAATGTTAAAGAGGAGGTTGGACCAGAAATGACATCACAATTTTTTTTTTGTTAAATAATACAGTATATCTTTATTTAGCTTACAAAAATCTGCACGAAAAAACGCATCAGAAATGCAGTTGACCTCAGGTGCAGATTTGGGGCAGATTTTACCTGCGTCAAATTCTGAGAAAATCCTGATGCTATCCTGACCGTGGAAACATATCTTTAGGCCGGGGTCACACTAACCGACGCAAAATACGGTCAGTATTTTACATGCGTAATACGGATGAATGGCCCCTAAACAATGCTCCGTATGTCATCCGTAATCAAGAATCAAGGTGTGGTCGCGTATTTTGCGCATGAAAGCATCCGTATGTAATCCGTATGGCGAGATTTTCTCGCAGGTTTGCAAAATGGACATATAATGGAGCCCTATGACAGGGTTTCTAACAGAAACCAAAGAATAGATATAGACACATAGAGTGCATATATATATATATATTCGTTTCTTTATTAAACCCGTCAGTGTGAGTTTACTGTATAGGCACTGAATTGCCGGCTTTGCTAAAAGACACCAGGTGCATATTTCTCGCAAGTCACAAGTGTGGTCCGTGTGTAATCCGTATTTTTTGTGCACCCATAGACTTGCATTGGCGTACAACAGCCGTAGTACGCTGACAATCGCAACATGCTGCGATTGGCACAGACCGTAGACTACGCCCGAGAAATATACGGCTGGTGCGAGGGACCCCATAGGGAATCATTGGTCCGTGTCTAATGCGTGCTTTTAGCGCCTCTCACTCGGCCGTATTCCTCGCCAGTGTGACCCCGGCCTTACTCTCCACTCACTGGTGGACAGATACCAGGATACTTGGAAACCCACAAAACATTGAGGGAAAAATTTGACACGAGCAACATAAAAAATAAAATGTCTTTTATTCCAAATCCATTAAAAAGAGTACATCCGTATGAAAGAGGAAAAAAACTGATGCATTTCTGGCAGTGCAAACACCCTTATCATACTACAGGTATTACGATTAATGGCGTTGGCAATGCCAAAAACGTGTTAGATTTTTTTACTTCTTTCATATGGATGTACTCTTTTTAATGATAAAGGGTGTTTGCAATGCCAAAAATGCTTTAGAGTTTTTACCTCTTTCCTATAGATGCACTCTTTTTAATGGTTTTGAAATAAAAGACATTTTATTTTTCCGGTGGTCAGGCCAAATTTTTCCTCCAATTTTTCATATGTTTGCTGTTTCTCACCAGCAGGATTTGGCACCAACTGGCTCCCCGACACGCTCATGTGGTGAGCTCTCTATACCTTTTTCCCCAGATACTATTAACCCTTGTTTTGGAGATTGGTGCAGGTCCTAGCTTCTATCAGACATTTATGGAATATCCAGAAAAAAAACAAAACACAAAAATTGAGCTTGGTTTGAGTTGGTATACATGCAGCATATAAACGCATGTTCACATTGGCCGTAAAGCATACAAAACCTACAAAAGACAAAATGAGGAAAACCCTGCTGTAATTAAATAACTCTAAAGCAAAAGTGCATTTAAGTAATACAGAGTTCTTAGTAATACTGTATTTGATCAAATATAGCATAAAAGCCATCCCACCGTCTACAGGGTACTCTGTGGTCGGGGTGGTCCTACACTGTCTAATATTAAAAACCTTACCCTGTGTCAAAGTTGACGCCAGTGTGTGAAAAAGGGCAGACAAGGACCAGGTCCCAACCAGTGGACACCAGTCAGGGGAAGCCTTTAAATACAATTTCCAGCTCAGGAGAGGGAGGCCACACCCCAGTTTGCACAGAATGCAAAAATACAAAGAAAAAAAATACAAGCTTGGTTTAAGTTTGTACACATGCAGCATATAAATATTTTGGATTATACACCTACCTTGTCTTCCTCCTGGATGTTTTCGGTTTTTCTGTCTTTTGGGTGGTTTTCACCGCTTTGTGAGCACTGGTGGTAGATAGAAATTTATTTCTCTAATTATTTGAATATATTTAGATAATTTGCTGTTTTTCATTTGTGCTCAAATATTGGTTAACTTGTCTACTGTGTTTTGCACAGGTTCCTTATATCATACAGGATGGACTTTAAAAGTAGAGAAATGGCCTGGCAAGGCAAAAATAAGGAAGTGTTTGGCAATGGTGGTACCACCACACCTACTTCAAGTGGTTTACAATTTGATAAAATATTTGGTTGCTGGGTATTTTCCCATTGCCATTATTTTTATTTTGTTCTTTTATTGTCATATAATAATAAAATATTTTGGATTATATACCTACCTTGTCTTCCTCCTGGATGTTTTCGGTTTTTTAAAAGACAAACTGAGAAAAACGCTTGTCAGCTTGTCAATGGTGGGACGGCTTTTACGCTATATTTGATCAAATACAGTATTACTAAGAACTCTGCATTACTTAAAAGCACTTTTGCTTTAGATTTATTTAATTACAGCAGGGTTTTCCTCATTTTGTCTTTTGTAGGTTTTGTATTTGTATGCTTTATGCCCAATGTGAACATGCGTTTATATGCTGTATGTATACCATCTCAAACCAAGCTCAATTTTTGTGTTTTTTTTTCTTTGTATTTTTGCATTCTGTGCAAGTTGGGGTGTGGCCTCCCTCTCCTGAGCTGGAAATTGTATTTAACCCCTTCACTACTGTAGCTTTTTTCGATTTTTCGATTTCGTTTTTCGCTCCCCTTCTTTCCAGAGCCATGACTTTTTATTTTTCCGTCTATATGGCCATGTGAGGGCTTATTTTTTGCGGGCCGAGTTGTACTTTTAAACAACACCATTGGTTTTACCATGTCGTGTACGCGAAAACAGGAAGAAAATTCCAAGTGCGGTGAAATTGCAAAAAAAGCGCAATCCCACACTTGTTTTTTGTTTGGCTTTTTTGCTAGGTTCACTAGATGCTAAATCTAACCTGCCATTTTGATTCTCTAGGTCATTACGAGTTCATAGACACCAAACATGTCTATGTCCTTGTGGCGCCCCTGAGGCTTCAGTCGCCACAGAGGTACTGCACCTCCTCCTAAGGTGTAGTGCCCCACCATCCAGGTAAGGTGGGAACTCCTGACCACGCTCCACACCTGCATTCCACACACAGGTTAGTTCAGTGGGGCCACCTAACAGCTACAGGCTGGGGTTTAGCAGAGCACCCCTCATGGAACCCTGCTTCGTAACATGAGATGTGCTGGGAGGCGGGTGGAGTTAGATGATATAAAAGAGAGGGAAAGTGTAGGATTTCAGCTCGGTCTGGGAGAGACCCAGAGAGGAGTTTGGGAGAGACCAAGAAGGGGTCGGTCTGGGGAGAGACCCAGAGAAGAGAACAGGCTGTCAGCAGGTCAGCCTGAGAGGAGCTCAATACAAAAATGGTGGGGGGAACAAGAGGCGCAATAGTGCCCTATCACTAGTGACACTAGAAGTATGAGCGGTATAATACAGTTCCACTCACCTATTCCAGTTGTGTAACCCACAACTGGCTTGAGAGCACATCACAGAATCAGCTGCTGCAGGACCTCCACCAACCACTCGCACGTGGAAAAACCTTCAGAAAGTTGTGGGAAGCAGGGTGTGTTGCAGTCCGCGCTGCCGAGATTCACAAATCACCTGGGATGCAAGATGTTGTAGCAGTGTACTCCTTTATTTCCTCCTACGCGTTTCGGCGCCCTTCCTGGCACCTTCAGGAATATCCCTGAGGAAGGTGCCAGGAAGGGCGCCGAAACGCGTAGGAGGAAATAAAGGAGTACACTGCTACAACATCTTGCATCCCAGGTGATTTGTGAATCTCGGCAGCGCGGACTGCAACACACCCTGCTTCCCACAACTTTCTGAGAGGAGCTCAAGGCGGAGGAAGGCAGTCAGACAGGAGAGGCTGAGGACTCGTCTAAGTGGAACGAGCTTCTCAGGGAAGGAAGAGAAGGAGAAAGAGACATAGACTGAAGACTACAGATTCCATAAGAGAGAGATAGAACAGATCGGAACGAAGGAGAAGGAGAACAGAGAGGAGGAGTAGGTTGGATAGGAACCCTGCCTATAGGTTCTCAGCACAAAGGCCGGGGCCGGTTCCCCGAGGTTGATTGGATCTTTATATCCGGCAACAGACACCGGAGGAGTAGTGAGCCGCTAACGCCTTACTCCCACCATAGACTTGGTGTAACATCGGCGGCCGCGTCTTCTGCAGCGGCGCCCGCCGCCGCCTCCCCTTACCGGCGTCTCCGCCGCAGCACGCACTCCCATCCTGCCTCCAGCACTACGGCGCTCCTGCGCCCCTTCCTTAGGCTGCGGGCGCGCGCCAGCGCTTCCTCTTCTGCTGGTGGTGGGCGGCATTGAGGGCGGCGCTTGTCATCTTCCTTCCGGTTCCTAAGGTATTTCAGGCGTCCTCTCTGTTGAGAGGACGCCTGAGGATTTTTGTGCTAACCCACGTCTTCCTGGCCGCTCTAGCTTCTATAGTTACTCCAGTTAATTCTCCTGCTTCCTCCTGTCAGCTCCCGTGTTGTTCCTGCCTTCCTCCCTCGTTCTCCTTCTCCCCTGTCTTTCCTCTCCTCCAGCCTATCGCCACCCTTACCCTCCCTGGCGTCTCCCTCGTTTGCATACCTCCTGCCTCCGTGGCTATTCCTGCTCTCCCCACTTGCCTCTGCCGCCTGGGTGTTCCCCGCTTCCTGTAACCTGCTCGGGCACTCCTGTCTCTGTCCTGTGACCTAGCCGCCTTCTGGTTTCTGTCCTTGAGCCGTCCCTCCTGGTACCGGCTGTCGCGGTTCTGTCCTCTGTGGTTTTGCCCCTAACAATCCCTGTATAGGGGTCGGTCATCACCTGGCGCGCTCAACCCAGGGGCTCCAGATCCGTGACCCAGAGGGTCCACTCTCAGACTTAGTCGATCCCTTGAGCATTACAGTATCCTCAGGCCATGGACCCTGCCGGTGCCGCGGCTGCCACGCAGAAGGAACTACTGTTCCTGCGTGAGAATCAGACTCGGATAATGTCCTTTATGAAGTCTATGGACACCCGGTTATCCGCGCTGCAGACCTCCGACCCAGGGCACGCTCCCCTTCTAGTTAGTCTTCAGCAGGAGCTCGCGCAGCAGCGCGATGCCCAGTCTCACATTTTGGGTTACATGGCGTCCGTTGACGATCGACTGCTTGCCTTGCAGTCTGCTGCGGTCGCTCCTACCCCACCCCGGGACGCAGTCTCGTCTCCGCCACCTCGCCTGGGGAAGCCTCCCCGGTATGGCGGAGATCCTAAGCTATGCCGGGGTTTCCTAAACTAGTGCAGACTGCACTTTGAGCTTTTGCCCCAACAATATCCCACAGATCGCGCCAAAGTGGCGTTCATTGTATCCCATCTTGAGGGAGAAGCTCTGGCCTGGGTGAATCCTTTATGGGAGAGGGATGATCCTGTCGTGTCTAGTATCCAGATCTTTCTGGAGACGTTCCGGAGAGTGTTTGATGAACCCGGACGCTTGGCGTCTACTACCGAGGCCCTCTTTAACCTCCGCCAGGGTTCCCTTACTGTGGGACAGTACGCCATCCGCTTTTGGACATTGTCGTCGGAACTTGGATGGAATAACGAGGCACTTGTAGGGGCCTTCTGGAGAGGTCTCTCGAGTAAAATTAAGGACGAGCTGGCCGGACGAGATACCCCGACCACTCTAGAGGATCTCATATCCCTGGCCACTCGCATAGACCTGCGGTTTTTGGAGCACGCTCGGGAGTCGGTTAGGGAGCGCAGACCCTTCAGGCTGTATCAAGCGCCCATTCCGCGCTCCCCAGCTTCCGCTACTAGCGTCGCTCCCGAGCCCATGCAAGTAGATCGGATCAGGTTGTCCGAGCAGCGACGCAGGGAGAGGATGACGAACGGGCTCTGCCTGTACTGCGGATGGGCCAATCACTTTGTGCGCACCTGACCTGAGAGACCGGGAAACGCCACCACCTAGGTCAGGTAAGAGAGGCCTCCCTAGGTGATCATGATTCCTCTCGCCCCCTTACCCTGTCAGCTTTAATTATTGCAGGTCGGGAGCGCAGATCTGTGGAGGCGTATGTGGACTCGGGTGCGGCTGGGAATTTCATCCGACAAGAAGAGGTGGATAAACTTCGGATTCCGGTGGTCTTCCTAAAAGACCCGCGTGCTATGGCCTCCGTTGATGGAAAGCCTCTCCCTGAGCTTGTCACCATGGTTACGGCCGAAGTCGACCTACAAATTGGAGCGCTTCATCATGAAAAAATTGCCTTCTACGTCCTGCCTAAATTGTCCCACGCTGTCCTCCTAGGATTACCCTGGCTTAGGCTGCACGAGCCAGTTGTCGACTGGCGCTCGGGGGAGATTCTACGCTGGGGCCATTCCTGCCACGCACGTTGCCTGCAGTCCGTCCTTCACCCTCGTTCCCTGCCTATGCCAGCCGATCTCCCGGGCCTTCCCGCACCGTACCACGCGTATGCAGACCTCTTTAGCAAGAAAGAAGCGGATTCTCTGCCTCCGCATCGGGCCTACGACTGTCCTGTCGACTTAATTCCCGGAGCCACCCCTCCCAGAGGGAGAACTTACCCCTTGTCCGCCCCAGAGACCACGGCTATGACTGAATACATACAGGAGAACTTGGCCAAGGGGTTCATTCGGAAATCCTCGTCCCCTGCTGGCGCAGGCTTTTTCTTCGTTCGGAAGAAAGACGGATCCCTTCGGCCATGTATCGACTACCGGGGCCTGAACAATATCACGGTCAAGAATCGATACCCGCTTCCGCTTATTCCGGAACTCTTTGATCGGCTGAGAGGGGCTCAGATCTTCACGAAGCTGGACCTACGGGGAGCCTACAATTTGATCCGGATCCGCGCAGGAGACGAGTGGAAGACGGCCTTCAATACCCGTGACGGTCATTATGAGTATTTAGTCATGCCGTTTGGTCTCTGCAATGCTCCGGCTGTATTCCAGGAATTTGTGAACGAGGTATTTAGGGACCTTCTCTACTCATGCATAGTAGTGTACTTAGATGATATTCTCATCTTTTCACCAGATCTATCCTCTCATCGGAGAAGCGTACGCATGGTCCTGCATCGCCTTCGGGAGAATCACCTCTACGCCAAGATTGAGAAGTGTCTTTTTGAGCAGACCTCGCTACCCTTCTTGGGTTATATAATCACAGATTCCGGTCTGAAGATGGATCCCGAGAAACTCTCTGCGGTACTCAAGTGGCCCCGTCCTGTCGGTATAAAAGCCATCCAGCGTTTTCTCGGATTCGCGAACTACTACCGACAGTTTGTGCCGCATTTTTCCACGGTGACCAAGCCCATCACGGCCCTGACCCGTAAAGGAACTAAGCCTAATAGCTGGTCCTCCGAGGCTGAAGATGCCTTTTTGGCGCTGAAACGCGCCTTTGCTTCTGCACCGGTCCTACATCGGCCGGTTGCCAGTAGGCCTTTTGTTCTAGAAGTGGACGCCTCTTCCACCGGAGCTGGGGCAGTCCTTTCCCAGCAGGTTCCCTCGGGATGACTGGTTCCCTGCGGGTTCTTTTCCAAGTCCTTCTCGCCTGCAGAGTGCAATTATTCCATCGGAGACAGGGAGTTGCTGGCCATCAAGATGGCTCTAGAGGAATGGCGGTACTTGCTCGAAGGGGCTGTGCATCCCTTTACTATCTTCACGGATCACAAAAATCTGGCCTATCTGCAGTCCGCTCAGAGGCTCAATTCCAGACAGGCCAGGTGGGCCTTGTATTTTTCTCGGTTCGATTTCAAGCTTCTCTTCCGGCCCGGTGATAGAAACATCAAAGCGGACGCACTCTCCCGGTCTTTACAGTCGCCTGAGGAGAACGAGGGCCCATCATATATTATCGAGCCTACCAAGGTGATCCCCGTGGCTCCTGTAAACTTTTCTACTCCGCCACCAGGCAAGACCTTCGTTCCTCAAGACAAACATCTAGAGGTGTTGCGCTGGGGGCACTCCTCCAAGGTAGCTGGGCACGTGGGGACCAAGAAGACCCTCTCGCTTCTCTCCCGTTATTACTGGTGGGCCACTCTTCACCAAGACGTGATGGATTTCGTCGCTTCTTGCACAACCTGTGCTCAAAACAAAGTCCCAAGAACCCTGCCCTCTGGCCTTCTCCATCCGTTACCTGTCCCGGAGGCTCCGTGGCAGCACATCGCAATGGATTTCGTAACCGACTTGCCCCGCTCTGCTGGTTGCACCACCATCCTAGTCGTGGCGGATCGCTTCTCTAAGATGGCTCATTTTATCCCCTTGCCCGGACTGCCGTCAGCCCCAAAGTTGGCCGAGATCTTCATTCACCAGATCTTCAGGCTACATGGTCTCCCGCTGCGTATTGTGTCTGATCGTGGGGTTCAATTTACTTCTCGCTTTTGGAGGGCTCTCTGCCGGCTTATGGGTACATCTCTCGACTTCTCCTCCTCGTATCATCCACAGTCCAACGGACAAGTAGAGCGGATTAATCAGGGCCTGACGACCTACCTACGTCACTTTTCCAACGCCCATCAGGATAATTGGGTCTCGCTTCTACCATGGGCAGAGTTCGCTCATAATAACCATCCCAACGAATCGACCACCTACTCGCCATTCTTTGTGGTCTTTGGTCAGAATCTTGGTGTTCCGCTGCCCATTACTGCATCATCTGGAGTTCCCGTGGCAGATGCCATCGCCGTAGAATTTTCGGAGATTTGGAAGGAGACCAGACAGGCGCTCGAGAAAGCCAGCACCCGAATCAAGAAGCATGCGGACAAGAGACGGAGGGATCTTCCTCCATATCATCCCGGCGACAAGGTCTGGCTCTCGACTAAACACATCCGCTTGAAAGTTCCATCCTATAAGTTGAGTCCTCGTTTCATCAGTCCCTTCCAGGTTCTGAGACGCATCAACGAGGTGGCTTATAAACTGAGATTGCCGGCTTCACTTCGGGTCCCTAACGCCTTCCATGTCTCGCTTCTGAAACCTGTAGTTCTGAATCGGTTCCAACCTGTCTCCGCGGTCCCTCCTTTACCTATTGGGTCGGGTGACATCTTTGAAATAAAGGATATTTTGGCCATGAAAAGAGTCCGGGGGAGGACTCTCTTTCTTATTGACTGGAAGGGATTTGGTCCTGAGGAGAGGTCCTGGGAGCCACGAGAGAATGTTAACGCCCCCCTAATTTTAAAAAGATTTCTGGCCAACCTCGGAAAGGGGGGATGTAAGGAGGGGGGTACTGTAACATCGGCGGCCGCATCTTCTGCAGCGGCGCCCGCCGCCGCCTCCCCTTACCGGCGTCTCCGCCGCAGCACGCACTCCCATCCTGCCTCCAGCACTATGGCACTCCTGCGCCCCTTCCTTAGGCCGTGGGCGCGCGCCAGCGCTTCCTCTTCTGCTGGTGGTGGGCGGCATTGAGGGCGGCGCTTGTCATCTTCCTTCCGGTTCCTAAGGTATTTCAGGCGTCCTCTCTGTTGAGAGGACGCCTGAGGATTTTTGTGCTAACCCACGTCTTCCTGGCCGCTCTAGCTTCTATAGTTACTCCAGTTAATTCTCCTGCTTCCTCCTGTCAGCTCCCGTGTTGTTCCTGCCTTCCTCCCTCGTTCTCCTTCTCCCCTGTCTTTCCTCTCCTCCAGCCTATCGCCACCCTTACCCTCCCTGGCGTCTCCCTCGTTTGCATACCTCCTGCCTCCGTGGCTATTCCTGCTCTCCCCACTTGCCTCTGCCGCCTGGGTGTTCCCCGCTTCCTATAACCTGCTCGGACACTTCTGTCTCTGTCCTGTGACCTAGCCGCCTTCTGGTTTCTGTCCTTGAGCCGTCCCTCCTGGTACCGGCTGTCGCGGTTCTGTCCTCTGTGGTTTTGCCCCTAACGATCCCTGTATAGGGGTCGGTCATCACCTGGCGCGCTCAACCCAGGGGCTCCAGATCCGTGACCCAGAGGGTCCACTCTCGGACTTAGTCGATCCCTTGAGCATTACACTTGGAACACAACAGTGAAACAGATAGAGAGCCGGGACTCAGGAGAGGAGTCCCCGAAGCAGGCTACAGCTGTCTGTCATACAAGTAGAGACTAGGAACATCTAGAGAGAGGCAATCCAGGGTAACTAAGTACTGGAGTGCTTCGCACCTAAAGGCGCATTTGAGGAGTCGTTCAGTGAAGGTACATATTGGCGGAGTGTGGAAGGGAGAATCCAATCCTGCCTGGAGGTTGGCTGGAGCCCTGACCTGGAGAACACAGTATGGAGGCAGGCAGTGGTGTGAACTGCGAACAGTGAGTAAAGCTTTGGAACCGCATATTCTGGTGTCCTCCAGTTATTCCCGCATCGCTATACCTGGGTAACAACATCTACACCATCCTGTGCCTCTCCTCATCCATTGCACCTACACTGCCCTGGGACTACAGCTCCACCTGTGGGGAGCTACACCATCTCTGCTGCACCACACCATCAGTCCCAGAGGATCTGTACGCAGCGTTGGCTAACACCTCACTTGCCAAATACCACGGGTGGCGTCACGAACTATACCAATAAACTCTAACACCTTTAACACCACCGCCATTGATATTGGGCGCCCAGGGCCACGGACCGGGTCACCGCTGCTGTGACACATTCCCCTGACACTGGCCCGGTACCGAGTACCCCACAGCCCTGGGGGGGCGACCCATCCTCTTTTATCTAAGTGGTGAAAAAAGTTCCAAAGTTTGCTAAAAAAAAAAAAAAATTGCGAAATTTTCCGAGACCCATAGCGTCTCCATTTTTCGTGATCTAGGGTCGGGTGAGGGCTTAATTTTTTGCGTGCCGGGCTGACGTTTTTAATGATACCCCTTTTGTGCAGATACGTCCTTTTGATCGCCCGCGGCGACCAAAAAACGTAATTCTGGTGTTTTGAATTTTTTTCACGCTACGCCATTTAGCGATCGGGTTAATGCTTTTTTTATTGATAGATTGGGTGATTCTGAATGCAGCGATACCTAATATGTGTATGTAGGATTTTTTTTACTGCTTTATTTTGATTGGGGCGAAAGGGGGGTGATTTGAACTTTTAGTTTTTTTTTAGTTTTAAACTTTTTTTTTTTTACTTTTGGCATGCTTTAATAGTCTCCATAGGAGGCTAGAAGCATGCACAACCCGATCAGCTCTGCTACATATGGGCGATGAGCAGATCACCCATATGTAGCAGATTTACTGCTGTGCTTTCAGCGCCGACCACCAGGCGGCGCTCAAAGCCATCTGCCTGGAACAACCATAGAGGTCTCTATGAGACCTGTGGTTGTCCAGGCAATGTGACGCCAACCCCCGATCACGTGACGGGGGTCGGCAATGAGCTCACTTCCAGCCCGGTGGCCGGAAGTGCTATTTATATGCCCGCTGTCAGCTTCGACAGCGGGATTTATCTAGTTAATAGGCGCGGGCGGACAGCGATTCCGCTCGCACCTATTGCTGGCATATGTCAGCTGTTCATAACAGCTGACATGTCGCGGCTTTGAGCCCACCTCAAAGCGGGGGACCTTACCGATGACATACTATTACTTCATCAGTAAGGAAGGGAAGGCTTCCCCTGACTGGTGTCCTCTGGTTGGGACCCGGTCCTTGTCTGCCTTGTTCACACACTGACATCAACTTTGACACAGGATAAGGTTTTTAATATTAGACAGTGTAGGACCGCCCCAATCACAGAGTCACCTTGTCGATGGTGGGACGGCTTTTATGCTATATTTGATCAAACAGAGTATTACTAAGAACTCTGTATTACTTAAATGCACTTTTGCTTTAGATTTATTTAATTACAGCAGGGTTTTTCTCATTTTGTCTTTTGTAGGTTTTGTATGATTAATGGAATATCCATAGGATATTGCTAATCAATGCCATTAAGTTAAAATTTTTGTCTACCGCTTTAAATTTGCTGTAATAATATTGTAGTCCGTTGAGGGTAGATAAACTGTAAAAGGGCACTGAACACCATATTATGGATTTGCGTATTAAAAATTTGTAATATCTTGCTTTCAACCAGTTAGGGGGCCATACACTGCCTCCATGTGCCTTCGATACTATACAAAGGCACATTGCGTTTTTGTGTCTCTTAAATGCTGTATTACAGATCTGTTTTCCCCCCTGACAATCATACCTTAAGTAAAGTAAACTATACTTCAAAATAAAGTATAAGAGCTTCTAACTTTATTCTCCTAATAGCTATTGTTCAGATAAAAAAATCATATGCTTGTCAGTAGAACCCCAGATCTCTCTTTTTTGCCTGCCAGCAACATTCTCTAGCATATTAGTCTTTTGAATCCGTAACCTGTGAAAATATTCCCTCTCCACGGGGCACACAGATATGAGCACTGTATTAAAGGCTAATCTTGATGTTAAATTCAAAGAGCTGTTTGCAAAAACTGCAGTATAAGGGCTCTGTGCTGAAAGCAGTCACTTGCCACCTTCATACTAAAGTTATAGAATTCAGTCGTGACTGGTAAAAATAACCTTCCAGACTGTAGAAGTTTTTGGTCAGGTGTAATGAAACTCTCAACTTAAACCTGGTTTCTTGTGCTGGGCGTGGCAAGAGGTGACTATTTTGCTGATTCTAAGGCGCTCTCTACTTTTCAACTTTTAAGTTTCTACAAGAACCTGGACTTCATTGCTGAGGCTTCAAGCTTGTGCCCACGGAGTAGTTTCCAAATGGTGAAGAGACCTGAGGGAACAAATAACAAAAATGTGGGCATCCAGGGATATCCAGCATCAGCTTAGTCACATCATTAGGCAACAGTACAGAATGTTGATTACACCAGGTAATAATAAATAAAATATAATAGCTGGCACAGGGTGCAACAAACCAAAAACTAATACAGGGCATCAAGGGGGTTGATTGTTTCATCAAGGGGGTTGATTGGTTGCCTAACTCGTACTGTGTTTGGTACACTACCAGTTCCCATTATTGGTCGGTCCTCCTAATTGGCTTGCTGATCTGTCCCTTAATTGGCTGTCAACTGGACACCTTTAAGGGGCAGAGTGCCTCAAACTGAGTAGGTGACTAAGTGCACTGTTCACCTACCAACTAGTATCTCTACCTGCATTGACTAATAACGACTAGCAAAGAAAAATCACACAGGAGTAAGGTAAAGTAAATGTGAATAAGGAATATGGGTATGCTTGCCTGCTTTAGAGAAAGACTTCTTGGATATTAATGTGTCTTATAAAATATAGCATTCTTTTTGCCTGCAATCACCATTAGACGCTTCTACTGCATATGCAATTATTATTGACTTGAATGGAAGCATCCGTAGACACCATCACCCCCTAATGGTGGCTGTGGATTTTATCACGCCACCTACACAGGGAATTTGAAGCTGTGTAAAGTATAATATAGCATTCAGGATATATTACAAATCGAGTCGGCACAAAATTGTGCACCTTTTAAGTGTCTCTTAAAAAGTAAAAATAGTATTCATTGGTGGATATCTACTTTAAAGTCTTTTTTATTGTTCTGCTCTCAGTGACTAGCAGGAATGAAATACAAGAAGTTAATGAGGTTAAATTAATTAAGCACATAATTCTTTAGTCTCTTGTATACACGATATGCATTTGAGAGAGTCGCTATGAAATGGTTATTCATTAGAAAAGTAGTAGTCATAGTGGTCACCAACCATGAATAATGCAAAATTTCATTTTAACCAGATAGGTCAAGAGTTACATATCTCTGACAATAATTCCTAGTATTTAGCATCAAGTGCAGGTAAGGTTGTTGTTGTGGTGTGCATGGATGGTGAAGAGCCATACACATTTTGTTCCATAAATTGTATTGTTTTAGGCAGTGTTAAGGGCTCAACTTATGAGGTGGATTCTCTAACTCGCAGGTACGAGTGAACAAGTGAACAACATAGACCAGAGGTGATGGTGCAGCAAATCACTTCTAGACAGTTGACACGTGACTCTGCAATGACCAGGAGGGCAGTGTATGTAGAATTGCAAACAAGTAGCGTAGGTAGTATAGATGAAGCAGATGTGATGAGCCAGGTTAACTGTAGCTGCACAGGAATGCGGTCTGTTATCTTACTGCAGGGCAATAGTTAATAGCAGCGATGTATGCAAACTGGAAATAGCAGCAAGAAAATGGTTAACCACAGCAAATAAGTGAAATATTGGCAAACTAGAAATTAACTTGAAGCGATGCTTTATCCTGATTTCAAAAGCCAGGAGTAAACAAAAAGAAGAACAATTGCAATGAGTAGGAAAATTGAGTGCTGAGAGTTTGGTGTGAACAACACCAAGCAACTTGATTGCCGTATATACTTGAGTCAAGTCAACCTGAGAGTAAGCCGAGGCACCTAATTTTGCCACGAAAAACTGGGTAAACTTATTGACTCAAGTATAAGCCGGGTATGCATTGTCTCCTCATCCCTATACTGGTATGCATGGCTCCCCATCCCATCCTTGTATGCATGTATGCATGGCTCCCCCATTGCTGTCGTTCCATGCATGGCTCCCCCCTCCCATCCTGGTATGCATGGCTCTTTATCTTCTATCCTCGTATGCATGGCTCCTTATCCCCTATACTTGTATGCATGTTTCCTATAAAAAAAACATATTACTTTGCCTGTGCGCCCTCGCTGCATCTTGTTCCGGCGCCAGCAGCTCTTCCAGTCGAGCGATCACAAGGCCCCGCTCATGAAGGTAATGAATATTCACTCAACGCCTATGGGAGTGGAGAGGCATGCATATTCATTACCTTAATGAGCGGGGCCACGCGATCACTCAGCCGGAAATTCTGCTGCGCCGGAACGAAGGAGATGCAGCGAGGGTGCACAGGAAGGTAAGTAGGATGTGTGCTAGAAGCCAGAGGCTGTGGCTGTCACTGTGTGCTAGTACAGAGAAATTAATATTTATTTCTCTTTAGCAATGGCACAGGCTTTATTTAGCCACAGCCGTCGGCTCCTGCCTCTGTGACCCACTGCTCCGCCGCTCCCCCTCCCCCGCCGGCTCCTGCCTCTGTGACCCGCTGCTCCATTGCTCCCCCTCCCCCGCCATCTTTCTGGGACAATTGACTCATGTATAAGCCTAGAGGGGCGTTTTCAGCACAAAAAAATGTGCTGATAAACTTGGCTTATACACTAGTATAAACGGTAAGGTTAGAAATTACTATGATCATAGCATGAAAGTTTGAAGAAGCTGAGGAGATGACCAACACCTGGATGGAGATGAGCCAAGTGAAGTAGTAGCAAAACTCTTGCCAAGATGAGCAAATCGTGAACATTGCAACTTAACACTTAAGCACCTGGCCCTCAGCTAAAACCGGCCTTTAAAGGCCTAGGGTGACTATGTCAGATGAGTTTTCTAAGTTACTTGAAAAACCAGCATGGACTACTACAAAGGGAGGCGGCCATCGGAGAAGGGAGCTAGGCCCTGCAATTGTTCCAGGATAGGTGATTAACGGTCAATTTAAAGATTAACCCATAAGCATTACAATTAGTGTTGAGCATTCCGATACCGCAAGTATCGGGTATCGGCCGATACTTGCTGTATCGGAATTCCGATACCGACTTCCGATATTTTTTCAATATCGGAATTCGGCATCGGAATCGGAAGTTCAGTTGATTGACGGCCTGACGTCATCATGATGCGCGGTGTGTGCGCATCATGATGCGCCGTCATTTCGGGCCTTCCGGGGGTCTCTGCCGGCCTGCCGGGGGGCTGTGCCGGCCTGCCGGGGGGCTGTGTGGACTGCCCGGGGTCTCTGCCGGCCTGCCGGGGGGCTGTGCCGGCCTGCCGGGGGGCTGTGCACCCTGTGGGGGTCTGTACCGGCCTGCCGGGGGGCTGTGCCGGCCTGCCGGGGGGCTGTGCTGATGTCCGGGGGTCTGTGCAAGCATCGTCCGATGGGACTACAAGTCCCATCGGGCGATGCCTGCTACCATGACAGTGATTGACACATTAGCCAATGATGGGACAGTAGTAGTCCCATCATCCGGCTAATGTGTTAAATGTTAAAAAAAAAAAAAAAAATACTACATACATACTACATGCTACATACATACTACATATATACTACATACATACTACATACATACTACATACATACTACATGCATGCTACATACATACTACATATATACTACATACATACTACATACATACTGCATGCTACATACATACTACATACATACTACATGCATGCTACATATATACTACATGCTACATACATACCACATACATACTACATGCATGCTACATATATACTACATGCATGCTACATACATACTACATATATACTACATGCATGCTACATACATACTACATGCTACATGCATGCTACATACATACTACATACATGCTACATATATACTACATACATACTACATATATACTACATGCATGCTACATATATACTACATACATACTACATATATACTACATGCATGCTACATATATACTACATACATACTACATATATACTACATACATACAATACATTCATACAATACATACATAGACATACAGTACATATAACATAGAGTAACATACTTACCAATACTTGTCACATTGTTCCCCGAAGCCATTGTCTTTCCGGAATAAATATTAACATAACAAACCACAAAAATACTCACCCACGATCCGAAGCAGTCCACGAGTGTGTCCCACGACGATCTTGGGTAGAGAACTGCAGCATCAGATGATGCTGCCGTTCTCTACGGGCTGCAGGAATCCAATGACGGAAGGTAGGTATCCTTCCGCACTGTATTCCTCCGCCACTTAAAAAAAAAAAAGTCCCTAGTCTCACTTTATGCCATTGCTGTGTGGGAAATTCCCACACAGCAATGGCATAAAGTGAGACTAGGGACTTTTTTTTTTTTTAAGTGGCGGAGGAATACAGTGCGGAAGGATACCTACCTTCCGTCATTGGATTCCTGCAGCCCGTAGAGAACGGCAGCATCAGCTGATGCTGCAGTTCTCTACCCAAGATCGTCGTGGGACACACTCGTGGACTGCTTCGGATCGTGGGTGAGTATTTTTGTGGTTTGTTATGTTAATATTTATTCCGTAGACGACAATGGCTTCGGGGAACAATGTGACAAGTATTGGTAAGTATGTTACTCTATGTTATATGTACTGTATGTCTATGTATGTATTGTATGAATGTATTGTATGTATGTAGTATATATGTGGTATGTATGTAGCATGTAGTATGTATGTAGCATGTAGTATGTATGTAGCATGCATGTAGTATATATGTAGTATGTATGTAGCATGCATGTAGTATATATGTAGCATGCATGTAGTATGTATGTGGTATGTATGTAGTATATATGTAGTATGTATGTAGTATATATGTAGCATGTATGTAGTATGTATGTAGCATGCATGTAGCATGTAGTATGTATGTAGCATGCATGTAGTATATATGTAGTATGTATGTAGCATGCATGTAGTATATATGTAGTATGTATGTAGTATATATGTAGCATGTATGTAGTATATATGTAGCATGCATGTAGCATGTAGTATGTATGTAGCATGCATGTAGTATATATGTAGTATGTATGTAGCATGCATGTAGTATATATGTAGTATGTATCATGTAGTATGTATGTAGCATGCATGTAGTATATATGTAGCATGCATGTAGTATATATGTAGTATGTATGTTGCATGTAGTATGAATGTAGCATGTATGTAGTATGTAGTATGAATGTAGCATGTATGTAGTATGTAGTATGAATGTAGCATGTAATTTTTTTTTTTTTTTTTTTTTTTACATTTAACACATTAGCCGGATGATGGGACTACTACTGTCCCATCATTGGCTAATGTGTCAATCACTGTCATGGTAGCAGGCATCGCCAGATGGGACTTGTAGTCCCATCGGACGATGCCTGCACAGACCCCCGGAGCCTGCACAGACCACCGGCAGGCCGGCACAGCCCCCCGGCAGGCCGGCACAGCCCCCCGGCAGGCCGGCACAGCCCCCCGGCAGGCCGGCACAGCCCCCCGGAGCCTGCACAGACCACCGGCAGGCCGGCACAGACCACCGGAGCCTGCACAGCCCCCCGGCAGGCCGGCACAGACCACCGGAGCCTGCACAGACCCCCTGGCAGGCCGGCACAGCCCCCCGAAAGGCCCGTACAGACCCCAGAGAGGCTGTACAAGGGCAGGAAAGGGTTTTTCTTATTCCGATACCGGAAGTCCCATAGACTTGAATGGGACTTCCGGTATCGGAATCGGCGATACCGATACTTTTTTTAAAGATCGGCCGATACCATCCGATACGATACTTTGAAGTATCGGATGGTATCGCTCAACTCTAATTACAATAGTTCCAGTACACCCGATTACAGTAAGAGGTAATGCATTCTTTAAAAGCAAAAAGGAGCAACATATTAATTAACTGATTTATTTCGCAAAATGTTATTACCTTGTGTTCAGAATCTTAAAACCACTGATAAATGTTTTAATTTTTTGGATTTAGAAGAAAAACTAAACAGATGACTAATTTTGATATGTATTATGCAATTTGAAATTGTGTAGAACTTTATTGGCCCGAATTCACAAAAAATGCCCATTTCCATTTTGCAGAAGATTGCATCAACTTAATGTAAAAGGACAAGTTTTGAAAAAAATCTAACAGAAAAAAGTCAGCCTTACTTACAAACACCAGATCACAATACCAGGGCACTAACAGGATGCAGCAGTGGCCTGTGATAAAGGCGGGGGTAGCGCAAGTTCAAAATACTGATGAACAAACCACTCACACACCGACCATTCATGGAGGGGTCGCCTGCCTAGTGTTAGATATACACACAGATAAGATTTGTATATGCTGCGAGTAAGGGCCCCGTCACACATAGTGACTCACCAGCAATCCCGACAACGATATCAACTTGTCAAGATCGCTGGTGAGTCGCTACATGATCGCTGGAGAGCTGTCAAACAGACAGCTTCCCCAGCAATCAGCACCAGTGACGCCGAGCGCCCGGTGTCGCTGTGCACGTTAGTTACCAGCGCCTGATGCAGGGAGCTGGTAACTAAAGTACACATCGGGTTTCTAAGTGACGGGTGCGGCTTAGAAACTCGATGTTACCAGCGCGCTGATCGCTGGTCTCCCGCCTGTCACACGCAGCGATCCGTGCTGGCCAGCGGGAGACCAGCGATCAAAGAAATGTCCAGGGCATTCCAACAACGATCAGCGATGCTGGCAGAGGGGCTGGTCGCTGGTCAGTGTCACACACAGCGATCTCGCTGGTGAGATCGCTGTTGCCTCACAAAAATTGTGACTCAGCAGCGATCTCGCTAGCGAGATCGCTATGTGTGACGGGTAGAGTTGAGCGAAACGGGTCGAAAAAATTCAAAAGTCGCCGACTTTTGGCAAAGTCGGGTTTCATGAAACGAAACCCGACCCTAGGATGAGGTCGGCCACGAGGTCGGCGACTTACGCGCCAAAGTCGCGTTTCAAAAGTTTGTTTTGCGCTCTTTTTCAGCCAATCAGGATCCACGGACACTGTGGGCAACGTGATGACCTAGGCACGGGTCACCACCATCTTTCAGAAGGGCATGCAAGTGATTGGCTTGCTTTGGTGGGCGTCACAGGGGGTATAAAAAGGCGTGAACGCCGACCGCCATCTTACTTCTGCCGATCTTAGTATAGGGAGAGGTTGCTGCTGATTCTGTAGGGAGAGCGTTAGGCAGGGAAGAAGACAAAAAAACTGCTTCTGCTGCTAGCGATTTGGCCTGCACAACACACAAGTCACTGTGTGTGCAGTGCAAGGGGAGGCTATATAGTGGTGTATCAGTGGTGTTGGTTGTTGGGCTGCCTTTTAAGGCTTCCTGACACGCTGGCATTGCTGTTTACCCACTGCTCCGCAAACTGCTTTTTTAAAAGCAATCCAATCTCCCTTATCCTCTAGTCACTTTTGTCACAGCTGTGCCATCGAGCGTGTCACATAGCGCTCAGATATCAGTGGGCCTCACACAATCCACAAGTGTCCAGTGTCCAAAAGTGTGCGCAGAGATTCAAAATCTCCATTATCCTCTCGTCACTTTGGTCACAGGCAGCTCTGCCATCGAGCGTGTCACATAGCGCTCAGATATCAGTGGGCCTCACACAATCCACAAGTGTCCAGTGTCCAAAAGTGTGCGCAGAGATTCAAAATCTCCATTATCCTCTCGTCACTTTGGTCACAGGCAGCTGTGCCATCGAGCCTGTCACATAGCGCTCAGATATCAGTGGGCCTCACACAATCCACAAGTGTCCAGTGTCCAAAAGTGTGCGCAGAGATTCAAAATCTCCATTATCCTCTCGTCACTTTGGTCACAGGCAGCTGTGCCATCGAGCGTGTCACATAGCGCTCAGATATCAGTGGGCCTCACACAATCCACAAGTGTCCAGTGTCCAAAAGTGTGCACAGAGATTCAAAATCTCCATTATCCTCTCGTCACTTTGGTCACAGGCAGCTGTGCCATCGAGTGTGTCACATAGCGCTCAGATATCAGTGGGCCTCACACAATCCACAAGTATCCAGTGTCCAAAAGTGTGCGCAGAGATTCAAAATCTCCATTATCCTCTCGTCACTTTGGTCACAGGCAGCTGTGCCATCGAGCGTGTCACATAGCGCTCAGATATCAGTGGGCCTCACACAATCCACAAGTGTCCAGTGTCCAAAAGTGTGCGCAGAGATTCAAAATCTCCATTATCCTCTCGTCACTTTGGTCACAGGCAGCTGTGCCATCGAGCGTGTCACATAGCGCTCAGATATCAGTGGGCCTCACACAATCCACAAGTGTCCAGTGTCCAAAAGTGTGCGCAGAGTTTCAAAATCTCCATTATCTTCTCGTCACTTTGGTCACAGGCAGCTGTGCCATCGAGCCTGTCACATAGCGCTCAGATATCAGTGGGCCTCACACAATCCACAAGTGTCCAGTGTCCAAAAGTGGGCGCAGAGATTCAAAATCTCCATTATCCTCTCGTCACTTTGGTCACAGGCAGCTGTGCCATCGAGCGTGTCACATAGCGCTCAGATATCAGTGGGCCTCACACAATCCACAAGTGTCCAGTGTCCAAAAGTGTGCGCAGAGATTCAAAATCTCCATTATCCTCTCGTCACTTTGGTCACAGGCAGCTGTGCCATCGAGCGTGTCACATAGCGCTCAGATATCAGTGGGCCTCACACAATCCACAAGTGTCCAGTGTCCAAAAGTGTGCGCAGAGATTCAAAATGTCCATTATCCTCTCGTCACTTTGGTCACAGGCAGCTGTGCCATCGAGCGTGTCACATAGCGCTCAGATATCAGTGGGCCTCACACAATCCACAAGTGTCCAGTGTCCAAAAGTGTGCGCAGAGATTCAAAATCTCCATTATCCTCTCGTCACTTTGGTCACAGGCAGCTGTGCCATCGAGCGTGTCACATAGCGCTCAGATATCAGTGGGCCTCACACAATCCACAAGTGTCCAGTGTCCAAAAGTGTGCGCAGAGATTCAAAATCTCCATTATCCTCTCGTCACTTTGGTCACAGGCAGCTGTGCCATCGAGCGTGTCACATAGCGCTCAGATATCAGTGGGCCTCACACAATCCACAAGTGTCCAGTGTCCAAAAGTGTGCGCAGAGATTCAAAATCTCCATTATCCTCTCGTCACTTTGGTCACAGGCAGCTGTGCCATCGAGCGTGTCACATAGCGCTCAGATATCAGTGGGCCTCACACAATCCACAAGTGTCCAGTGTCCAAAAGTGTGCGCAGAGATTCAAAATCTCCATTATCCTCTCGTCACTTTGGTCACAGGCAGCTGTGCCATCGAGCCTGTCACATAGCGCTCAGATATCAGTGGGCCTCACACAATCCACAAGTGTCCAGTGTCCAAAAGTGTGCGCAGAGATTCAAAATCTCCATTATCCTCTCGTCACTTTGGTCACAGGCAGCTGTGCCATCGAGCCTGTCACATAGCGCTCAGATATCAGTGGGCCTCACACAATCCACAAGTGTCCAATGTCCAAAAGTGTGCGCAGAGATTCAAAATCTCCATTATCCTCTCGTCACTTTGGTCACAGGCAGCTGTGCCATCGAGCGTGTCACATAGCGCTCAGATATCAGTGGGCCTCACACAATCCACAAGTGTCCAGTGTCCAAAAGTGTGCGCAGAGATTCAAAATCTCCATTATCCTCTCGTCACTTTGGTCACAGGCAGCTGTGCCATCGAGCGTGTCACATAGCGCTCAGATATCAGTGGGCCTCACACAATCCACAAGTGTCCAGTGTCCAAAAGTGTGCGCAGAGATTCAAAATCTCCATTATCCTCTCGTCACTTTGGTCACAGGCAGCTGTGCCATCGAGCGTGTCACATAGCGCTCAGATATCAGTGGGCCTCACACAATCCACAAGTGTCCAGTGTCCAAAAGTGTGCGCAGAGATTCAAAATCTCCATTATCCTCTCGTCACTTTGGTCACAGGCAGCTGTGCCATCGAGCGTGTCACATAGCGCTCAGATATCAGTGGGCCTCACACAATCCACAAGTGTCCAGTGTCCAAAAGTGTGCGCAGAGATTCAAAATCTCCATTATCCTCTCGTCACTTTGGTCACAGGCAGCTGTGCCATCGAGCGTGTCACATAGCGCTCAGATATCAGTGGGCCTCACACAATCCACAAGTGTCCAGTGTCCAAAAGTGTGCGCAGAGATTCAAAATCTCCATTATCCTCTCGTCACTTTGGTCACAGGCAGCTGTGCCATCGAGCGTGTCACATAGCGCTCAGATATCAGTGGGCCTCACACAATCCACAAGTGTCCAGTGTCCAAAAGTGTGTGCAGAGATTCAAAATCTCCATTATCCTCTCGTCACTTTGGTCACAGGCAGCTGTGCCATCGAGCGTGTCACATAGCGCTCAGATATCAGTGGGCCTCACACAATCCACAAGTGTCCAGTGTCCAAAAGTGTGCGCAGAGATTCAAAATCTCCATTATCCTCTCGTCACTTTGGTCACAGGCAGCTGTGCCATCGAGCGTGTCACATAGCGCTCAGATATCAGTGGGCCTCACACAATCCACAAGTGTCCAGTGTCCAAAAGTGTGCGCAGAGATTCAAAATCTCCATTATCCTCTCGTCACTTTGGTCACAGCCAGCTGTGCCATCGAGCGTGTCACATAGCGCTCAGATATCAGTGGGCCTCACACAATCCACAAGTGTCCAGTGTCCAAAAGTGTGCGCAGAGATTCAAAATCTCCATTATCCTCTCGTCACTTTGGTCACAGGCAGCTGTGCCATCGAGCGTGTCACATAGCGCTCAGATATCAGTGGGCCGCACACAATCCACAAGTGTCCAGTGTCCAAAAGTGTGCGCAGAGATTCAAAATCTCCATTATCCTCTCGTCACTTTGGTCACAGGCAGCTGTGCCATCGAGCCTGTCACATAGCGCTCAGATATCAGTGGGCCTCAGACAATCCACAAGTGTCCAGTGTCCAAAAGTGTGCGCAGAGATTCAAAATCTCCATTATCCTCTCGTCACTTTGGTCACAGGCAGCTGTGCCATTGAGCGTGTCACATAGCGCTCAGATATCAGTGGGCCTCACACAATCCAAAAGTGTCCACTGTCCACAAGTGTGTGCAGAAATTATAAATCTCCCCTGTCCTATAGACACCTTGTACCTTGTTTTACATTACTATATAGTTTGTTGGATTTTGTCTACATTTCTACCAAAAATGAGGAAGGCTGGTGGAAGAGGCCGTGGAATTGGGCGGGGGTTGGCAGCTGGTAATGATGGTGTTGGTGGTGGATCTGATGGTAGTGGCAAGAGCAAAATAGGACCAAATGCAGGAGGTGCTGACCCTGCGTCATCGTCTGTCTACATAAGGCCTCGAACGCTTAGTTTTCTAGGAGTTGGCAAACCGCTTTTAAAGGCAGAGCATCAGGAAAAAGTTTTGTCTTACATTGCTGACTCAGCCTCCAGCTCTATCGCCTCCTCTTCTTCAGTTGTAAAAAGTAAAAGCACTGAGTCGTCATTGGAGGCTCATGTTCATGAACCACACCTTTCCTTGTGTCCTTCACCCCAACCAAGATTGAAGGATGACACAGGCCATACTACTGATTACTCCATGGAGCTGTTTTCACATACCATGCCTGGATTATCAAGTCAAATGGTGAATTACCCAGGCCAAGATGAATCTGACATGGAGTGCACTGATGCACAGCCGCTGATGGATGATTCTGCTGGTACATTCACTCAGAGCACTACATTGTCCTCGCAGTGTACAGAGCCAGATTTTGACCCTGATGAGACTCAGGTGCCCCTTCCCGCACACTATACCACCATACACGGTGACACAGAGAAAGGTGCACATGACATAGAAGAGGAGGTGATGGATGACCCAGTTGTTGACCCAGATTGGCATCCATTGGGGGAAGAGGGTGCTGCTTCCAATAGCTCAGATGAGGAGCATCCACAGCAGACATCGACATCGCAACAGCTGTTATCTGGCAGGCCCGGAGCACTCCAAAGACAGGTTCCAAACATCAAAAGAGTTGCTGGACAGCTTGTCCAGAGGGTCAAAAGATCACAGCGTGCTAGGCCGCAAAATGTCTGCCAAAGTAGGAAGAGTGCAGTGTGGCACTTTTTTGAACAAAATCCTCATGATCAGGCCAAGGTTATCTGTAAGAAGTGCGCAAAGACCTTTAGCCGAGGGAAAAATCTGAAAAATTTGAATACCAGTTGCATGCTTAGACATTTAACCAGCATGCACTTGCAAGCGTGGACACAACACCAAACCTCAAGTGCCACATGTGCAACTGATCACAACGAAGGTAGTCAGCAACGCTACATTGTTTCCCCCACTGTAAGCCCACCGGTTAGCACAGCAGCAAATGTTGAGGTGTCGTTGCAAGGCCACAGCAGTCAGGGAATCCCACTGTTATATCAACGAAAGACTGATTCTAGGCCATCAGAAAGAACACCAACTCCATCACCATCATCAACCCTCTCTCAGTCCGCCCTGTCCACCGCTACTTCCACCATATGCAGCTCTCAAGTCCAGCTCACCCTCCCAGACACTATGAGTAGGTCAAGAAAGTACTCAGTCTCTCATCCGCGTACACTGGGTTTGAACGCCCACATTGCCAAACTAATCTTGTTTGAGATGATGCCCTTTCGGTTGGTGGAAAGCACAGCTTTCCGCGAACTCATGGCCTATGCAGTACCACGCTATGACCTACCCAGTCGCCACTTCTTCTCTCGCAAAGCCATCCCAGCCCTCCACCATCATGTGAAAGACCGCATTGTCCATGCACTCAAGCAGTCAGTGAGCGGAAAGGTGCACCTCACAACTGATGCATGGTCCAGTCGGCATGGCCAGGGCCGTTACGTGTCCATCACTGCGCACTGGGTTAATGTGGTGGATGCAGGGTCCACAGGGGACAGCAGTGGTGGGACAGTGCCTAGCCCACGGTATAGGAAACAGTTGGCTGTAGGCGTTCGACCCTCCTCCTCCTCCTCCTCCAGAAGCGAAAGCTCGTCCACAGAGCGCAGTCGTACGAGCACTCCATCTGCAGCTGCCACTGTTGCACACGATGTGTCCCCCTATCGAGCAGCTAGTGGAAAACGTCAGCAGGCTGTGTTGCAGATGATGTGTTTGGGCAACAGACACACCGCCGAGGTGCTGGCCGAGTACTTGAAGCGACAAACTGAGTCATGGCTGGGCAGTGTACATCTTGAGGCAGGCAAGGTAGTTAGTGATAACGGGCGTAATTTTGTGGCAGCCATAGCCCTTTCAAAACTCAGCCACATACCTTGCTTGGCTCACACCTTGAACCTGGTGGTGCAGTGCTTCCTCAAAAATTATCCGGAGTTAACAGCCCTGCTCCAGAAGGTGCGAAGACTGTGCGCGCACATCCGCCGGTCGCCTGTACACTCCGTTCGTATGCAGAAGCTGCAGCGATTGCTCCACCTTCCCAACCACCGCCTCATTATCGACATTGCAACAAGGTGGAACTCCACCCTGCACATGGTGGAGCGGCTGTGCGAGCAGAGGCAGGCCATAATGCATTTGTGGGAGGATACACGGCCAGGCACTTTGAGAGCAGACATGGAGTTGACAGGCGTGCAGTGGTCGAAGCTGAAAGACCTTTGTAAAGTCCTTCAGTGTTTTGAGGAATGCACACGGCTGGTAAGCGCAGACGACGCCATCCTAAGCATGAGCATCCCACTTATGCGTCTGCTCATGCAAACTTTGATGCACCTTAAGGAGCAGGCGTCTGCAGCCAATGTTGATGAGGAGGAAGAGGAGGAGGGAATCCTTGATGACATTCAGCCATTGTCTGCTCAGGGACCTCTCCTGGACGAGGTGGAGGAAGAAGAGGAGGAGGAGGAGGATGATGGGGATGATTACTTAGGGGAGGAGGATGCATCTCGTGGGGCAAGTGAAAATGTTGGCGTGGCAAGGTCTGGTACAGGGTTTGTGCGTGACTGGAGGGATGTGGATTTGCCAGAAAGTGCTCCTCCACCCAGCACTCGCAGTGCATCATTGACACTGGGAACATTGGCCCACATGTCAGATTATGCCTTGCGGATCCTAAAAAGGGACCCCCGCATTGCCAAAATGATGAACGATGACGACTACTGGTTGGCCAGCATCCTGGATCCACGCTATAAAGGCAAATTCAAAACATCATGCCACAGGAGAACCTTGACCTAATATTGGCTAATAAACAAGCAACTCTGGTAAATCGGTTGCTTGAGGCATTCCCAGCACACAGCAGCGGTGATGGTTCTCACACGAGCCGTACGGGCCGGGGGCAGCTTGGCAGAGGTGTTCGTGGTGCACACAGCAGAAGTGGCGTTGGAGACAGGGGTTTCATGACAATGTCTTGGACTGATTTTTCAAATACCGCTCACACAACTAGCAATACTGCATCGATGGAAAGTGACAGGAGACAGCAGTTGTCAACTATGGTTACAAACTACTTTTCCTCCCATATCGATGTTCTCCCACACAGGTCATTCCCCTTTGACTATTGGGCAGCTAAACTGGACACCTGGCCTGAATTGGCCCAATATGCCTTACAGGAGCTCGCTTGCCCAGCTGCAAGTGTGCTATCGGAAAGAGTCTTCAGTGCAGCTGGATCAATCCTGACAGAAAAAAGGACCCGTCTGTCAACCCAAAATGTGGATGATCTAACCTTCATTAAAATGAACCACACATGGGTTTCCAAGGATTTTGTCCCACCTTCCCCTGATGACACATAGGGTGACAGAAAAATGGCTTGCTTTGGTCCACCTCTTCCTGGTACTTCACCTATTTCGCCTTTTGCATCAGCTGAATGTCCAACATCAACATATGCCACTTTCTAAAACTCCCTAACTGTGCTGCCTCCCCCCCCATGGCCGGGGTCACCACCTAGCGCACGACACCGTGCGAGTGCCGTTGCCCTGGACAGGTGGGTAGGCCGACTCTTGGGCGCGGGCACTGGCACAGGGTCCCTCATAGTGCAATCAAGTGTCTCTGATGGTGGTGGTGCACACCCGCCGTCAGACACACCGCTGTACTATGAGGGGCCCAGTGCCAGTACCGACGCCCACGAGTGGGCCCCCCTTGCTTGGGCAGGGCCCCAGCATTTGCAATCTTTACCTCTCCCTGCTCCTCCGCTGTGTAATCTGGGCCGTCAAATCCATACTGTGCCTGACACCGTCTGAGCCTGCCTCCTGAGACATATATTTTGAATGTGTACGCTATCCATACATGTTATCCGGGGATACGGTACCCTTTCTAACCTTTGTGCAATCACGTGCAATCCATACTGGGCCTAACACCGTCTGAGCCTGCCTCCTGAGACATATATTTTGAATGTGTACGCTATCCATACATGTTATCCGGGGATACGGTACCCTTTCTAACCTTTGTGCAATCACGTGCAATCCATACTGGGCCTAACACCGTCTGAGCCTGCCTCCTGAGACATATATTTTGAATGTGTACGCTATCCATACATGTTATCCGGGGATACGGTACCCTTTCTAACCTTTGTGCAATCACGTGCAATCCATACTGGGCCTAACACCGTCTGAGCCTGCCTCCTGAGACATATATTTTGAATGTGTACGCTATCCATACATGTTATCCGGGGATACGGTACCCTTTCTAACCTTTGTGCAATCACGTGCAATCCATACTGCGCCTAACACCGTCTGAGCCTGCCTCCTGAGACATATATTTTGAATGTGTACGCTATCCATACATGTTATCCGGGGATACGGTACCCTTTCTAACCTTTGTGCAATCACGTGCAATCCATACTGGGCCTAACACCGTCTGAGCCTGCCTCCTGAGACATATATTTTGAATGTGTACGCTATCCATACATGTTATCCGGGGATACGGTACCCTTTCTAACCTTTGTGCAATCACGTGCAATCCATACTGGGCCTAACACCGTCTGAGCCTGCCTCCTGAGACATATATTTTGAATGTGTACGCTATCCATACATGTTATCCGGGGATACGGTACCCTTTCTAACCTTTGTGCAATCACGTGCAATCCATACTGGGCCTAACACCGTCTGAGCCTGCCTCATGCTGTATAGAAATATATTTTGAATGTGTACGCTATCCATACATGTTATCCAGGGATACGGTACCCTTTCTAACCTTTGTGCAATCACGTGCAATCCATACTGGGCCTAACACCGTCTGAGCCTGCCTCCTGAGACATATATTTTGAATGTGTACGCTATCCATACATGTTATCCGGGGATACGGTACCCTTTCTAACCTTTGTGCAATCACGTGCAATCCATACTGTGCCTGACACCGTCTGAGCCTGCCTCCTGAGACATATATTTTGAATGTGTACGCTATCCATACATGTTATCCAGGGATACGGTACCCTTTCTAACCTTTGTGCAATCACGTGCAATCCATACTGGGCCTGACACCGTCTGAGCCTGCCTCCTGAGACATATATTTTGAATGTGTACGCTATCCATACATGTTATCCAGGGATACGGTACCCTTTCTAACCTTTGTGCAATCACGTGCAATCCATACTGGGCGTGAGAACGGCTGGCGAGCTGTTAAGCAAGCTACAGCACCTGTCCAGACAAGTACAGGGATTCCCTAGCGAGGAGACTTATTTGATTGTTTTCAATGTTGGGACAGCAATTTTTGGGGAGCACTATACTCTGGAGAATGATAGATGGGGCCCACCATACACTGGAACATTCCAAAGGTGGACATCAGACACTGGAGCAGCATTTACAGGGCCCATTATACACTAGAGCATTAGAAATGGGGCCCATTATGTTTGGAGCATTATTTGGGCCCATAAGACAGTGGAGCTTCATCCATGGGGACCAACATATACTGTAGCATTATGTGGAGCTCATCATATACTGTTTCAAACATTATATGGGACCAATGATTCTGTATGGAGAAATAGATGGGCCTCGTCATGAGATGTAAAAAGTGAGGTGTTTTTCATTGTACTATACCGCTATTTCTCTGCCGTATCGGAGCATGATGAGTTGTGGTATGTGTTAAAGGGGCGCTCTTTCGCCCAGGGCACATGAAAACCTGCAGCCAGCCCTCCCCCCCCCCACAACTTTAGCCAAATAACCCCCATTTTTCAGTGCGTAACTTATATTATGAAGTTAATTAAGGTTGACAAGCTTAAGTAAGAAGAATTGATGCTTTTGGCATTCAAATGGGCACTGTAGGTGTGTTTCCTGTCCTCCTCTCACTGCCGACTTTTATTCCCCATTGACTTACATTGGGTTTTGTGTTTCGGGACGACCCCGACTTTTCCCTATAATCGGACGATCTTGCTCGACCCAACTTTTGGAAAAGTCGGGTTTCACGAAACGAAACGCGACCCTAAAAAAACAAAAGTCGCTCAACTCTAGTGACGGGGGCTTAACACAGGTGTAGTGTACAATGTCTGATTGCCTCCTCCTTCTTCATGGCGGCTGCTGCATCCTGTTAGTTCATTGGTATTGTGACCTGGTGTTGATAAGTAAAGCTGCTTTTTTTGTCTGTAATGCGTAATGAGAGTGTGATCCAAGTTTTATCAGTTTTTCTCAGATGAGAAACAAAAAAAGGAAAAAACAGACAATATATTTGAGTGCTGTGCAATTTTTTCACGGACCCTAAGACTTGCATTGCCAATTTCAATCCAACCCTCAGATCAATTTGGACATGTCTTCGCAATTTTGCACTGACCACTCAGTTCGACAAAAAAAATCAATGTGAACATCCCATAGATTGTAATAGGTACAAATTCTATTCATAAATTTTTTTTTTTTTAAATGAATGAGCCCTTATTTAGTTGATCTCCACTCTCGACCGTAAAAGATCAATAATTAGTATTCCATCGGTATAACCAGTGTGAAACTTCTACTTTACTAAAAAACTACTTCTAATGTCAGTCATTTTTATAGAAATAATATCAACAAATTGTTCATAAATGTACTGGTTTAGCATGAGTAAGATACAATTCACTAGGGCGCAGTCAGATGGCCGTATAAATCGGACTGAGATCGGAAAGCAGTGCATGGACTGGCTAGTGGCTCTCCCGACCGAACGTAACAGCTGCTTTGAAATACATGAAGCTGTCATGCTCAGGTTGGGAGATCTGTCGGCCAGTCCGTGTGCTGCGTTCCGATCTCGGTTTCATTTATACAGCCTTCTGACTGCGCCATTATCATTATATAGTAAAATGGAAAATGACCAGCCAATAAATAGAAATTGAAACTTTTGTCTGAATCAGCTACTTGAAAAAGGCAAATAAGATGTGATGCCTCACGAAGGACCTGGAGGCTCATGGTCAAGATATAAGTTTCTTTTTATATAAATCACTAGTCAGACTCAGACTACATATTGGATATAATGTACAGTTCTGAATACTTGAAGAACACAACAGACATCAAAGGCACACATCCAAATTTATTAAGAAAGAGAGAATTACAGGAACTTTACATTTCTGGAATCTCCATGTAAAAAAAAAATTACCCCTTAGGCTCACCCATTAATAAACCCCAAATAAATACAGACAGCGCTGTAGAACATACATAAACGGTAAGTATTTATGCTACTGCATCAACACTTGATTAGACATCAATATGCAGTAAATATTACTGCACATAATAACCATGTATGCTGTAGCTTATATACTGTCATGGCTTGTTACTTTCTCAACAGAGACTTAAAGAACTGAAACAGAGGGAATTCTCTCGAAATGTGGCATCAAAATTAAGAAGAAATGAAAGAAAACAAAAAAAGTATCTTCAAAGGCTCCACAAGCTGGCTGAACATAAGAGGGAATCAAGTTGGTGAGTAACCAAGGATGAAAGGATGAACTATATATTGGTAGATAAACCCTAGAATTGGAAGATCCTTTTGCTACTCTTAAACATATGTGACCGTGCCAATACATCATAAAGGATAATGGTTAAGTGTGCCAACAGTGTAACTTTTTGCTATAACAGAAAAATTAGGTTAGAAGCAAAATCATGCAGCAGTTCTATGTGGATCCCTTGTGTATGCTATTTTCCGACTGAAATCACGCATTGCATATTAGGTGCGGATCTCTCTAGCTTTTTCAGCTCTTACATGCAATGAAGTTTGCAGCAAAATCAATGCATTACATGCAGATTTTGCTGCCGACTTTGTGCACATTTCCATTGCAAGTGGTGAAATCAACGCTGAATAAACACAAAGAACTAACAATGCTGCAGATTTAAAAATCCGCACAGCATGTGTAGATGAGATTTGTTGAAATTTCATCTACTAACTGGCACTGTATCACATAGCAGACTTTCTGCACATGTATTGCTGGAGAAAATTTGTGCAAAATGCACATGTAATTAGACCGTTATTCTCAGAAATGTAGTGCTGATGTTAATATTCAGGGAAGGTGGATCAATAGCCATAAAGGTTCCAGGCTATTAATATCATCTCACAGCTTTTTGCTTAGCTTTTACTGGTTATTATAGGAGAGACTCCAAAAAATGACTTGGGGTATCCCCTATAATTACTAACCAGCATAGGCTAAACAAGACAGCTGCAGGCTTATATTAATGCCCTAGGAAGGGGCCAGTTGCCACCGCACCAGGGCATGTGGGAAGAGCAAGACTAAGCCCCAGAATTGGCACATCTTATGGATACGCCATTTCTGGGGTGGCTAAGGGCTGATGTTCTTAGTTTGGGAGGGGTTCAATATCCATGGCCCCATACTAAGCTATTGATATCAGTCCACAAGTGCCTTGTTTAGCCTTTGCTGGTTAGCAATTATAGGCACGTGTGCAGCATGCATTCCATCCATGGTACGTTTTAAAAAGGGACATGTCTGCTGGTTTTTCACACGGACACACGGCCAGTGTGAAAAACCTGACATGTCTGCACTACCATTGAATACAATGGGTGTGCCTATGCCCATATTTGCGGTCCTTAAAAAACGGACTGAATACAGACATAAAAAACAGCCGTGTGAAGGGGGCTTTAGGGTCTGTTCACACGCTGTAATTTTGCCATGTTTTTCCACACATTTTTCTGGCAGGAAAAAAATGCAGCCATTATACTTCCAACTAAGTGTATGATATTTGTGAAATCTCGTGCACAATCTGCTTATTTTTTCTTTGCGGATTTGAGCCATCAAAGCATTTTGCTCAAATATGCAGACTGTCAATTCTTTCAACATTTTTTCAGTGATTTTCACCCATTCAAATGAATGTAAAAAACGTGTCATGGTTTGAACAGGCTTCTTGCCCTGCACTCACAGGGCTAAGTGTTCATGGCCTCTTTCTGGATCTGGGAGGGGTATTTGTACTCACTCTTTACCAGGGTTCTCTGTCAGCTATACTGTTGTTCTGGTGTGTCTGACCCCTGGCGTGCGTGTATTCTGCGTTGCTTGTTTGCTTCCCGTGTATGACCCGGTCTGTTCCCTCACTCTGTACTCCATCTCTCGTTTTGGTACTATTGTCTTTTCTGGTTCTGACCTCCTGGCTTGGCTATCGTTACTCCGTTACAGTTTGTCCTTATTGTACTGTCTATTGCCCGTTCTGGTTTTCTGATCTATTGCTACGTTCTGACTATCCATTCTGTCTAACCCTTTGGTACTGTATTGCTATCTCGTGCTTTGACCCGGCTTGATCTGGTTTCTGTCTCTGTCTATGCCCCTTGGTAACATTGTCCTGTAGTTACCTTTCTAGGAGTTTCCCTGCAGCTCCTAGCTCTGTGGAGCTTAGGCCACGCCCCCAGCAGTCACATGCTTTAGGTCCTGGAGCATGTATCGTCACCGCTGCTGCCCACTCCACAGGTATCTTTGAGCACTGTTTTTGAACTCAGGACACACGCACTGGCTCAGTGAGCAAGTACAGTGCGGTGTTCCTGACATTATAGCTGACCATTTCAGTTTTTTTTTTCCTCTGAAGGAAAAAAAAAAAAAGTGTGCTATCCTCATGGATCCCATACAAGCTTTGGCTGATCAGGCCAAGCACCTAACCCAAATGTTCCACAAACTTCATGTGGAACAGCGCATGATGGCCCATACCCAGCAACAGTTGGTGGATACTGTGCAGGGGGCTGTCGCTGCAGGGGCTCCCAGTGCTGGGGATAGAGATGTGTCATTGGTATCCCCCGAATCTCCGGTCAAATTGCCAGACCCTTTCAAAGGGGATAAAAGGGAGTTCAGGTCATTCAGAGAAGCATGCAAGCTTTTTTTTTCTCTGAGGCCCCGCTCCTCTGGGGATGAGTTCCAGAGGGTGGGGGTCGTCATTTCCCTACTTCGGGGGGCTCCACAGGCATGGGCTTTCTCTCTCTCTTCCTCCGCTCCTGAACGTATGTCTGTGAATTTGTTCTTTGAGGCTCTGGGGCATATTTATGATGAGTCCAAAAAACCGGTCGCTAATTTTCGCCCTTCTTAAATGACATAAATACCCAAAAAAAAGGAAAAGGCGCATACCATATAATTGCACAAATGCCCATGTGTGGGATGAAAAACCCCCATGACCGCATGTGGCACTTCTCCACCCCAGGTATACACATGGCATTTTGCCACTTACAGATTTGGATTATGGGTTTTCTATACTAGCGGCCAAACATGCGGTCATGGGGGTTTTTCATCCCACACATGGGCATTTGTGCAATTATATGGATGGGTGCAACTTTGTTTGATAATTATTGCCTTATATATATGTGCAACCATTCCTCCAGGGTCACTTTGAGTACATGTATGTACTTTGGATGGCTATCATGTAAATAACCCTTGCTGCTATAATTTTTGCTGCTATTTTGAATGAAGATAATCGGGTATCATGCATTTTGTTTGCACGTGGCACTTTACTTAAATTTTGTAACCCATATGGTGGTTGTTTCATCTCAATTTGAGAGAGGTTACAGTTGCAACATTGCACATATTACTTGCAGCTTTATATTATTATTTTTTGGCTAATCTTTTCTCTCAAATTTTGAGATCTACAACCGCTACTTGCGAACTTACGCTAACATTGCCTACTGCTAAATTATGGGTTACATTTAACATCTTTATTGAATACATGTTTTTCTTCATTTCTGCCCACACATACATATTTGTGTATATCTACAGGGTGGTGGTCACACCTGTTTGTTTCTTCTCTTTGTATATGCTATATTAGCTCAATAAAATTTATTGTATTCATTCCATTGGTATGTGCATATTTATGATGAGCCTGATAGAGTGCGTCTGGCAGAGGATATGTTGATGAGTGTGACACAGGGGAGGCACTCTGCTGAATGGTTCTGCTCTGAGTTCAGACGCTGGGCAACGGAGGTCTCCTGGGATGATGCTGCCCTTCGGGGTTTGTTCTGTAGAGGCCTGTCCGAACGTTTGAAAGATGCCATAGCCCTTCATCCTCCACCGGATTCTTTGGAGGATGCTATGATCCAGGCTGTCCGTATGGACCTTAGACTGCAGGCAAGAGGGGTCATGCTGCAGGAGACCCCTTTATTCTCCAATCTGAGAGACTCTGCATCTAGTCCTGAGCCCATGGAGGTTGGTGCCACGTCATTGGCGGAAAAAGAGAGGAGACGCCGTAGAAACAACCAATTGTGCTTTTACTGTGGATCCGCTGGACATTAGAGAAGGAAATGTCCTTCTTACCCTTCTTCAGTGAAGCCGTCAGGAAAACGACTGAGTCTGGGTAACAATCGAGGAGGTTGCCCAGACTCCCAGGTACCCTTTTCCTCACTTACTAAAATTCTGCTTCCGGTGGAACTAGAACTTACAGGTGGTCCGGTTGTGACTACCGCCTTTGTTGACTGTGGTTCTTCTATTAATCTGATCGATGCCAAAGTTGTGACTTTTCATAAGATAGGGACAGTCAGGTTAAAAGATCCTGTTAAAATTGTGGCAATTGATTCCTCTCCTATCACCCAGGAGGGAATTTGTTTCATGACTGATACCTTTTCGCTGAAAGTGGGTTCCACTCACGTGGAAAAATTAAGGTGTTTTGTTCTAAATAATCTGCCGGCTGGACTGGTACTGGGTATGCCTTGGCTTCAATGTCACAATCTTACTATTGACTGGGTCACGGGGGAGATCATTCAGTGGGGTTGTATGGCTAACGGTCTATGTTGCAACTTGACAACTCTTGTCACCCCAGTAAATTCTGTGTCAGTGTCGTCTGTCAGTCTGGAAGGTATTCCGGAGTACCTGAAAGATTTTGAAGACGTATTTTACGAAAGTGAGGCTGAGGCGCTACCACCACATAGACCCTTTGATTGTGCCATTAATCTAGTCCCTGGAGCCAAGTTACCCAAGGCTCGCCTGTTCAATTTGTCTGGGCCCAAACGTCTAACCATGAAGGAGTACATTACCGAGAGTCTCCGCAAAGGGCATATTAGGCCTTCTGTTTCACCTGTGGCGGCGGGCTTCTTTTTTGTTAAGAAAAAAGATTGTGGTTTGCGGCCGTGCCTCGACTTTCGGGAATTAAACAAAATTACTGTGAAAAATACATACCCTCTCCCCCTAATTCCTGATCTATGTAATCAACTCACCGGGGCCAAGTGGTTCTCTAAACTGGATTTACGTGGGGCATATAACCTTATAAGAGTCCGGGAAGGGGACGAATGGAAAACAGCATTCCTGACGACTGAAGGGCTGTTCGGAAACTTAGTTATGCGCTTTGGTCTCACCAACGCTCCTGCTGTTTTTCAGAATTTTATTAATGTAATTTTCTCTGATTTAATTGGTCATTTTGTGGTTATCTATTTGGATGACATTCTGGCGTACTCTGTGGACAGTCAATCTCACTTGCACCATTTGCGGATGGTTCTCCTGAGACTGAGGGAGAATCATTTGTATGCCAAGTTGTAAAAATGCTCATATTTCATGCAAGAAGTATCCTTTCTGGGGTTGAATGTGTCAGGGGAGGGGTTCTGCATGGATCCTAAGAAGGTCCAGGTTGTTACAGATTGGGTGCAGCCTCATGACTTGAAAGGGTTGCATCGATTTTTAGGCTTTGCTAACTGTTATAAGAAATTTATTAAGGGCTTCTCGCAGGTGGTAAAGTCTCTAACGGACCTCTCTCTCAAGGGAGCTGATGTAAAAAATTGGTCTGTAGCTGCAAAAAATTCTTTCATGACATTAAAAAAGTGCTTTTCTTCAGAACCTGTATTGGTACAACCCGATCCGTCAAGACCTTTTATCGTGGAGGTTGACCCCTTGGAAGTAGGGGTGGGGGCAGTTTTGTCTCAGTGCCCTCCTACCCTTACTAATCTGAGGCCTTGCGCCTTCTTCTCTAAAAAATTTTCCTGTGCCGAGAGAAATTACGATGTCGGCAATAGAGAGTTGTTGGCGGTAAAGTTGGCTTTTGAAGAATGGAGGCATTTCCTGGAGGGGGCTATTCATCCCATTACAGTCATCACTGATCACAAAAATTTGGCCTATATCGAGTCTGCCAAGAGATTGACCCCCAGACAGGCTCGGTGGGCGCTTTTTTTTTTCTCGATTTCAGTTTACCATCACATTCCGCCCGGGATCTAAAAACATCAAGGCTGATGCCTTATCCCGAAGCTTTGATTCGGTGTCCCCTACAGAACCTCCCTCCTCCATTCTTCAGCCAGGAGTAGTGGTGGCTGAAATCTCATCTGAGTTACAGAGAGAGATTTTGGAGGCCCAGGCTCGGGCTCCGGGTGGTAAACCCCCGGGTAAACTGTTTGTACCGGAATGTTTCCATCTCAGACTTATGCAGGAATTTCACGATTCTAAATTGAGTGCTCACCCTGGGATTGCAGCTACCCGGGGGGCAATTGCGATGGGTTTCTGGTGGCCCTCTATGGTAACAGATATTAAAAAGTTTGTGACTGCATGTGGGGTGTGCGCTCGTTCTAAAAGTTCTCAGGTCCGGCCGGCCAGGGAGTTGGTGCCTTTGCCAATTCCGGATAGACCATGGACATATTTGTCCATGGATTTTATCACAAATCCTCCTCCTTCCAGGGGCAACTCGGTGATATGGGTGGTGGTGGATAGGTTTTCAAAACAAGCCCACTTTGTACCTCTCCCCGCGTTACCATCTGCTGAAACCCTGGCCCGCTTATTTATGCAGCATATAATTCGGTTGCATGGAGTGCCTATGAATGTGGTGTCAGACAGAGGGGTACAGTTTGTAGCCAGGTTCTGGAGGGCTTTTTGCAAAAAGCTGGGGATTTTGTTGTCCTTCTCCTCTGCCTACCACCCAGAGTCTAATGGACAGACGGAGCACACAAACTAATTGTTGGAGCAGATTCTGAGATGCTTGGCCTCTTCCAGGCAGGAGGACTGGTGTGAGGTATTGCCCATGGCAGAGTTTGCATTCAACGGTCATGTGAGTCAATCTACTGGGAAGTCTCTCTTTCAGATCAACTATGGGTTTAACCCACATTTTGGAGAGTTTTCCCGCATGGGTTCAGGTTGTCCTGGAGCTGAGGATGTGACACAACATCTTAGAATTCTTTGGAGGGAGGTTCAGAGGAATATTTCCAAGGCCCAGGAAAAATATAAGCGGTTTGCTGACAGGAGGAGGGGGCCAGGTCCAGCATTTGCAGTAGGGGAGAAGGTGTGGCTATCCACCCGCAATATCAAGCTTAAGATACCATCTATAAAGCTGGGCCCCAAGTTTATTGGCCCATACAAAGTTGTGGAGGTTGTTAACCCAGTAGCCTACCGACTGCAGCTGCCCACCTCCTTTAAAATTTCTGATGTCTTCCACAGGTCCCTGTTAAAGCCTGTGGGGATGGTGAGAGAGGATCCCTCATCAAATGCTCCGCCAGTGCTGGTAGAGGGGCAGCGGGAGTATGAAGTAGGGCGCATTGTCGACTCCCGGTGGGTGCGCCGGAGACTCCAGTATCTGATACACTGGAAGGGGTACTCTCTGGAGGATCCGTCATGGGTTCCGGCCAGTTCGGTGCATGCCGGTCGTCTGGTGAGGGCTTTCCACGCCAGATACCCAGACAAGCCTGGGGGTCCAGTGGCCCCCCGTTAAGAGGGGGGGTACTGTCATGGTTTGAACAGGGTTCTTGCCCTGCACTCACAGGGTTAAGTGTTCATGGCCTCTTTCTGGATCTGGGAGGGGTATTTATACTCACTCTTTACCAGGGTTCTCTGTCAGCTATACTGTTATTCTGGTGTGTCTGACCCCTGGTGTGCGTGTATTCTACGTTGCTTGTTTGCTTCCCGTGTATGACCCGGTCTGTTCCCTCACTCTGTACTCCGTCTTGTTTTGGTACTATTGTCTTTTCTGGTTCTGACCTCCTGGCTTGGCTATCGTTACTCCGTTACAGTTTGTCCTTATTGTACTGTCTATTGCCCATTCTGGTTTTCTGATCTATTGCTACGTCCTGACTATCCATTCTGTCTAACCCTTTGGTACTGTATTGCAATCTCGTGCTTTGACCCGGCTTGATCTGGTTTCTGTCTCTGTCTATGCCCCTTGGTAACATTGTCCTGTAGTTACCTTTCTAGGAGTTTCACTGCAGCTCCTAGCTCTGTGGAGCTTAGGCCACGCCCCCAGCAGTCACATGCTTCAGGTCCTGGAGCATGCATCTTCACCGCTGCTGCCCGCTCCACAGGTATCTTTGAGCACTGTTTTTGCACTCAGGACACACGCGCTGGCTCAGTGAGCAAGTGCAGTGCGGTGTTCCTGACAAAACGCATGCAAAAACACGTTAAAATGCACGTATTTTACGCAGTGTTTTTCCTGCCAATACTCTGGATTTTGCTTCAGAACAATCTGCTGCACATACTCAACATGTACACATAGCCTTTTAGTGCCTCCATAATTTGCAGTTTCCAAATACTACTCTCTCAAATAACTTCCATAAAACTGCCATGTAATTCCTACATAACACTGCAATCCAGTGCTTTAAAGAACCTGGATATTAACGTGGACAACCCCTTCTAAGTCCTTGATTTGGCCCCATTAAAAAAATAACACTTATACTCCCCTCCCGTGCCGACACTGTTCCAGCGGTGTCGGTACTCACGTTTCTGGGGCTCACGTGAGGTTATTACGTCACATGAGCCCTGCACCCAATCAGCGTTGGCATCACTGTCCCCGCCTTCGAACATGTGATGTTAGATTTCTCCGAAGCCAGGGACAGCGGCGCCAGCACTGATTGGATACAAGGTTCATGTGGAAAGCACAGGGTGCATGGCTTATCATGGAGTGCAAATGCCAACACCGCTGGAACGGCGCCAGCACGAGAGGGGTATAGGTGTTATTATTCTAAATAGTGGATAAACCCTTTAAGGCTATGTGCCCACGTAGCGTTTTAATCCGGACACTGAAAACCGGACTCCTTCCCAGAAATCGCGTGTTTTTTCTGCGCGATTTTACCGTGATTTTACCGCGATTATGTTCGCGATTTTGCCGCGATTTTCGCGTGCGATATTCAAGCACTTTCCAAGCAATTTGAAGCATTGCTTGGAAAGTGATTGACAGGTTGGTCACACTCGTCAAACATAGTGTTTGACAAGTGTGACCAGCTTTTTACTATTGAGGCCGCCTATGCGGCATCAATACAAAAAATAGAATGTAAAAAATAATAAAAAAATTAAAAATCGGGGTATATTTACCTTCCGACGTCCCACGCAGTCTCAGCGACGCTCCCGTTGCCAGCGATGCCTTGCGAGACCTGTGATGACGTTGGTCTCGCGTTGCTATAGCGATCTCACAAGACCGCTAGAGTAACGCGAGACTACGTCATCACAGGAGCTTGACGCAAGGCATTACTGGGAACGCTGAGGCCCGGGAAGGCAGCGCGTGACGCCGGAAAGTAAATATACCCCGATTTTTTTATTTTTTATTCTTTCTTTTACAGGGGTATGGTACCCAGGGCCTGGAGGACAGTCTCCTCTCCTCCACACTGTGGGTACCAACCGCACATGAGACGCTTAACTTCCCGCATGGTGGGCATAGCCACATGCGGGAAGTAAGAGATTCTCATGCATTCCTATGGGTGCGGAATTGCGGCAATTCTTTGCGATTCCGCAAAAAAGAATGAGCATGCTGCGATTTTTTCCGCGATGCCATTCCGCCGCGGAAAAAAGCGCAGCATTAGCACAGCATGTGCGGAATGCCATAGGAATGCATGGGGTGCGTTCTGTACAAGATTTTTAAATGTTTTCGCAGCGTTTTCGCGCCGAAAATCGCGGCAAAAACGCTTAAAAATCGCATCGTGGGCACACAGCCTTAATGTTGGATTTGAGTTTTGTTAGGCTTTAGGATCTGTTCTTCACTATAGGTGTCGCTAACATCACTCCAAATATCAATGAAACAGAAAACAGACATGTAGAAATTTTTGTATATTTATATATACACACAATATATTATTCCTTTATGTACTACTTTGATTAACCAGCCACCACTGCAATCAGAGAACAATGTAATTTGTAGATGTGGAGCCCCCTCTAGTGGACATAACTATGTACTGCAAAAAATGTTAAGCAGTTTAATAGATCAAAATAGTACTGTATATTTGAGCTTAGGCTTGTTGTCCTTGCGGGATAGAATGTACCCTTATATATAAGCAGAGTGTGCTACAAATCTATTTACCAAAGTTATTATATTCAGCTTGTAGCCAAATTAATTAGATTGGGAAAAAGTTTGATAGATCAATCTCAAGTCTAATTATAAAGCTCCTATATATAACAAAAATGGGGCGCACCAACTGTACCAATCACAAATATATAAATGAAGGTTTAGGTGCAGCAACAGTGGAATAATGAACATGAGAAGAGAAGAAAAAGAACCACTGCAAATAGCGCACACTGAACCAGTACAAAAACAATGTTTTATTGATGCAGCAATACAATTAAAAACATAATAAAAACATATGAAGCATCCCACAATATATAACAGTGAAGTATGGCATATCACAATTATAGATTATGCTGTAATAACCTGTATATCAACCATGTGGTCCAACCTCACTGCAATTAATCACAACAACCACCCCATAAACCTGCTCATGGAGACCAAGGGCCCTAATATTGCACAATCACTGCATGAAATAATTCCATGCATGTGTCCCTAAATATTCACTGGTTAGGGCACACAGGCCATAATAAGCCAACAGCAATATGGCCAATGCCCACAATCCAATATTCAATTGTACCACACAAAAATTACTCCAGAGCAACCAATAATAAGGTCGCAGTGAAAATACAGCTATAACCAAGTGGGTGCTACACCCAGGATCATACCCCACGCGTATCGCCGCAACCCATGCGGCTTCATCAGGGGAAGTACACTGATCATGATCCAACAGCCTTACCATGATCCAATATACCTTACTAAGACTCAAATGACCCGCACATGCACCACAGGTATAAGTATAGTAAGTATATAAGTAGTAAGGTATATAAGGCTGTTGGATCATGATCAGTGTACTTCCCCTGATGAAGCCGCATGGGTTGCGGCGATACGCGTGGGGTATGATCCTGGGTGTAGCACCCACTTGGTTATAGCTGTATTTTCACTGCGACCTTATTATTGGTTGCTCTGGAGTAATTTTTGTGTGGTACAATTGAATATTGGATTGTGGGCATTGGCCATATTGCTGTTGGCTTATTATGGCCTGTGTGCCCTAACCAGTGAATATTTAGGGACACATGCATGGAATTATTTCATGCAGTGATTGTGCAATATTAGGGCCCTTGGTCTCCATGAGCAGGTTTATGGGGTGGTTGTTGTGATTAATTGCAGTGAGGTTGGACCACATGGTTGATATACAGGTTATTACAGCATAATCTATAATTGTGATATGCCATACTTCACTGTTATATATTGTGGGATGCTTCATATGTTTTTATTATGTTTTAAATTGTATTGCTGCATCAATAAAACATTGTTTTTGTACTGGTTCAGTGTGCGCTATTTGCAGTGGTTCTTTTTCTTCTCTTCTCATAATTATAAAGCTCCAACACTCCAAAGACATACTGATAGGGAATTTAGATTGTGAGCCCCATCAGGCACAGTGCCAATAATGTCTATAAAGCGCTGTGGAATTAGTGGCGCTATATAAATGAGTAAAATAAATAAATAAAAATAAATAAATCAGACAGGCAGGGTGGACAACAGTGCTTAGAAACTCAAGCCTCTAGTGTTCTCTGACAATTTAGACCTCTGATCTTTGGTGTCTGGTGGTTTAAAAGTTATAGCCTTTCATGCTCATTAATAATGCAGGGAGAATAATATATATGTATATATGTATATATAACAAGTTATATAACAAGCTTATATTTTCCTTTAACGCACAATGGCAAAAATAATTTGTTCTGACATGTCTATTCTTTCATTAGTGACTATTCGTAGAGTTGGCACAAATTGATTCGCACGCCCCTGTCCATTGGATAAAACAGTGGTCGGTGGACGCTGGACAGAAGCAGGAGACCCGCCTTTTAACTAACAACCACTGCTCACCTTTTGATTAACTGGCCTGGCTGATTAAAAAATGAGCCACAGATGCCATTAAGGCCCCGTCACACTATGCGATATCGCTAGCAATATCGCTATAACGTGACTGGTTTTGTGACGTAGCAGCGATATTGTTAGCGATATCGCTAAGTCTGATACTTACCTCCGACCGATCCCCCGCTGATTATCGCTGATCGTGCGAGAACGTCCTGGGCCGTTTCTCGTCGTCAGCTTCCTGCTGTGGCGACGAGCGACGCGTGGACGCGGGCGGGAGGACGTCTTCTTCGCCTCGTCTGACAGGTAAGTAGCGACCCCCGACCGCTACTATGTCGCTGGTGAGATCTGCCTGTTTGGCAGCTCACTAGCGACCACTTAGCGATGCACCAGCGATCCTGACCGGGTCATATCGTTGTCGGGATCGCTGGTGCACCGCTAAGTGTGACGGTGCCTTTAGATAAGAGATGTTTCTCCATTCACGGCCAGGGGCCACAGACCATTGTTGTAGCCAATTGACAGGGGAGTGTGAATCGATTCACAACATCTCTAACTACTGGTACATTTGTAGTTACAATTTGAAGGAGTATATGTAAATTGTTTCTATGTGTTACACGATTAGGTAGACTTAATATATAATTGTTATGTACTGTATATGCATTAAGGTTCTTCTTAATTAGCTACCATGTAGATTTTAGTAATTTCTAATTTACATATAACCTTTGCTCTTTTTTGTTCATAGTGCTCCTGGAAGTGGTCCAATGTTCAAATCAACAACAGTGACTGTTCACGATCACATTCATGGAAGTCTTCAAGGTACTATTGTCCACACTGCAGAAAGAGAAAAGCCACAGCTTGCATCTATCACAAATATTCATAACAGCACAAATATGGCTTCTATTCTTTTACCAAGTTCAGAGAGTACGGAAAATGGTACCAAGACTCAAAAAGACAGGGAACATAAAATAAGCTTCTCCTTTTCCTTTCCAAAAAAGACTCCTGTTAAGCTTGAAGCTTCAGCTGCAGTTTTCTATGAATTCAATGAAGAAATTTCAACTGGGTTGAAGAAAAGAAGCAGGTTTTTACCAGGGTCATTCAGTGTTCAATCATCTCTGCCATTAGACACAGTGTCATGTCTAAATGATGAAGCTGGAGAATCTATGTCAAGTTCGGAAAAACCATCATCTAGAAGAGGAGATGTTTTCCAAGATATAGATCAAAAACAATTGCCTGAAAAGGAGTTAACAAGTTTTTTAACCTCGGATGTTTGTCATATAAAAGTGCCTTTAGAATTTGAGGTCCAAGCACAACGTATGAATTCAGATACTCTAATTCCCTCAAAACACAATGTCAGTGACCACAATACTGACCATGATGAACCGGACATCGAATGCCTGAAATTGCAATTGCCTTGCCCAGAAACAGTCAGTAACATTTTGAATGATCAGGTTGTATTAAAAAATGGAGAAACTAAAACTAGCAATAATACTAACGAATGTGCCACGGACATTGTATCAAATGTATCAGCTAACGAAGATGAAAACAAAATACAAAAAAATGAGAAACCAAATAAGAGGTTAAATGACGCCTTTCATCCAGTGCAAAGCAGAGATGGGTCAAAAGTTCTTCAATGGCCTTCTGAAATGATCCAGTATACCTGCACACAGCCAGCGCTCTCCTACAGTTGTAACCCTCTACATTTTGACTTTCGTTCATCTAAAGCAATAAATCAAAAAGATCAACCAGTTTGCCACAACAGCACTTTCATTGACAATGATCCAAATACCATGCTCAAACTGAATTGTGAAACAGTCATCTCGGAAGGCAACAATGATCCCATAAAGTCATGTCACCATATTTCAAAGGCTTCGGCCAAACTGAAATGTTATAGCTTAATTTGCAGCATTAAGGAGGATCAAAAGCACAATATCTCAAAGTATCTCATGGACAACGATTTTGACTTTGGAAAGAAGAAGAGCAAAAGAAAATACTATCGTACACGTCGAAGAGGAAGAAAACGAAAATGTAAAGTCAACGAATCCAGAATGAGATATAGGCAACAATGTCATGTAAATGATGATACTCAGAATTGCTTTAAAAATTTAAAACAACATGATGGATCAAAAGATTCAATTTGCTCATTAAAAAATTTAACATTTTCTCATCAACTGCCACATGCTGAGAGTAATCTCACAGAAAGAGAATTGTTAAAAAGACCAACGCTAAAGATCAAAGAAGAATGTGAGGTTTGGAATGTAGATCAGAAAAAAGGTATCACCAATCAAATAGAAAATGAACTTAGCAAGAACACAAGGTCTTTCAACTACCAATCAAAAGTCTTACAACTAGATCATTGCTCTCAAAATATTGCTTATTCTAAAACATTTTGTAGCTGGAGTTCTAACAAAATATTCTCTAATCATGAAAACCATGAAACCTTTATAAACCATAGTTATACTTTCAAAAGAACTCGTAGAACTATCATAGATGAAATACAGTTGTCCTTTAAGAAACCCAGACTTTGCAGAACTGACTCATCTTCCCAACAAGCCTTCTTCCCAAAGAGAAACTTTTCAATTTTGTATAAACCTATACATATAAGAAGTGCAGAAGGAATTATCAAAAGGACAGGTAACACAAGTAGAAACAGATACTACAAACTAATTAAACATAAATGGACTTTCCAGGAATCCGACAAATTTCTTAATGAAAACTACTACAAATTAGCAAAAGAGTCCCTTAGAGCGAAGGAGTTTCTCAAGAAAATAGTAAAAATTAAAAAAGTGGTGGAAAATAAGCTGGATCAGCTATGTAAGAATTTGCTTGCTTTCAAACATAATAAGCCTGCTCTATGCTCTTCCTATAAAGCAGTCAGTACGGGAGCTGAAAAAAGTACCAGACCTTCAGTGAAAGATAGTGAACTAAATGGAGATTTCGTTACTTTCAGTAAGGATCTACAACACTTTCAAGAACAGTCATCAACTTGGCCAATACAAGCTTGCAATGGTGTAAGAAATAATGCCAGTGACGACAAACCAGAGAATGAGGAAAGTCAAGGATTGGCAATGGATGAAGAACTTGTAACTACCAAAAAATGTATCACAGAGCAGCTCTTATCACATGTCACCATTCCTTACCAACAAACTCTTCATCCAGAAACATACTCTAAGAAACTTAAATATCATCAGTGTGCCAGGTATGGCCCAACGCTTCAGCCTTTTCCATTTCCGACTAGGTTTAAATTAATATTTCCAGCTGGGGCAATTCAGACTTGTGCCACGGTGCATCCACTTCCATTAGAGCCACCATTGTGTACCTCCTCTCTAGCTGCCTTACCCCAGCATCTAATTGCTCCCTTTCCAACTGCTTCTGTTGACAGCATCAAACTTATAAGTCCTCAGCAGCAATTTTTGTGTCCGCAAAGTCAAAGCATTTCAAGGACTCCATATTACCAAATGACAATGGAGCCGAGTTTGTGTACTAGGGATGCATTTGGTTCTTCACCACAAGTACCCATTATAACAAATACTGTTCTTTGTCACTTTCCTGTGCCTCTCCCACAGCCTTCACATACAACAGTTTTTACACCAGTGCACTCACATTTGCCCACTCTTATTCCTCTACATTCTCTGTTCTAAGTAAGTTATGTTTAAAGGTTAAATCATAGGATTTTGGGGTAAAGCGCTTGCAAAATTAAGGATTTATGGAGTTCAAGTTTTGAAACCAGGGCTAATATTAAAGAAGCACTCCTCCCATCAAAATTGTTATACTTTTAAAATATTGCATCATCATATTATATAGCACTGCACACTTACAATTGCTCATTTTGCCTTTCTATCCAGTAAATTCTTCTCTTTCCCATTAGGTCTATAACATCATGTGATTGAAAAAAGACTAGTTGAGTCCTTCTAAGTTCTATTTAGAAAAGGAGGTCTCTTTTCCCTGCATGAGTCAGCATTAGAACTACAGTACATTTCTACATCACTGCAAAGTCCCTGGCAAAGGGTGAGAGCGCAGTAGCTGGTCGGGAGTTGAAGAGGGGGATGACTCATGCAGGGAAAAGAGACTTCTTGTTTCTACTTAGAGCAGAGAAAAGGGGAAAATTAACTGGGTAGGAAGACAGGAAAATGTAAGTACACAGTGCGATATAATATGATGATTGCAATATATTAAAATGATAAAATACTTTGACGGGGTGCTTCTTTGAGAAAACTATTGGAAATAGCATTAACCCCTCTGGGGATTTTTTTATTTTGCCAATGGATAGGTATTAATAACATATGTTCCCTGTGTGTAGTAAAGTACTTATAGGTGACTGTCTTCTATTGTTTTCAGCATCTCTCCAGTCCCTCTTGTGACCACAGCTCTGATTGACTGGAAGTCACTGCTAAAAGTTACAATATCTCTTAATGTACATCTATGAGATCCTTATTCTGAGTCTCATAGACTTACATTGAGTGACTTCCGGTATGCCCATCAAACACTGGAGCGATCCAGGCAGTCACAACTCCGGTCACATGTAGCAGAAGAGGATTGTAGTGGTGCTGGGAACAGCAGAAGACTGCATCCACTAAGTAATTTACAAAATGTAGCATTTTAATAGGGGTGTATCGACTTTTTATATCCACTATATATTACATATACCTATCCGGTGGTGAAAGAAAAAAAAATATCAACTTAAACAATGTGCTAATATTTTGAGCATCTATAAATATATAGATAGGTTTAATAACTAACAGCAATACAACCGCGCCATAACTGCAGAGTCAAAAGTGTAATAGTCAAAACTAAACAATTCAGTTGTGTTATTTTGCCTTTATATTTATAGTCTTTAAAAAATTATACCATACTATTTTACATATGAAGGGAATTTTCTTTAAGAGAAAAAGTTCGCAATTTTATAAACACATGATATTACGGATTTAAAGTTACAGCTTCTCTAAAAGCCTCTACTTGTTCAGTGTTTGCACACAGCTTACAGCATGTTTATTGCACATTAATCATATGTAGGAAGAACTGTCATGAAATAATCCTTTTAAAGGGAATCTGTCACCCAGTTTTAGTGATATTATTTAAAGATATCATTCAATTGTGCATCCCATAAGGATTCTATTAGAACTTTTGATTCCCCTGACCCTGCACTTTTGATGCATAAATACCTTTTTTATCTTGGAGATGTATGGAAATCGCCGCGGTCTGGTCTGATGGGCGGGGCTTATTCGCCTTCTTCCCCCCCTCTTCGGCTTGCTGAACATAATCTTCATCTGTGAATATCACAGATGCCGTAGTTTTCTGCACTTGCACATTGAAAAAGCCTTCGGCGCTTGCGCAGTATGCTTTGCCCAACTGTGGGCAAAGCATATAATCGGTACTGTGCATGCGCCGGTATTTTTCTGCATGCATCCGGTGTCCAGGAAGAGTGTCCTGCTAGTGAAGACTTCAGGGGCATAGATTGCGCTGAAAAATACTGGCGCATGCGCTGAACCGATTATATGCTTTGCCCACAGTTGGGTAAAGCATACTGCGCAAGCGCCGGAGGCCTTTTCAATGCGCAAGCGTGGAAAAACTACCGCATCTGTGATATTCACAGATGAAGTTACGTTCAGCAAGCCAAGGATGGGGGGAAGGCAATTAAGCCCCACCCATCGGACCGGGCCATGGCGATTTACATACATTTCAACCAAGATAAAAAAGGTACTTATGCATCAAAAGTGCGGGGTCAGGGAGACTCAAAAGTCCTAATAGAATCCTTATGTGACACACAATTGAATATCTTTACATGATATCACTAAAAATGGTTGAGAGATTCCGCTGAGCGGCAATACTACGCATAACCCTTGGTCAGGGGTGGTGCTGTTTCCGAAAGAAAGCAGAAATGTTTTTGTAATCATGGACAATATTATATTTTGGTCCTTCATCCTTAAAATTGAATTATGCAAATTTTTTACTAGCAGAATTGGAGTCAACTCAGATTTTTATCTCAAATGGAAGCTAAAATCAGAAAATCGTCTATTGTTTATATTACATTTATGTGTTACATATCTTTAAGAATGTTTAAGAGGTTTTTTCATATATATAATGAATCTTTACTAAAAGATACAATTAGTAATCTTGCAATCTTCACACTGGCCATTGGTGCTTTTTTAGACTCTAACTTTCTGCCCTTTCAGGAAGAGTTTTCAGCAGGACTCTTCATCAGCAGAGGCAGGATTGCAACAATCCAGCCACAATGACCTTTGCACACGCAACTCTGTTCATTGAGGCAATGTAGATTTCCAGAAAGAATAGAAAGTATTAGCCTAAAAAAAACTTTTGCCAGTGTGAAGATTGCAATATTTTATTTTAATAAATAAATAGTGATATGGCACGCTAAAAAAAATGATAATTTAATTGAAAAAAAAATAAAGGGTTGTCCACCTTTGTTTTTCTATTTCGCTGCAGGTGTTTTGGGCTAAAAATTATTTCAATTTGGGTTTTATTAAAGATTTTGCATCATTTGCTTTCTACAGCCTCTGACTGACTGAAGAATGAGTTAACTGGGAATTTGTTAGTCAGCCTGCTACTATGGTCTGGTTTTTAACTCTTTTACTTGTCTCTTTTTGAGTTCTCTGCATTTTGAGTTCTCTGCAGATTTACGACAATCAACCATATTAACCCCTCAGCGACAGAGCCAGTTTGCAGCTTAATGACCAGGCCAATTTTTACAATTCTGACCACTTTCCCTTTATGAGGTTATAACTCTGGAACGCTTTAATGGATCCCACTGATTCTGAGACAGTTTTTTCGTGACATATTGTACTTCATGTTAGTGGTAAAATTTCTTCGATAAGTCTTGTGTTTATTTATGAAAAAAAACGAAATATGGTGAAAATTTGGAAAATTTAGCAATTTTAAAACTTTACATTTTTATGCCCTTAAATCAGAGAGATGTGTCACAAAAATGTCTTAATAAATAACATTTCCCACATGTCTACTTTACATCACCACAATTTTGGAAGCAACATTTTTTTTTGTTAGGAAGTTATAAGGGTTAAAATTTGACCAGCGATTTCTCATTTTTGCAACAAAATTTACAAAACCATTTTTTTTAGGGACCACATCATATTTAAAGTCATTTTGAGGGGTGTACATGACAGAAAATACCCAAAAGTTGCACCATTCTAAAAACTAGACCCCTCAAGGTGCTCAAAACCACATTCAAGAAGTTTATTAACCCTTTAAATGCTTCACATGAACTAAAGCAATGTGGAAGGAAAAAATTAACATTTAACTTTTTTTTACAAAAAATTTACTTCAGAACCAATTTTTTTTATTTTCACAAGTGTTAAAAGAGAAAATCAACCACAAAATTTGTTGTACAATTTCTCCTGAATACGCCGATACCCCATAGGTGGGGGTAAACCACTTTTTCAGCACACGGCAGAGCTCGCAAGGGATGGAGCACCATTTGAATTTTTCAACGCAGAATTGGCTGGAATTGAGTTCGGATGCCATGTTGCGTTCGCAGAGCCCTTAATGTGCCTAAACAGTGGAAACCTCCAACAAGTGACCACATTTTGGAAACTAGACCCCCCAAGGAACTTATCTAGATGTGTGGTGAGCACTTTGAACCTTCAAGTGCTTCACAGAAGTTTATAACGTAGAGCCGTGAAAATAAGAAATCTATTTTTTCCACAAAAATGATCTTTTCGCCCCCAAATTTTTATTTTTACAAGGGTAAAAGGAGAAATCATACCCCCACAGTTATTGTGCGATTTGTCCTGAGTACGCTGATACCCCTTATGTGGGGGGGAACTACTGTTTGGGCGCATGGGAGAGCTCGGAAGGGAAGGAGTGCCATTTTGGAATGCAGACTTTGATGGAATGGTCTGCGGGCGTCATGTAGCGTTTGCAGAGCCCCTGATGGGCCTAAACAGTGGAAACCCCCCATAAGTGACCCCATTTTGGAAATTAGACCCCCTAAGGAACTTATCAAGATGTGTGGTGAGCACTTTGAACCCCCAAGCGCTTCACAGAAGTTTATAAACGCAGAGTCGTGAAAATAAAAAGTCTTTTTTATTTACACAAAAGTGATTTTTTAGACCCAATTTTTAGACCCCCAAAGTTGGTAAATAGTGGAAACCACTCAATTCTTGCTCCAACCCTAACCCCAACACACCCTTAACCCTAATCCCAACCCTAACCTTAATCCCAACCCTAATCCCTAATCCTAATTCTAACTCTAATCCTAGTTCGCCCTAACCCTAATTCTAACCCCAGCCCTAACCCGAGCCCTAACCCTAGCCCTAGCCCTAACCCTAACCCTACCCTAACCCGAGCCCAACCCTAACCCTAGCCTAACCCTAACCCTAGCCCTAACCCCAACCCTAACCCTAACACTAGCCCAACCCTAACCCTAGCCCTAGCCCTAACCCTAACCCTAATGGAAAACTGAAAAAAAAATTTTCTTTATTTCGTTATGTTGGCCTTACTAAGGGGGTGATAAATGGGGGGGTTATGTACTATTTTGTTTATTTTGATCACGATGATAGTTTATCATCGTGATCAAAATGAATGAATGGAATCTGCCAGCCGGAGCCGGCAGATTCCCAGCGGGCGCACTGCGCATGCGCCCGCCATTTTCCCTGGATCCAAGATGGCGGCGCCCACCGGAGGACATCGACGGGACACAGGACCACCGGGAGGGGACAGAGGACCACGGAGAGGTACCGGGGGGGATCGGGGACCCTCTTTCTCTCTCCTCTGATGTGCGATAACATCAGAGGAAAGAGAAATTAAATGTAAAATTGCGGCTTTTTTTGCGGTCGCCGTTATAGGGTTAATAACGGCGATTGCAAATGCGGGGTCGGTAAAAACTGACCGATTCATGTTCTCCGGGGTCTCGGCTACCCCGGCAGCCGAGACCACGGAGAAAATCCGACACTGGGTGGCGCTATTCACTTTCTCCACAGCGCCGTGAATTAACGACGCTGTGGTTTACGTACCCTTAATTACCGCTGTTAAAAGGCGTATCGGCGGTCGTTAAGGGGTTAAAGTTGATTGTGCAAAAAGAAACAAAGAGCCTGCAAAAAACAAATAGCGCAACTTTGTTTTTAATAAAATAAAGTTGCAAAAATTATTTTAGCCCCAAACACATTCATTTAGGTGAAAAACAATCCTTAAAGATAGACAACCCCTTTAACACACAAAAACTGATTTAAGCAATAGCTCATTTTCTGATAGCAGCCTCTCTTTAACAACAAGACATCGACATTCACTGCTGACAATTAGCATAAAAGGAATAGTAAAAACTATGTATATGTTAGCGGATAGTAGTTAAAGAAGCTAAGCTGTTAGAGATGTGTCTGACACAAGTTCTTCAACTACTTCCAGTGACAGCCAGCAAAACCTGAAATAAAGCTCTGGAGTACATTACAGGCTACTAGAGCAAATATTTACAAAGTTACTGATGCTTTTAGTAGGTTATTAGTAGTTATTGTTAAAGAAACTTTATTCATCCTGAATATGTCATGGACCTTGCCTAACGTCAGAATTTTACCTTCTTTCTTCAGTAGTCAAAAATAAAGAACCTCTCCAAGGAATAAGTTTCCAACAATATTGTTTGCATTGCATTTAATAAAATATTGTCTGCTAATAATCTGTTCTAAAATATCATAATTATTAAATGTTGCTTAAAAGGGTGATCCTGTACCTAAGATGTCCTTCCTAAATAGTTATCTTTATACCTTAACCACTTTTGTAATTATCTTTATTACACAATACCCTACACTTTGCGCTATATCTAGCTGATCCTTAATTGTGTTTTTTTGTTACTGTACTTCCTGTGACATTTCATTTTAAAGGCGTCTCAAACAGGATGTCACAGGAAGCTGGGGCTGCACTCACTACACTGCAGCGTTGATCACCCCTTCTGGAGCAGGATGTCATCAAGCAGCGGCACTGCAGTTTCTTACTACTGTTTGCTTTTCACCGTGCACCTATGACATCCTGGATACTGAGTGATAGAAGCTGTGGGACATATGAGTGCAGCATTGAAACTCTGTTTCTATCTCTGTCGCCCATCCTCTAACTGTGCAACAGGACATCATCAGGAGGGCGGATTTAGAAGCAGTTAGTGACACCACAGCTGCACCACAGCTTCTAGCACCACTCTCAAATGAATAATTATCAGGGGGCGGTGATAGAAGCATTGAGTGACATGAGCACCGTCCCAAATGATGATTCATTTGTGGGTCATACTAGAAGCTGTGGGCCACACTGATGTCACTCATTGCTGCTGTCTCTAACCCCTAATGACATCTTCTTTCACAGTTAGAAGCAGCAGTGGAGATAGAAGTAGGGTACCGGCGCTGCACTTACCTATCCCACAGCTTCTATCACCATGAACATGAATCCATGGCATCTCTTTTAAGAGCGGCGATGGAACACAGCAAAATACTTCCGGGGCTTAGTTAACCGGCGCATGCGCAGTCAGGCTTTTTGGCTTTGCCCGCAGTTGAGCAAAGCATACTGCGTATGCGCGAGCCAAGAATGCTTAGCGCACGTGCGAAAGATGGCGGACACCTACTCTTACTCATGAAAAAACTGCGGACGGCGGCCAAGGATGGGGAGGTGGCAAAGATCGGAAACACCGCCCATCGGACCGGACAGACATCATTTAAATAGCTCATCAAAAGTAGGTGACAGATTCCCTTTAAGTACAAAAAAACATGTAGGGATTAGCTGCATAGGGAGAAGTGTAGGGTATTGTATAATAAAGGTAATTACAAAAAGTGGTTAGAGTGTAAAGATAGATATTTAGAAATGACAGTCTAGGTGCTTGACCAAACTTTAAAAAAAATAATTTTTGCTTACTTAATAAAAGGGTTTTCCACTACTATTATATTGATGACCTTTCATCAGGAAAGATCATCAATATACATTAATATCAGATCGGTTGCTGTCTGATACCCAGTATCCCCATTCATCAGCTGTTACCAGTTCCTGCAGCAGCTGGATATGAACAGTGTACAGAGCGGAAAACCACAGCTCCGCTGATTAGTGGTGGTTCCAGGAATCGGACCACCACCAAAGAAATGATCATCAATATAATAGCTGTGGAAAACCCCATTAACTATTTTTAACTCAACTTGGTTACAAATTTATTATAAATCATCATACGCCTTCATTCACAAAAGTATATTTATTTCAGTATCACTTTTCTATTAGAACTTCCTGAATACAGAGCTAACTTTGGCCAATGCAGATATATTATTTACCTCTATGTTTCTAACACATTAACATTAAAACAGTCTGGATATACTGTAAGTTCAATTTGTACAAAACAATGCATATTCTGCAACAGTATTATTGTCATGCAGGCGCCAGCACCCGCCGCTGCCGCCACACCCAGGTGCTCCTCTCTGCCCCCCGCTCACCGCTCCACGCGCCGCACTCCTCCTCCTGCCTGTCATCATGCCCCCCGGGGATCCAGCTTGGTATCTCCTCTCCCTCCTGCTTCCGTCCTGCTCCAGCCCCATGCCTGCGCCTTAGGTCGCGGGCGTGAGCTCCTCTTTCCTCTTAACCCTCTCTGCACCTTCCCAGAGGAGTGAGCGCTCCAATCAGGCACCAGCACAGGGTATATCAGGCGGCTCCTCCATAATGGAGGTACCTGATTATTGTGTGCATATTGTACGCTACTCTGGCCTGTCCTGACTACCCGCTCCGTCCTGACTACCCGCTCCATCCTGACTACCTTCTCCTGACTACCTGCTCCGTCCTGACTACCCGTTCCGTCCTGACTACATGCTCCTGACTACCTGCTCCGTCGTGACTACCTGCTCCTGACTACCTGCTCCGTCCAGACTACCTGCTCCGCCCTGACTACCTGTCCTGTCCGGTCTACCCACCCTGTCCTGATCTCGGTCCCATTCCGTTTCCTGAGTCCTTGCCTCCGCCCAGGTCACCCGTCTTGGTGGCCTCTTCTCCCCAGCCTCGGTCAGGCTCACTCAATCCCTCTTGAGCTGCCCCTCTTGATACCAGCTGTCGTGGTATTTGACTCCCTCGGGTCTGTCCCTAACGATCCCTGTATAGGGGTCGGCACCACCTGGTCCGCTTGCTCCTGGGAGCTTCAGTGCCACGACCCAGAGGGTCCACTCTCGCAGCATGTCATTCCCTAGACGTCACAATTATTATATGCTTGTGCATTTTTATTACATTTCACAAGATTTTTGTGGATCTGATTGGCTAAGTTGGCTCACTTCTGGGAGGGGACAGATAAATTGTCTACAAACTCATATCTGCCGAAAGGTTGGCAATGGGCCATTACCAATATACCCTGAGGTTTATCTTTATTAGGGCACATACAACGTAAACCAAAGGTTCTTGTCTTGTGATGAATTCTCTTTCACTCATGCATCATGTTGTATGAAACATCAGATATTATTATTTATTGATGTCCTTTTCTATTTCTTGATCTTAAAATGAAATCAAATGTTCTAATGCACAATTGTTTTTTTTACATCCTTAATATATTGTGGTCAGTCTATGATGTCCATCTGAACATTCATTCAAATGAACATCATGAAGGTGGTCTCCCACTTGTGTCCACCTCTATGGCCCTCACTTGGTGCATCCAGTCCATCCATGTATTCTATGATCATACCTTTTTATGAAAATCTGGCATCTAAAGCTACTGCGTAAATCCCCTTCGTTGGCTTTTCAAAGAATGCATGAATGACTGCCAGTGTTTAATGAAGCTGAAACCACATTGATCAGTGTATCAACAACTTGAAAAGGGATTAACTCACAAAAAAGTTCCTAAAGAAGTTGTGCCTCTTTAAATTGAAAAAAAAAACAATCTTTAATAGCTCTTGTGTAATTCTGTTTCCTGACCAAATTATGCAATGCTCCATTGAAAGGAAAAATAGAATTTGTGGTGTTCTAATTTGAGATAATTCTGTGTCAATTTAAAAAAAATACACTGATAAGGCTAGGTTCATGTTGCGTTAGGGGCATCCGTTTAACGGATCCGTTAAATGGATGCGCTAACGCTGATGTCACTTTTGACATCTTTTTAACCCCTAGCACTAACGTATGTGCTATCGCATGGTAGCATTTTGTTACATTTGTCACCATGCGTTAGCCATACAGGTTTATGCACAGCGAACGCGTCCGTTCGCTGTGCGTTAGACCTAGCGCACCCTAAAACGCGGTAGACCGCATTCGCGGGTGCGTCACAAAGTAACTCATCATCGCTAATGCATGACGAATTTGGCATGTGTTAGGATGCGTTACTATAATGGCGGCCAATGGGTGCGTTAACGCATCCGTTACATAGCGTTAGTGCCGCTATGTAACGGTTGCGTTAAGCGCAGGGCCATAACGCGATGTGAACCCAACCTAACTGCAAGGAAATGTGAAGTTATGTGAAGGTTAAAAGCGTTGAAAATCTAAAACCTATGATTTTGCAATATTTTCTTCTTTTTTAAGTCTATTCATTATGTATGTATCCTTTTAGGTTTCTAAATATGAAGTGATTATACTTCAATGTGAGATAATGGTTATAGGAAGCATCATTTATTTTATAAATACGTATTTGATTTATCAAAATGTGCACTTATTTTGTGCTTAGAAATTGCACTGCATTTTGTATGATGTTCCTAAAAAGGTTGTACCTATTGTTAAGACATTTTGAAATTCTTTGTGTTGGGTATTAAAATATGTCACAAAATATGTGGAAGCATTTTAAATATTATTATTAATTGTAACAATATTTTCTTCCTAAGGAGATTAGATGATCATTGCAGGTACAGCTGATGGAAACCCCCAACAATAAGATTTAGATTTACAGAGGAAATGTATCCATTTTCCTAAATTTAAAATTCAAATGAATGGTTGAACCACGTAATAAGTATTCAGCCTGAGTTTGCCTGAGCAGTAGTAAGTAGAGATGAGCAAGCACTAAAATGCTTGGGTGCTCGTTGCAATTCCTAATATTCAAACGCTTGTTTCGAGTAACAAGTATAAAAGGAGTCAATGTGAAAGCCAAGCTTTTTTTCCTGAAGACCCTACAAAGAGGTCTGGGGGATAGTGAAAATGTTCAAATGGATGGAAAAATTGCTGAATGGAAGGAGAACAGCATGGGAAAGACCCCTGGAAGCATCTCTGATTCCCAGATCACTACTGAGAATAATGGTGTCACACTTTTACTTCACTTTAAGGAGTGATAATAAAACAATCCAAACCGAAGAGAAATAGCATTTTACAGGAAAAAAATGTTAAGAATTATTTTTTCCCGTATAACGACTTGCATATAAGGAAATTTAAAAAAGGATTAAAAAAAATTATAATTTAAGTAAATCAAAATTGTTTTTTTTTTAAGAAACAGGAATTTTCAGTTTCATTTAAGAAGGAAGCAAGAACTGCCAAAAGTAAAGGACTCAGTAGGATTTATGTGCACCCTGTATTAAACAAGGAGGACCTCATACACATTCTGTTCAAATTGTAATGTACTGGTTCTCCTAGACTCATAAAGTCTATGCACTTTTGAGGGTTATATACCAAGGAAGTGTACTCCAGACCATGGAATAGTCTACGGGTAAGCAATATAATACCAATAACATTTTGAACAAGTTTTTTGAGGCTTTTATAGAAACAAAATGTACCCAAGAAGATGTAATACCCTACGAATGAGCAATATAATAAATTATAATAATAAATTTTATTTCTATAGCACTGACTTATTCCGCAGCACTTTACATTTCAGGGGGGACTTGTACAGACAATAGACATTACAGCATAACAATAATCACATAGATCATAACAGATACCAAGAGGAATGAGGGCCCTGCTCACAAGCTTACAATCTATGAGGAAAAAAGGTAGACACGAAAGGTGGGTGGTAACAATTGCCCTGATTGTATGGATCAGCCATAATGTTAAGTGTGTAACAGTACAGACACAGAGGGCTAATGTATGCATAAAGCATGTGGGAACATGATGCGGGGAACCTGGTTATGGTAAAACTTTTGGCTGTGCCACACAGGGATAGATTAGGTTAATGTGCTGAGGCGGTAGGCCAGTCTGAATAAATGCGTTTTCAGGGCACGCTTAAAATTGTGGGGTTTGGGGACTAATCGTATTGACCTGGGAAGTGCATTCCAAAGAATTGGCGCAGCACGTGTATAGTCTTGGAGACGGGAGTGGGAGGTTCTGATTATTGAGGATGCTAACCTCAGGTCATCAGCAGAACGGAGGGCATGGGTAGGGTGGTATACTGAAACAAGGGAGGAGATGTAGGGTGGTGCTGAGCCATGGAGAGCTTTGTGGATGAGGGTAATAAGTTTGTACTGGATTCTGGAGTGGATGGGTAGCCAGTGTAATGACTGGCACAAGGTAGAGGCGTCGGTGTAACGATTGGCGAGGAATATGATCCTGGCAGCAGCATTCAAGACAGTTTGGAAGGGGGAGAGTTTGGTAAGAGGGAGACCGATTAGAAGAGAGTTACAATAGTCGAGAATGAATAAGAGAAACAGTAAGAGTTTTTGCGGAGTCAAAAGTAAGAAAAGGTCGAATTCTAGAAATGTTTTTGAGGTGCAGATAACAAGAGCGAGCCAGTGATCGTATATGGGGGGCAAAGGAAAGCTCGGAGTCAAGTATGACCCCAAGACAGCGGGCATGTTGCTGGGGAGTAATAGTGGAACCACACACGGAAATGGCAATGTCGGGTATAGGTGTATTAGTAGCGGGAGGAAACGCAAGGAGTTTAGTTTTTGACAGGTTCAGTTTCAGATATAGTGAGGACATGATGTTAGACACAGTGTTTAGACAATCGCTGGTGTTTTCTAGCAAGGCAGGCGTGATGTCAGGAGAAGAAGCATATAATTGGGTGTCATCAGCATAGAGATGGTACTGGATACCAAATCTACTGATTGTTTGACCAATAGGGGCAGTGCACAAAGAGAAGAGGAGGGGGCCTAGGACTGATCCTTGAGGAACCCCAAAGTAAGGGGAAGATGAGAGGAGGAGGAACCAGCAAAAGATACAGTAAAGGAGCGGTCAGAGAGATAGGAGGAGAACCAGGAGAGAACAGTGTCCTTGAGGCCAATAGAACGGAGCATAGTGAGGAGGAGCTGATGATCCACAGTGTTGATTGCTGCAGAGAGATCCAAGAGAATTAGCCTGGAGTAATGACCATTTGATTTAGCTGTTAGTAGATCATTAGAGATTTTAGTGAGGGCAGTTTCAGTAGAGTGTAAAGAGCGGAACTGGATTGGAGAGGGTCGAGAAGAGAGCTATCAAAGAGATAGCGGATCAGACGGGAGTAGACCAGGCGTTCCAGGAGTTTAGAGATGAAGGGAAGATTAGAGACAGGTCTATAGTTAGCAGCACAGTTTTGGTCGAGGGATGGTTTTTTAAGTAGTGGATGTATGATAGCATGCTTAAATGAGGTGAGAAAGTGTAATGTCATGTGTGACTGGATACACCGCCTCCAGCAGGGCGAATTTCTATAACACCCGTGAACCTGGATACACCGCCTCCAGCAGGGCAAATTTAAACAGAGTTAAGGGAAACACCGGGGAAACCGTTACAATGGAGGGCCCTGCAATAGGGAATGGGGACGTGGAGACCTCCTGCACTCCCCTGAGTCAGTGTCCCTACACTCGTGACGATCCCTAGGCAGGTTCCGCACCAGGCAACGAGCTGGATACCTCAAATCCCTAGCTCGCCCTGCACCTATCCCTTTCTAGTGAATTGGATGGTGCAGAAACTAATCCCATCACTGCACTAATACACACACAAGGAAAGTCACAAACAGGGAAAAACACCACTTAGCTTTGCTCTGTTGCTATTGCTCCCAGCAACAGAGTACAACACCTAATTTCAGCTTCACCCCTGAAGCTCGACACCTGAATTCAGCTTCCGCCTGAAGCTATTACACCAGAGCTTCCCTGAGCTCCCAGGAACTGCTCTCTGTAGTTCTTTCCTTCACCAGACTTGGTTGGCAATGAGCAATATCACCAACAGTGAGTGAGACCACCTGCTACTCCTTTATAAGTAGGAGCCAGGGAATCACACCTGCTTCATAATCACGTGCAATAACACTAGCGGCCACCGGGGCAACTAAACTAAAGTAACCAGAGTGTAATGACCCTAACGGCCACCGGGGGCAAAACTAGAACTAAAACAACCACAGTGCAATGACCCTAATGGCCACCGGGGGCAAAACTAACTTTAAGCAAACAGCTTAAAGGAAAAAAAAAGGTTACTTGTGCAAAATCTGTCATAATCCAACCTGGATCATGACAGTACCCTCCCTCAATGAGGGGCCTCTGGACCCTCACGACCGCTCTTCCCCCCAAAAAAACCACCTACAGTGGGGACTCCCAGATCCAGAGTTCACCCCAACAACTACCTGAACTTCAGGTTTATGACAAATGAGCACCGCTGGTATTGGCAATGTATGTTCCGGAGGCACCACCCCTCTCCAAAGTGCCGATCTGGGGAACGAGTGGTGTATGGGCAAGTTTGTGGGTAACTCCAGCTGGTAAATCTCCGGGCCAATGATGGCCGACACCAGATACGGCCCGATCACCTGAGAATTCCAGACCCCCGCAACACACTTCCACTGGATGTTTTTGGTGGCTACCCATACATGCTCGTTCACATACAGGTCCGGACCTGAACGTTTATTGCCACACATTCGTTTGTCACAATACAGTGAACTCTTTCTGGAACTGACAACAGAAGCGTCCCCCTGTGTCACCACACTAACACACTCGCAATTCACCAAGGGATACACCACCCTCCAACCCCTCCCACTACAAGGTATGCCCCTCTCAGGGTTGGATAATGGCGAGGGATGAGCCTTGCCCCTACTCTCCTGCAGCACCTCAGCTGCTACCACTGGAGAGGAAGGGGACATTTGTAGAGAGATGGCAGAGACAGTAGCCCCATAGGCAGCAGCCCTCACATGACTGCTCCCCGCTGACTACTTCCCTAGTCCACAAATCCCAGACTGGGTTGTGTTTTTTAGACAAAGGGGGGCCCACAACGATAGGTGCTGGCTTTCCCTCCAAGACGTAGTATGACTGGGACTCATCATGATGTCCACTATGCAGCTCAATGTTTTCTACGACTTGGTTTAACCCCCCCTGGCTCAGTGGGACAGAGTCAATGGCCTGGACGCTAATGGGTTTGTCTGGCGCCTCACACCTTAGACCATGAGTCTGGACAAACTGAGCATCCACCAGACTGACTTCTGCTCCACTGTTAACAAGTGCTGGTATGCCCTCAGGTACTTCGCCAACCATCACCTCTGCTGACATAGTACCTTCCGAGGGCGAGGAGGAAATATACACTCCCAGGTCATCTTCCTCCACATGACCAGGGGGACACGGCTTCTCTGATATTACTGAAGTTTCGGCGTGAGTGCCATGGACTAAATCATTAGTCTGCTGACTACAGGGACGTACCCCTTCACCTTGGGGAACACCAGGCAGCACCATGGGGACACCAACTCCTCCCACCTGCCTGGGTACGTCCGCCTGTATAAACAAGTCCTGCTCCCCAGCAGGGACTCCAAGGCGCATCTTCGCCAAAGCCGCAAATGGACCCTCTAATTGAGGCAGAGGGTAGGCCTCAGACCCATTATTCCACTGCAGGTGCTGCTCAAACACATCATTCAGCTCCTCACTCATCTCAGCGAGGACAAGCAGCAACTGCTCACCGGTCTGAACTTGGCCCATGGCTCACGAGAGAAAAATGTTAGGGTTGGTAATAATGTATCTATCACAACCTTCCGTAACCACTCCAACCTTATACCCATTCACCCAGCCCCCGCTTCCCCAGTCCCACTAACAGGAGCTCTGTGGAACACTCGCTCTGTCTGCAACAAGCTTTCCTACATCCATGATCTTTTTGTTACTACCAAACTTTCCTTCCTCGCCATCACCGAAACCTGGCTCACCCCTTCTGACACAGCCTCTCCTGCTGCACTTTCATATGGTGGCTTCCACCTTTCTCACACCCCCCGCCCCAGCAGCAAACATGGCGGAGGAGTTGGTTTACTCCTGTCAGATACCTGCTCCTTCACCCCATTCCCACTGCCACCCTCTGTTACCCTCCCTTCCTTTGAGGTGCACTCTGTGCGTATCTACTCCCCCTCCAACCTCCAACTGGCTGTCATCTACCGCCACCCAGGGCCAGCCACCACCTTCTTTGACCACTTCACCACCTGGCTACTTCATTTCCTTTCTGCGGACATCCCTACTATCATCATGGGCGACTTCAACATCCCCATTGACACTTCCCTCTCAGCTGCCACTAAACTTCTATCTCTCACTTCCTCCTTCAGCCTCACTCAATGGTCTTCTACAGCCACCCACAAAGATGGCCACACACTGGACCTCATCTTCACCCGCCTCTGCTCCCTATCTAACCTCTCTAACTCACCTCTTCCTCTCTCTGACCACAACCTTCTCACATTCTCTTCCCTCTCCACTCCATGTCTACAATCCCCACCCCACAAACTTTCTCACCCTCGCAGAAAACTTAAACACCTTGACCTACACTCATTCTCTGAATGCCTCCTCCTTCTTACAGATATAAGTTCCGTACACAATGCGGATGACGCTGATGCTCTATATAACACCACAATAGCTGTAGCTTTGGAATCTGCTGCCCCACTTACACATACCAAAGCTCGCAAAATCAACAGACAGCCCTGGCACACCAGCCTGACCAAAGAACTGAGGCGAGCTTCCAGGGCTGCTGAGCGCTGATGGAAAAGTCTTAGTTACTCACCGGTTAACGGTGTTTTTCGGAGTCCATGACAGCACCACCTGAGAGAGGGGATCCGCCCTTCAGGAACAGGAAACCTACAGATACAAAAGGGCGGCACCTCTCCCACGCATCAGTTGTATTACAGAGCACAAGAGGACCACAATGGTTAATAGCAAAATTTATACACAGTGTTTTTTATACAACTATTCCTTACTAGAGTACATATAAGAGAAAGAAGTGCATATCCAAAATTAAACTACAAAAAAGGGGGGGGAATATACGGGTGCTGTCATGGACTCCGAAAAACACCGTTAACCGGTGAGTAACTAAGACTTTATCGGTCGTCCATGACAGCACCACCTGAGAGAATTACAGAGAGTAATAACTATTTAGGGAGGGACTACAGCCTGCAGTACCCTTATACCAAAAGAGAGGTCTGTGGAAGCACCCAAGTCTAGCCTATAATGATTATAAAAGGTGCTCGGAGAGGACCAAGTAGCCGCCTTACATATCTGGTCAATGGAGACTTCTGATCTCTCGGCCCACGAGGACGCCATGGCTCTGGTGGAATGCGCCCTCAGGTTTGCAGGTGCCGGTCTGCCCTTTGAGGTGTATGCAATTGAAATAGCCTCTCTAATCCACCTAGCTAGTGTATTTTTTGACACTCTACAGCCTTTCCTGGGACCCTGATGGGAGATAAATAGGGCATTTTCCTTTTTCCAGGGGTCAGTAACCGCCAGATATTCTTTAAGGCATTCTCTAACATCTAAGGTGTGTAATTTCTCTTCCTTCTCATTAGCTGGATTAGGGAGGAAGGATGGAAGGACTATTTCCTGTGTTCTATGAAAGCTAGAAACTACCTTCGGTAAGTACGCCGGGTCAGGTCTGAGTATTACCCTATCGTCCATAAACTGTAAATAAGGAGGACGCCTAGATAATGCCTGGATGTCGCTTACTCTACGAGCTGAGGTTAGAGCTACCAGGAAGGCTACCTTGAGGGACAGGTTTTTTATAGAGGCTGATGAGATGGGTTCGAATGGAGCTTCTGTCATGGCCGTAAGGACTAGGTTCAAGTCCCAAGGCATGAATCTATCCTTCACCACTGGCCTGGATCTACCTGCTGCTTTGATGAATCTACTGACCCAGTAATTACCCGCAATGTTGCAGCTAAAGAGGGCCCCCAAGGCTGAAGCTTGTACTTTGAGGGTACTAGTGGAGAGCCCCATTTCTAGACCTTTCTGAAGAAATTCTAAGATTTGATTTATAGGAGCCGAACCCCCAGCGACTACTCTAGAGTTCTTTAGGAATCTCTTCCAAATTCTGACATAGATCTTGGTAGTAGTGATCTTTCTACTTTTAAGTAGAGTGTCAACCAGGTCTGGGGAGAAGCCTTTATCTTTCAGCAGTGTCCGTTCAAACTCCACGCCGTCAGATGTAGGCCAGCCACCTGAGGATGAAAGACTGGGCCCTGGGATAGGAGATCCGGGATCTCCGGGAGGACCCAAGGATCGGACACTGACATGGTCCTGAGGCATGAGAACCAAGCCCTCCTGGGCCAAAACGGAGCGATCACTATAACTTTCGCTCTGTCTCTCCTGATTTTCCTCACCACTAGAGGTAATAGCGATAGGGGAGGGAAGGCGTAGGCTAGCCCGAAATCCCACTTTATCAGCAAGGAGTCTACCGCCAGGGGGTCTTCTCTGGGATTTAGTGAGCAAAATTGTCTTACTTTCTTGTTTTCTCTGGTGGCGAAGAGATCTATCTCTGGCAGTCCCCACCTCTGAACAATCAGGTCGAAGATAGAGTTTTTTAGGGACCATTCTCCTTGCCTTAAGAGATTGCGGCTCAGGAAATCTGCCGTGGTGTTGTCTTTCCCCTTTATATGTAGAGCTGTTAATGATAGGAAATGCTGCTCTGCTAGCTGGAACAGCCGTTCTGCTACATTCATCAGGGACTTGGAACGGGTCCCGCCTTGGTGGTTGATATACGCTACGGTGACCAGATTGTCGGAAAACACTCGCACATGATGGCCCTGTAGATACACAAGCAGTTCTTTAGCCGCCAGCTCTACTGCTGTCAATTCCTTCAAGTTGGATGACATCTCTATCTGATGATGCTCCCATAGGCCCTGGACCAGAAATTCCCCCATATGAGCCCCCCAACCGGAAGGGCTAGCATCCGTGGTGATTATGCGGGATATGTCATATTCCCAGGGAACCCCTCTGGATAAATTATTCTCATCTAGCCACCATTCTAGGGACTCCCTTGTGTTTCGGGACAAGGTTAGCTGGCCCTCTAAGTAACCCCCAAGGATTTTTTGATGCCTTAAGACCTCGCCCTGTAGAGTTCTTGAATGAAACTGGGCCCACTGGACCGCCGGGATACAGGAGGAAAGTGAACCTAGAAGGGACATGGCTTTCCTGAGGGACATGGTCGGGTTTTTGGAAGCGTTCAGGACCTGACAGTGTAGGCGAACTAGCTTCTCCGGGGGCAGACGGCATTCCTGTTTTACGGAATCTAGGATGAGGCCCAAGAATTGTTGGATTCTCATCGGCTGTAATCGAGATTTTTTAATGTTAAGCAGCCATCCTAACCGTTCTAGGGCAGACATTGCCCTTTGTAGCTGTTCCAAACAATGGTTAGCCGTTTTCCCTACAATCAAGAAGTCATCTAAGTAGGGGACTACTAAAATGTCTGATTCACGTAGATGGGCCATAACTTCCGCTACTACTTTCGTAAACACACGGGGAGCGACTGCTACCCCAAAGGGGAGGGCCGCATACTGGAAATGTTGAACTGACCCATCTAACTGCACTGCCACTCTGAGAAAACTCTGATGATCTGCATGAATGGGTATATGGTAGTAAGCATCTTTCAAATCTAACACCACCATGAAGCAGTTTTGAAACAGTAATTTTATTGTTGAATTAATTGTTTCCATCTTAAATGGACGTGTGACCAGGAAATCATTGAGGGATTTAAGATTTATTATGGTCCTAAAGGAACTGTCTGGCTTGCGGACCAGGAACAAAGGGGAGTAGAAACCTTTCCCCCTTTCTTCAACTGGAACTGTAGTTAGGACCTTTTTACGGCAAAGATCCCGAACTTCAGCTTCCAGGGCAGACTGTTCTGATGAGGATGACCTAAGAGGAGTGACCTTAAAACGATCTTGGGGAACCCGGGAGAATTCTAGTCGTAGGCCCGCAGTTACCACCCCAAGTATCCAGTTGCTATTAGAGATTAATGCCCAGGCCGGGTAGAAGGCAGCTAGTCTCCCCCCTACCGGAGCAACTAGTCATTGGGGCGGCTTTTTAGTGTCCCGTGCTGGACCTTCCTGGCGCCCCCCTCCTCCGAACATGAATCCAGTACCTCTCCTTCTTTTGTCGTCCCATCTGCCCTGATCCCTGGACGGCCTCCTACGGAAATATCCTTTCCTAGTAAAGGGGCGTCTAAAAGAGGGGTTCGGCAGACTGGGGAACTTCTTTTTATCGTCCCCGGCCTTCTCTAAGAGTTCATCCAGGACGGGTCCAAACAGGTATTCGCCCTCACAAGGAATGGAACAGAGTCGAGATCTGGCCTGGATGTCTCCTGGCCAGCATTTTAACCAGAGAGCCCTTCGAGCTGCGTTGGATAAACCTGCGGTTCTAGCCGCCATCCTCGCAGAATCTGCTGACGCATCAGCCAGAAAAGCAGCAGCACTTTGGATAACTGGTAAGGCTTTTCGCATGTATGCTCTTGAAGTTCCATCCTTCAACTGGGAATCCAGCTGATCCAGCCAGTCCATCAAGGATCTGGCCGTACATGTGGCCGCTACCGCTGGTCTCAATGCACCCGCTGACGTCTCCCATGTTCCTTTCAGAAAAGAATCCGCTTTTTTGTCTAGCGGGTCTTTTAAGGAGGCCATATCATCGAAAGGTATGGAGGATTTTTTGGAGGCTTTGGCCACTGCCGCGTCCAGCTTAGGGACCTTGTCCCATTTGGTTACCACTGGGTCATCAAACGGGTACCTTCGTTTGAAGGCAGGTGGCAAAGAACCTCTTTTTTCAGGCTTTTTCCATTCCCTATTTATTAGGTTCTGGACTTTATCATTCAACGGGAAGGATCTACGCTTTCTGGGATCTAGGCCTCCGAACATCACATCCTGTACTGAAAGTTCCGGTTTTGTGTCTGCTACCCCCATAGTAGACCTTACTGCTTTAACTAACTTATCCATCTGGTCTAAGGGAAAGCAGAAACGGCTCGAGTCTTCCTCTGAAGATGATGAAGTGGAGGCCGGGGAATCTGAGGAGATATCGATTCCAGGTGCGGCCGAGGACTCTGAACCAGAGAGGTTAACATCTCTTCCCTTAGAGGAGTCTTTTTTAGATAGGGCCTTCATTTCTGTCCTGATTATCTCCCTCAGGCTTGTGGTGAAGTCCGGTGTTTCTTCCGCCACCTGTATGGATGGGGAAGAGTGTAAGGGCCTGTCAATCTACCCCTAGGGTACCCTTATCCAACCCCTACCGTTTGTTGCACGCATGGCTGACACAACTTTTTAGGGTGGCCGTCTGGCAAAGGGCAATTACAGAGGGCACATTCCCTGTGCTTCTGCTTCCCCGTAGCTTTCCTTGCCTGCGAAGGAACAAAAATAAAACACTGCATCAGGGTACATTCACGGAGATCTCTTACCCATGCAGATGAGGCAGGTACCGGGTCACGGAGGGAGGCAGGAGGGTCCTTTAGCCTGGAGGAACTTCTGTGGCTCTGTTCGCCCGTCCGTCTCTTCTTCTGCTGGCCACTCGCCTGTGAATTCACAGTGGCCTGTTTCTCTGGGCGCTCCTGCGCCTCGTCCTGCTGCTCTGTGGGGGCTTCTGTCGAATCCATTGCTGGGCCTTCAGAAGCACCCCAGCAGCGTCACCTCCTGTCTTTTAATGCCTCCCATCAGTGTCCGGATTAGCAGGGCTGTGGCGCGGCACCTCCCCCCGGGTCCTCCCCCCCGCGACTCCCCCCCCCACATGCTCCGTTCCTCCCCCCCCCCTCCCCGGGTACCGCGCGCCGCCCCAGACCGCCGAGCAGCGGCGGCGCCACCTGGAAAGCCGGCCGGCATCCGACTTCCGGTTTCGGCGTTCCCGGCCCCGCCCCTTCCGCTGCGTCACTTCCGCAGCGCGATCAAGAGCGCGGGAGCGCGCGGAAAGGAGCCGGCACGGCGCCCCCGACTCCGGAGTGCCCGCCGCCCCCCATGCGCCGACCCGCGCCCGCCGCACAGGCGCGACCGCCAGCCCCCGGAGAGAGAGAGAGAGAGAGGACCAAGCGGAGACCGGGTGGATGTAACAGGAGGGGTTCCAGGGGTCATACATACCTCGTGCCGGCCCTATGGAGACGGTTGTCCACCGGACCCTCTGCTCCGCCTGCTCCAACCACTGTCGTGGAGACCTACCCGGCCCCACCGTGGCGCATCCAGGGACCCGAGCTTGACCGAGGTAGGAGACCCCCCCGCTACCTGGGTCGGTCAGCCGGCCTGGGAATCCCTCGACGACTCCATGATGGACCATCTGTAGGAAGTCCCGTCCTATAGGAACAGGAAACCAACTGATGCGTGGGAGAGGTGCCGCCCTTTTGTATCTGTAGGTTTCCTGTTCCTGAAGGGCGGATCCCCTCTCTCAGGTGGTGCTGTCATGGACGACCGATAAAGATCCCACTCCAACGAGCACTTCATCGCATTCAAACAGTCCCTCACTACTTTCAAGACCACACTCGCCACAGCTAAACAAACCTACTTCTCATCTCTCATATCCTCCCTGTCTCACAACCCTAAACAGTTATTCAACACCTTCAATTCTCTCCTCCGTCCCCCAGCACCTCCTCCCTCCCCACTCATCTCAGCTGAAGACTTTGCCTCATTTTTCAAGCAGAAGATTGATAACATCAGAGACAGTTTTGGTCAACAACCCCCATAGCCCCTCCTCCCGACTTCCCAGCCCTCCACCTCCAAAACCAACTTCTCCACCATTACAGAAGATCGACTCTCCACTCTACTCTCAAGATCACATCTCACCACTTGTGCACTTGACCCGATCCCTTCCCACTTTATCCCAAACCTCACCACAGTCTTCATTCCAACCCTAACCCATCTCTTCAACCTATCACTAACAACTGGTGTTTTCCCCTAAAGCTTTAAACATGCCTCCAACACACCTATCATCAAAAAGCCCTCTCTTGACCCATCCTCTGTATCTAGCTATCGCCCTATATCACTTCTCCCCTATGCCTCCAAGCTACTGGAACAACACGTCTACCTTGAACTGTCCTCCCATCTCTCTTCTTGCTCCCTCTTCGACCGCTTACAATCTGGCTTCCGGTCACACCACTCCACTGAAACTGCCCTTACGAAGGTCACCAATGACCTCTTAACCACCAAGAGCAAGCGACACTACTCTGTCCTCCTCCTCCTGGACCTGTCGACTGCCTTTGACACAGTGGACCATTCCCTATTATTACAGACCCTCTCATCCCTTGGCATCACAGACTTGACCCTATCCTGGATCTCATCATACCTAACAGACCGGACATTCAGCGTCTCCCACTCACACACCACCTCCTCACCTCGCCCCCTATCTGTTGGAGTCCCACAAGGTTCAGTCCTAGGACCCCTGCTCTTCTCCATTTACACCTTTGGCCTGGGACAGCTCATAGAATCTCGTGGCTTTCAGTATCATCTCTATGCTGATGACACACAGATCTACATCTCTGGACCAGATATCAACTCCCTACTAACCAGAATCCTTCAATGTCTGTCCACTGTTTCATCCTTCTTCTCTGCTAGATTTCTGAAACTTAACATGGACAAAACAGAATTCATCATCTTTCCCCCATCTCACGTGACCCCCCCAACAAACCTATCCATTACAGTAAATGGCTGCCCACTCACCCCAGTCCCACAAGCTCGCTGCCTCGGGATATTCCTTGACGCTGATCTCTCCTTCAAACCACATATCCAAGCCCTTTCCACTTCCTGCCGACTTCAACTCAAAAGTATTTCATGAATCCGTTCATTCCTCAACCAAAAATCTGCAAAAACCCTAGTCCATGCCCTCATAATCTCTCGCCTTCACTACTGCAACCTCCTGCTCTGTGGCCTCCCCTCGAACACTCTCGCACCCTTCCAATCTATTCTAAACTCCGCTGCCCGACTAATCCACCTGTCCCCCCGCTATTCCCCAGCTTCTCCCCTCTGTCAATCCCTTCACTGGCTCCCCATTGCCCAAAGACTCCAGTACAAAACCCTAACCATGACATACAAAGCCATCCACAACCTGTCTCCTTGTCTCCCGGTACTTTCCTGCATGCAACCTCCAATCCTCACAAGATCTCCTTCTCTACTCCCCTCTTATCTCCTCTTCCCACAATCGCATACAAGATTTCTCTCGCGCATCACCCCTACTCTGGAAGTCTCTACCACGACATATCAGACTCTCACCTACCATCGAAACCTTCAAAAAGAGCCTGAAGACCCACCTCTTCCGACAAGCCTATAACTTGCAGTAACCACCGATCGACCAAACCGCTGCATGACCAGCTCTACCCTCGCCTACTGTATTTTCACCCATCCCTTGTAGATTGTGAGCCTTTGCGGGCAGGGTCCTCTCTCCTCCTGTACCAGTTATGACTTGTATTGTTTAACATTATTGTACTTGTTTTTATGTATACCCCTCCTTACATGTAAAGCGCCATGGAATAAATGGCGCTATAACAATAAATAATAATAATAATAATGTAATATCACGTGTGTCTGGATACACCGCCTCCAGCAGGGCGAATTTCTATAACATAATAAATGTTTGTCTGCTATTTCATCCTTCTTCTCTGCTAGATTTCTAAAACTTAATATGGACAAAACAGAATTAATCATCTTTCGCCCATCTCACGTGACCCCCCCAACGGACCTATCCATTAAAGTAAACGGCTGCCCACTCTCTCCAGTCCCACAAGCTTGCTGCCTCGGGGTTATCCTTGACACTGATCTCTCTTTCAAACCACATATCCAAGCCCTTTCCGCTTCCTTCCGACTTCAACTCAAAAATATTTCACGGATCCGTACATTCCTCAACCAAGAATCTTCAAAAACCCTAGTCCATGCCCTCTTCATCTCCCGCCTTGACTACTTCAACCTCCTGCTCTGTGGCCTCCCCTCTAACACTCTCGCACCCCTCCAATCTATTCTTAAATCTGCTGCGCGACTAATCCACCTGTCCCCCCGCTATTCCCCGGCCTCTCCCCTCTGTCAATCCCTGCACTGGCTCCCCATTCCCCAAAGACTCCAGTTCAAAGCCCTAACCATCCAGAAGAGAAAGGACGTGCACTCTTGCTGTGGAGATAGGTGCTGACTGTACGTGGAAAATCCACAAGTAATAGTCAGTAGATGAACAGTCACACTCAAGTGTGGATTAATCTTGCCAAACAATCTTGAAGATTTAGAAATTCTTGATTTTTCCATTTTATTTTAAATACATCAAATGGTGTAACAACGCAGACAAAAGAAGAATCCAAAGTGTGGGTATAATATTGTTATCCAGGATGTGAATATAATATGGTTACGTTTCGACCTACTCAGAGACCTTTCTCAAACCATACTGCAGAATAAAATAAAAAGCAATTACAACACTGAATATGGACAACGGACTCACAGAAAGCTGAAAAAAAGACATACTAAACATGAGAAAAAATAGTAAAAACAATAATAATCAAAGAAAGCAAAAAACGGGAAAATGGTAGAATAAAGCCCTAAAAAAGAAGCACATAATTATACAAATTTAAACACGACAACAAAGAGATCCCTAAGGCAGCTAGGAGAATGTCATATAAAAATAGAAAAATAATAGATTAATAAAGGGCAATAGAGACTATTGGCAACAAGTCAATTTTAACATATTAGACATAAGGGGTAACCAGCAGCCATAAATAAGACATGCATATTGTAGTATTATCTTTGTATATGATGAGGTAACAAGGGTGGTGGAGATAGGAGACAGGCAAGTAAGACAGTTAAACTGAGTACTGACCTCAAGAAGTGTCAAGGTGAAAGATTAATTAGAGCATTTTCAAAAGTCCCAAACAGGGGCTGTAGGAGAAAGATTATATACTTCTATAGATCACGACCTAGGGATTAGTGCTACCAAAACTCTCCTTCAGGCCTCTGATCTTTCCCACAACTCCATTCAGCTTTGTATTTATCTCCTGTCTATTATCTTGAAAGAAAATTTCTTTCTCTTTGAGGACCAATTTTATCTACAGTGCCGCGGGACCGCAATGGGCGCTAACGTAGCACCCGCTTACGCTAATGCCTACATGAATGATTTCGAATGTTCCTATGTCTACAATAATGCCCTTTTCAAAACATACAGCCAATGTTGGCTACGATATATCGACGATATTTTTTGTCTATGGTTGGGTACCCTTGAGGACCTACATTCTTTCACGGAACATCTTAATTCTATCAGACCTGAATTACAGTTCACTCTTAATTGGAATCCTTCCCAGATCTCTTTCCTGGATACACTGGTAATCAAGTCCAGTACTGGTACACTTTCTACTGATTTGTATGTCAAACCCACCGACTCCAACAACCTTCTCCATTACACAAGTTGCCACCCTGCCTCTATTAAGGAGAGTCTCCCCCGTTCTCAATTCACACGTGTTACAAGGATTGTCACAGACCCTATTCTTGCTCCTATCCGCCTAACCATGACATACAAAGCCATCCACAACCTGAGTCCTCCATACATCTGTGACCTAGTCTCCCGGTACTTTCCTGCACGAAACCTCCGATCCTCACAAGATCTCCTTCTGTACTCCCCTCTTATCTCCTCTTCCCACAATCGCATACAAGATTTCTCCTGCGCATCCCCTCTACTCTGGAACTCTCTACCACAACATATCAGACTCTCACCTACCATGGAAACCTTCAAAAAGAACTTGAAGACCTACCTCTTCCGACAAGCCTACAACTTGCAGTAACCACCAACCCACCAAACCGCTGCACGACCAGCTCTACCCTCGCCTACTGTATCCTCACCCATCCCATTGTAGATTGTGAGCCCTCGTGGGCAGGGTCCTCTCTCATCCTGTACCAGTCGTGACTTGTATTGTTTAAGATTACTGTACTTGTATATATTATGTATACCCCTCCTCACATGTAAAGCGCCATGGAATAAATGGTGCTATAATAATAATAAATAATAATAATAATAGCACCCGTGAACCTGGATACACCGCCTCCAGCAGGGCGAATTTAAACAGAGTTAAGGGAAACACCGGGGAAACCGTTACAATGGAGGGCCCTGCAATAGGGAACGGGGATGTGGAGACCTCCTGCACTCCCCTGAGTCAGTGTCCCTACACTCCTGATGATCCCTAGGCAGGTTCCGCACCTGGCAACGAGCTGGATACCTCAAATCCCTAGCTCGCCCTGCACCTATCCCTTTCTAGTGAATTGGACGGTGCAGAAACTAATCCCACCACTGCACTAATACACACACAAGGAAAGTCACAAACAGGGAAAAACACCACTTAGCTTTGCTCTGTTGCTATTGCTCCCAGCAACAAAGTACAACACCAAAGTTCAGCTTCCGCCAGAAGCTCGACACCTGAACTCAGCTTCTGCCTGAAGCTATTACACCACAGCTCCCCTGAGCTCCCAGGAACTCCTCTCTGTAGTTCCTTCCTTCACCAGACTTGGTTGGAAATGAGCAATATCACCAACAGTGAGTGAGACCACCTGCTACTCCTTTATAGGTAGGAGCCAGGGAATCACACCTGCTTCATAATCACGTGCAATAACACTAGTGGCCACCGGGGGCAACTAAACTAAAGTAACCAAAGGGTAATTACCCTAACGGCCACTGGGGGGCAAAACTAGAACTAAAACAACCACAGTGTAATGACCCTAATGGCCACCGGGGGCAAAACTAACTTTAAGCATGCAGCTTAAAGGAAAAAAAAAAAGGTTGCTTGTGCAAAATCTGTCATAATCCAACCTGGATCATGACAGAAAGATACTAGAAGAGAGAGAGGTTAAATATTTTAGTTAGGTGAGGGGTGACAGCGGGGGAACGGGACTGGAGTAGATGTGACGGAAATGGGTCACTGCTGTAAGTGGTTGGGTGAGAAGATGCAAGGAGCCTGCATACTTCTTCTGTGACTGGTTCAAAATCAGAGAGTGAGCTAGATGCAGTGGGGGAGGGAGGACAGTGCATGGTATGAGGTGATTGGGAGATAATATCCTGTCAGATCTGGTCAATTTTTTCTTTGAAGTAATTGGCCAGATCGTCAGCTTGAAGCTCCGTGGTTAGGGCCTGTACTCTTGGGTTGAGTAGAGAATGAAAAGTGTCAAAGAGTCGTTTAGGGTTATTGGACAGTGAGGTGATGAGGGTGTTGAAATAGGTTTGTTTTGAGAGGTGAAGGGCAGTGTTGTATGTTCGAAGCATAAACTTATAATGGATGAAATCTTCGTGTAGATTGGATTTTCTCCACAGACGTTCGGAGCACCTGTGTTTGCAGGGTGTGCCAGGGTTATTGCCATCTGTGTCGTGTTGTTCTATGTAAAGGAGGTGCAAATTCATCCAGGGCACTTTGAAGTATTTCATTGTAATGCTTCAATGTAGAATCAGGACATAAGAGGGAGGAGATAGGGGCCAATGAAGACTGCAAGTTCTTCATAAGTTTCTGGGTGTTAATGGCCTGTATGTTTCTATAAGTATGGACAGTGGGGGTGACCTGAGTGGCCTGGCAGTTCTTGATAGAGAATGAAAGAAGTTTGTGGTCAGAGAGCGGGAGAGGGGAGTTTGCAAAATCATCCACTGCACAAAGCTGAGAGTAGACCAAGTCGAGGGAGTTTCCGTCTTCATGCATTAGAGAATTAGCTGCGAAAGGCCAAACGAGGAGGTTAGAGATAAAAGGTGAGTAGCAGATGGGGAGAGGGGAAGAGCAATGGGGATGTTGAAATCGCCCATGATGAGGGAAGGGATGGCACAGCAGAGAAAATGTGGAAGCCAAGTGGCAAAATGATCCTGGAACTGATGGGAGGGGCCGAGAGGACGATATACCACCGCCACTCGCATGGAGAAGGGGGTGTAGAGTCTGACGGCATGGACCTCAACAGAAGTGAAGACAAGTAAGGGTAGTTGAGGGATAACCTGAAAGGTACGTTTTGGTGATAGGAGCAGACCAACGCCTCCACCTGCTCTATTGTCTGATCTTGGGGTATGAGAGAAGTGTAGTCCACCATATGAAAGAGCAGCAGCGGTACTGTCTGACTGCTGGATCCAGGTTTCAGTAAGAGCCAGAAGGTTAAGAGAATTAGAAAGGAAGATGTCATGAATGAAGGAGAGTTTGTTACACACTGAGCGAGAATTCCAAAGGGCACAATTAAGAGAGACAGATGGCATTGCAGGGAATATTAATAAGATTAGAGGGGTTTCTGAGTGTAGCAGTTAGGGGCTTTGACTTTCTATAACATGGGGGACCAGGATTGGGAGCAATGTCTCCTGCGACTAGGAGGAGGATGATAAAAAGAGTGAGCAGATGGTTAAGTGATTTGTCAGAGCGCCTCTGATGTTGAATGGTGGGACTGAATGGATCTGTGCAATTTAGCAATGTGAAAAGAGCGTGAGTGCTGTACATAGGAGAGGAAAGGAGTGATGGGCTGTGATGGATGGAGTGTAGAGAGTTAATACCATGGATGTGGATGTGTGTGAATGCAGCTGCCAGGATATAAATTACACAAATGCATATGGTAAATATTTGTTGCAATCCAAATGTACAGGGAGTAGATGTATATAAATGACTTACCTGTCTCCTGCCCTGTCTAACTGCCATGTTATAACTGCCTCATATTTGATTAAATGTGCATAAATGCCCCCTGCATAAATGCCTTCCCCAAGCTATGTCTGAATATATGAATATATAGGAGGCTAAGTATCCACTTTATTCACATTTAATTTGGAGTGCTGCCTATTTTTTTATTTTATATACATATATTTTTAATATTGATAAATTTTTAAATACGTTTTTTGAGGATTATATACAAACAAAATGTACTACTGACCACAGAATAGTCTATGTATGAGCAATATAACACCGATAACATTTTGAACAAGTTTTTTGAGGGTTATATACACCAACAAAATGTACTCCAGATCATGGAATAGTTTATGGGTGAGCAATATAATACCAATACATTTTTGACCAAGATTTTGATGCTTACTGTATTTTGCAGATTATAAGATGCACCCCAAATTTTGAGGAGAAAAATAGGAAAAAAAACTTTTTTTAATAAAATGGTGGTGCTGGAGGAGGCAATTGTGGAGTGTTGCTGAAGGCTGCAGGCTGGGATTAGGGGGTGTTCCTATGTGCGGGTGAGGGGGCTCTGCTGACATTTTGTGAAAGCCCAGAGAGGGCTCTGGGCTTTTACAAATTGTCAGCAGAGTTTCCACACCACCAAACACCCACAACGGCGCACATAAGAACACCCCCTCATCCCAGCCTGCAGCCTGCAGCAACGCTCCACAATTGCCTCCTCCAGCAGCGACCCTGGGACCCTGCTCCACGATGGCAGGTAAGGTATATCCACAATATAAGACGCACCACCATTTTCCCCCAAAATTTGGGGGAATAAGCAAGTTTTTTGATGGCTATAAAGCAAAGAAATGCACCCAAGAACACGTAATACTGTATGGGTGGGCATTATAATACCAATACATTTTTTTAAACATTTTTAGAGGCTTAGATAGCAATGAAATGCACCCAAAAGGGCATAATACCCTGACGGTGAGCAGTATAATACCAATACATTTGTAAACAAGTTTTATGAGGGTTATATACCAAGGGAATGTATCAAATAACACCTAGTACTGTATGGCTGGGAAATGTAACCCAGCAAAATTTCTAGACTTTTTTTTAGTGTTATATATCACCAAAATGTACCCCAGAACACAGAATAGTGTATCGGTAAGAAGTGTAAACAAACAAGCACAGTTTTTAATCGCTTTTTGTAAATTTTACATACCACTGTAATTCAACTAAAAACATATTAAACTCTATGGATGAGTCATTGAATCCATAAAAATTGTTTA